>NC_143236.1:0-1200000 GCF_009617815.1 Ciona robusta
AAAAAATGTTTTAAATTAAAACTGTACCAGTTACTTGTTTTAAACAATAAAAAAATTAATTTTTATTAAAAAAAAATTTTTAACATTAGTTTTTACAACAATTTTTTTTTTTTTTGCAAACTTTTTTTAAAAAAATTTCAAGTTTATAATGGTACAACTACAATTTTTATGCAAAAAAAACAAAAAAAATCATTTTTTTCATGTTTCCCAAAGGAATTCAAAAAAATGTTTTAAATAAAACTGTACAGTTACTTGTTATAAAACAATAAAAAAATTAATTTTTATTACAAAAAAATTTTTAACATTAGTTTTTACAACAATTTTTTTTTTTTTTTGCAAAAATTTTTTTTAAAAAATTTTAAGTTTATAATGGTACAACTACAATTTTTATGCAAAAAAACAAAAAAAAAACAATTTTTTCATGTTTCCCAAAGGAATTCAAAAAAATGTTTTAAATAAAACTGTACAGTTACTTGTTTTAAACAATAAAAAAATTATTTTTTATTAAAAAAAAATTTTAACATTAGTTTTTACAACAATTTTTTTTTTTTTTTGCAAAATTTTTTAAAAAAAATTTTAAGTTTATAATGGTACAACTACAATTTTTATGCAAAAAAACAAAAAAAAATCAATTTTTCATGTTTCCCAAAGGAATTCAAAAAAATGTTTTAAATAAAACTGTACAGTTACTTGTTTTAAACAATAAAAAAATAATTTTTATTAAAAAAAAAATTTTTAACATTAGTTTTTATTGATTTTTTTTTGTTTTTTGCAAAATTTTTTAAAAAAAATTTTAAGTTTATAATGGTACAACTACAATTTTTATGCAAAAAAACAAAAAAAAATCAATTTTTTCATGTTTCCCAAAGGAATTCAAAAAAATGTTTTAAATAAAACTGTACAGTTACTTGTTTTAAACAATAAAAAAATTAATTTTTATTAAAAAAAATTTTTAACATTAGTTTTTACAAAATTTTTTTTTTTTTTTGCAAAATTTTTTTAAAAAAATTTTAAGTTTATAATGGTACAACTACAATTTTTATGCAAAAAAACAAAAAAAAATCATTTTTTTCATGTTTCCCAAAGGAATTCAAAAAAATGTTTTAAATAAAACTGTACAGTTACTTGTTTTAAACAATAAAAAAATTAATTTTTATTAAAAAAAAATTTTAACATTAGTTTTTACAACAATTTTTTTTTTTTTGCAAAATTTTTTTAAAAAAATTTTAAGTTTATAATGGTACAACTACAATTTTTATGCAAAAAAACAAAAAAAAACAATTTTTTCATGTTTCCCAAAGGAATTCAAAAAAATGTTTTAAATAAAACTGTACAGTTACTTGTTTTAAACAATAAAAAAATTAATTTTTATTAAAAAAAAATTTTTAACATTAGTTTTTACAACAATTTTTTTTTTTTTGCAAAATTTTTTTAAAAAAATTTCAAGTTTATAATGGTACAACTACAATTTTTATGCAAAAAAACAAAAAAAATCATTTTTTTCATGTTTCCCAAAGGAATTCAAAAAATGTTTTAAATAAAACTGTACAGTTACTTGTTTTAAACAATAAAAAAATTAATTTTTATTAAAAAAAAATTTTTAACATTAGTTTTTACAACAATTTTTTTTTTTTTGCAAAATTTTTTTAAAAAAATTTTAAGTTTATAATGGTACAACTACAATTTTTATGCAAAAAAACAAAAAAAAATCAATTTTTCATGTTTCCCAAAGGAATTCAAAAAAATGTTTTAAATAAAACTGTACAGTTACTTGTTTTAAACAATAAAAAAATTAATTTTTATTAAAAAAAATTTTTAACATTAGTTTTTACAACAATTTTTTTTTTTTTTTGCAAAATTTTTTTAAAAAAATTTTAAGTTTATAATGGTACAACTACAATTTTTATGCAAAAAAACAAAAAAAAATCAATTTTTTCATGTTTCCCAAAGGAATTCAAAAAAATGTTTTAAATAAAACTGTACAGTTACTTGTTTTAAACAATAAAAAAATTAATTTTTATTAAAAAAAAATTTTTAACATTAGTTTTTACAACAATTTTTTTTTTTTTTTTGCAAAATTTTTTTAAAAAAATTTCAAGTTTATAATGGTACAACTACAATTTTTATGCAAAAAAACAAAAAAAATCATTTTTTCATGTTTCCCAAAGGAATTCAAAAAAAATGTTTTAAATAAAACTGTACAGTTACTTGTTTTAAACAATAAAAAAATTAATTTTTATTAAAAAAAAATTTTTAACATTAGTTTTTACAACAATTTTTTTTTTTTTGCAAAATTTTTTTAAAAAAATTTTAAGTTTATAATGGTACAACTACAATTTTTATGCAAAAAAACAAAAAAAAATCAATTTTTTTCATGTTTCCCAAAGGAATTCAAAAAAATGTTTTAAATAAAACTGTACAGTTACTTGTTTTAAACAATAAAAAAATTAATTTTTATTAAAAAAAAATTTTTAACATTAGTTTTTACAACAATTTTTTTTTTTTTTGCAAAATTTTTTTAAAAAAATTTTAAGTTTATAATGGTACAACTACAATTTTTATGCAAAAAAACAAAAAAAAATCAATTTTTTCATGTTTCCCAAAGGAATTCAAAAAAATGTTTTAAATAAAACTGTACAGTTACTTGTTTTAAACAATAAAAAAATTAATTTTTATTAAAAAAAAATTTTTAACATTAGTTTTTACAACAATTTTTTTTTTTTTGCAAAATTTTTTAAAAAAATTTTAAGTTTATAATGGTACAACTACAATTTTTATGCAAAAAAACAAAAAAAAATCAATTTTTTTATGTTTTCCAAAGGAATTCAAAAAAATGTTTTAAATAAAACTGTACAGTTACTTGTTTTAAACAATAAAAAAATTAATTTTTATTAAAAAAAAATTTTTAACATTAGTTTTTACAACAATTTTTTTTTTTTTTGCAAAATTTTTTAAAAAAAATTTTAAATTTATAATGGTACAACTACAATTTTTATGCAAAAAAACAAAAAAAAATCAATTTTTTCATGTTTCCCAAAGGAATTCTAAAAATTGATTTAATTAAAACTGTACAGTTACTTGTTTTAAACAATAAAAAAATTAATTTTTATTAAAAAAAAATTTTTAACATTAGTTTTTACAAAATTTTTTTTTTTTTTTGCAAAATTTTTTTAAAAAAATTTTAAGTTTATAATGGTACAACTACAATTTTTATGCAAAAAAACAAAAAAAAAACAATTTTTTCATGTTTCCCAAAGGAATTCAAAAAAATGTTTTAAATAAAACTGTACAGTTACTTGTTTTAAACAATAAAAAAATTAATTTTTATTAAAAAAAAATTTTTAACATTAGTTTTTACAACAATTTTTTTTTTTTTTGCAAAATTTTTTTAAAAAAATTTTAAGTTTATAATGGTACAACTACAATTTTTATGCAAAAAAACAAAAAAAAAACAATTTTTTCATGTTTCCCAAAGGAATTCAAAAAAATGTTTTAAATAAAACTGTACAGTTACTTGTTTTAAACAATAAAAAAATTAATTTTTATTAAAAAAAAAATTTTAACATTAGTTTTTACAACAATTTTTTTTTTTTTGCAAAATTTTTTTAAAAAAATTTTAAGTTTATAATGGTACAACTACAATTTTTATGCAAAAAAACAAAAAAAAAAACAATTTTTTCATGTTTCCCAAAGGAATTCAAAAAAATGTTTTAAATAAAACTGTACAGTTACTTGTTTTAAACAATAAAAAAATTAATTTTTATTAAAAAAAAATTTTTAACATTAGTTTTTACAACAATTTTTTTTTTTTTTGCAAAATTTTTTTAAAAATTTTAAGTTTATAATGGTACAACTACAATTTTTATGCAAAAAAACAAAAAAAAATCAATTTTTTCATGTTTTCCAAAGGAATTCAAAAAAATGTTTTAAATAAAACTGTACAGTTACTTGTTTTAAACAATAAAAAAATTATTTTTTATTAAAAAAAAATTTTTAACATTAGTTTTTACAACAATTTTTTTTTTTTTTTGCAAAATTTTTTAAAAAAAATTTTAAGTTTATAATGGTACAACTACAATTTTTATGCAAAAAAACAAAAAAAAATCAATTTTTTCATGTTTCCCAAAGGAATTCAAAAAAATGTTTTAAATAAAACTGTACAGTTACTTGTTTTAAACAATAAAAAAAATAATTTTTATTAAAAAAAAATTTTAACATTAGTTTTTATTGATTTTTTTTTTTTTTTGCAAAATTTTTTAAAAAAATTTTAAGTTTATAATGGTACAACTACAATTTTTATGCAAAAAAACAAAAAAAATCAATTTTTTCATGTTTCCCAAAGGAATTCAAAAAAATGTTTTAAATAAAACTGTACAGTTACTTGTTTTAAACAATAAAAAAATTAATTTTTATTAAAAAAAAATTTTTAACATTAGTTTTTACAAAAATTTTTTTTTTTTTGCAAAATTATTTTAAAAAAATTTTAAGTTTATAATGGTACAACTACAATTTTTATGCAAAAAAACAAAAAAAAATCATTTTTTTCATGTTTCCCAAAGGAATTCAAAAAAATGTTTTAAATAAAACTGTACAGTTACTTGTTTTAAACAATAAAAAATTAATTTTTATTAAAAAAAAATTTTTAACATTAGTTTTTACAACAATTTTTTTTTTTTTGCAAAAATTTTTTAAAAAAATTTTAAGTTTATAATGGTACAACTACAATTTTTATGCAAAAAAACAAAAAAAAACAATTTTTTCATGTTTCCCAAAGGAATTCAAAAAAATGTTTTAAATAAAACTGTACAGTTACTTGTTTTAAACAATAAAAAAATTAATTTTTATTAAAAAAAAATTTTAACATTAGTTTTTACAAAAATTTTTTTTTTTTTTTGCAAAATTTTTTAAAAAAATTTCAAGTTTATAATGGTACAACTACAATTTTTATGCAAAAAAACAAAAAAAAAACAATTTTTTCATGTTTCCCAAAGGAATTCAAAAAAATGTTTTAAATAAAACTGTACAGTTACTTGTTTTAAACAATAAAAAAATTAATTTTTATTAAAAAAAAATTTTTAACATTAGTTTTTACAACAATTTTTTTTTTTTTTGCAAAATTTTTTTAAAAAAATTTTAAGTTTATAATGGTACAACTACAATTTTTATGCAAAAAAACAAAAAAAAATCAATTTTTTCATGTTTCCCAAAGGAATTCTAAAAATTGATTTAAATAAAACTGTACAGTTACTTGTTTTAAACAATAAAAAAATTAATTTTTATTAAAAAAAAATTTTTAACATTAGTTTTTACAAAATTTTTTTTTTTTTTTTGCAAAATTTTTTTAAAAAAATTTTAAGTTTATAATGGTACAACTACAATTTTTATGCAAAAAAACAAAAAAAAAACAATTTTTTCATGTTTCCCAAAGGAATTCAAAAAAATGTTTTAAATAAAACTGTACAGTTACTTGTTTTAAACAATAAAAAAATTAATTTTTATTAAAAAAAAATTTTTAACATTAGTTTTTACAACAATTTTTTTTTTTTTTGCAAAATTTTTTTAAAAAAATTTTAAGTTTATAATGGTACAACTACAATTTTTATGCAAAAAAACAAAAAAAAATCAATTTTTTCATGTTTCCCAAAGGAATTCAAAAAAATGTTTTAAATAAAACTGTACAGTTACTTGTTTTAAACAATAAAAAAATTATTTTTTATTAAAAAAAAATTTTTAACATTAGTTTTTACAACAATTTTTTTTTTTTTTTTTGCAAAATTTTTTAAAAAAAATTTTAAGTTTATAATGGTACAACTACAATTTTTATGCAAAAAAACAAAAAAAAATCAATTTTTTCATGTTTCCCAAAGGAATTCTAAAAATTGATTTAAATAAAACTGTACAGTTACTTGTTTTAAACAATAAAAAAATTAATTTTTATTAAAAAAAAATTTTTAACATTAGTTTTTACAAAATTTTTTTTTTTTTTTGCAAAATTTTTTTAAAAAAATTTTAAGTTTATAATGGTACAACTACAATTTTTATGCAAAAAAACAAAAAAAAAACAATTTTTTCATGTTTCCCAAAGGAATTCAAAAAAAATGTTTTAAATAAAACTGTACAGTTACTTGTTTTAAACAATAAAAAAATTAATTTTTATTAAAAAAAAATTTTTAACATTAGTTTTTACAACAATTTTTTTTTTTTTTTGCAAAATTTTTTTAAAAAAATTTTAAGTTTATAATGGTACAACTACAATTTTTATGCACAAAAACAAAAAAAAATCAATTTTTTCATGTTTCCCAAAGGAATTCAAAAAAATGTTTTAAATAAAACTGTACAGTTACTTGTTTTAAACAATAAAAAAATTATTTTTTATTAAAAAAAAATTTTTAACATTAGTTTTTACAACAATTTTTTTTTTTTTTGCAAAATTTTTTTAAAAAAATTTTAAGTTTATAATGGTACAACTACAATTTTTATGCAAAAAAACAAAAAAAAATCAATTTTTTCATGTTTCCCAAAGGAATTCAAAAAAATGTTTTAAATAAAACTGTACAGTTACTTGTTTTAAACAATAAAAAAAATAATTTTTATTAAAAAAAAATTTTTAACATTAGTTTTTATTGATTTTTTTTTGTTTTTTGCAAAATTTTTTTAAAAAAATTTTAAGTTTATAATGGTACAACTACAATTTTTATGCAAAAAAACAAAAAAAATCAATTTTTTCATGTTTCCCAAAGGAATTCAAAAAAATGTTTTAAATAAAACTGTACAGTTACTTGTTTTAAACAATAAAAAAATTAATTTTTATTAAAAAAAAATTTTTAACATTAGTTTTTACAAAATTTTTTTTTTTTTTTGCAAAATTTTTTTAAAAAAATTTTAAGTTTATAATGGTACAACTACAATTTTTATGCAAAAAAACAAAAAAAAATCATTTTTTTCATGTTTCCCAAAGGAATTCAAAAAAATGTTTTAAATAAAACTGTACAGTTACTTGTTTTAAACAATAAAAAAATTAATTTTTATTAAAAAAAAATTTTTAACATTAGTTTTTACAACAATTTTTTTTTTTTTTGCAAAATTTTTTTAAAAAAATTTTAAGTTTATAATGGTACAACTACAATTTTTATGCAAAAAAACAAAAAAAAATCAATTTTTTCATGTTTCCCAAAGGAATTCAAAAAAATGTTTTAAATAAAATTGTACAGTTACTTGTTTTAAACAATAAAAAAATTAATTTTTATTAAAAAAAAATTTTTAACATTAGTTTTTACAACAATTTTTTTTTTTTTTTGCAAAATTTTTTTAAAAAAATTTTAAGTTTATAATGGTACAACTACAATTTTTATGCAAAAAAACAAAAAAAAAAATCATTTTTTTTATGTTTCCCAAAGGAGTTCAAAAAAATGTTTTAAATAAAACTGTACAGTTACTTGTTTTAAACAATAAAAAAATTAATTTTTATTAAAAAAAAATTTTTAACATTAGTTTTTACAACAATTTTTTTTTTTTTTTGCAAAATTTTTTAAAAAAAATTTTAAGTTTATAATGGTACAACTACAGTTTTTATGCAAAAAAACAAAAAAAAATCAATTTTTTCATGTTTCCCAAAGGAATTCTAAAAATTGATTTAATTAAAACTGTACAGTTACTTGTTTTAAACAATAAAAAAATTAATTTTTATTAAAAAAAAATTTTTAACATTAGTTTTTACAAAATTTTTTTTTTTTTTGCAAAATTTTTTTAAAAAAATTTTAAGTTTATAATTGTACAACTACAATTTTTATGCAAAAAAACAAAAAAAAATCAATTTTTTCATGTTTCCCAAAGGAATTCAAAAAAATGTTTTAAATAAAACTGTACAGTTACTTGTTTTAAACAATAAAAAAATTAATTTTTATTAAAAAAAAATTTTTAACATTAGTTTTTACAACAATTTTTTTTTTTTTTTTGCAAAATTTTTTTAAAAAAATTTTAAGTTTATAATGGTACAACTACAATTTTTATGCAAAAAAACAAAAAAAAATCAATTTTTTCATGTTTCCCAAAGGAATTCAAAAAAATGTTTTAAACAAAACTGTACAGTTACTTGTTTTAAACAATAAAAAAATTAATTTTTATTAAAAAAAAATTTTTAACATTAGTTTTTACAACAATTTTTTTTTTTTTTGCAAAATTTTTTTTAAAAAATTTTAAGTTTATAATGGTACAACTACAATTTTTATGCAAAAAAACAAAAAAAATCAATTTTTTCATGTTTCCCAAAGGAATTCAAAAAAATGTTTTAAATAAAACTGTACAGTTACTTGTTTTAAACAATAAAAAAATTAATTTTTATTAAAAAAAAATTTTTAACATTAGTTTTTACAACAATTTTTTTTTTTTTTTGCAAAATTTTTTTAAAAAAATTTTAAGTTTATAATGGTACAACTACAATTTTTATGCAAACAACAAAAAAAAATCAATTTTTTTATGTTTCCCAAAGGAATTCAAAAAAATGTTTTAAATAAAACTGTACAGTTACTTGTTTTAAACAATAAAAAAAATTAATTTTTATTAAAAAAAAATTTTTAACATTAGTTTTTACAACAATTTTTTTTTTTTTTGCAAAATTTTTTAAAAAAAATTTTAAGTTTATAATGGTACAACTACAATTTTTATGCAAAAAAACAAAAAAAAATCAATTTTTTCATGTTTCCCAAAGGAATTCTAAAAATTGATTTAATTAAAACTGTACAGTTACTTGTTTTAAACAATAAAAAAATTAATTTTTATTAAAAAAAAATTTTTAACATTAGTTTTTACAAAATTTTTTTTTTTTTTTGCAAATTTTTTTTAAAAAAATTTTAAGTTTATAATGGTACAACTACAATTTTTATGCAAAAAAACAAAAAAAAAACAATTTTTTCATGTTTCCCAAAGGAATTCAAAAAAATGTTTTAAATAAAACTGTACAGTTACTTGTTTTAAACAATAAAAAAGTTAATTTTTATTAAAAAAAAATTTTTAACATTAGTTTTTACAACAATTTTTTTTTTTTTTTGCAAAATTTTTTAAAAAAAATTTTAAGTTTATAATGGTACAACTACAATTTTTATGCAAAAAAACAAAAAAAAATCAATTTTTTCATGTTTCCCAAAGGAATTCAAAAAAATGTTTTAAATAAAACTGTACAGTTACTTGTTTTAAACAATAAAAAAATTAATTTTTATTAAAAAAAAATTTTTAACATTAGTTTTCACAACAATTTTTTTTTTTTTTGCAAAATTTTTTTAAAAAAATTTTAAGTTTATAATGGTACAACTACAATTTTTATGCAAAAAAACAAAAAAAAACTCAATTTTTTCATGTTACCCAAAGGAATTCAAATAATTGATTTAATTAAATCTGTACAGTTACTTGTTTTAAACAATAAAAAAAATAATTTTTATTAAAAAAAAATTTTTAACATTAGTTTTTACAACAATTTTTTTTTTTTTTGCAAAAATTTTTTAAAAAAATTTTAAGTTTATAATGGTACAACTACAATTTTTATGCAAAAAAACAAAAAAAAATCAATTTTTTCATGTTTCCCAAAGGAATTCAAAAAAATGTTTTAAATAAAACTGTACAGTTACTTGTTTTAAACAATAGAAAAATTAATTTTTATTAAAAAAAAATTTTTAACATTAGTTTTTACAACAATTTTTTTTTTTTTTTGCAAAATTTTTTTAAAAAAATTTTAAGTTTATAATGGTACAACTACAATTTTTATGCAAAAAAACAAAAAAAATCAATTTTTTTATGTTTCCCAAAGGAATTCAAAAAAAATGTTTTAAATAAAACTGTACAGTTACTTGTTTTAAACAATAAAAAAATTAATTTTTATTAAAAAAAAATTTTTAACATTAGTTTTTACAACAATTTTTTTTTTTTTTGCAAAATTTTTTTAAAAAAATTTTAAGTTTATAATGGTACAACTACAATTTTTATGCAAAAAAACAAAAAAAATCAATTTTTTCATGTTTCTCAAAGGAATTCAAAAAAATGTTTTAAATAAAACTGTACAGTTACTTGTTTTAAACAATAAAAAAATTAATTTTTATTAAAAAATATTTTTAACATTAGTTTTTATAACAATTTTTTTTTTTTTTTTGCAAATTTTTTTTTAAAAATTTTTAAGTTTACAACAGTACAACTACAATTTTTATCCTAAAAAACAAATCAAAATCGATTTTTCCATGTTTCCCAAAGGAATTCAAAAAATTATTTTAATTAAAACTGTACAGTTGCTTGTATTAAACCATAAAAAAATAAAATTTTATCAAAAAAAACTTTTTAACATTAGTTTTTGCAACAAATTTTTTTTTGCAAAATTTTTTTTAAAAAAATTTTAAGTTTACAACAGTACAATTACAATTTATTGCAAAAAAACAAAATAAAAACAATTTTTTCATGTTTTCCATAGGAATTCAAAAAAATCTTTTAATTGAAACTGTACAGTTACTTGTTTTAAACAATAAAAAAATTAAATTTTATTAAAAAAAAATTTTTAACAATAGTTTTTATAACAATTTTATTTTTTTGCAAAATTTTTTTTTAAAAATTTTAAATTTACAACAGTACAACTACATTTTTTATGCAAAAAAAACAAAAAAAAATTATTTTTTTAAAAAATGTTTTAATTAAAACTGTACAGTTACTTGTTTTAAACTATAAAAAATTTAAATTTTATTAAAAAAATTTAACAACAATTTTTTTTATTTTGCAAAATTTTGTTACAATTTTTTTACGTTTACAACAGTACAACTACAATTTTTATCCTAAATAACAAATCAAAATCAATTTTTTCATGTTTTCCATAGGAATTCAAAAAAATGTTTTAATTAAAACTGTACAGTTACTTGTTTTAAACAATAAAAAATTTAAATTTTATTAAAAAAAATTTTTAACATTAGTTTTTATAACAATTTTATTTTTTTGCAAAATATTTTTTTTAAATTTTTAAGTTTACAACAGTACAACTACATTTTTTATGCAAAAAAAATAAAAAATCATTTTTTTAAAAAATGTTTTATTTAAAACTGTACAGTAACTTGTTTTAAACTATAAAAAATTAAAATTTTATTAAAAAAATTTTACAACATTTTTTTTATTTTGCAAAATTTTGTTAAAATTTTTTTACGTTTACAACAGTACAACTACAATTTTTATTCAAAACAAAATCAATTTTTTCATGTTTCCCAAAGGAATTAAAAAAAATGTTTTAATTGAAACTGTACAGTTAATTGTATTAAACCATAAAAAATTAGTACTACAATTTACAACTACAGTACAACTACAATATTTAAGAAAATAAACAAAAGAAAATCAATTTTTTCATGTTTCCCAAAGGAATTCAAAAAAATGTTTTAATTAAAACTGTACAGTTACTTGTTTTAAACAATAAAAAATTTAAATTTTATTAAAAAAAATTAAAAAAAACTACAATTTTTATGCAAAACTAAAAATTTTATTAAAAAAGAATTTTAACATTAGTTTTTGCAACAAATTTTTTTTTTTTGCAAAATTTTTTTGAAAAAAATTTTTAAGTTTACAACAGTACAACTACAATTTTTATGCAAAAAAACAAAAAAAATCAATTTTTTCATGTTTTCCAAAGGAAATCAAAAAATTGTTTTAAATAAAACTGTACAGTTACTTGTTTTAAATAATAAAAAATTTAAATTTTATTGAAAAAAAATTTTTAACATTAGTTTTTACAACAATTTTTTTTTTGCAAATTTTTTTTAAAAAATTTTCAAGTTCATAACGGTACAACTACAATTTTTATGCAAAAAAAAAACAAAAAAAAATCAATTTTTTCATGTTTCCCAAAGGAATTCAAAAAAAAGTTTTAATTAAAACTGTACAGTTACTTTTATTAAACCATAAAAAATTAAAATTTTATTAAAAAAAATTTATAACATTAGTTTTTGCAACAAGTTTTTTTTTTTTTTCTAAAATTTTTTCAAAAAAACTTTAAGTTTATAACGGTACAACTACAATTTTTATGCAAAAAAAAACAAAAAAAATCATTTTTTTCATGTTTCCCAAAGGAATTCAAAAACAATATTTTATTTAAAACTGTACAGTTACTTGTATTAAACCATGAAAAATTAAAATTTTATTAAAAAAAAACTTTTTAACATTAGTTTTTGCAACAATTTTTTTTTTTTTTTGCAAAATTTTTTCAAAAAAATTTTTAGTTTATAACAGTACAACTACAATTTTTATCCTAAATACAAATAAAAATCAATTTTTCCATGTTTCCCAAAGGAATTCAAAAAAATATTTTAATTAAAACTGTACAGTTACTTGTATTAAACCATAAAAAAATAAAATTTTATCAAAAAAAAACTTTTTAACATTAGTTTTTGCAACAATTTTTTTTTTGCAAAATTTTTTTAAAAAATATTTTAAGTTTACAACAGTATAACTACAATTTATTGCAAAAAAAACAAAAAAAAAATAATTTTTTCATGTTTTCCATAGGAATTCAAAAAAATGTTTTAATTAAAACTGTACAGTTACTTGTTTTAAACAATAAAAAATTTAAATTTCATTAAAAAAAAATTTTTAACATTAGTTTTTATAACAATTTTATTTTTTTGCAAAATATTTTTTTTTAATTTTTAAGTTTACAACAGTAGAACTACATTTTTTATGCAAAAAAACAAAAAAAAATCATTTTTTTAAAAAATGTTTTATTTAAAACTGTACAGTTACTTGTTTTAAACTATAAAAAATTAAAATTTTATTAAAAAAATTTTACAACAATTTTTTTTATTTTGCAAAATTTTGTTAAAATTTTTTTACGTTTACAACAGTACAACTACAATTTTTATTCAAAACAAAATCAATTTTTTCATGTTTCCCAAAGGAATTCAAAAAAAATATTTTAATTAAAACTGTACAGTTACTTGTTTTAAACAATAAAAAATTAAAATTTTATTAAAAAAAAATTTTAACAATAATTTTTGCAACAAGTTTATTTTTTTTGAAAAATTTTTTCAAAAAATTTTTAAGTTTATAACAGTACAACTAAAATTTTATGCAAAAAAACAAAAAAAAATAATTTTTCATGTATCCCAAAAGAATTCAAAAAAATGTTTTAATTAAAACTGTACAGTTACTTGTTTTAAACAATAAAAAAATTAATTTTTATTAAAAAAAAATTTTTAACATTAGTTTTTACAAAAATTTTTTTTTTTTTTGCAAAATTTTTTTAAAAAAATTTTAAGTTTATAATGGTACAACTACAATTTTTATGCAAAAAAACAAAAAAAAATCAATTTTTTCATGTTTCCCAAAGGAATTCAAAAAAATGTTTTAAATAAAACTGTACAGTTACTTGTTTTAAACAATAAAAAAATTAAATTTTATTAAAAAAAAATTTTAACATGAGTTTTTACAAATTTTTTTTTTGCAAAATTTTTATAAATTTTTTTTACGTTTACAACAGTACAACTACAATTTTTATTCAAAAAAAAATCAATTTTTTCATGTTTCCCAAAGGAATTCAAAAAAATATTTTAATTAAAACTGTACAGTTACTTGTATTAAACCATAAAAAATTAAAATTTTATTTAAAAAAAATTTTAACATTACTTTTTGCAAAATTTTTTTTTTTGCAAAATTTTTTTTAAGTTTACAACAGTATAACTACAATTTTTATGCAAAAAAAATCAAATTTTTCATGTTTTCCAAAGGAATTCAAAAAATGTTTTAATTAAAACTGTACAGTTACTTGTTTTAAACAATAAAAAAATTAAATTTTATTAAAAAATATTTTTAACATTAGTTTTTATAACAATTTTATTTTTTTACAAATTTTTTTTTTTAAATTTTTAAGTTTACAACAGTACAACTACAATTTTTATGCTAAAAAACAAATCAAAATCGATTTTTCCATGTTTCCCAAAGGAATTCAAAAAATTATTTTAATTAAAACTGTACAGTTGCTTGTATTAAACCATAAAAAAATAAAATTTTATCAAAAAAAATTTTTAACATTAGTTTTTGCAACAAATTTTTTTTTGCAAAATTTTTTTTAAAAAAATTTTAAGTTTACAACAGTACAATTACAATTTATTGCAAAAAAACAAAAAAAAAACAATTTTTTCATGTTTTCCATAGGAATTCAAAAAAATCTTTTAATTGAAACTGTACAGTTACTTGTTTTAAACAATAAAAAAATTAAATTTTATTAAAAAAAAATTTTTAACAATAGTTTTTATAACAATTTTATTTTTTTGCAAAATTTTTTTTAAAAAATTTTAAATTTACAACAGTACAACTACATTTTTTATGCAAAAAAAACAAAAAAAAAATCATTTTTTTAAAAAATGTTTTAATAAAAACTGTACAGTTACTTGTTTTAAACTATAAAAAATTTAAATTTTATTAAAAAAATTTAACAACAATTTTTTTTATTTTGCAAAATTTTGTTACAATTTTTTTACGTTTACAACAGTACAACTACAATTTTTATCCTAAATAACAAATCAAAATCAATTTTTTCATGTTTTCCATAGGAATTCAAAAAAATGTTTTAATTAAAACTGTACAGTTACTTGTTTTAAACAATAAAAAATTTAAATTTTATTAAAAAAAATTTTTAACATTAGTTTTTATAACAATTTTATTTTTTTGCAAAATATTTTTTTTAAATTTTTAAGTTTACAACAGTACAACTACATTTTTTATGCAAAAAAAATAAAAAATCATTTTTTTAAAAAATGTTTTATTTAAAACTGTACAGTAACTTGTTTTAAACTATAAAAAATTAAAATTTTATTAAAAAAATTTTACAACAATTTTTTTTATTTTGCAAAATTTTGTTAAAATTTTTTTACGTTTACAACAGTACAACTACAATTTTTATTCAAAACAAAATCAATTTTTTCATGTTTCCCAAAGGAATTCAAAAAAAATATTTTAATTAAAACTGTACAGTTACTTGTTTTAAACAATAAAAAATTAAAATTTTATTAAAAAAAAATTTTAACATTAATTTTTGCAACAAGTTTATTTTTTTTGAAAAATTTTTTCAAAAAATTTTTAAGTTTATAACAGTACAACTAAAATTTTATGCAAAAAAACAAAAAAAAATAATTTTTCATGTATCCCAAAAGAATTCAAAAAAATGTTTTAATTAAAACTGTACAGTTACTTGTTTTAAACAATAAAAAATTAAAATTTTATTAAAAAAAAAATTTTAACATTAGTTTTTACAACAATTTTTTTTTTTTGCAATTTTTTTTTTAATTTTTTTTAAGTTTACAACAGTACAACTACAATTTTTATTCAAAAAAGTACTACAATTTTCAACTACAGTACAACTAACATTTTTATGCAAAAAAAACAAAAAAAATCAATTTTTTCATGTTTCCCAAAGGAATTCAAAAAAACGTTTTAAATAAAACTGTACAGTTACTTGTTTTAAACAATAAAATTTTATTTAAAAAAAATGGTTAACATCAGTTTTTACAACCATTTTTTTTGCAAAATTTTTTTAAACAATTTTTAAGTTCACAACTGTACAACAACAATTTTTATGCAAAAAAACAAAAAAAATAAAAATTTTTTATGTTTTCCAAAGGAATTCAAAAAAATGTTTTAATTAAAACTGTACAGTTACTTGTTTTAAACAATAAAAATTAAAATTTTATTAAAACAAAATTTTTTAACATCTTTTACAACAATTTTTTTTTTTGCCAAAATTGTTTCAAAAAATTTTTAAGTTTACAACAGTACAACTACAGTTTTTATGCAAAAAAACAAAAAAAACAATTTTTTCATGTTTCTCAAAGGAATTAAAAAAAATGTTTCAATTAAAAGTGTACAGTTACTTGTTTTCAACCATAAAAAATTGAAATTTCATTAAAAAAAATTTTAACATCAGTTTTTACGACATTTTTTTTTTGCAAAATTTTTGCAAAAAAATTATAAGTTCATAACAGTACAACTACAATTTTTATTTTCTCAACACTACTACTACAATTTTTTTTATTATTTTTTTTCATGCAAAAAATACTAAAAAAAACATTTTTTCATGTTTCCAAAAGAATTCAAAAAAATATTTTAATTTAAATTGTACAGTAACTTGTTTTAAGCAAAAAGAAATTATTTTTTTTTATATAAAAAAGATTTAACATTAGTTTTTCCAGCAATTTTTTATTTTTGCAAAATAAACTCGAAAAAATTTTAATTTCAAAACAGTACAATAACTTTTTTATGCAAGAAAAAAACAAATTTTTTTTGAAGTTTTCTTAAGGAATTCAAAAAAACGTTTTTATTAAAACTGTATAGTTACTGGTTTAAGCAATAAAAAACTAAAATTTTATTAAAAAAATTTTCAAATTTAGTTTTTACTTAATTTGAAAAAATTTTAACTTAAAAATTTAATTTGAAAACATTTTAACTTAAAAATTTAATTTGAAAACATTTTAACTTCAAAACAGTACAATTACTTTTTTGATGCAAAAAACACAAACAATTTTTTCATATTTTTTAAAAGAATTAAAAAAAATGTTTTAATAAAAACTGTACAGTTACTTGTTTTAACCAATAAAAAATATATTTTTTTACTTTAGTTTTTACAACATTGTTTTGGCAAACCTAATTTGAAATAGGTTTTACTCTAAAACAGTACAATTACCTTTATTATACAATGAAAACAAAAAAATCATTTTTATCATATTTGCCAAAGGAAGAAAAAAAAATGTTTTAAATAAAACTGTACAGTTACTTGTTTTATTAAAAATAAACTTTTTTACGTTAGTTTTTACATCAATTTTTTTTGCAAATTTAGTTTGAAATGTTTTAACTTCAAAACAATACAATTTTATTTTTGATGCAAAAAATACAAAAAATCCTTTTTTTCATACTCCTTAAAAAAGATTTCAAAAATATTGTTTATTAAAACTCTGCAGTTACTTGTTTTAAGCAATAAAATAAAGTTTATTAAAGAATTTTTTTTGCATTAGTTTTTACAACATTTTTTTGCAAATTTAATTTTATAAAAGTTCAACTTCAATACAGTACAATTTCCTTTTTTATGCAAAGAAACAAAAGAACAATTTTTTTATATTTTCTAAAAGAATTTCAAAAAACGTTTTAATTAAAACTGTACAGTTACTTGTTCTAAGAAATTAAAAAATAAAAAGTGTATTAAAACAATCTTTTACATTGGTGTACACAACCTTTTTTTGCAAATCGAATTCGACACAATTATAATTTTTCAACATTGCAATTACTTTTTTATACAAAAAAAAACAAAAAAAACAACTATTTTCCAAACGAATTCGAAAAAAATCGTTTTAATTAAACCGTACAGTTATTTTTTTCAAGCAATGTAAAATAAAAGTTTTATTAAAAAGAGTTTTTTACATTAGCTTACACAACAGTTTTTTTTTAATTTGCAAACCAAATTAATAAAGTTTTAACTTTAAAACAGAACAAATACTTTTTTTATCCAAAAATAAACAAAACAAAAACATCATTTTTTTCATATTTTCCAAACGAATTCAAAAAATTGTTTTACTTAAAATTGTATTGTTACTTGTTTTAAGCAATATAAGCCAAAAAAATTATTAAAAAAAAATTGTTACATTAGTTTACACAACAATTTTTTGCTAACCGAATTCAAAAAAAGCAGTGCATTTACTTTTTTTATGCGAAAAACACAGAGAAAATCATTTTTTTTTTATATAATTTACAAACATATGATACAGTATTTATCCATTGAAGTTCGAACATTACCCCATGTCGTTTAAACAATACCAATTAATTGCAGTAATAACATGTTAAAAACTATAACATTAGGGCAAGAAAAAGAATGTTTCGACTTAATTTTCAAAGCGTACAGTATTATTTTGTGTTATTTACGTATATTCCTATTTATAAATACACTTAATAATCAAAATTAACAATGAATTTAAACTGTCCTATCTTAACCTGTGTGTTTTCGAAATTATAAAATTTCACTTGTTGTGCGGATAGTTAAATAACTCCTCGTGTGTTTTATTATATTTTATTAAATCGGTGTTAATTAATAAAGGAATGATAGTACTAATTCGTGGTATTACCCAAACACCGTCATCTATTTTGATTTTGGAAATATTTGGCAATATGTGCTTAAGTGTCCTATCTTCCCCCATTGTACTATAGTATATGGAAAATATATTCGAAATTCAGTTATTTGCACTTGGAGATAATTTATGAGAATTGGCTTGTGCCAAAAACAGTAGTAATACCCAATTTGTAGCAAAAAGGTAAACTTTATCAGTAATTATTTATCAGTAATATTATTATTAATTTTCTGTGATTACAAGTTGATACGCCTTTGTAGGATGCAAATGTTATCAATTGATGTTTAAACATTACCTCTTCGTCTTCACCCGATACCAATTGCGTCGCAATAATATAATGCAGGTAACATGTTAAAAACTATAACAGCAAGGTAAAGAATGTTTAAATTTGATTTTTAAAACGTATAGTATTATTTCATGTTATTTACATGCATTCCGAATAATAAATGCTCTTATTAATCAAAATTAACAGTTTTAAACTATCATATCTTACCCTTTGTGTTTTTGAATTTGTAAAATTTTACCTGTTGTGCGAATCGCTTAATAACTTTTCGTGTGTTTATTATATATTTTTTTTAATTGTTGTAAACGGGTAATACTAATTTACGGGAATACGGAAATACTGGTAAATACTTAAAACAGGCATAAACACGTTCCCGTAATTTCCCATAACTGGTGTAGGCTTGAAACAAGCATAAAATATATTCCCGTAAGTTCCCGTAATCCCGTAAATTAGTTTGCAGTTTTTCCCGTCTTTTCCGTATTTACTTAAATTGATAGTACTAATTCGTGGTATAACAAAAAACTGCCCTCTATTTTGATTTTGTAAATATTTGGCAATATATGTGCTTAAGTGTCCCATCTTCCTCCACTCTACTATATATTTATTATTTTTATCAACAAACCCTGGTCCAGCTATTACATTAAATTTTTAAATTTACTCAACCCAAAACTAATAGCAACGCAAAATAAACAATACCGCACAGAACATTTTGATTTTAAATGTAATGCGTATATACCTATAGTGATTGATAACCAATAACGTTGATAAAAGCATTGAACTGAAACAGTTCACAACCTACTAAATTTATTTACAAATATAGTATCTAAAGTGGTAAAGACTTAACTCCAACTTTACATAAAACGTTAGAGAAAAATATGAACGCTATACTGTATAGGAAAGTTCATTTGCAATGGAATTAACTTTAAGATAGCTAATCTGTTTTATTTAAATCGATTTACAAAACTATCTTGTTTATTAAGTTTTTTAAAATACCGAGGCATCTACTTTGTAAATATTAATATAGTTGACTTGATATCCTGCATTGACTTGCTTGAGTTTGTCGGACTGGTTTGGTTTACAGAAAATGATGCCCAGCCTGTGAAACCGAAACGCTGATTAGATTTTCAAAGCGTGAACGCGTATGTTCAACAGTGAAATAGAAGAAAACATTTGCTCATAAGGGGTTGCACACTCGTTAACGGAAAAATGTGCATGAGGTCTCTACACATGACGGGAAAATTGTTATCTTTGTGACCCTGAGTTTCTTCGCCATGCGATTATAAGGATTGTGCTTATTAATTTCAAGACATAGTTTTGTACCTCCATAATCTCCGCAATATGATGTATATCTAGATTCTATGTAGGTGTTTATTCCACCTACGCATATCCGTTCACAGCGGGTGGAGTTGGTTCTGCAGAGTATAATAAAACGTTTATTAATGCGTTCTCGCATTTGTTCCACGAGTAAGCTTAGCTACTATGCAGAACTTTTTTATTCAATATTTTGGCATTCTGTATGGTAAATAGTCGTGGAGCTTAAAAGTTTATATATCATGCTTTTTAAATGTATGAAATATTTACGGCAAAACTAAGTATAAGTCATTCTCACCGAAATCCGGGGCAGAAAACGCTTGGAAGGCCATTTCTGTTGTACGCTCGAAACTGCATTTCATCAAAATAAACATTACCTCGCTCCCAATAAGGTATGGTATCGTTCATAAGTGCGGCATTCCCTTTGATAAAGCTGAAAGGCGTTGTAATTGCCGCGTTCGAATTACGATATTCGAAATATACTGCAAGAGATAATAAAAAGATCGCTGGTAGATCGCTGATCATTTTGTCAACAAAAAATCCACGATATATAGTAGGGTGGGGGAAGATGGGACACTTTGTCAGACACGACCTTTAATAATTTTCTTTTTACGGACCCCCATTCAATGATAATCAGGAAAAGGTTACAGAATTATTCGTCAGTATTATCACGACTTTATAAAACGCCCGTCAAAGCTGATTACCTTTTTTAAATATTAAAAAAATATGTAAAATAGAAACAGTATACTTTAAAAAGAAAATAAACGCGAAATAGTAAGGTGCTATTTTTTAATGCTCGCTAAATCATAGTAAAGCCGATGATTTTTTTTAGTTTGCGTGTGCGAACATTAAACTAGTTTCATAGCTTCATAAAACAACCTTGAATATTTCGTACAGTTTGATTTTGTCTCATAAAAGTAGTTTTAGTTTTGTAAAAAAAACACTGAAATGTAAGTATGAAGAAAATAGGCAGGGGTCAATATGACTTTAATATGAGTTAAAAACAACAAAAAAATGTCGATGTCGATTTAAAGTTATATATATGAAGTTTACATGGCAAAAAACTAACACAGCTTGTTTAACTCGGTAGGTTAATTAGAGTCCCATCTTCCCCCACATTGTAGTTTTGTATGTTTTCATTGCCAAACTTTAAAAAATTTGCTTTCAATTTAGTATTTATACATCAGGTGTTATTCAACTATAAGATACTGATATAATATTTTGAAAATATATTCGAAATTTAGTCATTTGCACTTGGTGGTAATTTATGAGAAGTGGCTTGTGCCCAAAACAGAGTAGTAATACCAAATTTGTAGCAAAAATAAAAACTTTATCAATAGTTATTATCAATTTTCTGTTATTACAAGTTCATATACATTTGTAGGATACAATATTTATCCATTTATGTTCGAACATTACCCATTGTCGTTCAAACAATACCAATTGTTATGCAATAATATAATGTATAGGTAACATTTAGAAACTATAGCAGTAGGGCAAGAAAAAGAATCTTCAGGCTTAATTTTCAAAGCGTACAGTATTATTTCGTGTTATTTGAAAATTAAGCGTACAGTATTATTTTCGTTAGTCCGGCGCCGTGGCGTAGTGGTTAGCGCGCCTGCCTGTAAGCATTAGGTAATGGGTTCAAGGCTCATCGCTGCTACCATTGTGGGCGTATGTGTCCTTGGGCAAGATACTTAACGACAATTACTCCAACCCAGTGGCCACTAATGGGTTATTCAAATTATCAGCCATACATAAAATAATGAAAAAATCCAAATAATCACCCACAAAGTAACATACATGGTAACTCGTAAGCTGGCACGAGGTGTTTAGCCCGTGTGATAACGCGAGGATAAAGTAAGTTACATTCATTCATTCATTTATGTATATTCCCATTTATAAATACACTTCTGAATCAAAATTAACAATGAATTTAAACTGTCCAATCTTAACCTGTGTGTTTTCGAATTTGTAAAATTTTACCTGTTGTGCGGATCGCTAAATAACTCCCAGTGTTATTTATTATATTTTATTAAATTGTTGTCAATTAATAAAGCAATGATAGTACTAATTCGTGGTATTACCCAAAAACTGTCAGCTATTTTGATTTTGGAAATATTTGGCAATGTGTGCTTAAGTGTCCTATCTTCCCCCATTGTACTATAATTTAATAAACTAACCTGTACTTTTCATATACTCCATAAGAACATTCGCAATATCAGCTGCTGTTACAAAACCACCTCTAGATCTGCAAAAGTCAAAGTTGAAATGAAAAATGCTAACTATCAAAATACCTTTGTTTTTAATTAGCCGCACTTGGATAGTAGAGTGTATCCAAATAAAATATTCTCTGGAGTCCCAATCACGCTAACTGTATTGGTTGCAAAACTTGTTGAAGTTCCCCACGTTCGTCGCAACAAAGCAGTGGGAAAACGTGAATGCCAGCGCTGTGCAAGAAAATGTATATAAGACTACCAAGATGCAAAAACAAGAAAATAACACCTGGTTTTCAAATACGACATACCTCTCTGTGTCCAATGTAGAAATAAACTTCACAAATGCTTGGGTCTGACCCGGCTCCATACACGTGGAACGCTGTGTATTTAGCTGTATAACCCGACGGAGAGTTAACTGTTGTTGTGTTGTAAGTAATAAAATTTCCTCCGCCGTCAGCACCATAATTTGAAATAACCTGAAATACAAATAACTTCAAGACTAACCGGACTGGTTATAAAAGGGAATATGGGCCAACTTTATATACATCCCAGGTCTTCTTTGGTGCTTGAGCCCATACAGAATAGAATGTCAGTTTGTTTAAATAAATAGTCAACAAAGTTAAAACATCTTTACCTTAAATTCAAAGGTTTTAAGGTTCCTTCGTGTATTGCCAATCCACGCAAGTGCTAAAAACGGGTATGTAGCAGAACTTGTAATTTCTGTTTCATCACTAAACGAACTGATAAAAAAACTCAGTTATCCCGATTCGAATTCTTGTGTGAGAATTTAAATTTAACTTTAAAAAAAAGTGACACAACTTACAAATAGTCTTTGTTGTAAGTCATTCTTGTCATTGAACCGCCATTTTGCCCATAATAAACCTAAATATAATTAAAGTCACTCTGGATACTTGGAACTTTGTATACATATACCATTTAATATATTGATAACCAAAATATATATTGCAACAAACCATATTTCCAGAATCGTACATGTCCCGACCGCCATCTTGAATCCGATAGTGAAATCGACCCCTTCTGTCGTAGGTGTAATTATACCAACCAGTCAAAAGAGATGTTGTATTTACTGACGTGGCGTTTATTCTTTTCATTAAGGGAGTTAAACTGGTAACTAAAAATATTAATAAAACCATAAGTTTTCAGGGTATGTTATATAGGTGTTGTGAAAACATATATACTTGGTTTTTTGATAGGAATACGGTTGTTGAACATAGATTTCAATGTGTTTCCATATCTTCGTAAGAAATGAGAATCGGTGTAATATTTAAAGCGAGCTTTGTTACTGATGTTCTGCAGAGGTGTTTCATTCGCTACATGCCAGATCATTACATCAGAGGCCTTATATAAAATATTTGACTATTATATGCGTAGTATGATGCTTGCTTACGATTTGGTAGATATTAATAAAAGATTATCTTTCGTAAACGGAGAGTAATCGTGGTTCCTTTTTATTTACGGTCGGTGTTAAAACTCTATAGATGCAAATACATGTAAATTGTTAAGTTGTTTATTACTTGTTTCTGTGTACACTTACTTGCATATCCATATAGGCAGGGTTTTTATAATCTTGAGACGTAATAGATCCAACACTACCAAACACATTATTGTTTTCCCAATTCCCTAGAATGTCTAAAAATGTTTTGCATTGATAAAAGGTACCTAAACTGTCAGGTATATATAGTACAATGAGGGAAGATGCTGGGACTCTTAAGCACATATTGCCGAATATTTTTAAAATTAAAATAGAAGGCTGTATTGTGGTAATACCACGAATTAAAACTATCATTTTTTATTAATTAACATCAATTTGAAAAAATATAATAAAACACACGAGGAGTTATTTAGCAATTCGCACAACAGGTGAAATTTCACAAATTCGAAAACACACAGGTTAAGATTGGACAGTTTAAATTCATTGTTAATTTTGACTAAGAAGTGTATTTAGAGTACACGTAAACAAGAGATGAAAGATCTAATGTGTGAGTACGTTTAAAACTAATTAACATAGTATTAATTAACCCTTTTACTACAACGATC
Organism: Ciona robusta; assembly: GCF_009617815.1. NCBI lineage: Eukaryota > Metazoa > Chordata > Ascidiacea > Phlebobranchia > Cionidae > Ciona > Ciona robusta. Next base: position 23,988 of record NC_143236.1, read on the forward strand.
GACTACGCTCGATTAAAAACAAACCCGAAGTAACCAACAAAGCGGTTTTCAGTGCCCATTGGTTACTGTGGAGCAGTAGGTAGAATGAATTTTTTACATGTATTATAACTCATAAATACTTATTATTATGTATGAGGATTGAGTGATTGGTAAAGAACATGTGTAAATACGCTTCTGTACAACTCCCATACCCTTGTATACTTACATTATTTAACCTTGTCGTTGCTTAAAATCGCTTATTTTCGTGAATTTGGGTGAACCGTAATCACGCAGTAATTAGGTAATGTTAGAAGTTAATATTATTCATATGGTGTTTAATTAAAAATAATGTTTCAATTACGATTAATGATAATACGGTATAAGAGTAGTGCATTTAATGCGTCCCCACTTAAATGCTAATAGTTTGATTCAGTCGTGAATCGTTGTGTGGATTTCTTATCTCAACAACACGTGCCTTCGTGCCCTCTCAAACTCCTAAACAGTGTTTCCGCTATGTAAAGTGCATGAGGAAAATAATTTTTAATTAAACGCTCATCGTGCGGTTTTAAATTTGAAAACTTAGTCCAAAAATTATAAATATATATTATGATTTGGTTTCAATCAAGAGAATAAAGAAAAAAGCTAGAATTAATTGAGATAAGTGCGGGAAAAAGTCACGAAAAAAACAACAACAACAACAAGAACAACTGTTCGACGAAAAGGATCTGTATGACCACTAACGTGCTCAATATCACGAAACAAAATAACAATTGGTATTGTTTGAACGACAATGCGTCTTGTTGTGTTCAATTAACAAATATTGTAACCTAAAAATGTATATGAACTTACAGAAAATTAATAATAACCATTAATAAAGTTTACATTTTTGCTACAAATTGGTTATTGCTACGCTGTTGTTTGCATAAGCCACTTTCCATAAATTACCTTTAAGTGCAAATGGCTAAATTTCGAATATATTTTCAATATATAATGTTTTATTATATCAGTATCTCATAGTTGTATAACCACTGAGGTATAAATTATTGAAATAAAAGCAACCTTTTTAACGTTTGGCAATGAATACATACAAAAATACAATGTTGGGGAAGATAGGCCTTTAATATGAAATATATTTACACTAGCAGTATTCTGCAACTTGTAGTTAACCTACCGAATTTAACAGGCTGTGCTAGTTTCTTTGCCATTTAAACTTAATATATATAACTTTAAACCGATATGTTTTTGATGTTTTTATTTTAATTTAAAATCATATTGACCCCTGTCTATTTTACTTGTGTTTATATTTCAGTTTTTTTCACAAAACTAAAATTAGTTTTACAAGACAAAATCAAACTGTACGAAATATTTAAGGTTGTTTCATAAATCTATGAAACTAATTTAATCGTTCACACTCGCTAACTACAAAGTTTCATCGGCATTACTATGGTTTAGCGAGCATTCAAAATTAGCACCAAATTATATCACTTATTTTTTTCTGTTCGAAATATACTGTTTTGATTTTGCACATTTTTTTAATATTTAAAAAAAGTAATAAGCTTTGACTCATGTTTTATAAAGTCGTGCTAAAACCGTTGAATAATTCTGTAACATTATTTTTTTTATTAATAAATGAGAGTCCGTAGGCGTAAAAAGAAAAATTAAAAAAACATCTTATTTGACAAAGTGTCCCATCTTCCCCCACTCTACTATACCAAAAATGCGTAACTAACTTGGATCATAATAAGTTTGAATCCCTTGCTCGCTTGACCATTTATCACCAACCTTACATTTCCCGTAAATATTATTTTCGTGAATCGAAGCAACAAGTGTCCAACCACCCCCCGCATCGATCATTTCACAGTAAGCCTGTTATGTAAGTACAAGCATAAAATCAATCGCAAAGACAGTCAAGGTTATTTTACTAAACGCGCAGTAGGGTGCTAATGCTTCTTGTCGGTTCTTAAAGTGAGGCACGTCAAAGTTTTAATGTAGAAATTTGAGAAAAACTAAATATAATATATTTTTTTGTTATCTTAAAAGAATGCAAGTGCCAATAAATCCTACGATAAAATTATTAAAGACCAGTATTATAATGATAAAGTATAACGTGTGTCGCCTAATTGTGCAATACATTACTTTGCAAGTCAATAAACTATTTGTAGTACGAGAATATAGACTGCTATAGATTAAGTATAGGTTTAAATATAAATACCGGAAAAGGTACGGAAGTTGCAGTTGGTTTTATCGTATATACGCCTGATGGTGAGGTTTGAGTGTTCAAGTGTCTACATGTTTTGATTACTCGCTGATTGTTGTCTGGACGATAATAGGGAACAGCTGCAAACAATTTTTTTTAAATGGTATAAATTATACACATATTTGTTATTAATATATAGTAAAGTGGGGGAAGACGGGACGCTTTAGCACATATTGTCCAATATTTCGAAAATCTAAAAATATGGCGGGTTTGGGTAGTATGAATGAATAAATGTAACTTATTTTATCCTCGCGAACAGGGATGTTCATACACCTCGTGACAGCTTACGAAAATTTTATTAATCGACAACAAAATAAAAATATAATAATATACCCGAGAAAGTTTTTATTGATTCGCACAGCAGATGTAATTTGGGGAAATAGCAGGTTGGGAATAGTCTTGGGGGGAAACATCCGGGGGAAATAGTTTTGGGGGGAATAGCCGAAGAGGAATAGTAACGGGTGGGGGGAATAGCCGGGGATAAATAGTCATTGGGAGGAATTAGTCGGCGGTAAATAGCCGGGGGAATTAGCCGGGCGGGAAATAGTCGGTTGCGAAGTATTGTATTTTACAAATATATATGGACTTTTTGATGATCTCCAAGTGAAAATGACTACTATATTTGTAGTATATTTTTTCCTACATTATCTTGTTATTATATCAGTATTCTATTTAAACTACCCCGGACGTATAAATTATTAAATTAAAAGCAAACCTTTCAGAGTTTGACAATAAAAACCTACAAAACTACAATGTGGGAAAGATGGCAAATAAAAGTAAAATGTTTTTTATATTAACATTATTCTGCAACTTGTAATTAACCTAACAAACTAGTTTTTTTGCCATGTAAACTTTATATAAATATATATCTTAAAAAACGATTTTTTGTTATAAAAATCCCAAATTAAAGTGATAACACCCCTGTCTATTTTCCTTATGTTTATACTTCAGTTTTACACACAACTAAAACTAGTTTATGAGACAAAATAAAACTGTGCAAAATATTCAAATTCAAATTCGCACTTGCAAACTAAACAATTTTATTAGCTTTACTATAATTTAGCAAGCTTTTAAAATTAGATCCTTACTAATTCACATTTTTACGAGTTCAAAACATACTGTTTCTGTTTAACATATAGTAGGATGGAAAAAGATGGGACACCTTTTCATACTATTTTCTTGTCCCGCATGAAAGTAAACAAAACAACATTCAAAGAAATATAAATCCGTATCCCCACGCCTCTAATAGACCGTTATTATTTATTTAAAACATGGTCAGGATGTTTGGATATTACGTGCTAAAGGTGTCCCATCTTCCCCCACACCACTATATTTTTTACCATTTTACAAAAGTAGTCGACTTTGACGCACGCTTTATATAGTTGTGACTGTCTAAAAGTTTTGTAACATTATTTTTCTGTTTATCATTAAATAGGAGTACGTAAAAAAGAAAGTTTCGTCTGACAAAGTGTCCTATCTTCCCCCACCTTACTATATTAATAGAATTCATCAACTTGGACTCTTACTATCGTGTGTTTTTTTGCCATTGAAAAATGTTGTATTTATCACCGAATTTTACACTTAACAACAGTTATCATTTTTGCTGCGAACTGTGCTGGACCTTGAGAATACTGTCAAATAGTAATGTAACATTTTTATTGTCTATCATTAAATGGGTACTGTTAAAAAAAGATTAAAAAAGGCACATCCTACGCGGTGTCCCGTCTTCCTCTACCCTACCATAATTTCTCTTTGTTTGATGTGCTGCAAATGTTCTGAGCATGAGTTAGGTGATTTGTAAAATATTTATATTTTTATAATTGTTTTAACGTAAGACGGTGTCGTTAACAAGATTTGTCTTTCCTCTATTCTGTCAGGTAGCAAAATAATGGTAATACGAAATACGTACTTTCTGAAAGAGTAACTTCATAGAGGTAGATAGAAAACCAAGCCATAGTTTTAAACTATCTTTATCGTTTATAATTATTATACTAATCATTAAACAGTGGCGCCACTTTTTATAAAGTATTAGCAATTTTTTAATACTTACTTTCAACAGTCGAAGTTTGCTGTATTGATATCACATTATTCGAAGAGCTTTCCAACTTATTCTGCATTAGGAAATAAACATTTAAGAGTATTTTGACCTGTTACGCCCTTTAACGTATTTTGTCTTTACCTACAGTAGGATGGGGAAAGATGGGACACCTCTTACCTCTAGTTTGTCGTGTCATTTAGTAGTAAACAAAGAACATTCAATGAATTATAAAACTTTACCCTCATGACTCCTATAGAGCGTTATTAATTGTTTGAAACAAGTTCAGGATATTTCAATATTATGTGTTAAAGGTGTCCCATCTTCCCCCACCCTACTATATTATGACTTACGAAATTTAAAATAAACGCAATGATTTTAACGCGTTTAACTTACTTTTAATTTAATTGATAACTTAACAACCTTTTATTACCATATTGTTAGTGTTCTTACTTGAACTACAACCGCAACTATCAAGGCAATGAATCCAAATATGAAACCAACCACAACCAAACCTTTGAAAAAGTATTCCCACAAAGTAAATTTGCCTTTACTGATTCCTAATAAACAAAATAAAATACAGTTACATTAAATAACATTAACGCTGTCCTATGCAAGTTGTTTCATAAAACAAAATGCAGGTATTGTTTTTCATCTATCTCAATGGAAAATTAAATACATGTAGAATATTTATTTTAAATTACCTGCTTTTGCAAATAGATCCATTTTTTGTTCGTTCTTTTCTATAATTTGTAAATGCTCTTTTCCGAAAATCCACCAGATTAAAACTTTGTCCAAGTATATATTTACTACTGAACGAAAAAGAAACGCTTAATGTTTACTCGAAAAACCGTGACTAACTGTATCATTTGTATCGGTTTATATGTCGTTATTTGATTGATAAGTCAAGCATCCGGTGGCTGACAGCTTGATGGATGGGAATATTCCATGCGGTTGTCATTTCTTCACTGCTACAAATAGTTTCTTATACAAAGTTTGAAGTCTAGACCAGGCCCTACTATATCAAACGGTTTAAACGCATCATCGTAGTTGCCATCATGGTGAGAATGACTAATTAATTTTTCTATTCTATTTACTATTACAGCTTAGAACTTCAATAATGAAATACAGCATTTACAATTTAAACAAAGTAAAACAAATCACTCTGACTAAAATGTATTTTATAGCTGTCTAGCGCTTTGTTGGGCCACTTCGACTGTTTCTGCCGACACCGTTCCAATATAACTTCAGTAGCGTGTTTGGTAAGCACCATCATTTTCGTGTTTTAATATCTTAATTCTCGCATATATCGAAATTGAAATTTTTAAGTAATGACTTTTATTAACTTACATTTTTTTAGAAGCACTTCCCATTCCCCAAATCAAAATACGTAAGAAAGCTTGTATACGACCACTTTATGTTCTAATTTGTATAAGTAATCACTAAATTTCCACAACAAAATATTTGAGCAGACGCATGTAAACCAGCTGTATAAAGTTTATTATTGTTGAAGCGTTAGGACTATAAAGATTATTACATTTATTTAATTTTTTACAAGTATAGTCAACAAATGATATAGACAAGATTCCGTTTACACTCTTATGCATGGAGTAAAATTAACAAGTAACCAGCAATAAATAACACTGTATAGATGTATATGCAAACATTCTATAATTACTTCATTTATTTAACGAATAACAAAATAGTAGAATTTATTTCGTTGCGGGACCTTCCACTCTCCGTTGCTATTTCTGGATTCGAGTTTTGATACTGGTTTAAATTTCCTTCCCATGCTGTAACAGTATTTTCGCTTTGGTAATAGAATAATTTTTACTAACACTGCTTTATATGTATATAGGTATGACAAACTTTTGTTTTTTAACCACTGTAAAAAATGTTAACGTCATGCAGAAGAGCGCTTTTTCATAAAAATTAATAGAATATAGTAGGATAGGGGAAGATGGGACACTTGTCAGTCAAGGCTTTTTTAATTTAATTTTACGAACCCCCATTTAATGACAATCATAAAAGTGATGTTACAGAATTTTTCGACAGTATTATAACGACTTTATAAAACGCACAGGTAAAAAAATGCGAAATAGTAAGGTGCTAATTTTAAATGTTGCAAAAATGATACTAAAGCGGATGAAATTTTATTGTTTGCAAGTGTAAACGATTAAAACTAGTTTTATAGCTTCATAAAACAACCTTGAATATTTCGTACAATTTGACTTTATCTTATAAAACTAGTTTTAGTTTTGTTTAAAAAACTTAGATATTCGTAAACGGAAAATAGGCAGGGTTAAATATGATTTTAATTTAAACAAAAAGAGCAAAAAAGTATTGGTTTAAACTAAAGTTATAAGTATAAAGTTTACATGACAAATAAACTAGCACAGCCGGTTAAATTCGGTAGGTTAACTACAAGTTGCAGAATACAGCTAATGTAAAGATATTTCAATTTAATGTCCCATCTTCCCCCACATTGTAGTTTTGTATGTTTTCATTGCCGAACTTTTAAAGATTTGCTTTTAATTTAATAATTTATACCTCAGGGGTTATTCATTATAAGATACTGATATAATAAAAAGACAATATTTTGAAAATATATTCGAAATTCAGTCATTTGCACTTGGAGATATTTTATGAAAAGTAGTTTGTACGAAAAACAGTGTAGTAATACCCAATTTGTGACAAAAAAATGTGAACTTTATTAATAGTTATTATCAAGTTTTTGTTATTACAAGTTTATATATATATTTTTTATAGGATATAATATTTATCAACTGATGTTCGAACAATACCCATTGTCGTTCACACAATTATTATGCAGTTAATATATTGTGGGTAACATGTTAAAAACTGTACCAGTAGGGCAAGGAAAGGCATGTTTGAACCTGATTTTCAAAGCGTACAGTATTATTTCGTGTTATTTACGTGTATTCCTAATAATAAATACACTTATTAATCAAAATTACCAATGATTTTAAACTGTCCTATCTCATCCTGTTTTTTTTTCGAATTTGTAAAGTTTCACCTGTTGTGCGAATTGCTAAATAACTTCTCGTGTGTTTTATTATATTTTTTAGCTTTGTTGTCAATTAATAAAGGAATGATAGTACTAATTCGTGGTATTACCCAAAAAACGCAACCTGTTTTGATTTTGGAATATTAGGCAATATGTCCCATCATCCCCCATTGTACTATATATTAATGTTTACCAGTAATGTTTAAAACAACGATACAGCATCTAAAAAAATGCGTGACAAAACCACAAATTTAACAGCTGGAGTACAAATAATCGGTCGTGCGACAATGCATGCGACTTTCCATATGAAAAGTGTTAATAAACTTTGACCGTTTCAAGTTTTCAACTTACTGTAAGAGATTTAAAAAGGGATGTGGTATATAATAAATGATTCGATATATCAAAATAACTTTATGTATGAGTTTTTTTATTAAACTTAGCTCAAAACTATGCAGACCTATAGATTCAAATGTTTATTATATCTCACTAGTACCTGCTGTATTTTCTTAAGAAAAATTGTTCCTGTTAAAAATTTATTTTAAGAAAGTGCCGAGTCGGCATAACTTGGTATGTAGCATAGGTTTAAACGAATAACTACAAAATAATAGAGTCTACAGTTTATATTTTTATACATTTATAAAGAAAAGGCAATCCAAGGGCGTAGCCAGCCTAAAATTTTGGTGGGGGCCAAATGTTTTACGGTTGTATTTTGGGTTTGAAAAACCTCCTAATTACAACACAAAACACGGGAAGGCGTACTGTGAATGGCATTTATTTTTCACAATTACGCCGCATGGAAACACAACGATCTACAACTACATTTAAAACTCTATTCGTTGCCTACCACCAGCCATTTTTGTCACAAAATTTGAGATTTGTTTTTCTTAGCTAGCAGGTAGACTGTTTATTACGAAATAATATGGATTCACACGTGAATTCATCCATCATAATAGCGATTGTTTGACCTGGCAACTAATTACGACATAATAGCATTTCACACGGCGATTATTTGCGTCATAATAGGGACTGACACCTTATCATTTAGCATGTGTAAGAAATTTAAAAACAGGCTTAAATGTTTTCTTTCTTTTTCTTTTAATTAGAAAAAAGATCCGGAACCGGATCGAGATCCCCCATTTGAACATCACTGTTTAGCACGTTTAACACTTTAATTTTATTTTTTCACCAATAACATTACTGTAAAACTCAAAATTTGGGGGGGGGGCATGGCCCCTCCGGCCCCCCCCCCCCCCCCCTTGGCGACGCCCATGAGGCAATCATGAACCAAATCCAAAATTATTTATTTAAAAACTTTTCAGTAGTTCAGAAACCAAAACGCTTAAAGTTTAGTGACATTTTTCTAATGGGAAATCACATACATGTCGCTCCGACGATTTTTCTTGGGTACAGCTTTGTTGGTGTTGGACTGTTGGTACACATTTTAGCATCTCTATCCACAAACAATTTTTTGTTGGTATGCCCTTTCAACAATTTTAACTGCCTTTGCCGGGCGTTTTGTTTGACCGTAAAAACACGGTAAAATATTACAGTAACATTGTTTCAACTGTCATCATATGGGTACTCGTAAAAATTGTTATAATAAAACTATATCGTTTTACCCCGTCCTGCACCATAAAAAAAATATTTTTCGTCTGGACATTGCAACAAACTATGCTGACTCAACCATTTTTCTTTCACCAGTTAATTTGAACACTTTTTTTAATATTGTTCAGTAGATTAGAAACTAGAAGTCTCCAAAGGTGTTTTCGTTCATGCGAAATTCCATGTATTGTGCACAGCCGCATTATTTTACTCAAGTGGTTTTCCATACGCGATGTTTTGGTTTTAAAACTTTGCTGGTACCTTTAAATCACATTTGAGCATTTTTATCAATACGGAGTTTTTGTTTTGCACAGTAAATAAACTGGGGGAAGATTCGGACAACAGCTGTTTTTTATTAATTTAAAAACACCACGAGTTTAATTTTTTTTTTTTTAAACTGAGTTTCAATTATATTTTGCATATATTTTCTTGTTGTTATATCAGTATTTTACATTTGAAACACACCTGGTGTATAAATATTCGAATTAAAAGCGCACCTTTTAAAGTTTGGTAATAAAGACCTACAAAACTGTGGAGGGAAGACGGAACAAAAATGAAATATCTCTGCTACTTATAGTTAGCATTTTTTATGCGTAATATAAATATTTAATTTAAACTTTAATACATATATTTCCCTGTTTGTTTTCCAGATGTTTATATCTCAGTTTTATCCACAAAACTATAACTAGTTTTATGAGACAAAATCAATCTGTCCGAAATGTTTCGGCCAATTTGAATTTACTAAAATACTGGACTAATGATGAATATCTTGCTAATATGCGTTTTTTTAGCCACCGAAAAAATATTTAAAAACAGTTATTATCTTTACCACGCACTTTGTTGGACCGTGAGAATACTATTAAATAATACTATAAGATTTTGTCATTCGTTAAAAAGCACAAAAGCACACGGAGTCCCATCTTTCCCGACTCTACTTCATAATAACTTTACCTGCGAAATCGCCGCACTGTTTTCTGACTCGCCTATATGTGTTAATCCCACCCAAACACATTCTTTCAGGAAAAGTAGATATTGTACTGTTAATTAAAACATGATTTTATTTTTTCTCTTTATATATTATTTTTAACAAGCATAAACTAGTCTAATTTTAATATTCTATTACTTTGTAGCTTACAAAAATAATTGGTTGAACAACTAAGGGAATCAGAACCAGATAGGCTGCTTAAGTTAAGGACTGGAACCTCCCGTGATCGGGGTTTGTAACTTGAGTCCGAGGGTTAACTTGAGTCCTGAGCTAAAATGACCTTTAGAAAAGCTAGAGACACAATCCTGGTATCCATATTAGGGTATTTGAGGAAGTCGAGTTCAATTATGATACTTTACCATCATTCGAGGTCATTTTTAAGGTGAAAAAATATATTTTACCGTCAAATTACTAAATTTCAGTAGGTAATTTGGCGAACTTCTGCGTCTAACTCTTAAAGCAAAACATTTTAAAGAAGTCTGTGGGCAATCATAATATATCGCCCTTACTGCATCTAATGGTTAATATTTTTCACCGTTTACTACTGTACATTTTGTTTTAATAGGGTATCAGAAGCTAGAGCTGAAAGGTGCGGGCAGCTAAAGCGACTGCAGACAAGATCCAAGATTTTGACCACTTTTGTGCTCAAATTAGTACTGTAATCAAAAATAAAAATTTAACGGGTTCACTTGTTGGGTTGTCATCAGTGTTTTATAGGTACAGGGTTTGCTGGTCTTTTATGGCATTAAAGCTAGCGTAAAATGAGCTGATTTAAGCACAAAAGTTTTAAAAATCTTAAATCTTGTCTGCAGTCTCTTTAGCTGTCCGCACATTTAGCTATTACTTCTGATATAGACGGTGGTGTTGGGCGTCAGGCTGATTTCACCTTCTTCAAAGCTGATTTTGGATACCCGTTTAAAGTTGAAAAGCTTTGTTTCGCATTTGGCTTTGCCAAAATCCAACTCCCCCTCTTCTTAGGATCTTTTGGAAAGGATATGATCTTTACATAGGGCGTCCCTATATAGTTGCCTCCGCAACCAAAGCAACCGCAACAACGTGACACAGTTTCACCAAAGCAAAAAGCAACACAAAGACCCTATGAAATCGCCAGCTATATACAGCTTCGGAAGAGAAACAAACAAAATCTACAGTAGCAAACGGTGATATAGATATCAACCATTCGATGCAGTAAGTCTACAATATCATGCTTCGTCGCAAACTTGTTTAAAAATCTTTTGCTTTAAGAGTTAGACGCAAAAATAGGCAGAAAATGACTTAAATTTAGTATTTTGACCAAAAAAAAATAATATTAGACCTTAAAAGTAAACTCGAATGGTGTTGAAAGTAACACTATTGAACTCGCCATTCTCGAATACCCTATAATATGGAATAATGGAATCCGAGATTGTGTCTTTAGCTTCTCTAAAAGTAATTTTAGCCCAGGACTTCAGTTAATTTTTCGAACTCAAGTTACAAACCAAGAGGTCGTAACATTCCTGTCCTTATTTTAAGGAGTCTATGATCAGAACACATAAATAACCGCATAATAACAAACCTGAATCCTGCACACAGAGCGTTAGGAAAACCTATGCTGTTATAAGCACGAAACTGTATCTCTCCAAACTGGACCGTCTTTCTTTCAGTTGCCGGAATCGTCTCATTCATAAGTTGGCGGGAGCCAACAAAGATACGACTTTGTGCAGTTAATCGCTCGTTGTTGAATTTAAATGTAAAATCGTCTGCAGCACAAATGTTAAAATACCTTTTTATCAAAGTTTTATATTTAGCTTTTTATCAATAAAATGTAAACTGTTTCAAAATAAACCAGTTTGGTATACCTATCGTTTTAATAAAGTCCTTACTTACTTGCAGCTTTTATGTATTCCGATAAAACGGTTGTCACTTCATCAGCAGTTACACGTAAACCCGATCTCCTGCAAAGTGAGTATAAAGTTTGTGTGGTAAAATTGTACTCATTGTTTTATAAAAACATTAATTACTTTGAAAGTAGGGTATAACCGAACACGATTTTCTCTGGGCTTCCTGATACGCGAACGATATTAGTCGCATGACTTGTAGAGGTGCCCCAGGAAATACTTTCCATCATGCTCGGAAACTTGGAATGCCATTTCTGTTTAAAACAAGCGGGTAAAGTTTTAAATGCACCATACATATTAAACGAGAAAAATAACTAATTCACTAATTCGTTATGCTCTACATTGGATAAAGTTTTGCCAGACAGCTATCCAACTGTTAAGAGCCTTTATACTGGGCTTTTTTAAAGGATGCAAACCTTTAAAACATAGTAAAGTGCTAATATACAAGTATCTATTTTTACATTTCTGCTTCCCATGTAGAAATAGACCTCACAAACAGAAGGATCTCGTGCAGCATATACATTAAATACTCGATATTTAATCGTAAAATCGCCAAGTGTAATTGTAGTTGTATTGTAAGTGGAAAACCTTCCGCTCCCATCTGCTCCGTAGTTGGAGTAAACCTTGAGTATTAAACGAATTATTGTAGCAACGGATCAATTTCAATTTGTTGTCAAGCTCTATCCCAATGTTTTACCTTAATATCAAAGGATTGAAGTGCCCCGTTATTGTTACCTATCCATGCCAAGGCAAGGAATGGATAAATGGTTGCGGTGCTGAACTCAACGCCGTACTGATACAAACTGGGTGAAAGTAAAATCATCAATGAAAAAGAACATATTCCTTATTCCTATAATTGTGTTTTGCGATTTTAACGTTCACGTTTTTAATCATTTTGCTATACTGACTGTTGTGTGTTTGATAATAATGAGTGTTGGGTCATTGTGCCGATTATAGGATAGGTTAGAATATTTAATAACGAACAAAGATAGCAGTGTAATTAGACATAAACGCTTACCAATCACTACACAAGTGTGTTATTTTTTAAGAGACAGTCAAAGTATTACATTAAACTGCCTTTATGTGAAAGGATATGTTACGCTTATTTTACTTGAGATTTGCTACATGTTTGGTTTATGCTGCCAAATACCATAAAAACAAGTAAAGTGAATAGAATTACACTGCCAGCAACAATTCATTAAGCAACCATATATAAACATGTAACTTGTTTCTGCTATGCAGATTGCAAACCACATATATAGTATAAAGTTCACTTGGTATTTTAAAACATGGTAATGTTACACTCGCAAAACGAGTCAAATACTATTTATGCTTTTTCTATATAATTTTATATATTATAGGGTGGATAAGATGGGTAGTCTTAGCACATAACAAAATATACGACACACACCAAAATGTATATTTTTAGTAATACCATAGTCTATAGTGAGCACCAGGTGCTATTTTAGCGATTTGCAAACAGGTAGGAGAAGATGAGACACTTTAAAATTGTCATTAACATTTTTTGTTCAACCTGACTGTTACCTACAAGTCGTGATTGAATAAAGTACTAATATTTTTCGAATGATAAGTGGTATTGTTGGAACATTAACTAATCAACATTGCATCGTACAAAAAGTGTATTTTTTCGTTTCGCAAAATACACTTTTCATAAATTATCACCAAGTGTATGTAACTGAATTTCGAATATATTTTTCTTACATTATCTCATTATTATATAATGATAAGATATTGTATTTGTATACCTCGCTTGGTATCAAATGTTTACCTAAAAACAAACCACTTAAAGTTTGGGAAATAAATACCTAAAAGTCTACTGGGTAAGATTAATATTATTCAGCATCATGTATAGGTAATAAAAAAAAAATTAACTGGGTGTGCAAGTTTCGTTTTCACGTAAACTTCATATAAAAAAATTAAAATGGTGTTATTGTGCTTTGTGCGTCCCTAAATTAAGCGAATTGACCCCTGTCTACCTTATGTTTCCCAAAAACTAACTTTATAAAACAAAATCAAACTGTATAAATGTTTCAGTCTATATTGTTATTGAACTAGAATACTGAATTTAAAATGAATTTTTTCAAAATCAAATTGTAATAACTCATCCCACCCTATAGTATTATGCTAACTTACCCCACCCTAGACCCTACCATGATAATGATACTCGGTTTACTTACAATGCGTCTCTATCGTAATAGGCTTGTGTAAAATTGCCACCGTTCACTCGAAAAGATACCTAAACATAAATAATGTTTAACGATACAAATAAAATTAACATGACCTAGAAAAAAGGCGTAAGACACTATATATTGAGGCGGGTTTACACTACGGGCAGTAAAGGCACTGCCAATGGGAGAGAGCGATTATCGGCCGATTATTTAGGTATCCTGTTGTGTTTGGCGGGAAGTAGAAATTACTTTTAAACGTTTTAACGTAAAAATGCGATTAAAATAAAGGAAAATACCCATTAAGAAATAATATAATTTCGTGTAACTCCAACAGCATAAAACGTCAAGCGTTTTCTTAAAGGATGTTTTTGCAAATTACCTTGTTTCCGGTATCGTACATATCATTTCCACCATCAAGTATAGACATCGCATTTGAACTGGAACTGTATCGGTAGTTGAACCAACCAGGAATCAAGCTAGTTGTGTTTACTGACGTTGCGTTGATGGATTGAATCAGCGGTTTAAGACCGCCGACTAATTAAAGAAAAGATTATTTACCCAGTTTAATTGATTTTATTTACGTAATTTGAGGAAGATGTACAAATGTGGTAAAAAATTCTGGATATATACTTTGATAATAAAACTGTGTAAATCAGCTAGTCGGTTCAACGTCGTAATCTAATAGCAATGCTCACCTGATTCGTTGCAGTATGCATTAACAAGTTATACCTGATAGTTTTAAAGGCACGTGATCTCTATAAAGACGTTGAAGTGATTTTCCGTTGTTTAACAAAACGTTGTCGGTGGTTAAATATTTAAAATGTGCTCTTCTGCTCAAGTCAGATAATCTCACACCATTCCGTACGTGCCACAACATAACGTTCGACCCCTGAGTAATTTGTTTAAAATATAGCTAGATTCTAATTAAATAACAGGCAACAAACGTGAACTTACGTTTACGTCCATGTATGCAGAGTTTTTATAATCTTGTGACGTCACAGCTTCAAGATTCCCAAATGTGTTACGATTTGCCCAGTTTCCGGAGCCTTTTATGAAAGTTAACAAAACAGTTTTATAATTTAAACAAAATATATAACTGACCGGTTAAAGCAGTTATGCCTCCCTGCTCGCTTGACCATTTATCCCCAGGGGAACATTTCCCATGAATGTTATTCTCGTGAATCGAGGCTACAAGCGTCCAGCCGCCCTCTTGATCTTGCATTTCACAGTAAGTCTACAGAAGAATAAATAAAATATAGCAGTAAGATTTTTCGCCAATAGCAATAACAATTTGCCTTTCAAACCTTAAATGGAAAAATTGATCCTTTTGGTTTGATTGTGTATACACCAGATACGTGGTTCCTTATTTCGTGACATGATCTGGGCAAGTTCACAGCTGATTGTGGAGTAAAAAATAAAATTTCAGAAATTTAGGCTAAACGTTTGAACAAATCAGAAATAATATTATGATAACTGCTCTAATACGTTTTATAGTCCGAATAAACAAAAGGGCACCCTGAAAGGAATTTTTTTAATGAGGTTGCTTATAGTTATTTAAACATTATTAAATGGAAATATGAAAACACAAAACACCAATACGTACAGTTAGCAGACGGAGTCACTATTAAAATCGGCATTCCAGCATTGTTGACGTTTACCTGCGGGTATTTCTGTTAGTTTAAGTTGCTATTTCTCCAGAAAGATTATAGTTAAAATAAAAATAGAAAACGAGTTTTATATTAAATCTTCTAAGCCTGTAAAATATCCCAGAGTTCTCATACAAGGTAATGCAGATACTTACGTGAGTTCTAACACTTAGTATGAGGGCTACTAATGAAATTATGAACGCCAATGTTGTCACTATTTTCCATGTTATATCACCAAACCCTTTACACATTGACGTATAGTTCTTTGTCTCGTAGGTATCTGCCGGGTTTACACAGTTTTTTTCAAAACGCTTGTGTTATTTACTTACAAACTGTATACATTATATTAACAAAGTAACAGATATAGAGTAGGGTGGGAGAAGATGGGACACCCCTTTATTCGATATTCTCGACCCATTTAATAGTGAAGAAAGAAAACACGGTCAGGATATTTGGAAACCATGTGCTAAAGATGTCCCATCTCCCAGCACTCTGCCACATATACATATACACATATGTTGATTTTTTAAAGATATAACATATTTCCGACGCACCTGAGATTGTGACAAACGTCATCTTGATACTATCGTCAAATAACTTAATTTAAATTTAAAGTAAACAAAACACTGCATACACATGGACAAACAAGCAAAGATCGCAGACTGCCTTAAAATGGCTTAATTCAATGATTGCATGTTTCGCGTTGGGTAAGTAATAGTTCTTCTTTCCGGCACGTGAAACATCACTGACAGCACTTGATGAATGGAGAAATCGTTATTCCACTATACATACAATGTGACGTCACTATGTTTATTATATGTTTTCGTCCGACATCTTGTGCCAGCTGTGTTTAATTAATCTAAGTTTTCGAATAGCTTGTGTGGTCAGATAGGTGCGGTGCGTCAAAGTTAGTATAGACCAAGTTAGGAAACGGATTGTAAAACAACGAGTCTTGTTATCCATTGTCTCGCGTCTATGACGTCATAGTTGCCACCATTACGGAGCCCACGGCATAGCATTTTATCATTGCTGGGTGCTGTTTTTCGTTTAAATATTGCGATTTTTTAAAAAACCAAGCACTTCTGCGCGTAAAAATGGCTTTCTACTAATGTTATATCTTATCACAATAATAAACCTCAAAAAAATAATCAACTTTTATTGAACACTCAATCGATTAAAGAGTAAAAAACAGAAAATATCAAGTTTTCTAACCAAAATCAAAAAAGAACATGTTTAAAATATAAACATACAAACAAAAACGCATAACATTACTATAAACTGGTGTATCTAGCAGCAGTTTTGCATGTAAATTGCCGTGATTTTACTTTTTGGCTTACAAACTTAACACGTATACCCGGCAACGAAACTTAAGGTATCTGTGTAAAATTTGCCTAATATCGAAGTGACATTGAGGAAAACAAAACTCAGTTACTATTTTTGGTCCTCTGCTTGAATTAGTAAGCTACCTTTTCTGCGTTACGGGTCTTTATGAAATCGGAAAACGCGAACACCTTATCTGCTAGTACTTAAGCAGTTTGGAGCTGCATGTCCGCTCATGTTGGGTTATAAATGTAGTAAAGAATAGCTCTGTAGATTGGTAGGTATGATCATATACGTGTAAGTTTTAATAGGTATGATCATATACGTGTAGTTTTAATCGCCAACGTAAAGTACCCTGTTAAACCACACTGTACCCCGAAAACCAGTTAAAATATTAATTTACTTTACATTAATTCCTAGATTTAATATTATATAACAAGATTTATATTAGAAATTATATTTTAAACGTTAAAACAACCGCTATACGTGTTTTCTAGCTTTGTATCGCTTACAAGAACTAAATGAACACATGCCGACCATGCATTTGTATAGGCGATTCACGCTCTATGGGCTCCGTAATGGCGGACACGAGCGCCGTTTCCTAACTTGGTCTATACTAACTTTGCGGTGCGTAGGTAGGCACACGCCACCTGCCGTAGTCGTGTCAACCTTCACGTGTCCCGAGTTTATTCGAAAAACAACAAACAACGACAATAATATGAGAACAGCCGAGTATTAAATAGCTCTTTCGCCCCAAGGATTATTTAAACATAATATACTGCATAGAGTTTCCTTAATGCATGGAGTTTCCTTGGTCTATTTTTTTTCAGAAATATGTAACCGACGCTAGAAGTTTCGGAAATTCAATAGGGGGCGCAGAAAAGATGGCCCGCATTTTCTTGAACAACTACATGCGCGAGCAGTTATTCTAAATTTAATTTTTCGTTGGTATGTTTCTTTAAGTATGGAACGACAATCGCGGCATCAATTACTGAAAAACCAAGTTTTTATGTTCAATGTAAAAGTTACGGGTTCCGTACGGGTTCGGTTGTATCTTCGAAATTTAAAAATGATTCAGAATGTTAAGAAATTGCTGTCGTGACGCAGCACTTGTTTCCAGTCAATTGTTTCGCAAATAATAAATCAACAAAATCGTGATTAGATTTTGGCAAAAGTTGCCTTGAATAAATTAAATCATGCTGTGTTATCGGTTACGCGTGACGTCACTTCTTTGCGTGGAATTTTCGCAGCAATTATATTTACTTTCATTTGGATGTAAAATTTCCAGTCATAGCTTAATTTGTGATGACAGTTGGCTATGGGGTAATGTCAAACATCACAAAAAATCCGCAATCACCCACACATTTGAAATTTTATATTTAATAATTAAAAAAATTCAATATTTCAAAAAAGTCAAGAAACACAATTATCTTCTTCTTCAGAAAGCAGGCAGAATAACCGAAGAAAGTAAGGATATAGAAAATGTGGAAGCTAAAAGTAAAAAGCGCCAAGCGGGGAAGATAAGGTTTAAATGTGTGAGGAATATACTAAAGATATAAAACTGTAAGCGAAATTAATGCATAACAGAAAAAGGTTAAAAAGCCCAAAAATTAAGAGAGATAAAATACTCGTAAACATTCACAAATTGACCGATGGTTGGTTCACAAAATAAACACTGTAGCATAAACCTCCTTGTGAACATAGTGGTGAAGAAGTGCTGCCCCGTCATTGACCTTAGTGGCGTCGAAGCGTCTTCGTAGGCTTTTGTGCGACATCCAGCGGACAGAGCAATTATTCTTAGCTTATAATTTGCAAGTCACGTAGAGTAAAATGGGAGGAGATGGGAAGCGCGTGTTGCCAAATATTGTTTAAATTAAAAAATATGGCGGGTTTTGAGTAATACCACGAATTAGTATTATCATGCATTTAGTAATTGACAATAATTAAAAACATATATATTAACACATGAGGATTTATTTATTTTTTCGGACAACATGTGTAATTTTACAAATTCGAAAACACACAGGATAAGACGGGACAGTTTTAAATTATTGTTAATTTTGATTAATTAATCACTTAATAAATATATAAGAAATACCAGTAGATACCAAAAAATAATATTAAACACTTTCGAAATCAAGTTTAAACATTCTTTTCCTTGCTCTACTGCTATAGTTTTTACCGTGTTACCAACATTATATTACTGTATGCAATTAGTATTGTTCAAACGATAATGTGCCTTGTAGTCCGACAGAATTGTGCAAAATAATGGTCGAATTGTGGGATTTGAGGTAAAAGCATGTAATTTGGTACACTTATGTAACTGGACATGCTGAATATTTTAAAACTCAGACCCATCTCTAAATCTTGTTTTCTGACGTCATCAAAGTTCCACAAATCAAGAAATTTTCACACTATTTTATTAAGGTTGAACGCATTTTATTACGTGGCGCTGTTGTTGGCTGTTTATCATTACGTTTGAAAATTGTTTACGTCTTTTGATTGTTATCCACTTTTTCAAAGTTCCACAAATCAAGAAATTTTCACACTATTTTATTAAGGTTGAACGCATTTTATTACGTGGCGCTGTTGTTGGCTGTTCATCATTACGTTTGAAAATTGCGGATATGGGTACGACCTTGCACGAAAATTACACCATCTCCCTCGGATTTTCACGAGCCGACGCGGGCTCTCAGGACAGCACAAGAGAAGTGCTACGGGGGGCACATGTCCCCATCTCCAGGCAAACCGATTTCAGGGTCGCCAACCCTTTCAAAGAAAAGAGAACTTTTTCCAGGTTCACACCAATGTTTCCGATTTCGCTTGCGTTACCGCACTATAAGGCGCCGGAGTGCCAAGCTCTGTTTTGATTCGGGAATATTAACCCGATTCCCTTTTGGTCCGCCCGGGCAACGCGAGCATATAGGGTCGACTGACCCATGTTCTACTGCTGTTCACATGGAACCTTTCTCCACTTCGACCTTCAAAGTTCCCACTTGAATATTTGCTACTACCACCAAATTCTGCACTAACGGCCGCTACTTCACTCGGGCTCACGCTTCCTACTCGTTGGGGTTTATCGTCGGTGCCTGTACGCGACGGCCGGGTATTACTCACAATCCTTCTCCCGTAATTACCAGTTGGGCGTATATTGTGTCACGTGAGCTGCTGCAGGCATACCGAGGCGCAGCCGCTTAGAAAAGCGAGAACGTGGTCAGTTGTCTCTCGGGCTTCTTACTGTATGCAACTGTTTTAGATTCTCTGTATGCTACCTTTTAGTTGTGTCTTCAGCAAGTTTTATAGGAGTTGTGTTTTGAGCAAGTTTTATACGTATACGAACTATAGCTTTTATCGCCTTCAATTAAAGAGCATTTTATAATATCAGTGGGATTGTGAGTAGGCCTAGCGGTAGGCCGTTAAAGCAGGGTGCCTGAACCTCCCTAACGAAAAATTCTCGTTACAAATTGGCGATCCTGCCAGGACCCTGCTATCGCTTTATAACTCACAATTTGACTGCGAGAGAGAGCTCCGCTGATTTTATATTAACCCTTTTTTTGTTGCGCCTTCGCTATGTCTTTTAACTTTTTAATGTCTCCTCCCACGTTTAATCCAACCCAAAATATCGACGATTTTATTAACGTATTTACCTTGTACTGTGAAACCGTCAAAGCGACCGAAGACGTGCGACGTCATATGTTCTTGACTGCGATAGACGCGGATCTTCGCTGGCAAATTCAAGGCAAGGATAAAAGCATGTTCTCCTTGTTGCTAGAGACTATCCTGCTGCGGGCACGTAACGCAAAGTCAGACAAGGGCATGTTAGCCATTCGCCGAAACGAACTGTTCAACCGGAGGCAAGACGCGCGCGAGAGCAATAAAGATTTCGCATATTCAGTGAAGTCTATATGGGAGACCTTGCCTATCCAGAAGAGAGTCCCGCAAAGGACGAGATCATGTATCTCGCACTTATTAACGGACTCCATTATAGGCAGCTAGCGCAAACAATACCACAAAAGTTGGATTATGCACGGGAATTTTGGGTCGCTGCCCAAGTTGTTTTAACGAACGACAATTCTAGCACGTCGCTTGAGGCAATGCCTGTCGATCGTGCAACGTGTATGACGACGGCAGACCACCGAAATGAATTCTCCGTCATCCTTACAAAGCTAAGTGAAATGGAACGAGAGTCGATAAGAAAGTCCACCGACATCGGGAATGTCTTGGCCAAGCTACGCTCAGACCTTGATCAAGTAAAACAGCAGCGTTTGGAAGTACGATCAGCATCACGGCAAACGTATGAGAATGATCACGGACCAAGATGGCCAAACCGAAATACATACAATCGTCACGGCAACTTCAATAATCGTAAGTGTTTTAATTGTGGTCGAATGGGTCACGTACGGGCAGAGTGTGTGAGTAAGGGTAAAGCAACCAAAACCAGTGACCAAACAAACCGTAGCAACAACAAAACCACTCGTTTTAATATTTCCAGACCACCAATTATGATGTCGGGAAACGCTTCGAAACCCGACAAAGTTTTCAACCTTAAAGATCCCCGGAAACGTCAGACTTTTCAAGTAGGCCAAACTCGATTTAGCGATCGAAAGCGTTTTGTTAATATTTTGTTGGGTGCTACGCCGATGTGCGCACTTGTCGACACAGGCGCTGACATTTGCATAATGAAGCAAGAGTCGTTTGAGGTTTGGTCCCTAGACAACCTCAACCCTACTCGGCTACTACCCATTCCTCCCGGTAATCGATTCGTTGGAGCAAATGGGAATAGCCTGAACGTAACTGGCACCGCAATATTACCCATTACAGTGGGCAGTAAAACTTTGGACCTAAATGTTTACATTGCTACAGATATTACACACAATTTCATATTGGGATTGGATTTCTTGCAAGACCAACAGTGCCGATTGTGCTACGATGCTCAAACTTTATCGATCGGGGATTGCTCCATCCCACTGCTATCGAAACCGTTCCTTCCCAATCAAACGGACATTTGCTTGACGGAGGATTTAATTGTTCCCGGTCACATCGAGGTACGTGTATCTTGTAAAGTCTGGCATGTACCTAATGAAGATAATGTACCCGGTATGCCGGCTTTTATCGAACGTATTGAGAATTTTACGGAAAAGTTTGATATTTTATTAGTCAACTGCGTAACAACTTGCAAGAACAACCGCGCAAGCATTCGCCTTGCTAACCTGACTGACGAGAACGTGCAATTGACAAACGGCGTACGTATCGCTTCCGCTACCCCAGTTTCTGCCATGGGAAACATAAACCGCGTAAATCCCAGTAACGTGTGCTTTGTGATACTAGGTAACTCCAACTCATCTGCCAACTGCACGTGTTGCAAGCAATTCACCTCCACAACAAAGGTGGAAAGTTTGTCGGTGGAGCGTAGAACGGGTACTGAAGAGGTCGACGCCCACTGGAACGCCATCGTTGAAGGTGTCACTCTCGGAGACGCGATCAGCCCCAAACAAACAAATCAGGTGTGGAGCATGCGTAAAAACTATACTAAAGCTTTTTCCGCTAACCAGGCTGATTTAGGTTCCACTGATCTGGTAGAACACACGATCGACACCGGAAGTGCCAAGCCTGTTCGACAAGCTCAAAACAAGTCGAACAGATCGTGCAAGCAATGTTGAGTCAAAAGTTAATACGACCCTCTACTTCACCTTGGTCAAGCGCGATCGTACTGGTGAAATAGAAGTCCGGTGAGACTAGGTTTTGTGTAGATTATCGTCACGTTAACGAGTTAACCAAACGCGATAGTTATCCCATCCGTCGGGTGGATGAAAGTTTGGACGAGATGGCCGGTTCGGCATATTTTTCTACGCTCGACCTTAGGTCCGGTTACTGGCAAATCCCTATATCAGCAGATTCGCGTGAGAAAACCGCCTTTGCCAGCCACATGGGGTTGTTCGAGTTTAATGTAATGCCCATGGGCCTTTGCAACGCTGCCGGTAGCTTTCAAAGATTAATGAGAATCGTTTTAAGTGGGACCGAGTGGCAAGGAGTCCTTGCCTATTTAGACGACATCATTATATATGCCCAAACGTTCGAGGAACATTTGCAAAAGCTGGTTGATGTACTATTTCGTATAGTCTCCGCTGGTTTGACACTAAAACCTACAAAATGTTCCATTTTTCAGAGAAAGGTAAATTTTCTGGGACATGTCGTGTCCAAGGACGGAATATCTTGCGATCCCGAAAAAGTACGCTCAGTTACGGAATGGCCGGTTCCAAAGAGTGTGAAGCACGTAAGACAATTTGTGGGCCTTACATCATATTACAGGAAATTCGTTAAAAATTATGCTAAAGTAGCCGCCCCACTTCACAAACTCACAGAAAAAACAAAAGGTTTTCCTGGAACGATGACTGCCAAACAGCATTCACCACATTAAAACATTCCCTAACCACCGCTCCAGTTTTGCAGTACCCAGATTTTGCGGAGAGGCATTACTCCACGACACGGAAGGAACTGTTAGCGATGATTTTTGCTACTAAACTGTACCGCTGTTATTTACTTGGTTCTAGATTCCTTTTAAGAACTGATCACGCATCTCTAAGGTGGCTCTGGAAGTCTCGTGAACTTTACGGTCAATGCGCAAGATGGGTCGAACATCTGGCCGAGTACAACTTCGAGCTTCTCCATCGTCCGGTAACAAACACGCAAATGCCGACGCCTTGAGCAGATTGGAAGGAGGGGAACAAGAGGAATGCCGGTACAAAGTGAACAAAGATGAGCACATCGAAGTCACAGACCAACCACTGAGGGTTGATAATATCAACTTACAACAACAACTTGGATATTCCAACGATGAAATGCACGCGGCACAGACGGAAGATCCTGATCTGGCGATTGTTTGGCAATGGCTTAACCGCGGCGTGCGTCCAGCTTATAAGAAAGTGAAAAGCGCTAGCATGTCAGTACGACACTACTGGGCTTTATTTAACAAGTTACTTCTTCACAATGACGTCATGTATATTCTGTCAAATACTACAACAACCCGGTGGAGAGATGCCAACCCGGTGGAGAGATAGAGCGAGTTCTAGTACCGGAGAGTTTGGTGCGAACAGAGATCGCGTCACTGCATGACCAGCCACTTGGGGAAGCCCATCTCGGCATCGGAAAAACAACAGCGAAGGTAGAATAGAAGTTTTATTGGCTAGCTTGGAGGGAGGCAGTCGACACGTATTGTCGGAAGTGCTTCCAATGCGCTGTAAACAAGAAACCAACTCAAAGGATGCGTGCCCCGTTGAAACCATCAGACGAGAGTAGAGCCATGCAACGAATCGAAATCGACGTGCTCGGTTGGCTGACGATGACGAAGGGAGGATATCAATACATTCTGGTTGCGTGTGATTTATTCACAAAGTACGTCCGGGCTTGGCCCATGAGGCGCCAAACAGCAGCTGAGACTGCAAGTTTGCTTTTCCACCGTTGGTTTACGGTGCACGGAGTTCCTGAAGTTGTTCATTCCGACAAAGGTGGCAACTTTGAGAGTCAACTGTTCGCGCTGCTGCAGCTGATGGGCAGCAAACGTAGCCGGACAACAAGTTACCATCCCGAAGGGAACGGTGGAGTCGAAAGAAACAATCGAACGATAGTAGCTATGTTGAGAAATTACGTCCAGCGCGACGAACGACGGTGGGATGAAGCACTCTCGGCAGTGGTGGCATCTAATAATGCGAGCCGACACGACAGCACCGGGTTTTCGCCACATTATCTACTTACCGGTCGGACACTGCGGTTACCAGCAGATCTGATTACAAAGGTACCAACACATGATCACGAACCTTCGTATTCCGGTACACAACTGGAAGGCCTTCGTAACCGTCTGATGTTGGCAGAAGAAGTCGCACGTGAAACGCTAACACGACAGCGTTTGCGCATGGAGAAACAATACAACAAGAAACAACATGGTACAACATTTGAAATCGGAGATACGGTTTTACTGAACAACCCGGCCGTACCAGAAGGAAAATGTAGGAAATTCCATTTGTCGTATAAAGGGCCCTATACAGTGTTGGGGAGGAAGGGCGATGTTAATTATATTATCCGAGATGAAGCCGGGAACATACAGACAATACATTTTATTCGTTTAAAAAAAATGCCGATTGAATAACACGAAGGTCAGGGAGCAAGAGCACGACGCAACGGCGATAGAAGATGAGATCGAGACGAACGGCGGAGATATGTAGGCTACGCCCCCGTCACGGTATTGGACAGCGCTCCGATGAGGCCCACCGGATCGTCTGGTGCGAACGTCCAGCTGCTGAACCCTGTGTATCATTTTCCCACTTTCACTTTAGGCACGTTATTAAGCTACTACCGCAGGAGCGGGTAGCAATTTTAGGTTTGGGAGTGTAACGTCAAAAGCACCTCACTGTATCCAGTTAATGTGTTTTCTCCGTTTTGTGTTTCCTTTTCCATTATGTGGCGTTTTGAGTTCTTTCACGTGTTTCTACCATTTGTTTTCTTCACATTCCTTCTCCCGTAATTAACAATTAGGCGTATATTGTGTCACGTGAGCGGCTGCAGGCATACCAAGGCGCAGCCGCTTAGAAAAGCGAGAAGGTGGTCAGTTCTCTCTCGGGCTTCTTACTGTATGCAACTGTTTTAGATTCTCTGCATGCTACCTTTTAGTTGTGTCTTCAGCAAGTTTTATATGAGTTGTGTTTTGAGCAAGTTTTATACGTATACGAACTATAGCTTTTATCGCCTTCAATTAAAACGCATTTTATAATATCAGTGGGATTGTGAGTAGGCCTAGCGGTAGGCCGTTAAAGCAGGGTGCCTGAACCTCCCTAACGGAAAATTCTCGTTACACTACTTCCCGAGCTGCCTTGAAACACACGGTCCAAGAAGTCTAACATGTGCCCGAGACGCAGGGCTATACGAGATTCGAAAGACCTTTTCCGGGCTGTCGGCGAGGTCGAACGAGAGCGTGCAAGTTGGGACCCGAAAGATGGTGAACTACCTGAGGAGGTTGAAGCCAGGGGAAACTCTAGCGCATGGCAGTAGCGTAACCACTCACTTTTTTTTTGAAGTACATAAAGCTGTATTGCACAGAAAGGAGGAAAACAGCAAAGAGCGTGAGCGTGAGCCACTAAAGTGAACTGTGTTGGTTGTTAACCCATACAAAAAGGTTGAAAAACAAAACCGAAAAAGGAATGTGTTTAAAACAAGATGAATTTCATACAGATTTGGGCATTTACATTTGTGAAACACATTTTGAATGTTGATTAACTTGACATGCGCCTAATTGCTAGCCAAGTAAAAGTTACTTACTTATGTTCATTGATAGTAAGTTTAGGTATAACACGGTTCCTTTATTTCAAGTACAAAAAATGGTGTAAAATTTAAGTGGCATTTAAGATTAATTGTGAAATGCTTTTAAAACAAAAACAACTGCCAGGTATGTTACAGTACCAATAGGAAACCAGAACAACATATATAGCTGGATTAAACAAACATTGTTACCTACAAGTATCTGCGTAACTAAGAACAGGGCCGTATACAAAATGCGTTCTTCTGATTCTAAGAGTAAAGAATGCAACCAAGTATTCACGTGGCGTATTTCTGTGTCCACTGCCGTGATATTCTGTCATGCTCCTCGTGGTTGGTGAAATACTGAGTGGCAATGTTTGCAACCAACGGATCAGCTGGGTTGCAGTCTGAAAGTAAAGAGCAAACCGATAGCAGGACCTTTGAAACTGTTAGTGCTGGACTCCAATTATCTTTCAGCACATCTAAGCAAATTACTCTCTGACTGTTGATATTACAGTGATAGATGCGAGTACAAAAAGTAACTTTGGGAGGCTTAAATGGATACTCCTGGGTGAAATGAATGTCAAGAAAAAAAGATTCCACCCTCATATACAGAGCCAGGCGGTCTCAAAAAGGTTGACATCCACTCGTACAAGTTGTCTCCTTTTGGCCCAGCACTGCAGTTTGGCGGAGGATCCAAAGTAATATCAGCCAGTTCTTTCTGCAACCTCTTTGCACTTGACGAAAGACCTCTTGGTGACTTGGACAACCAGACCTTTGAAGCTAAAGCTATTTCCCTGGGTCGCTTTTCACGGTCAAGTTTCAGCTTTTTTTCGCGTTCTGATTTTGATGTATCACTGCTTCCACTTTTCAGGTTGTGTTTGACTAGTTTAATTTCAGGTGGTTGTGTGCTGGGAGCAGATTCTTCGTTCTTGGCTTCTGTGGTTTTGTCTTTTTGCTCAACGACTTGCGAGCTTGGCCCGGAGTTTCATTATTTGGTTCGCTGATGAAACTTTCCTCTGTAGCCAGTTGTTGCGAATTGTTTTTATTTCAAATTAAAGTCATATTGACCCCTGATTATTTTCTTCATGCTTATATCTCAGTGTTTTTTTACAAAACTAAACTAGTTTCATGAGACAAAATCAAACTGTACGAAATATGCAAGGTTGATTTATGAAGCTATGAAACTAGTTTAACCGTTCGCACACGCAAACTAAAAAAATGATCGACTTTACTATGATTTAGCGAACATTAAAAAATAGCACCTTACCATTTCGCATTTTTTTACCTGTTCAAAGTATACTGTTTCTATTTTATTTTTACATATTTTTTAATGTTTAAAAACAGTAATTAGCTTTGACGGGCGTTTTATTAAGTCGTGATAATACTGTCAAGTAATTCTGTAACCTTATTTTTCTGATTATCATTAAATGGGGGCCCGTAAAAAGAAAATTAAAAAAAAGTCTCGTCTGACAAAGTGTCCCATATTCCCCCCACCCTACTATATAGTACAGTATTAGTCTCATATATCTCTTATTAAACAAAAAACAAATTCAAATTAATTGTTACGGCAGGCGAGGATCGAATTATTACCGTTAGGCCAATAAATCTACTAATCAGCACTGTCGAGACAGCGGTTATATTGTCTGGGAATTTGGGAGGGCACGTGTTGGTGAGATGAGGAATCCTCACATTGATTCACGCCTGAATCAAATTATTTTCATTTAAGTGGGGACGCATTAAAGGTCTTTGATCGAGCTCAGTCGACCGTTGTAGTAAACGGTTAAATTATACTATGCTAATTAGTTTATTTAACGTGCTCACGCATTAGATTTTCGATCTCTTGTTTTTATTTTTGTGACAAAACTAGAATTTCTTCGTTACTTAGGGGAATCACCGAGCGTGTGTTCACGCCACGGCTTCACTTATTGTATTTTGGGGTGTATTGTAAAGTGTAGATCATTCACCTACTCGTAAAAATAAATATGACGGTAGTGGAACTAATTCTATCGGCAATCGTATTTGTAATCACTCACATGATAATAAAGTTTCTTAAAACAAGGAATACAACTCCAGATATAACAAAGGTTTGTTAACTAATGTCTAACTTTTTTTGGCACTAGTGAAGAATCCTCCGGTACATAGCAGAATAGACTGTTGAAAAGTGACTTAGAGGTTGGTGGTTTGGGGGTTGGTAATTATAGGGGTTAGTGGTTATATGGGGCTTGTAGTTAGGGGTTGGAAGTTACTGGACGAGTGGTTAGCAAATAAGGTGGGGGGATTCTTCACTAGCACCATCTGCGTCCACGTGCGTAGAAAGTATTTATCGTATAAACGAGACAATCTTTTACTTAATGGCAGGCGTGAGAAAAAACAAACATTCAGCAAAAAAGTAAAAGGCTTTTTAGAAATATGCTTATCGTATTATGTTTTAAGTCTGTTCTCACCGGTGTAACTATAAATGATTTAACAAAATATTGTGGCAATATGTACCGGTCCTACTAAAACACGCCCGGTGGAAAAAAATATACTAAAACACGCCCGGTGCGGGGCCCGGTGGGACCCGGTGAGGACCAGGTGTTACGAGTCCTACTAAAACACGCCCGGTGGGGGGCCCGGTGAGTATTTCTTGAAAAGGGAGCTTTCCCTATTCAAGATCCACCAAAATGTGATGCGTGTATTCAGATTTTTAGCCTAATGAGACCCCCCGAGTTGAGTTTTTTGAAAATTAACTTTGATTATGGATGTACCAAGTTTGTTCCGTTGTACACTTACATATTGAACTGTATTTTTAGCAAAAGTTTATTCGTTGAATTTTGTTAATAGGAGGTGGGGTAAGATGGGACACCTTTTCATTTTATTTCTCGTCCCATTTAGTATTAAGCAAAAAACATTCAAAGAATTATAAAACTATGTCCTCACAACTCCCATAGACTGTTGTTAACATATATAGACTGTTGTTGTATAATAAGAGAGGACGATTCAGAATACTTAATAGATATGGACGAATCATTTTATCAAAATGTATACCGCCGAGTTGTCCTCTAAATCTAATAGTATTACATTGTGAACGTCTGAATTTCCACTTTATATAAAGCGATTTCATTGGTGACTCAGACTTTGGCGACACCTTAAGTTTTTTTATTGACACTGCGTAAAATTTTAGCGACGATGCGCTTACCGTCGCGACAGGCATGTCGAGATTTTGGCCACACTGGGCACTATGAGAATAGTTGCGCCGGATCTCGGTTTCGCGAAGCCGATATGTCGCTAAATTTAACGGTTATTGCCGCCACAAGAAAATGTTCATAACTTAAACTGGACGTGTCGCGAGCTAGCCTGGCTGTCGCCGAGCATTGCTCAAGAAAACGGCTCAATCGCAGCTCTGCTCTTAGGCTGTGTTTTCAGTAGGCCATGTTATTAACTATTAAAATATTAAAAAATTAAAAAAGAAAAGTAATATTAACAACGAAGAAGTGGGAATGAAAAACACAACACATCGCCACACTAGTAAATAATAATAATATAATACTATGAAAAGAGAATATGTGCAAATGTAGCACACAAGGAAATATCATTTTATAGATAAAACCTGTCGCAAACGGAAGAACACCTGTTCTGCAAGAGGTTGTGAAAACAAAAAAAGTTGTTCATATTTTATTTGGAACCCAAACTGGAAAAGCGGCAAAGTTTGCTCATCTGGTTAAAGATGAATTATTGGTGAAAGGAGTAGAATGCGAAGTTGAAGATTTAAAAAACTTTGATCCAGAAGACAATTTCCTAAATTGGAAGGTGAGGTGTTATTAAATTTGACGGAATTTTGTTGTTGCATACAGTATACCTGCGCAGTGGTTATACTGTGGTTGTTGTTGGTTCACTCCATGAAAGTTACAGATATAACCCAGCCCTGGAGACTCATTTAAATGTAGGTTGGCAACCAGTTTCCGACGGTTTTTAAAATACGGCGGCAATATGCCGACATTTAAAAAAAGCGAATTTGCCCGTCTTGAATTACAGCCGTTATTGAATAACACGAGCACCCAATGTTTCTTATCTGATTAGACAGATTTTTAATAAAAAAAATAAATTCTTAAACCTTTTATATTGAAATAATACAAAGTGCTGCATTACGTCTTCTCTTTCACCGTAAACCACGTGTTCTAAATGATTTTGATTAGCGACGCTTTTCGTCTAAACAGAAACGTATTCTCCAGGGGCGCAACCAGGGGGGCTGTTTTGCTGTCATGACAGCCCCCTTTTCCGCAGACACGCACGCAGCCAGAAAGTGCTAAGACGCACACACACGCGCGTTGCATTTAATATTACATTCGTTCGCTTAAAATTGGAATAACTTTTCGTTCAATTGTTACGTCACTTGTCCTATTGTAACGTAACTATTAATTATGACGTTTCATAATATAACAATCTGGAGGAATGTGCTAACTGCACAACCAACCACGAGATCGAAACATCGTGTATGAGCGTCACATTTTTACGCTCTGCGCCGGCGTAGGAAATAAAGGAAGACGCATGTGGTAGCATACATTCAACACTTAACAAACGAAGCAATCGTTGTGAATTTATTCTCGTGAAAAATGACGTAATGAAACTCTGGTTCTCGTGCGGCGGCATCAAACGATGTTTTTTGGCCTTTGTCCAAGCTCTGCCGGGGCGATACTTTATAATAATATATTACAATTTGTGTTGGTTCCAATTTACTGATAGCGTCGCTCCTCGCACTCATATTTGCACCAATTAAAATGCATAATAATCGCGGTTTATCAGCATTTAAATCAGTGGTTACCAAACTTTATCTACTCGCGTATCACTTTTTGGTTCAAGCAGCGTTCTCAAACCACCTACATACTAAACTACTAAAGGCTCGTGAACAACTCATTTTAAATAGTGAAATTAAAAACCGCACGCACACCTATTTTTTCCGCGGGCATGAACTTGGCACTGCCTTTCTCAAAGTTAAAAATAAAAGTAATTTGCCTATTAAACAGGACAACAGGCGCGGTAATAAACAACCTAAATATGTTCCAAAAGTAGCACTGCTGTATATTTACGATGTTTTCCTTAGCCAAGCAGCATAATTATTACGAAACAGTAGGGATTCACACGTGGATTCATCACGTCATAATAGCGATTGTTTGACCTGGGAATTGATTACGTCATAATAGCAGTTCACACGTTGATTATTTGCGTCATATTAGCGATTGTCCCCTTGATTATTTAGCCTGCAGGTGCTTGAAAACAGGTTGAATATTTGCCTTTTCATGCGCATAAGTAAAGATAGGCTTGCAAAAATATTCTGTACACGCGTAAATCAACGCCTAGGTTTAAAAAGTTAGGAACACCGGTGTAGGGAATATAGCATGGAATGTCACGCTCTACGTAATTTATGTGGATTAAAATAATGCTTACGAAAATCACTAAAAGATCATTTGCGATCGTTTGGTGTGAACTTAATAAGGTGCTCGCGTACCACCTGGGAGGCCTTCGCATACCATAGTTTGGGAAGCACTGATTTAAACTAATCATCAGAAACAGAAATCATACAAAAACTACAGATCGTATGGGAGCAAATAAAACACGATTGTTTACCAACAATCTCGTTTGTGATGGAACAATCGTAATGGTTTATCAAAGGTATTCTGACGTAAATAATCGTTACATTAACATGCGTAAATCTGCAACAATGTTTCCTCTGTTTATATTAATTTAGATACGTCTTTTTAATAATGTAGTGTTAGTTTTAATTTACCGCGTAAAATAGGATATATATTCGTGTGCACAACCAATAAAGGGAGTGTTTTATCGCGTCAGAGATAAACGTTGACCAGACGTAAATATGACAGCCCCCTTTTGAACGCGCTGGTTGCGCCACTGGTATTCTCGTACCGTCGTACGACTTTCTCCTTGGTGACAACATAGAGTCGGGCAATATTTTTCTTAAATCTCGGCGCTCGGCGTATCTGAGCTTTTATAACTTAACACATTTTTACACCAAATTCGTGAAATAATACCAACATCGTCTGCTTTAATATTTATTGCAAACATATCAATCCTTTATTAAGTTTACTAGATCGTATACGTAAAAGGATAAATGTCCAACCTGTTCTCAAGCAGCTGCAGGTTAAATATTCAAGGGGACAAATGCTTCTATGACACAAAAATCAAGGTGTGAATTGCTATTATGTCGTAATGAATTACCAGGTCAAACAATCGCTATTATGATGCAATGAATCCACATGTGAATCCCTACTAATTCGTAATAAAAATGCTGCTTGGCTGAGGAAAACATCGTAAATATACAGCAGTGCTATACTTCTGGAACATATTTAGGTTGTTTATTACCGCAAATTACATTTATTTTACGCGCGGCAATGAGAAAGGTCATGTTACGAATTCCCGTATACACATGCGCCACACCCCACACATACAATGACGTATATGACGTCATAGTCAATGCGTAGGTGCGCTCCGCATCACCCAGATGTTTAGGAAATTGGCGCGCATGACGTCATTTGCTATATACGATGATAAATGTATTACTTTATTATATTACCTCACTTTGAGATATTTCGCCTGAATTTTTGGAATTTCGCATCTGCAATATAGTGCCGCAAAAATATTTTCTTTAAAAAAAATTTTTTTTTTTTGTCTCTTTCTACAACGTCTGCAATAAATGACCAACGGGCGACGGTCTGTCCAAATGTGTCGGCAATTGCCGATTGCTGACCTGAGTGTCCAGGGCTGTATAACCACTGTCGGTTAACGACTGTCTACTTTAGTTTTTACTGTTTTAACAAGTGTTGGCTGATAAAAATCAAACTACACACTTAATTAATATTAGTTAGTTAACTTCATGACGTGGACGCATGATCAGAAGCTTTGACCTAGTATAGTTTCATTGTTACGAATGAGTTAAATTTAGTATACGAACGAGTTTACATTTATGGACAATACGCCTTGCAGCCTGGTTAGTTAGCGGGGATCATATCGGCCATTTTATGCTCTTGATGATAATCGTTAAATCAGTAAATCACAAAAACAATAATGGGTAAATCACCAAAAAATTATAACTGTAGCTAATAAAAATGTCTATCAATTATGAAAAAGTTGTTGTAAATTACAATTCGTGACATGTGCGTGTCTTAAAAAAAGAACAGCTATTCTTATACAGCGGTGTAAAAAGTGCCTGTTTTCGATGCCGCCGGCATCGGCCGGATTTTTTAAAAACTGCCGGCAAAAAAACGGCCGGCGTGGGAATCCGGAATTTATTTACTTCGCCGGCCGCGTAACATTTCGTTTCATGTTAACGTATACATAAGTTATCTATTCATGAAGTTCTGGCGTAAAAAACAGCTTAATATTGTCATAAATCCGGCATTTATGCGGAGACATTGGCAATTCTGACGAACATAACTAGCTAGGTCGTAATACATTTGCGGTATTTGATATTTGATTGCGCCAAAATAGGGATTGTGACTAATGTAATACGTAACAATACTAACGAATAGTATGCTCGGAGAGTGTAGATCAGTGCATTGGCGTAGAGTTTTGCAATTGCGTGGGAGTGCGGCAAACACGCAAACACAATTGATGTATCTTAACGCAATAGTTAGACCTTCTACCCGACAGGAACACTTATCGCAATGTAACGTGGTTTAATTTGCAAGTGTAATACCGCTCAATAATTTAGTAGCCTGGACTTTATTTACTTGGTCGGCTGCGTAACAAATCGTATATTGTTAACGTAAGTTACCTATTCGTGCAGTTCTGACGTAACAAACAGTTTATTTTATCATAAATCCCGCATTTATACAGCCAAGAGACATTTGCGATTGTGACGTAACATAACTAGCTATTTCGCAATAATAGGAATTGTGACGAATGCGTATTACGTGAGAAATATAAACCAGTATTTCGACATGTGTATGTTCGGGAATTACTTGCAAACACAGGCATTCTTAAACCGCCAATAAATTCCCGGTAATTTTAAAAGAGGAAGTTGGTTGCCTCGGTTACCATAAACTGCGGTCGGTGTCTTGGTGATCGCCGATAAGTTTTATAGTTTTTTAAACTAGCTTTCGTTAAAAATTTGTATGCTGACCGAATACAGTTTGAGAAGTATGGTACATAAAACTGCGCCGTATTTGTATCAGGAAAGCTGTTTTGTTATGAGCAAAAAAACGTTTTACGCGCAAATGTTTATCTGACAGTTTGTGTGTGTTGCAAGTTGAAATCGTCGCGGTAATCTGGCTTTAATCGGAAAAAAACAAAACTAGATTGAACTTTTTTAATTATCAAGACCGCACGAGGAATCGTTGGCTTATAGCCAAAAAACACCGTCAGTGGGGCAGCAGAAGAAAATTCGTTAAAATATAAGTAAAAAACTAAAACACCACTGTGCGAATTTAGTATTTTTACCACAATTTTAGCATTCGTAAAACACATTGGCGTAAGCAGAACGCATGCGTCTACGAATTAGGAAACTCCCACATAAATTTAAATACGAATCAGTATCGGTCGTACTTTTGTTTTTTTTACATGCCTTACGCACATTCGCAGCTCTCAATCAAGTAAATTAAACATTGCTATTCTAAATACTCCCATATCCCATAGGTATTATGCCATTGTCTGGTCTATCACACGTAATAATGCTAGTTAATTCACGATTCCTTTGTTTCTGATTGGTCAATCAGGGAGGTGTAAAATGGGCGTGATTTGCTGCATATTTACAAACAATACAATGTTATGTTGTAATAATCGTGTTTGCGCAAATATAAGTCAAGTTTTAACACATTTCTTTACGAATTAATGTTATCGTCGAAACATTATACCCGCGTGCAGTAGTCGTGCATTAAACAAGAAGAATAGTGAATTCCTAAATTGGCAGGAGTGCGTCGCACTCCCGCACGCCCTTACTCTACGCCAGTGGATCAGTGTATTACTGAATATAAAACACAGACAATCTTAAAGCACTATTAAATTCCTAGTAATTATTAAAAGGAAATTCGTTGCCCGTGGAAACGTGTAAGTATTTTTTAACAGTGATTGGTAATCGCCGATTAGTTTTTATTAAACCAAAGAAAGCAATCCTAGTGAGTAGTAGAGGATTCTTTGTTTAACAAGCTTCTGGTAATAATTTCAACGTTGACCGGACAAAGTTTGTCGCGCGTAATATAGACGTCGATTTTTTAATAATCTTTGCTAATTTTTAGGTGATTTATTCACATGCTTGCTTCGTTCACATGCGTAAGAATTATTCATTGTAGACAAGACAATCCTTTAGATTAGCCAATGGCAGGCGGGATTTTTACAAACCATCTATACTTTAATGCGCTTACGGCAAAATGCAAATATTTGATCTGTTTTCAAGCACCTGCAGGCTAAATAATCGAGAGGACAATCGCTAGTATGACGCAAATAATCAACGTGTTACGTGTGAATTGCTATTATGTCGTAATCAATTGCCACGTTAAACAATCGCTATTATGATGCAATGAATCCACGTGTGAATCCTTATTATTTCGTAATGAATATGCTGCTTGGCTGGGGAAAATATTGTAAATGAAATATTAAACAGCACTCCTTCTAGAACAGATCTTTTGTTGTTTATATTTAATTTATTTTTTTGTCCCTTTGATTACAGTAGCGAAGATTTAGAAATATTTTAAACGCGAAGGCAGGACATAGCGATAAAACAACAGTTGTTAAAACACGCTTACCATTAAAAACAGATTGTTTGGGCCCACATTGTTTAGAATGCGATACAGCGAAAAATCCCTGTCTGTTTAGCAGCAATATTGTTTGTTAATCTAAATTCTAATGTAGTAATAGAGAGAGTAAACCAAACTCGCGTTAGCAAAAAATAGGCTTTCAAAAAATATGCTCATCGATTGTTGATTGGGAAGGTCTTTCTAGTGGCAAATTTTGTTCAGCCGTTGCTGTTTGAACTGAGCTAAAATATGCTTTAAAATGCAGTGGTTCCCAAATTCTATTCCCGTACCACTTTCTGGTTCATGCAGCGTTCTCATACCACATACTAAACTAATAGACTTGTGAATGTTTCAAAAAAAGTCGCCTGACCATTTACTAATTTTTCAGCGGGAATTCGCAATACAAACTTTGCACTGCTTTTTTCATGGCTACGTGTAAAATAAGTGTAATTTGCCAATTTACCATGGTAACTGGCTGTAATAAACAACCTAAATATGTTCACTGTATATTTAGGATGTTTTTTAAGACATGTAGCATATTTTAGAAATAGTAGGCATTCACACGTGGATTCATTGCATCATAAAAGCGATTGTTTGACGTGGCAATTGATTACGAAATTATAGCAATTCACACGTTGAATATTTGCGTCACCATAGCAATTGTCCCCTTGATTATTTAGCCTGCAGTTGCTTGAAAAAAGGTTGGATATCTTTTCATGTGTGCGCATTAAAGTATAGATAGTTTGTGAATACTTCGTACCCGCGTAAAGCAACCACTGCTTTAATGGCTGCAATGGTCGACGTCTATTGGCCATGATTTTTTTTATCCTAATTTTCTTTAAAACGTTACATTTTTACTGTTACTCTACCGTTTTTGTTGTTGTAACTCTATTTAAAGGAGTGAATACCCATAAGGGATAAGGCAAAACAGTATTACCACGTCCACGTGTAATCGGTTAGTGTCACAATACCGCTTGTTATGTTAAATGCAGTCATTCAATACCCTGATAAACGCAAGAAAAGAATTGTCTACGTAACAAATTGTCTACGTAACAATATTACTTGTGATGTAACAATGTTTCATATTTAGAAACACATGGAATTTGTGGTTTATGGAGTTAAAAACAGAATATGTATTATTATCAAAAAAATAAAATTTATTATTATTAAAAAGAAAAAAAAATTAAAACATTTGTTTTGCGTAAAATATTTCCGCATTCCTTACGCATTTCCGCCGGTCGTCGCCATCCCGGGAAAATTGTACACTTTCCCTAGCTTTCTTGTAATTGGGACTCGCAAAACTCTGTTTTTTGTATCTCATTATGTTTCTCATTAGAAAATCACATTACAATTTTTCTTGGTGTCACTTTACTGATAGCGTCACTCTTGACTCTTATATTTGCAACAATTAAAGTTTACCTAATTGTGGTTTACCTGCATTTAAAGTAATCAAGATCTAAAGTAAAAAATTATACAATAACTTTACCTAATGCACAAAATGTATGTTTTGTTTTAATAATAAACTATTATATTTTTTAGGAAAGAAAGGAAAATGGGCCAGTTTTGTTTCTAGTTTCAACCTACACTGATGGTGTACCACCACTAACATGTAAATGGTTTTGTCAGTGGTTACATGAAGCATCCAATGACTTTAGAGTTAACAAATCAATTCTTGCTGGAATGAAGTATGCTGTGTTTGGTCTTGGCAATTCTCTCTATTCTGATAATTATAATACAGTATGTATAATATGTGAAGATCCAAAATGCGTCTTGTGGTTGTAATGTTGTGTATTTAGGTTGGCCGGAATATAGATAAGTGGTTACACAAATTGAGTGCATCCCGTGTCTTCCCATTCACTGAAGGTGATGAAAATGTTGCACAAAGCAAGCAAGGGAGTCTTAAGCTAGATTTTGAGTAAGTTAGTAGCTGTATAATAGATTGAAATGAAGTGAGAATTTCTTTTTACATTAAAATTCTGAAGTCAAATTTGCTTGTAGATGTTCATAATTCATTCTGAAACCGGAGCAAATTTTGTATGAAATCACTGTTATTGTTTTTTTACTAGATTTTTTATAAGGGTAGAATGTTGTATTTTTAAAACATAAACTTATGAATGAAGAATGTAACTTATTTACTCATTTGTGGCGAGGCAACAACAGTCGTTATAACATAGGTGTTCTGTTGCCCTATAAGTTTGAAACTTTCATTTGTAAGTGGTAATTTTTTTGTTTTGTGTTTGGCTGACTATTTAGGGAATCAATTAGTCTGCACTGGGAGAAGTTATTGATAAGTCTTTTTTAAGCATACCTGATATGCCTACAATATTAGCAGCAACAAACCTTCAACCCATAACCTGTAGGTTATAGGCAGACGCAATAACAAAGTCGTTGCACAAATTTTAAACTCTTTTTAATTTCAGTTCGTGGAAGAATGATATAATTAGTATATTGGTATATTTGTTAAATGAAAGTGATGACAAAGATGCTTCAAGCACTCCTCACTTTGCCGAAGATTCAGTGAGTAGCCACCTGTATGTAGGGATGTACATTACAGAATTTCGAATCCGTGAGATTCAAATCCTTTTGTATTCGAATCTAATTACGGGATTCGGTATTCTGTTAAATGACGTCATTACACGTTATCTCATAAACTATATTAACAATTTTTGAAACTTAATAATTCTAAAAAAAAAAACTTTTGTGTTTGAGGGACTTTCGAGAGAAAACGCTTCGCAACGTCTTTTTATAGCCTGATATACATTTCATGACGCAAAAACTAGGGATGTGCTGAAGTTGTAAAAGCTCGGGTTCGCCGAGCGCCGAGCTTCAACGAAAAGCTCGGCACGAGCCCGAGCACCGATGACGTCATTAAGGAGAAAGGCGTACGAGAACGTGTTCCTATTTAGTCGAAAAGCGTCGCTAATTTAAATATTACAGAGCACGTGGTTTGCGGTTAAAAAGACGTCTCGTTTCGTAATTTCCAAGAAAAATTATTTAATTGAAAAGTATTTATAACTTTTGCAGCCAACTAGCGCGTTCAAAAGGGGTCTGTCATATAGATAAAAAACATCGTTATCTCTAAAGCGAAATAAACGCTTTAGATATTGGTTTTGCACACTGATATATCTATTCTACTTTATGCGGTAAATTAGAACTAATATTACATTATTTATACTAAATTAGAAACGTCTTTTTAATAAATGAAACATTGGTGTAAGTTTTACACATGTCCATCGTGGATAATCTAACGATTATTTACGTCAGAATAACTTTTATAAACCATTACGATTGTTCCATTACAAACGAGATTGTTATAAAACAATCGTGTTTTATTCGCTTCCATACGACCTGTAGTTTTTTATATAATTTTTGTTTCTGATGACTAGTTTAAATGAAGGTAAATCCCGCAGGATTGTAAAAATACCCCTTTTTCAGTGATAATGTCACCGTCCGGATCGTTGAAAAATGTCCGGATTTTTTTAGTAGAAATAAATCCTATTTATATTAAAATCAACTTTCTTACGTTCGGCCGACAATATACTCTTTGGTTTCTTAGTTCAGTATTTATTGACGACATAAACGTGCGCTCTATTTTAACCGCATCGCTTACATTGCGAGAACATGGCGAATAGCTAAAATGACGAAACAAATGCAAAGTTTTACGCACGTTCATCGTGGATTAAAAATGTAACGATGATTACGTCATAATACCTTTGATAAACTATTAAAATTTTAGGTAACAATTGTGGTTTATGTGCTTCTATATTTCGTATAATTGTTTTAATCCCGATATAATTTTAAGCAAGCAACCAAGAATAGTTTAAACTTTAATAAATGCAGGTAAATTGCGTTTATGTGAATTTTAGTTGGTGCAAATATAAGAGCGAGGAGCGACGCTATCAGTAAGTTGGAACCAACACAAATTGTATTATGATATTACAAAGTATCTTCCCGGCCGAGCTTGGACAGAAGCCAAAAAACATCGTTCGTTGGCACCGCACAAGAACCAGAGTTTCATTACGGCACTTTTCACGAGAATAAATTCACAACGATTGCTTCGTTTGTTAGGTGTAGAATGTATGCTACCACATGCGTCTTTCTTTATTTCCTACGCCCGCGCAGAGCGTAAAAATGTGACGCTCATACACGATGTTTCGATCTCGTGGTTCGTTGGGCAGTGGGCATTCCTCCCGACTGTTACGTAATGAAACGTCATAGTTAATAGTTATGTTGCAATAAGACATGTGACGTAACAATTAAGCGCAAAATGTCAAATTGCAGCACGGCAATGTTTGTTACTCGAGCGACTTTATTAGCTGATTTTTACGAACACGCGACGAACATAAAACATTAGATCGCAGCTTTAACAACGGTTTCTATCGCACAGGCGCCCGCACTAGACTGTGGTGTCATGGTGATAGTCAGTAATAGGCTTTATAACAAGATTTGGTAGCTTGGGTGACAGACGCACATAAAACATTACGTCCGGATTTTCAATAAAATTAAACGATCACCGTCCGGATTTACAACTTTTACAATCCTGAAATCGCGATTATGTTAATTTTAATTGATGCAAATATAAGAGCGAAGAGCGACGCTATAAGTAAATTGGAACCAACAGAGATTGTAATGATATTACTAAGTATCGTCCCGGTCGAGCTAGGACAGAGGCCAAAAAACATTGTTTGATGGCACAGCACGAGAACCGGAGTTTCATTACGTCATTTTTCACAAGAATAAGTTCACAACGATTGCTTCGTTTGTTGGGTGTAGAATGTATGCTACCACATGTGTCTTTCTTTATATCCTACGCCGACGCAGAGCGTAAAAATGTGACGCTCATACACGAGGTTTCGATCTCGTGGTTGGTTGTAAGGGGGAACATTCTTCCCGATTGTTATATTATGAAACGTCATAATTTATTTATAGTTATGTTGTTATGGGACAAGTGACGTAACAATTAAATGAAACATGTTTCGATTCCCAGAGAAAGAAAGTAATATTGAATGCAACGCCTGTTTTAGCACTTTCTGTCTGGGTGTGTGTTTGCGGAAATGGGGTCTGTCATTACAACAAAACAGCCCCCATGGTTGCAGCAATTTATTTATTTCATTATAAAAAAGTTTAAGAGTCATTAGCTTTTTATTTAAAATCATATACAAGAACATTGCGCGCTCGTGTAATTCGATACGGGCAATTTCACTGACGTTGCGATTCGTTGCTTGCGAGAGAGCAAATTCACAACGAACGAAAAATAATTAAAGAGAAAGCTATGCTG
Organism: Ciona robusta; assembly: GCF_009617815.1. Lineage (NCBI taxonomy): Eukaryota > Metazoa > Chordata > Ascidiacea > Phlebobranchia > Cionidae > Ciona > Ciona robusta. The sequence goes on from NC_143236.1 coordinate 65,200, forward strand.
ACTGTTCTCGTTATCTCCTCTTAGTAGCTTCACTTTTTTTTCATTTTTAGTATTTTTCGCTCTCGCGTGCAACGTTTTAGCAATAGCATATGAGGCTCGGCGCTCGGCCCAGATTTCAGCCGAGCTTCAAAAAAGGAGATGCTCGGGCACGAGCTTTTGAGTTCGGGCTCAGCTCGGCACATCCCTAGCAAAATCTACCCAATAGGACAATTTTTAATCATTTTACATTTCATGATACAACAAGGCTACTATGAAAGAGTCAATAAACTGACTTATGCGGGTAAAAAAATTTTTTTTCTGTTAATATAAAAAGATTCGAAATTTTAGATTCGGAATTCTAGATTCGAAATAAAGTATTCTAGGATATCCTCGAATACCTAATTATTCTGTAATGTGCATCCCTACCTGTATGACTATATGTGTGTAATGGTACCAAAATTCTAAATTATTTTTAACTGAAACTAAAAAAGAAATTATCAATGTTTTATTTGTATATATATGAACTTAACTTCAGCATGGTAAATTGAATAAAATCTTAAACTATTGGATCTAGCTGTCTTAAGATTAATCTATTGAAAAAATCATGGGTGGCAAACTTTTGGAAAGTCAGGTTACAAATTTAAAAGGCCTAAGTGTACAGAGCTAAAAGCACGAAATGTTTTGATATGCTAATGTCATTTGGTAGTTGTTCCTTTATTAATGTCCAATTGCGCAATACGCTGATCATTGTGTCATTGTCCCCACGTCTATGACGTCATAGTCACCGCCATTACGCAGCCCACGGCATAGCATTTTATCACTGCTGAGTGCTGTTTTTTCGTCTAAATATTGCGATTTTTAGAGAATCAAGCACTTCTATATTTTAAAGTTAAAACAACCACTATACATGTTTTCTACCTTTGTATCGCTTACAGGAACCAAATAAACACACAATTACTGCTCTAATGATCACGACACCCCGATCTTCAACTAGGTCGTTTACGAAAGATTTTGCACCCTGGCAAGTTCGTAGTGTATAAAATTGTCTTCAACTTCATCTTTTTAGTTTTTTGATGACGTCATCAAAATCACAATGACATCATAATGAATTTTTCAATATGGAATATTTCAAAAATGAACAAAAATATCCAAAAAAATGCATTGCAAACTTGATAGTATGAAATCATCTTTCTTTTGATGTATAATATGTACTTCTACTCGACAAAATGCGACTCGAAAAACAACGTAAAATCTTCGAAATATTTTAATACCACACTGAAATATTAGGCGCGATGCCTTTGGGTTGTAAGCCAATGTACACTGGGACCAGGGGAGGTCAGAATATGCACGACTTTGCAATCCTTATCTATTATATCTCGTCCACTTGCTAATCAAAGGTGAAATGTTTATGCGAGTGGGAAGATTGTTGGGTTTTCTCAAAATTGAAATGCAAATACAATACCAAGGTTTAAGGATCCTTTTTAACATGTATTCACAATAGTAAAAATGCATATTTAAAACTTCAGAAGTACAGATGTTGTACTCGTGAAACACCTATTGCGAACTGTTTTGATTGGCGGAAAACAATTGTTAAGTCAGTGTCATTATGTCCAAATGCGCCACTCCCAATGTAAACGTTTAATAAAACACAGCTGCTTTAATCTTTACTGACCGTAAACGTGAACAGGAGCATTTAGTTTACTTTTGCAAGGTTAACGATGAACGCATCAATCGGTATTATTGTGCAAATAATCAACGTGTCAATTTGTATTATGACGCCAAAAATCCATGTGTCAATCGCTACTATGTTGGAATAAACAATCTGCTAAGGCAAGCCAATCAATTTTATATAGCTTGCACTGAACAATACGTCGCTCTGATGCATGTACGCTGCTCTAAACATATGACGTCATAATGTTTATTATGCTGTAGGGATGAGCCGAGCCGAGCCCGAACTCAAAGGCTCGTGCCTGAGCGTCTCCTTTTTTATGCTTGGCACTCAGCTAAAATCTGGGCCGAGCGCCGAACCTTATGAAGTTATTGAAGAAAAATATTAAAAATGAAAAAAAAGTGAAGCTACTAAGAGATAACGAGAATAGTCAGCGTAGCTTTCTCTTTAATTATTTTATGTTCGTTGTGAATATGCTCTCTCTGTAACAATCGTGATGGTTTATCAAGACCAATATCTAAAGCGTTTATATCGCGTCAGAGAAAACTTTGTTTTTTATCTTTATGACAGACCCTTTTTGAACGCACTGGTTGCACCACTGGCTTCAACAGTTATAAATACTGTTTAATTAAATATTTTTTTTTTAAATTACGAAACGAGATGTGTCTTTAACCACAAACCACGTGTTCTGTAGTATTTTGACTAGCGACGCTTTTCGACTGAATAGGAACGCATTCTAATACGCCTTTCTCCTTAATGACATCATAGGTGCTTGGGCTCGTGCCGAGCTTTTCGTTGAACCTGGGCGCTCGGCGAACCCGAGCTTTAACAACTTCAGCACATCCCTATTACGTTGGACAATTTTTACGTTACTACAGCTGGCCATTTTTGGCGACGGCCAGTCATTTTTTCTACTATTTACGACCCTGTTCTAGCATGTTCATACAGGCAAAAATCTCATAAAGAGCCATCGGTGTCATACCTTCGAACCCCCTAATGATGGTGCTGTTGACAAACTTATTGTTTTCAGTGAATAAAGTAAATTGTGGTTTGTTGTATTTATTAATGATGCTCTAGAAAACACAAATGCAATAACAAAACAGGATAAATAACATCTGAAAAAAGCTTTAAAACATCGAACATAGTATGAAATGTCATCAGGGTGTTTCAATTGATTTTCATTGAAAGGAAGTAAATTTTCCCCAGGTTCTATTCCTGCTGAATCCAGATTTGCTTGGTTTGTACATATAAACCACACTAATTATAGAAATACCAGCTGATTCAACAACTAAAATCAAAGAAAATGCAACCTATATGTCCCTGTGTCCTTTTGAGCGACTTAGTACAAAAATTCTGTTCTAGTACCCCTACAATGTGTTTTCAAAGCTAGAAATGCTTTGCCAAGCCTAAACAATGCTTGTATACAAGGGAAATCCCCTATTACAACTCTGAATTAGCGCGAACAGAAAAACTACAAAATTACAGCAAAAACAATACTTGAACTTTTTTATTATGTTGATATATCTTTTATTGATTAAATTTAAAAAAAATGCTTCTTCTTTTCAATGAGACTAAATTCGGGATCGATAATGGAAAAATGACCGCAGAATCGCCGTTTAAGTGACATGTGGTCCCACTTCGACTGAGTTAATCATAAATCCACTTGGAGTTGGTAAAAAGATCTTACAGTTGGTTTTATTTGAAAGAGATACAAATTATCCACCAAGTTAATATTTAAAAGGGTATCATAGCGTTTAAAAGTTTTTAATAAACTTTGTTTAAAAATAGTCTGTTTTTTTTAAGAATATGGTTTGCATTTTGCAAAAAAAATCAACGTTTTAACGTCATTCTGTTAAAGTAATGCGATTATATTTCATCTCTGTTTTGTTCTGGATTTTGCTGCTATGTATTATATAGCAAGATTTTAACAAAATTCAGCTTTTAACCATGACGTCATCATTCATCTGGAAGTAGTGTAATTGATTTTGTTGACATCATAATCTAAAAAACAACAATCAATTGAGTAGTAAAATAACTGGTATTCACTTTGCAGGGAATCCTTATTCCTTTATGTATTTTGCCTAAAAGCCAAAATTCACATACATACAAGATTTTGGGTGACAAAAAATGAAAATACAGTCATGTAGCAAATTTACAAATGTCTAATTGATTATTTTACTCTAAAACAAACACCTGTATGTGTTGGTCGATTAAAAAAGAAATTTATTAAAATGTATCTCTTCCCCAAAGGGTTAATGCTTCCTGTTTATATCCAAAGTTTTTATACCAGACTGTTGCGGAATTATGAAAAATATGGTATATTTAAAATACATATATATGTATGTATATATATTATATATAATATAGTGGATTGGTATTTTCAGGAAAGTGAAAGTGAGGATGTTGAGAACAGTGAAAGTGAAGAAGATAAAGAAGAAGATGATGTTGTTGATGTCGAAGATGTTGGAAAAGCGATGTCAAAATATCCTCTTCATACAAAGTCTGTATCTTTAAATGGGTATAATGTATATTTTGCGATTATTTTTTAATATACAAAAATATTTTGTTGCCTATATCTTTGTTCAATGTTTTTAACATTATATTATGTTGGACCACATTATAACTGCCAAATTGATTTACGCAGGTCAAACAATGTTAATGGGGTTTTGGTAAAAAGGAAATCAACAAAAGCAAAAAGAGAAATGATAACACCTGAACTATCTAAATCACTAACAAAACAAGGTCATTATAATAGGTAGCCAGTAAAGTTAGGCGTGCCAAACTATATTGAATTTGCCACATTGATAAAAGAGGTTATGTTTAACGAGTGACGTCTAATAATTTTACCCTAGATTTTGTTAAAAAGCCTAAACAAAGTGCTGTCCATATTATTTAAATAAGGTATTTAAATAATCTTATAAATATGTTATATATTGTATCTTTATTATTAACGTATTACTTGTTTTTTATTGTCTAAAAGCTGTTGTAAAGTATTTTAAATTGAACTTTTCAGGTTATCGACTTGTTGGTTCACATTCTGGAGTTAAATTATGTCGTTGGACAAAATCAATGTTGCGTGGACGTGGAGGATGTTATAAACATACTTTCTATGGAATTGAAAGCCACAGGTTTAAATTGAATTTCTTCGAATATTGTTTTATTAGTTGGGTAGAAGCAATAGATTTAGTTTCTTGCATAAGAACACATAGACACAACCACCCACAATGGAGGCAGTATCGGCAGCTTGAGACAAGTGCTAGGGCCTATTGACACCTTGTCTTATACTAAGGTGCATGGAGACAACACCAAGTTTAGCTTGTGCAAACAAATGTGTTTTCTGTTGGCGGCATCATTCCAACCCTGTGGGAACAGAATGGAAATGGAAAATGGATTCACCGGATATTGTTGTGAAAGGAGCAGTGAATAATCATTATGATATGATCAAACAATTTAAAGGTAAACATTTGGGATTCAGGTATTGTATAAATTTATAATCGAATATAAAAATTGTTTCTTTTCAGTAATTGTGTGAAGCATTTAAAAAATCTATTTCAGTATTAAATATTTTCTTTTATTACATATCTATTTGTTTCTTACAATTCATAACAGATTTGCAACAGCAATTTATTTTTTTATTTTACACCTATCATACTTTACTAGGATATGTTTATTACAACCTTTAAAAATATAATATCGGCCATGTTTTGTTGAAACAAGGAGTACCTGGTGTTAAACCTGAGAGATTTGCTGAAGGATTTTCCATAAAGCATTGCGCTCTCTCATTGGTTGGAGAACCTATCATGTACCCAGAGATCAATAAATTTGTTCAACTTTTACATGAAAAGGTAGTTTTTGTATTCATAGTCTTAGGCTCCTAGTATATTTTAATTTTTGGCAAACCCTAGGTTGACATTTCTAAAATGCAATGAAACTTACAGTCATAAGGATCCTTATTAATTAAGGTGGTGAATGCAATATACTATGTTTTTGTATAGACACCTGACAGCAGAGTAATACCTGTACGTCAGTCGTAAATCACACTAAGTTTTGATTCCTTAACTCGTGTCAGCTTAAGAGTCACTACTTATGTGGGTGTTGTTTTATGTATGGCTGACAATGTAGACAGCCAATTATACCCTTTTTGCATGGTCACTTTTATGCGCGTAAGTACTCGCATATTTACTTGCAAAAACAGAGTTAATACGCATAACGTCATAAGCGTGTCATCTGCTGTAGAAGGTTGGTTGTTACTCGCACTATGCGAGTAAAGAAAAGTATATTGAAAGTACAGTTTCACTTTTAAGAGCCCTCGCTATTCGCATTAACTTTTTACCGTGCAAAAAGGGTATTAGTAACCAGTTAAAGTTGGACGCGCTAATCAACTGTGCCATGGTACCATTTGTATTTTTTTATAATGGTATGATGCTTTGGTGAGTTTTGTGGCATCTATTGGCTTACCTGAAAACACTTTTGGTACTTGTTTTAGGCAGAGTGATTTAGCATTATGAACTTACTTCCTTTATCCTATTTTTTATGGAGTTGCTTTATTGAATGTCTTTCATTTTAAATGATGTGTGCAGGGCATATCGTCATTCTTGGTGACCAACGCACAATTTCCTGAAGCTATCACCAACTTAATACCTGTCACTCAACTTTATGTCAGTGTTGATGCAGCAACACAAGAATCACTTAAGAAAATTGATCGTCCCTTGTTTAAAGATTTCTGGCCCAGATTTATAAAAAGTTTAAAAGCTTTATCTGCTAAAGTAAGTTTTACATGAAGATACAAAAACAATTTTTTTTAAATGTTTAGGTTGCAAATATATATTTTGTTAAGTATGAACACAGATAATAAATGAGAATTTCTAGCATTTTACAATTAAAGAACGCTAAGGACTATTCTATAGGCTGTGCTAATTGAATAGTTGCAGAATCTCTGCTTTATAATTTCAAACTTATAAAATATTTTATATGTTGGGTCTTACTAGGGTCAACGAACTGTTTATAGACTGACAATAGTTAAAGCATGGAACAGTGATGAGATTGAAGCTTATGCTAACCTTGTTTCTCTTGGAAAACCTGATTTTATTGAAGTTAAAGGTATGGTTATTTCAGTATGATTGACTGTGTTGCTAGTTGCTGTCCTATTTACGCTAGTTGTTTGGTATTGAAAAAACGCATATCAAGAAACTATATGTTTAGTGTTTCAGTTTATAAGTGTTAAGTCTTAACACTATGCTGTTATTGCGAGTGTTTGAAACATCCCTCACCTTTTTTTGAAAACATTCTTATATTCATTCATTCAACCTAGTCTAAACCTTTCAAGAATATCAGCTAATTAGATTTCATTACCATAATGACATTGCAGGTGTTACATTTTGTGGAGACAGTAAATCAAGTGATGGATTGACTTTGAAGAATGTACCTTGGCATGAAGAAGTTGTTAATTTTGTTGATCAACTTGCACAAATGTTAGATGGATATGAAATAGCAAGTGAGCATGAACATTCAAACTGTGTGCTACTTGCCCAAACCAAGGTTAGTAAAGCAGGTTATTTAGTATTTACCAAATAAAAGAATCACAATATAGCACCGACCTATATTGATACATATTAAGGTGAGTGAAGCAGTCTTTTATTGAAAGCATTTATGTCAAGTGTATTGACTAAAAAACACACACAACTACAATAATAGCAAAACTTAGCACTGATATCAACCTGTTATAAAACTATTATCCAATCTAAGTTGTTCGTTAAAGAAAATGTTGTCTTATTACAAACTTATGGTTAGCACCCCTGCCTCTAGTTTGGAGTTTAAGGGTAAATTCCTGAAAATAATTACCCGCAAAGATTCATAAGTGGTTACTTATAAGCAGGCACAAGGTGTGTGAAACAGAACACCCATGTTATGACTGTCATTGCCTGCCATGCGAAGATAAATTAGTTAAATTTTTTTATTTCATATCAAGCCTGTTTTAAGTATCTGTGTATCTTAGTTCTAATTTCTAGCTAGTCTTTTATTCCTACTTGGTACATGTAACATAGAGATACTGCAATGCACTAAGCATGGTATCATCTGGTTATGAAACTCCCCATCAATAACCAGTGCTAAGTTGCAATATGTTTAATGCCATTACAAAACTTTGTTAAACCCAAACAACCCATGTTATGTAGTTTAAAATGTCAGACGGTGGGTGGAACACTTGGATCGATTATTCACGTTTTCATGAATTATACCAACGCTACCAAGCAACTGGGGAGTGTTTTACTGCTCTTGATTACATGAAGAAAACTCCTCCATGGGCTTTGTTTGGTGCAAAGGAAAGGGGGTTTGATCCAGTTGAAACTAGATGGAGACGTAAAGAGAAAGTCACCCAAGGTTGTTAAAATAAAAATCAACCACTCCGCATTGAAGTCGGCATTTTGTAGTACCCGCCAAAACAATTTATTTAAATAAACTGGAAGCATTTTGATATGTTTTAAACTAACTTTTGTCCTAGTTTTTATTATGGTGTAGCGTTGGTCCACCTTTCCATTATTTGAATTTCCATCTTAGTTCGCATGATCATGTTAAAAGAAAGCAATGCTAAACATGCACAAAAGAATTATGTCAGGATTTAGACGAAACAGTGATTTAAAGGGCCTAAACACACCCCACGTCACTTTTATTTTTTATGGTAAATTCATGAAGCGACTGTTTTATTGATTCCAAAAATACTTTGCTTATTAAAATTGGTCCAGTATAGGCGTAGATATTCGTCCTCAAACAGTGATCTCTAGCGCTATCCTTTTTTTACTACGAGCTTCGTGATTGTGACGTAGGAACGTACTAGTCACGTGACTGATTCATTCGTAAAAGCGAAACGTGCGTTTTTTTTTGTTCTTTCGTTTTTCGCTAAAAACACTGCCTCTCGCCTTTCTCAGTGTTTCTGAATGAGAGCGGCCACGCTTCAACAATTTTGTGACGTGATTTGTCATGTGGGTAGTACACTTAATTTTTTCGCCACGCAACTTTCAAATCAGTTTTATGAATTTCACGGTGTTTGAGCTGGAATATCTTTGGTTATACAGAACCGATTAAAACAAGTAAGGTGACGTTGGAATTAGAAAAACACACTCTATCTATTACATTTGAGTGTGTTTAGGCCCTTTAAGAGGGAGTGACATATTCACATATATGCGGTCTAATTAAGTGTTTCTTGCCAAACAGTTGTACTCTGGGTTGTTTTGCCCACAACATTGTTTTACCCATCAAATTTTGTCATACTTTTTCTTTAAAAACGTTTGATGTCATAGCTGCATAACATATTCTGCAACACTCACAAAAAAATTAGAATAGCTGTCATTTATTTGTGATATCATGAATTTGTACCATCATGCTTTTATTGATCAACAACTCTCTAAAGTTAAACGACAAATAATAAATCATGTTATTGGTATTCGCTTTGGCCCATTACCCCAACACCCTTGCGTATGTCTGGGAGTGGTGTGCTCACGATAGTAAAAGTTCTTTAGTCATGTCCTGACTCTAGCTTTCCAACCTTGTCCCGTTTTCTGTCCCAAATCTTGACCCGTAAGACTACATCTGCATACTATTTCCGTGAACTTGTTCTCACACGATTCGATAACTACACTTGTACTCACAAACGTCACAACCGGACGCACAATGTTTTGGTTAAATGCAAGCGCCTAAACCGCCAAGTAATGGCGCCGGTTGGTTTTGTTTTACAGTTTGTTTACAAATACGTAAATTACACAAAATTACATGCTCTCTTTGCAGTCAAGTTTGATCACTCTATTTCTTTCTCCGCTGCTATAGTTTTTTACTTATAGTGCACACGGTAACCACATGGATCCTTTTTTCAAACAGCCATTGGGACAGCATGGGTTGAAGAACGCTGGGCATACTCTGAAACAATTTTAAAGGACGGTCGGAATAAATTTGTATCAACACGTACTGGGCATAGTAGCGGCGAAAGGGCAATAACGATGGGTACAAGCATAGAGCGACCCATCGTAAACCATAAACTTGCAACACCTACAAATCTAGTTCTCATTCTCTCTCCTGCTAGATTTTCAGTATAATCACATTAACTTTTAATGAAATACATAGATTTTAAGAATGATAGTTAAAAACAAGTTCGTTACAAAATCAAAATAAATCGCCAGCACACAGAATTTTTAAAACAATACGAAAAATATGAATTAGACAGTGTGTAATACAGAAATATAAAAACAACATTCATATTTTAGCAACAAATTTGCGTATTGCACTCAAAACCTATTGCAAAATCATTAAAATATAGCGCTTATTTAATACATTATAGGAAATCACAGTCAACTAAATTTGTGTTAATTTTAATTGTAAAGAAAACAAACTGGATTTGTTAAAAGTTAGTGCGGGCCACCCAGCGTAAGTACATCAAAACATAAATCACAAACTCTTGTAGGTTTTGAAATATCAAATTTTAAAATTGGCATGAGCTTAGTTGAGCACTTGGCACATAGAATGCGACCACAATGTCGACAATGATGTTTTCTAGTTGCAACACCAAATTTAACAGCACATTCTAAGCATGTATTTCCCTCTGCCCATGGCGGTTCCTGTGTGTAGTATTTAATGGTATTATTTATATTACATGAGAGTTATAATTTGTGGTTCAAAAGAGTTGAGTTTAAACATTTTTATCAATATTCAGTCAACATACAAAACACACTTTGCTATCATATCAACCTGGCTTAATAAATCCAGCAATCGAAACAGTAGTTGCCTTGTAGCAACTGGATGATTAAACAAATTGACTCCATGATTGTTTGAAATGGCAAGCGTAGATCCGGACCTCACTAAAGAACGACATAGCGAAGCATTGCCACTCATATAAGCTAGCAGAAGAGCTGTAAATATTTAGTGTTACAGAAGAATTTATTATAAACAGTGCACAATCATAGGCGTAAGTGCTTCTCAATTCAATGAATAGGAACCCAAACTGGAGTTTATTTTGCCTTTGTTATTCAAAAAGTTAAAGTAACTTGATTCGTGAAATATTTTAATAAAAGGGTTGCTAAAGCTTTCTCAATAATCTCTGATTAAAATTATGTTTGCAGAAAGGTAAAGAGTACAGCAATAAAAGACAATGGAATATATAAAACATAAACAATCAAAAAATTGTAACAACAAATACAAAACAAAGATACTGACCCGTGTTTCCATTATTATCTTGAATAGCCAATGGAAAATCTGGCAAAGCAGATAATATTGTATCAAACAAAGCGGATGTTTTTGGACTTGATCCTTCAGCAAGAACATGAACCAAAGTTTGTCCTCTGTTGTTGCAAGTTACTAAAACTTTTTGAAGCTGTGGGACGACTTGTGTGAGGATCTGTATAGTTTCCAGTGCCCCATGCACACATGCAACATGAAACACTAAAATAATGGGAAATTTTTACAGCCACACAGTAAGAAGGGGTTTTTAGAGTTTTGAGACAGACATTCATGGACAATACCTGCCAAACCCCACTTTTTTGTTTTCTTATTAAAATTTTACATGCCTTTCTAATATTAGTCCCCCAAAACCTATAATCTAGTATTTCGTGCATTAAATTAAAACTCATCAAATAATAGTTGTCCAAGAAGATAAATATCTATACCATTATTCCCATGTTGATCAACATGAAAAACATCTGCACCATTCTCCACCAACACAGCAGCAATGGAAGCCTCATTCATAATAGCAGCCATGTGGAGTACTGATTGTTTTTGTTTGTTCACAGAATTGACATCACCGCCAGCCAATACCTGGTAATATGTTTATGCTGTATTAAAAGCAGAAGCAGTTTAAACAGCATGTGTTCAAAAAAGGGCATTCTTTCTTAAACGTAATCATATACTTTTATAAACAGATTTCAACTTTGTTTTTATTCCCTGAAGTGGCTTCACAGTGTGAGGATAAATTAAAACTAAACAGTCCCAGTTTCTTTCTGCTTCTCCGGCACAATTTAAAATATTTTTCCAACTGGACCATAACCTGACAGTTATTCCATATTCTATATTCATTTTAAATTAATGTTTTGTAAAGCAATACCAAGTTTCGAACGATGAGTATAGCACCAGTAGCCACAGCAAGATGCAAAGGTGAAGCAGATTGACCATCACGTGTTTCAGATTTAACATCAGAGCCAATAGATATCAGAAACAACACGCTGTCCAAATCTTTCTTTAATATTGCTGTGTGAAGAAAATTGAACCCCTTCTTGTCAACCTGTGTCATATTTATGAAATGTTTATTAAATGAAGAAATCACCCTACATTTTATATTTTAATCTGTTTCTTTGGCTTCCTAATACCTGCTATGTAAGTTTCTGTGAAAAAACGATGGCCATTCAAATTAGAAATTAACTTTTAATATGTGCAACAAAGTGCTAAGCCAGAATGAGCTGTTATTTTGTGTGGATAAAGTACAAGCTAGGGCTTTTCCACCTAAATGTAGAATTCAGATAAAAAAAATACTTGTAATTGTTGCAGCTGTTTTTATTATTTCATTATAAACAAGTTTAAGATTTTTTTGCTTTTTATTAAATACCGAAGCTTGTTATTTTTTAGTTGCTTCACTTTTTTTACTTTTAATATTTTTCTTTCGCATGCAACATTACATCAGTGGCATAATGCTCAACACTCATCTATGCAAAACAATCAGATTCCACAAACCTGTTCTGCAGCACCAGGCTCCCGTTTTAATATTGACTGTGCACACTGAACATTCTTGTTAAACATGGCTGAAGCAAACGCTGTTCGTCCTTTCTTGTCAGTTAATGTTAGGTTTATAGAGTTGTGGGTTAGAAGTAGATCAGTTATCTCTCTGTGATCATTCATTACTGCTACATGTAGTGGTGTCAAGTTGTTGCAATCCTGTTAAAAAGTCTTGATATAGATATAATAAAATTAAATCCTACAATTTAATGACAACAATTTAGAGTCCAGTCATTTTAATGAAACACCAGGGCTCCGTGAAAGGTTGTCATATTATTACATTAATAAAGCACTTTATCCACGAGACTTTGTTTTACATTGCTGCATCTCTTGTACCTATTTATTTTTCCGTATAAACTTTGTATTCAATTTCTTGTGTATTACAGTAGTCTTCTACAACTAACAAGTGTGTCCCTGAAACTGTTCACTGTGACCTATTAGTGGGATTTCTTTTTAAAGAGTTTTGTTTTTTTCATCATAACCCAATGATGAGTCCCCCTATTGTACAGGCTGCATCTTTACACACACTTTTGTTTCTATTGGAGGTTTTCAATTTGGTAATAATTAAACATAAAAGGCTGGTTTGTTTGCTAGGTGTAGTGACCACACTTATTTTTATTCCAATTAAATGTAAATATGTTTTTACCTGTACGCGTGTTTTAACAACTGTCGTTTTGTCGGTATATCCTGTCTTTTCGTTTAATAAAAGATATTCTTATTATTATTATCAGGTGTTCCGTAAGAAATTTATCTGTTTATGTCCCATGTGGAAAATCAATCAAATTCACTGGGTTAACACAATGGGCGCAAATTAAATTGAAAACCCGCTACTTCGCAGTTGGTCAGAACAAACACAATGACCAGCGCCCAGGAGGTCAAACTAATTACAACCTTTCGTTGAAAATGTCCCAGACAGCAAAACTAAGTTGACGAATTTAGGGCTAAAAAAAGTAAGTACCACTAACAAACTTATTTTATGCTGGTTTAAAAAGCAAATTTTACTGTGAACCAAGGTAATCCTAAAATTTGAAAAAATATTAACCATAAATATTAATGTTTGTCATAAAATATTTATAGAATTTTCCACCGATCCAGCTTTAAATATGTTATAGCGCTGAGTAATACCTAAAAAATAAAATTACTTTATTTAAAAAAGTGAGAAAATGGTTGTTAAATATATAAAAGTATGGTCGTAACTTTAATTATAGAAATATTGCATTTTCTCGAAAATATTACTTGAGCATACATCTATGTAGGTCACTAGCATGTTATTTCTATGAAAAAAATAATTTTCAAAAAATAAAGTAATATTTTTCCCCGTACATTTTTATTAGAGCTCATATTGTATTTGTTCCGACCGCATGCGCAGTAGCGTCTCGATTAGACCTGTGGAAAAGGTAACGGTTAACCACTTCCAGAAAGTTCGAGTCGTTAACCGAATTATAACGTCATAAGGCATACACGTATATCCAGTCTTATTTACACAAAAGGCGCGTGTCTGCGTTTGTTATTTGGTGCTTCACGGTAAGACAGAGAGCACAGCGACGATGTGACTTTGATCGTGCCCTACAACTGCGATTACGTCGTCAATCTCGATTGTTAATACCGCATGGAAACTAGTTTTGCAACATTATTTGGGCCTAATAGACAACTAAATGTTTCCCTCAGCCAAGCAGCATGTCTATTACAATATAGCAGGCATTCACACGTGGATTCATTTCATCATAATAACGATTGTTTGACCTGGCAAGTGATTACGTCATAATAGCAATTCACACGTGGATTATTTGCGTCATAATTGTCATTTACACGTTCATTATTTAGCCGGCAGGTGCTTTAAAACAGGTTTGAATAGGAATAAGAAAGCTGCGAAAGAATTACTTTGACATAGTGGACATTTGCGCGTGTAATCCAAGTATAGCCATTGTAAAGTTGCCTTTAAATTCGCAAAAGATAAGGCATAAACAAGACGCTTTTATTAGGATTTCACTTGTATCAGTTAAACGGTGAAAACAACGGTTAACTGTTAAACAAAAAGTGGAAAAATCCACGGCCCTAGTCGCGACGCATGAGCAATGGAAACAAAAATATCTTAACACCGAATTAATTGTGAACAATTGGACACTTGCCCAATAATTTTGGATTTTATTAAATTGTCAATAAGCGACTAATTACAATTAAACTTTGTGAATTATATACCAGTAAGCATTGTGCGTTCTATTCTGTATGGACGAGGTTCTGGAGGTCATGGGATTTAGGCCAGATTTGGCACCTTACCACATCACCCAGAAAGTCCATAAAGTCCTTTATGCGACCGGTGCTGCCACACAGCATCGCACTCAGACGCATATTTTTTGCACCATTTTTTATCCTCATGTGCTTATACCAGTTACCACACTTTTCAACTTTGTGTATGATTTTTGATTTGATATGGCTTACAATTTGGACAACCCATTAGTGACTGCTGGGTTGGAGCAATGTCCGTTAAGTGTCTTGCCCAAGTACACATACCCCGATCAGTGTTAGTACCGCCGTCGAGCTACTATATGATAGATCTACCACACACATCTGATCTGCTTAACTGGGTGAAAGTGTTGTAACAATCAGGCCTACTTTATTACATTGGGCCTACTTTATTACATCAACAGAAACTTTGTTTCTTGTTATGCAAAATTATTTTAATACATCAAGTGTGATTTTGTGGGGTTACATTAAAGTACAAAATCCTGTTCTGGTATAAATATCTTGCATTTATATTTAATTTCCAAATGTTCTATACTGACCTGTGCATTAATTTGAACATTCTTTTCAAGCAAAGTTTGAACAGTTAGTTTAAGACCCATTGAACATGCCATGTGCAAAGGTGATACACCTGACAGTGTAGACTCTGTAGCACCTACTGCGCCCAATTTGCGTGGTGAGTCTATATCACATCCACTATAAAAGATATAAAATTCACATAAAATGCATCCGTATATCAGTAGCTAGTAACAGTAACTACCTTCTAATTAGAAAGCATGCAATGTATTCCTGTTTATTATCGATAGCTCGGTGCAATAATGATTGTCTGCAACCATCTGGTCCTTCACTCCAGAATGTTGTGTCACATTTGTAATGAACCAATGTTGATGCAATGTCTTCTTCATCTGCAATTTATAGTGATAGTTATAAACTTTAAACTTATTCTTTAGTTAAAAAGCTTCAATAAATGTAGTTTGGTGTTTTAATTTTTAAACGACTTCTTCAGTCTATTATACAAATGAACCTTATTGTAAAAAAAAAACCTTACTGATTCTAATTGAATATAAGACTAATATTGGCACCTGGGCAAAATATATATCATTTATCGTACACATATTCTTTAGACTGGATGGTTGTATGTAAGATATTTAGCAGCACTTAATCCTTGTTATTTTGTTAACAGAATGTCATAATAGTTGCAATTTTTAGTACTTAAAATAATATTTACAAACAATTTGAGTATGACTTACGTGCTTGTAAAGCAAGCCACAGCACACAGTCACCATTTGCATCTCTTACATTAATGTCAGCACCTCGTAAACATAATGCGTCAACCACAACCCCAATACAATGTTTAACTGCAAGTTGTAATGGGGACTCATTGCTGTCACTTCTGTAAATTCAATAATAAGCACAAGGTTATCTGATTGTTGATCATGATATCAACCAGTGTTTCCCAAACTTTTTTTATTAGTTCTCCTCTGGCCAACAAACAGAATATCAAATGCCCCCTCGACAAAAAAAAGTAAAACCAAAGTTATTTTTCATTTATCACCACTTAAAATCCAACTCTAATAAGACAGATGAGGGAATCTGGCAATGTCATCAACCTTTTGCAGCGGTAAACAAACTTTATTTTAATACAGGGCCTATTGCATTTTCTCTACCCCTACAACAGGTGTAAAGTTGGCATATATGCGTCGAAAGGGAAGCAACCCATTTTTAAGTCAAATATTTTTATTATTATTTTTTATTCTTTGTAGTCCTTGTCGAGGACCTGGGATTTAGACCAAATTTGGCCAATTTAGGTCATTTATGCGACTGGTGCCGCAACACCACATCACAGTCTTTAATGTGGCTTATAGTTTGAACCACTTAATAGTGGCTGCTGGTTTGGAGCAATGTCCATTAAGTGTCTTGCCCAAGGACGCATAAACCGATCAGTGTTAGCCCAGAACCAGTCAAATATTAGTACAACTGCACTGATTTATTGTAAGCGCCTAAACATAGCATAGAAAGCATATTCCAACAAGTTTAAAAAATCAACACTTACCTAATATGGCAATCTGCTTGATGCTCCAATAAAAACAAAGCAGAAGAAATATCGGTATTTTCAATCGCAAGGTGAAGCAATGTTTTTCCATCTTTATTTCTGAGTATACAATTAAACTTTAATTAGTACATTTCGTTGATTAACAATTGTGTGAGACAATGGTGTGAGATAAGTTTGATTAAAATCTTTTATCCCAGATGTGAATCATAAGTTGATATAATGCTTTAACTTATTTACGTACAACTCGAATAAGAAGCATAACCTATTTCAACCATCAAGATTCATAAACCATTTTCCAAATCTGTTTTTCATACCTATATATAAACAAACGCACATGTACCATTAAAAATCTGGAACTGGAGTAAATGCAACCCAATCAAACTAAAAAGTGACACGCAACCCAAGAGGTTGACGCCTTATTTTAGTAGAAATCAAATAAAGTTACGAAGTTATATTTAAAATTTATTGAATCAAAAACACAGTTGTGATATCATTGTTGGTCATGATTGCAAAATACCCCTTTATTTTTATTCTGGCTACTCCACTGAATTCAACTGACTTATAATTAATATCAGCCCCAGAACTGAGCAGTTGAGCAGCGATTTTGTAGAAACCGGACCACACAGCAAGCGCCAACACAGTGTTTCCATCACTGTCCCTCAAGTTGAAGTCCGGTGTTATTCTCTCAAAACCTTTATCATCGCTGTGTAAGATGTGCGCTGTGTTGAAATAAAAAATCACTTTCATAAGGAGTAAAACTCAAACTGCCAGTACATACTACACCATGCCTGGTAATATCAGTTTAATTAAAATTAAAGTATGTAGAAACAAAAACTGCAACCACGGTGAAAAACAAAAAAAAAAAGGTAAAATAAAGCAACAAAATACTTTACCTCTATGTTCCAAGAATGCTTGCACAACATCATGATGTTGACATCTTATCGCAACATGTAATGGTGTTTCATTAAACACCTTGGTTTGACCATTAGATGGTTCAACTGAGTTCATTATTGGCGAACTTGATTGCACATTGGGATTCGCACCTGATTTTATATTCAATGGTTTGTTACAAATCAGAAACCTGGTTAAGAGAATCATGCAACTTCATGGCCACTGAATCATGGAAAATTCACCTAATTTATCACAGTTAATATAAATGAAAATCCGGCAGTGTGTGATCATGGGCCTAGCACCAAAGGTCCAGGGTCTATATTGCTAATTGGTGGAGATAAATATCGTTACAAATTAATTTGAATCGTAAAGCACTTAACTGAATATCTCATACCTCTTTCAAGAAGAGATTCAGTAAGATGAGTAAGACCATACAAGCATGAAGTATGAAGGCAGGATATTCCCTGTATTTAAATATAACGACAACAAAATTAATCGGCAAGTAATTATAATTAGGCTCAAAAGCAAAAAAATAAAAACCGCGGTAGTTTAAACTAAAAAGGTATGTTATATTAATTCCTTAACCTCATACAAAAAATACAAAACCAACATTTGATTTACCTTAGTTGTACAAATGTGGTTATAGTAATACTCATTACTGCTGCAATGGCCGTTAACTCTTTTACTGCCCATGGCGAATAAAGTCGCTTTGGGACCACACGCCACTTAAACGGCGATTCTGCGTTTATTTCTCCATTAACGATCCCAAATTTGGTTTCATTTGAAAGAGGAAGCAATTTTCTTTTGATTTCAGCAATAAAAAATATATCAACGTATTTAAAAATTTTGAGTATTGTTTTGTCAAAGTTTTTGAACATTTTTAGCCAAATTTAGCCATTTTCCTTTAGTTATGTCCCCAATTTTGCTGTAATCTCCTGTTCGCGCCAATTCGGAGTTGCAGTAGGGAATTCCCCTTGTATTCAAGCGTTGTTTATGCTTCGCAAAGCATTTTTAGCTTTGAAAACTCATTGTAGGGCTACTAGAACAGAATTTTTGTACTAAGTAGCTCAAATGGACACTGGGACATAAAGGCTTGCATTTTCTTTGCTTTTAGTTGTTGAATTAGCTGGTATTACTTTAATTAGTGTGGTTTATATGTACAAAATAAGCAAATCTGTTTGAAAATTAAAAATTTCAAAAATTTATGACTATTTTGCCTGACCACTTTTTATGATACGTACGCAGTAACTCGTAAACGGGCAAGAGGTGAATAAAACAAAACACCTGTTTTAAAACAACTGTTGCTGCTCCGTCACGTAGGAATAAATAAATAACATTCATAAAAAATATAGAAATTTTTTTTAGAAAAAATAATATAAATCTAAAGATGATTGTTCAGCAAATAAATTTAACTTGTTGACTTAAACAGAATGTTGAAATGTTGTTTTAAAGTTATTTTTTTCAGACTAACTATAGTGCATGTTGACATGTCCATCCAAGTTTATGTAATTAAATAGTTAAACTATTTTCGTACAATCCAGCTAAAATGTTGATTTTTTTAAATGAGTCTACTATGCGATGAGGCCAATCAGGGTTGGATCAATCCCCAAAGCTATAATTTTTCTAAAAACAGCAGCAAAAGATTTGTATTATAATTGAAAGCAACAGTTTTTAGTTTATCTTAGATTTAGTAAAATAAACTTACAGATGAATTAACATGGTTGGGGTTTGACCCGTGGTTCACAAGGAATAAAGCTCCAGCTTCGTTTGCGTTTTGGGCACAAAGTTGAAGTAAGTTCTCACCTGAGTATTCATTATTGCAGTATATTAATTTAGTTTTATTAAAAAATGGTAAAAACTCAATTTAATTGTAAGAAAAAAAGCAAAAACAAACTTTCTAAAAATTAAAAAAAACAATTCACAATTCAGGGATGAACGGTATATTAGTATTTATCAATAAAAAATTTTATATTTTGGGGGCCAATCCTGGGGTGGCATGGTAAAGAATCTTAACCTGAAAGTTTCTGCACAATCTTGTGTAGCTAACTATTTCTGCCAAAAACTTGCACGTATGTACACTATATAAAATACATATATATATATATATCGGTTTAAATTTTTACTTAATTACAATTTAAAACCTGTTGTTATGTCAGGAGCATCGACACTGCAACCTTTCTTGATGAGCAAAGCGGCCATGGTGTGTTCATGATAAACAACAAAGGTGGAATCGTTATTATCAAGTGCCAACCACAAACTGACATGGCCTTTGCGTGTTCTTAACTCCAGATCAATGCTGTACAATTAAAAATTCATATCTCTGAGTTTACTACAGAATGTTGTTGCTTCTAAACAACTCGTAATATTAGAGGTTTCCCAGCTGAGCTGAAGCCCAAAAGCCACTGACACAGCATGACTTTTAAATCCCAGCGGTAAATTGGGCTGAGCACAATGTCTGCATGCGATGTTGTATTACTGTGTGCGAGGAAATAAATGAATCGCAAGGTCTGCAGACCTAGCTCTTATGACTAAGGCACATCCCTACGTGATACCCAACAAAACATTTATCAATAAAACATTTAAAATGTTAAATAAAGACATGGCTACTGAACTTACAAAATAGTATAGGTAACTAATATGAATATGTTTTACACAATTTTCATAACAAACTTTTCGGTTTTGCTCCATTTGGTACACATAAACAACAGATCCTGTTATACATTGGTGGAAACAGACAAAACAATCCTAGCAAACATTGATGTAAAAATATCTAATCCTTAAAAATAACATATTGTGCGAAAACAGTCAATGCAAACATATAGAAACCTTTAGAACTAAGTTGCGAAACTTTCCACTTCCCACATACACGATACATTTTTCAATGTTTAAAATTTTAAATTTTGAAAGGGATGATGAATCATGACTGCATTATGCAGTTTACTGAATCTCATTTAAGTTTGAATGTAAAAAGGATTTAGGTATCGTATACATATATTTGTCATCAAAAAAATAATTGCTACTTACATTGGAGAGTCCAGTAATAATTTAAACACAGGCATATTCTTTGAAAGTACAGAAATATGTAGAGGAGTAAAACCAAGTGAGTTAGATAAGTTTGGATTTGCACCTTTTTTCAGCAACAGTGATGTTATACGAGTTATACTCTGAATATAAAAATACATGTTATTGCTTTAAAAACATAAAAAAAATGAAAAATTATTCAATATTTATATAACATTTTTAAATCTTCTGTAAAAAGTACAAGTTAAGCTAGTGTTGTTTAAACTTTTTTTTCTGTAAGCAATAAAATAATTTTGCAAAAGACGAAATGCTGATGTAATAAAGTAGTCCTAATTGTGTTAACACTTTCAACCAGTTTAGCGGATGTAATATTTTAAAATTCTATCTTATCTTTAAGATATTTTTCACCCGAAGAGAAATGTTTGATTCGACCTAATTCGAAGATAATAGCAGATGATGCATTAATTGTTTACTATAAGCAATAAAATACGTGTCAAAATTTTAGGAAATGTTAAGTAAATTTTTGCCAAAGTTTATGAACATATTTTACATATATAAGTGTTGTCAGAGTTTGGTTGGATGCCATTTAGTATTTTTCTTGCGAATAGTGATATGGGAATCCCAGTGTACACAACATGTTTTATTGTTATATCATGCTCCAATCTTTGGATCAATCTTTTAAGGCTGACTCCCCGCTTTGTACGGGTTGTGTTCTTACGCACACCTTTCTTCTAATCAGAACTTTAATATCATTTAATTACTGGTCATGCCATTTCTAGGGTGTAATGGTCAGGCAGTTTATCCAGATTGTAATTTCTTATTTTGTTCAATCAATAAGCATATTTTAACAACTTTAACACTACTACTCTCTTTTCGCTTCAGTAAATTTCTCGTTTTTCTTAACATTATATTTTCATAACTCTTTCCATTTTTAAAATGTTCAATAATCTAATTTTATACAAATGCGGAAATGCCTGATCTAAGTTTTGGTTTTGGTTTTGCTTGCAAATTCCAATTAATTGAGACTTCGTGGACAAAGGTTTAACACTCTAATTCTGTCAAAACAAAATACGTTTCTTAAAATAAACATTACAACAATAATTTAGGCCATATTAGGCATAATGATTACAACTTACATCCATGTCATGCTTAGAATCATGACCAAATTTAACAGAGGCAGCTATATGCAAGGCTGTATTTCCACTATCATGAGTGGCAAGGTTTACCGAAGCTCCATTGTTTAATAAGAATAATGCAGAAAATTCATTTCCTGTAGAAACAAAACTATTATTAAAATTCCAAACAACATTAGTAATATATTAGAAGTAACTAAGATAGGAATTCACATTACAGCATAACTATATATTTCATAATATCTTAGAATATTCTTTAGAATCTGGAATTTTGTCTTTTTGTATTTATAATACGGAGCCATATGTCACCAGCTGTAAACTTAGCAGCAGTAGACATAAAACTTTGTTTTGATA
Source organism: Ciona robusta (assembly GCF_009617815.1). Taxonomy (NCBI): domain Eukaryota; kingdom Metazoa; phylum Chordata; class Ascidiacea; order Phlebobranchia; family Cionidae; genus Ciona; species Ciona robusta. Next base: position 87,287 of record NC_143236.1, read on the forward strand.
CAGAAATACAGAAACATGAAAGCCGTGGGACTTCACCCCCATTAAACAGAATGTAAGTATACAACTTAATCTTTTTGCCTTATTACCAAAAAAATGTTAGAAGTGACACTGGATCAATATAGGTAGGAATTGGGAGACTAAAAATATTGTATTCCTAGAAAAAGTGGAAAAATAGTAGGAAAAAGGGGTGCATAAAATAAACATAATATGACGTAAAAAAAGACCTTCTCCAACATTTGTTTAAAATATTTGCATCACTGGGTGATACCTTCATTAAGTGATCTATGCAAGTGACTTTCCCCGTTATCATCACACCCGTCCATGTCCACCCCATGTGATACAAGCGTGTGTGCGATCGACTCTTGGTTGGTGGATAGCGCAAGTTGAAGTGGCCACTCTCCATCTTCATTTATTTCATTTAACTTTAAAGGAAGCTATATAGAATATTCAAGATTCAGTATTCAGTAAATTTCTAAAAAATATTTAATACAAAACTACAAATAATACAGTTATTTATTAGGGTTAGGAATGTGCCATGATGGTTGGTCTTGTTATCTTTCAGTTTTTTGTTTTTCATTCTAATATTTTTTGCTCTTGCATGCAACGTTATAATTGCATATGGACTCAGCTATAGGCGGATTCAGGAATATTTAGACTGAGGTGTTTGAAAGAAAATGTTCAACTACCACTTGTAATGTGCTGTATTAACATGTGCATTTATGCTATGCATAATAATGTCATTATTGGCGCAGAATTACCCAGAAGAGCAGAATGTTTGTTACAAAAAAGTAAGGATGTACTCGTTGATTATTTAAGTCATAATATTGATTTTCGTATTCAATTTTTCATCCCACAGGACTCTTTAATTAAATAATCGTCTATTAGTGTGGTTGTGACAACATTTTGTTACATTACTTATAGTTACAGCAACGATTGGGCAGACTTAGGACATAATACGCATATTTCTGGAAAGCCCATTAGTCCATTACCGATTCAGATAAACAACAGTATTGCTGCAGACGATGTTATCGCTGCATTGCATTCTAAACGATTTAGATTAACCTAAATCTGTTCCAGAAATATTGCTGTTTAATATTTACAATATTTTTTCTTAGCTAAGCAGTATGTTTGTCAGAATTATTGGGATTAACACAAAGATGGTCATAATAGATTGTTTGACCTGGCAATTTATTACAACGTAATAGCAATTACCCATTGATTATTTGTGTCTCAATGGGCATTCACACGTTCATTATTTAGCCTGCAGAATAAAAACAATGTTTGCTTTTTCACGTTCACTATTAAGTAAAGGATTGTCTCGTTTATGACAAAACTTCCTAAGCATGTGAACGTAACAAGCATGTGAATAAAATTTAAACAACTGGCTATAGATGGTCGCTCCTTTGACGCACGTCGTTTTTCAGTTAATGTTACGTAATGAAAAATATGCACAAAGAATATATCTAACACACTGGGCTAAGAGCTTAGGCAGAGTTGAGCACATCCCTAATAATAATAACATCATTTTCAAAAACTTTTACTCAAAACAAAAAAATCACCTGAGAGTCAAATTCGATGAGGTATAGAAACAAAACGTCTTCTCGCTTTGCAAGAATTGAACGGTGTAACGGCCATTTTGATTTGCTTTTTAACATAGTGTACAACATGGGTGCTGCCATGAACGAAAATTCTTGTGGTGATAAATCATTCTGGAAATAACAAGTTAATTGTTGCATGTACATCAAACAATATATCTTGAATAAAAGCTAAGAAATTAGTCTTAAAAGAAACAAGATAGAATGCTCTAATGATTGAGCATGTATTCTAACTACCATATTTTTAATTAACCCTTTTACTTCCACGATCATGAACTCGATCAATTGCCAGAAGTAATCAACAAAGTAGTCCTTGGTCACCATTAGAGACCATGTAGTGGTAGGTAGTAATGCCAATGCGTTCATAACAGTATTATAACTCACTTAAAGGGGCATACCAACGAAAAATAAAAATTTGTGTATGGATAGAGATGCTCAAATGCAACCTAAAAGTACAATCAAAGCTTGCCAAAACAATACGGCTTCTAAAAAATCGCGTATAAAAAACCCGCTGGAGTAAAAAAAATGTATGTTACTTTGTGGGTGATTATATTTTTGGGTGATTTTTTCATTTTTTTATATATTTTTTTATATATGATCATTTGTACAACCCATTAGTGACCACTGGGTTGGAGCAATTGCCCTTAAGTGTCTTGCTCAAAGACACATACGCCCACAATGTGCCTTGAAGCCTTGAACCCCTTACCTATTGCTTAAAGGCAGGCGCGGTAAACACTTTGCCCTGGCGCCGAACGAATAATTAATAATTATGTTGTAATGAGACATGTGAAGTAACAATTGAACGAAAAAATATTCAAAATGCAGCACACTGAGCACAGCAATGTTTGTTATTCGATGGACTTTGTGACCTGATAGTTAGGAACACCAGTGATTATTACGAACACGCGACTAACAATAAATCACAGCTTTAACAACCCTTTCTATTGCACATGCACTATAGTCAGAATTAAGCTTTATAGCAAGATTTGGTAGCTGACAGACGCGTAAAAATCTATTACATCCGGATTTTTGATAAAATTATCAGATTTTCGACATTTCTCACGTTTAGAATGAAGAAACATTATATCGTTCTGATTAGGAGTCCAAGAAAGTTTATTTATTTCTCATTATACTGAGGTACATCTGCCCACGTATCATAGGCGCTGAATAAGCGCCTGCAAGGTCTGCACGTATGCCTTCACATTACCTGTCTTAATAAATGTGGTTTACAGACGACTAACAGGGTCAGGCAGATGAGGCAAAAGTATATAAAAAAAGCATTATTTTGATGTTGGAACTGCTAAAAGTGTATGCAGAAAGAAAATCGTCGGGGCATTGGTAATCCCAACATACAGGACGAGGTTTATGACACTGTAAACGTGTTTTGTAATTTTAAGCGTTGCAAAGAGTGTAGAAGTTTTAAAACCAGACAGTGATCGCTCCAATATTAGGCAAATTTTACAAAAAAAAACTTAAGTTTCGTTGGTACCTGTTAGGTTTGTAAGCCAAAAACCAAAATTACGGCAATTTAAGGGCAAAACTGCAGCTAGATACACCAGTATATGTTAATATTATGTGTATTTGTTTGTACTTTTATATTTTAAACGTGTTCTTTAATATTTTTGATTGGTATACTTGCTATTTTTTTTACATTTTAATCGATTGAGTGTTCAATAGAAGTTGGTTATTTATGTGAGGTTTATGATTGTGATGATGGAAAACAAGACTTGTTTTTACAATCCGTTTTCTAAATTGGTCTATACTAACTTTGGCCTGCAGCAAAACCAATGCAGTAAAAATAGAGCGCAAGTTTATGTTGCCATATTATGGAACTAAGAAAACAAAGAGTATATTGATGGGTGACGTAAGTAAGTTGATTTCATTATAAACACGGTTACTATCTATTTAAAAATCCAGACATTTTTAACGGACGGTGACATTTCCACTGAAAAGGTTTATTTCCACAATCCTAGCAAAGTGTAGAATTAGTCCTTGTGTTTAAACATTGTTCTGTTTTTATTATTTTAAAAAGCAAATTCACAAAGAAAAACAAAAATAAGTAAGCATAATCATGAGTATAAAGACGAGTCCTGTTATGTCTTATTTTTAATATTTTTCGATCTCGCATGCATTAATATAGCAATTGTACCCAGTTTTTTTTCAACAAATGATTTTGCCAAGCGATAAAAATGGTAACGATCAGTCACAAGCTTTTGGGCTCATGGTTGGCTTGGTACATCTCTAGTGTGTAGCAATAAATACTTAACTACCGACATGTAGTATCTTTGTTTCTTTGTTATGACAGTTAAACATACCCAGTGCATTGAGACAAGGCTTGAACAATATTCTTTCAAAGCTGCAGCTTTTAAATCTTCTGCCAATTCATAAAACCTTATGCAATTCTTAACAGTTACCACTGACAGAATGGCTTGCTCACATCTAAAATTAAGATAAAGTTTTTGTCATATGCTACAACAAATTGTTGTTGACTTACCGTGCAAGGATAAATAGTAAAAGTTTAATAAATATACATTGATAAGCAAGATTAAAATTTGTAGATAAATCTTAAAATGCGATCCAAAGGGCTCCCCAAAGTAAAATTTAAAAGAAAACAGCTACTGAAAGTCTGAAAATGTTGCGTAAAATCGAAGTGCTAGGGTAAACAATAGTCCATGCGATAATGCACACGATTTCCAATAAAAAAAGTAGAAATCAATTTTTACAACTTCAACCGAATGAAATACAAAAAGAACGACTACCAGAAATCAAGTTTCTTTTCAGAAATTTTTCAATATTCATTCTTTTTTGTAAATATATATATATACATAAACAAAATTATAAAATGTAATATATCTAGTACGACTGTGGATTTTCCTATTTTTATGAAACCGTTAATCGTTAAATTTTACACACTTAACCGATATAAGATTGCCACAAGCATCACAATCAACTGATATTATCGGCTGCTATTTACATTTCACCAATAATGGGTAAAAAGTTTCCAATAACTAACTGATATATAAACCGTTTGTGCGAAGCAAGGTGCGTACTACTTTTACTACTTAACATGCGTCTCAATTTAACCATTACATGCGTCGTAGTTTGAACGTGATAAATAGATTTGTACCCTTGCGATGACATTATGACACCTATACCAGTGTTTCGATTAAGCCTATAGAATAGATCAAAGCATCAACACAAAATACTGACTAAAGTACCAGTCAATGCACATAGCCACCTAACGCGGTCGGACAGGTCCTGGAGTTTGGCACGTCGCCTATTAATTGTTCCATAATGAAGTAAACAGTACACCTGATTTAGTGCACATGATTTATGTATTTTATAAAACATCCGCAATTATGGTCGACGATTAAAGCGTAAGTGTTTACACTTTTAACTTGTGGCCAGATTTACGTTACTGCTAGTTAAACGTACGCCCACCAACATAACTGGTACATCACAAGCTGTATTGTAAGGTAGAATCTTAAGAAATACCAACCTACGGCAATACATTACGTCACAAGCGGCATTGTGATGCAATCCATTATTGTGACTTACCACTTACATATTGCGTAATGCCAACCTATGATGTTACATTACTTCACAATCTTTATTGTCACGAGAAGAAAAATCGTAGGATATTGTGCAACCCTGCACCTACAACTTTGCCGATCTTTCAATACGTCACAAGCGCTACTGTGACCTAAACGATTAACATGATGCTTTAAGGTAATGCTGAAGTTAAACTTAACCAGTGCTTAATTTAATATAAGATCGTATAACAGGCATTCGCTTACTCCCATTTCAACATTAATTGGACAAATTCAACCAGATTTCTAGCGATCCACGTTAAAAATGCAAATACTTCTTAATAGCTGTTATGATGAAAACAATGAACATGTAAATTGTAATTATGTTAAAAAGTATAGGTCGACCGATATATCGGTTCACCGATATTATCGGCTGATATTTACGTTCTACCGATAATTGGTATCGGTAAAAAAGCACCAATGTTTCACCGATATATAAATCGTTTATTTTCACCAATATATAAATAGTTTAACGTCCATGTGCGTCATAGTTTAACTTCCATGTGCGTCATAGTTTTGTACAAAAGCAACATATTTGGATTTACCTATTAAGAACATGTAGACTAAGTGATTGACCAACCATTTTTCTCTATAATAACTTGCAGTATCTTGAATACAGGTATTAATTTTGATTAATGCTGATCATTTCACATGTTTCGCTATAGTGTCAAATATCGGTAAAATATCGGTATCGGTAAAAGCTAAAAATATCGGTATTGGTATCGGTGGAAAAAATTGATATCGCTATTAAAAACAAACGATGTATTATTAAATTGCTGTTGTGTCGTTATGTCAAATATTTAGCATGTCATTCCTTACTTTACTACGTAGAAATAAACTAAACTTAATAAAAACCAATGCGGCAGATGGGGGGACATACTTTTATATCGATAATCTGTGCCATAGATGCACCAGATTAATTTTTTCTGTGTACACTTTTAAACATTTTAACAGAAAAATAATGCTTTTTGTACGTATCGCGAGCAGACACACATACAGTTTATAGAGAAAAACACAGCAGCCCTGGAGACTCGTATAAAAGTACGTTTTCAAAATACGTCGGCAATATGCCGAGGATTTAAAAGACGCGTGGCCGGGCGTGATGTCACGAATCGCAACGTCAGCGCACAATAATGGATTGCATCACAATGCGCGTATCGTATAATGCGAGCGCCCAATGTTTCGTATCTGATTAGACTGATTTGTAATAAAAAAACATAAATTCCTAAGCTCGTGCCGAGCTTTTGGTTAAATCTAGGCTCTCAGCGCTCGGCGAACCTGAGCTTTTACAACTTCAACACATTCCTATTGTTAACACCAAATTCACGAAACATTACCAACAATGTCTGCTTTATAGCCCAGGTCGTACTATTTATTGCAAACGTATCAATCCTTTACTTGATCGCATTCGTAAAAAGGCAAATATCCAACCTGTTTTCAAGCTCCTGCTGGCTAAATAATCAAGGGGACAATCGTTATGACGCAAATAATCAGCGTGTGAATGGCTATTATGTCGTAATCAATTGCCAGGTCAAACAATCGCTATTATGGTGCAATGTGTCCTTACTATTTCGTAATAAACATGCCGCTTGGCTGAGGAAAACATCCTAATTATACAGCAGTGCTACTTCTGGAACATATCTAGGCTATTTATTTTACACACAGCTGTGAGAAAGGTCGTGTTACCAATTCCCACCGAAAAAAAACGTATGCGCCGCACATATACAAGGACGTTAAGACGTCATAGTCAACGCGCAGGTGCGTTAGGAAATCGGTGCGCCTGACTTCATTTGCTATATACGACTACTATATGTATTATATTACCTCACTTTTAGCTTTTATCGCCTGTAATTTTTGTCTGCAATATGAAATTTCGCGTCTGCAATATAAAAATATTTTTTTTGAAAAAATTTTTTTTTTGAGTTTTGTTCTACATCGTCGGCAATAAACTACCGACGGTTTGTCCAAATGCGACGGCAAAACCGTCGGTAATTGCCGATTGCCGACGTGAGTCTCCGGGGCTGACACAGTGTTTCTTTATCAGCGGTCTGGAACTGACGCTCGCAGTTTTAGAGAGAGAAAGTGAGTGTTTCTTCATAGACGCTCAGGCGCAGACTGGATAGTAAATGGGATGCAACATTGACCTTGTTAAAAAAATCTAAAATTAAACATTTACTGCGTATGTAGTACACACGCGGACATTGTGTATCCATGCTCTGCGCATAATGTGCGAGTGTGGTAATTACCATTTTAGCTTACGTATACACAGGGGCGCAACCAGGGGGGCTGTTTTGCTGTCATGACAGCCCCCTTTTCCGCAGACACGCACGCAGCCAGAAAGTGCTAAGACGCAGACACACGCGTTGCATTTAATATTACATTCGTTCGCTTAAAATTGGAATAAATTTTCGTTCAATTGTTACGTCACTTGTCCTATTGTAACGTAACTATTAATTATGACGTTTCATAATATAACAATCTGGAGGAATGTGCTAACTGCCCAACCAACCACGAGATCGAAACATCGTGTATGAGCGTCACATTTTTACGCTCTGCGCCGGCGTAGGAAATAAAGGAAGACGCATGTGGTAGCATACATTCAACACTTAACAAACGAAGCAATCGTTGTGAATTTATTCTCGTGAAAAGTGACGTAATAAAACTCTGGTTCTCGTGCGGTGCCAACGAACACGTTTTTTGGCCTTTGTCCAAGCTCTGCCGGGGCGATACTTTATAATAATATATTACAATTTGTGTTGGTTCCAATTTACTGATAGCGTCGCTCCTCGCACTTTTATTTGCACCAATTAAAATGCATAATAATCGCGGTTTATCAGCATTTAAATCAGTGGTTACCAAACTTTATCTACTCGCGTACCACTTTTTGGTTCAAGCAGCGTTCTCAAACCACCTACATACTAAACTACTAAAGGCTCGTGAACAACTCATTTTAAATAGTGAAATTAAAAACCGCACGCACACCTATTTTTTCGCGGGCATGAACTTGGCACTGCCTTTCTCAAAGTTGAAAATAAAAGTAATTTGCCTATTAAACAGGGCAACAGGCGCGGTAATAAACAACCTAAATATGTTCCAGAAGTAGCACTGCTGTATATTTACGATGTTTTCCTCAGCCAAGCAGCATAATTATTACGAAACAGTAGGGATTCACACGTGGATTCATCGCGTCATAATAGCGATTGTTTGACCTGGGAATTGATTACGTCATAATAGCAGTTCACACGTTGATTATTTGCGTCATATTAGCGATTGTCCCCTTGATTATTTAGCCTGCAGGTGCTTGAAAACAGGTTGAATATTTGCCTTTTCATGCGCATAAGTAAAGATAGGCTTGCAAAAATATTCTGTACACGCGTAAAGCAACGCCTAGGTTTAAAAAGTTAGGAACACCGGTGTAGGGAATATAGCATGGAATGTCACGCTCTACGTAATTTATGTGGATTAAAATAATGCTCACGACAATCACTAAAAAAGATCATTTGCGATCGTTTGGTGTGAACTTAATAAGGTGCTCGCGTACCACCTGGGAGGCCTTCGCATACCATAGTTTGGGAAGCACTGATTTAAACTAATCATCAGAAACAGAAATCATACAAAAACTACAGATCGTATGGGAGCAAATAAAACACGATTGTTTACCAACAATCTCGTTTGTGATGGAACAATCGTAATGGTTTATCAAAGGTATTCTGACGTAAATAATCGTTACATTAACGTGCGTAAATCTGCAACAATGTTTCCTCTGTTTATATTAATTTAGATACGTCTTTTTAATAATGTAGTGTTAGTTTTAATTTACCGCGTAAAATAGAATATATATTCGTGTGCACAACCAATAAAGGGAGTGTTTTATCGCGTCAGAGATAAACGTGGACTAGACGTAAATATGACAGCCCCCTTTTGAACGCGCTGGTTGCGCCACTGCGTATACACACAATAAAGAAGTTGATATTTGTAACTATGAGTATGCGACTATGACACGTAGACGTTAAACTATGACACATGTAAACCTTAAAATATGATGCACAGGGATCTTAAACCAGGCACACATGGACCAGGGGTGGACAAACTTAAACTTATTGGGGGGATTTAGATTTATTTCTTATCAACACCAAGGTGTACAGTAAAAACTGTTTTTAGTAAAACATAGTAACTGTCACAAATTTATGCTGCTATTGCGTAAAATGTTGTTAGTGTCTATATATTTCGGGCGCGTGAGTTTCTGGGTCGTTCTATTAGCTTATCTGGAACGATAATGGCGTATCGCGGAAGTCGTGGAACGTAACTGCAAGGTCTGGAGCCAGACCAAACACCCCTGCTGTTGCGTATCTAAACGCTGCAGTTATCACGCTGTTCTTTTGTTTGTGTGTCTTTCGTCATGAAATTGTTACGTATATAAACGTGTTGTGGTTCGTATAAAAAAATAACGAGGAGAAGACGAAGAGAAGGGTATAGAGAATGAATAAAACGGAATAAATGAGATTCAAAAGTGAAGTAAACCGAATACGTTAAGTGCTGCCTAAGTTACGTGTTGTTGGGAATACGAGAAACAGGCACAGCGTTTTATCTACGGTGAATTAATGGGACCAGCTTCAAGACACCTTCAATAGTTAATTCCAATTAAGAATCCATCCGTCACGCGTAAAAACGTGACAGTAACATACCCTCTATTCGGCTAAAACATGCCCCTTTTACACCTTGATTAACGCACCTTGGTATAAATAACCTTGGAAAATAAAGAATCCGTCATTACAACTGTATTTTAACCCATTAAAACACTAAACTATTTAATACAATACAAAGGTATGAAAAAATAATTTTAAAATCATCGCCATTAACAATATTAATTTAATTTGTGAAGTGAAACCATTCTAATACAACTTGTGAAGTTGTGATATAAAAACCATTCAACTTATACTATTACAGTATTTTTAGTGTTTATTTTGACCAGGTCCACACCCCGGTAAACCAATTTAATTCTTTATTTCACTTAATTAAATTAAATTTCAGTATAATTTTTAGCATTTTAAATTTTACACACACAACTCTACTTACCTGGAAAGCAAACCAAGCAGTTTATACTTGCTTGCAGTTTTCATCATTTGAATTATGAAGTCATCTGTTGCATTTTGTAAATTAACTGTATCAGTATACAACCAATTTACTATGGACTCGCCAGCCTGTGTAGAATAACAAAGGAGATTACTATACAACACTAGTTAGTTGGATGTATTTGTTTAGTAATAGATTTTACATTATTTTCATACACTGTCTTATATGAAAGTACATAGCATAAAGGTAAACACCTCACTATCTTATTGATAGAGTTAATATTAATAATAACTAAAGCTATTCACATTAAGAAAACATAAACATGAGCCATGAACAAACTTTGGGTGTGTCAATTTTTTCTTTTAAGAATGGCTGATAATTTATATAGAATGTAAGAAACCTCTGGCATAAAACAATTATTGTTAAATGTTACTGTAAATCTTTACCAAGATAAAAAGAAAAGCAGCCAAACAATGGGCAAAACACAAATTACACGTATACGAAAACATCGAGTGGTCATTAATGGCTATACACATGCCCTGTATGATTTTAACTAGCGACAATTTTCAACCAAACAGAAACATATTCTCATAAGCCTTTCTCCTTAATGATGTCATACTCATAATTGATTGGCTTGGCGCTCATGTCCAGCTATAACATTTCTACGGGGCCAACCACTATTACCTTCTGTTATACGGGCTGTACTTACAGGGGCATACCAACAGAAAATTAAAAATTGTGTATTGATAGATTACTCAAATAGCAGCATAAGTTTCAAAATACGAAACAGCTCTTTAAAAAATGAGTTTTAAAACTTCAAATTCAACCGCTGAGTAAAAAAATAGTCGTTGCACAATGCATGGGATTTTCCATAGGAAAAAATTCACTCAACTTTGTTTCTAGTTTGTAAAATACTAAAGAAAAATCATTTTTTTATTTTTTGTTGGTATGCCCCTTTAACATTTACCTGTTGGTCCAAGCTTTGAAGATCAAGTGAGGTCAATGTATTTAAAGTATTTAGATCCCAACATAAACCACCTCGAGCAGCCAACACAAACTTATGACCAGGAATAGTTTTGTGCACAAGTTTTATCTCGATGTCGCTAAAAATGTAGAATAAATTAAGTAACAATACAAAATTGAGAACTGAGTGCTGACGTCTAGGGATGCACAATACAGAATTTCGAATATGTATGATTGAGAGATTCGAATCTAAATATGGGTTTCGGTATTCGTTTAATGGCGTCATCTTTTAAGTAAACTAACGCAGTTGTAAAAATAATAATTAAAAAAAATTATCTCTATATTTGCGAAAACTGGGACATGGCCTACTAAAGATACGGCCCTATAAGTCGGTTTTGACTGGTCCGAGCTAACAGGCCTATTGTTTAAAATAATGCCCATTATTAACACATAGCCTCGCATTGTTTTGCGATTGTTACGTAATTCAAAATGTGAACTTTTTAATTAGTTTATTAATGTAAAACAATAATGAAAGCAATCAACGTATAATATGTAAACATCAGAACATATATAATCAAGAAAATTATAAGCCAACGCAGTTATTTACAAAATCGAAAACGGTAAAAACACAGAAAATTTACTTTGTTCTTTGGCGCTTTTTTAATTCCGTTAAAACATTAAAAATAAAAAAATATGTTAATTATTATTTTAACAGCAAATTTAACAGCCCATTCTTGATGTTCTCTGCACACAAGATTAAAATTCGTTAAATACTTTTTAAGAGCGTATTCAGCAGCATCCTTCACAGTAAAATTTGCAGTAACAAATTTCATAATAACGCCATCAATCAGATGAAGTGTGGCAAAACCTTTGCAAACAAATTGAGACAGCTCAGCTGAGGCAATGGTCAGACTGCCACGATTTAAAATATTAAAATATGGCGAATCACACTCTTTGCCAGGGAGGACATGCTTGCATTCGTCACATTTAGATCTTTTGATTAACTTTTTAGCAACATATCCTGCAATCACGTGAGTTACTTCTAAACTGTCTTTACACAACTGCACTACGTTAACATCATCCTCCATCTCTTCAAGTTTAGAAACAAATTGTGTAGTAATTGATGGGTATTTTTTTACGAGAACATCTTCGTCCCAAAAACTTATATCCGCTTTCAACAAAGATAGACATGTTAAAATTTTTTCGGATGCAGATACTTCACGCAAACCAACAAGAAATTTTCCGGCGCTCTTTTGGCGATATCGGGAGAATCGCCGTTCAATCGGGTCACTTTGAAGCTTTCCCATTATCACATAGTCATAGCTTTCATCTAGCAAATCTCGAACTAAGTAACATTGTGAACGAATGGTTTGGGATGAAATCTGGTCTTAGAGTTTACGCATGTCCACCACGCATGAATCATGTACAAAAACACTGCCTTAAAGGGAGGTAACTTTTGCACGCAGCAATTGTGCTTTCATGGAATAATGCAAGTGCGAGCGAAACATTTTGCTTGTTGTTTTGTGGATGAAGTGATGTGAATGTTAGTTTATTGGCTTTCCTCAAGTTACCAGTTAGTGAGCTATCTTTATCATATATTTTGTGCAGGTCGGCCCATGATATATACCCAGCATCACAGTTGATATTTGTTTTTCCGATCTGGAATGAAATTGATGGAAAGACAAACTTTTTAGCGTTTAATAAGTTGTTTCGGACATTTTTTACCAAATGAACGTTATCGAAAAACAGATATGTATCAGTTGCATTATCAGGATGATTAATCGAGTACTGGTTTTTGGATGGAAACTGTTTTAACAGAAAGTTATAAGCAGCAACATTTGAAGAATGATTATCTGCAACAATACCTCTTACTCTAAATCCAACATTAGCCACTTCAGCGATACATTATGATGACAGATACATTTCATCTACCAAAATCACCACGTCTTCAGATATTTCTCCAGCATTTTTTAGCAGAAGCGCAGCCTTATGGATGTCAAGATTTCCTTGTTTAATTTTACTAAGCAACGAAAATGAAGGCAAAGGGAATTTTTCCAGCAAAAGTTTGTATGCCTGGGCAGATGTGTAGCGAAGCGCAAGACTAAATCTGACCATGGCTGCAGAATATGGTGGGCGACCTTGTGCTTTGTAATGTTGTCGCTTTTCCATTTCCTGTAATAACGATGGTTTCTCTGACTGAAAACTCCCAAGGTATGCCGGAAAATTATCTAATTGGGTAAAGCCAACAAGTTTTTTACCCCTTGCTGTAAACCAAGGCGGCAATGGTACCGGATTGCAACAGTATTGTAGCTTTACGTGCAAATCTTTGTCTACCTTTATCGCACCAAGTACTCAAGGAAAATAAATTTCAAAATCAAGCTTGTAGTACAACACATGATCCCCGGTTTTTCGAAAAGTATACCCTGGTGAACAAGTACCTGCAGTTAACTGATCAAAGTGAGCAATTTGGTCACGACTTATGAAGGTATCTATTTCATCTTCAGCATACGGTCGATGAAGACGGGGCTTTCTGGTTGTTTCAACCGTTGGTAAGCAAGATGCTTTCTCAGCAAGAGCAATCTCGGACGGTATTGTGGGGACTGGATTCAGTCGCCAATTCAATTTATTCCTACATTTCCCAAGGATCAAAAACTGCGGTTCAAAATGTTTGATGCACATCACATTGTTATTTGTTGGGTAAAAATTGGGGTCATTTACAAATCTAATCCATCGCCTTAATAACTCAGGTTTGTCGAATGGAAACGCAAACGCAGACAGCTTTCCGGGACTTGAGGCATAGCCAGATTTGCAACCATAAGCGGCGCATTTATTTACCATTCTTACTATCTTCAAACAATACCAGAATAGAGTTGTATCACGATTTCTTGTACTTCTTCCTAATCTTCAAATCTTCGTATCGTTATCTTCATGTATAATATCATACTACAGTACGGACAGACAAAGCAAAAAATGCAATTTTGAATTACATAACAATCGCAAAACAATGCGAGGCTATGTGTTAATAATGGGCATTATTTTAAACAATAGGCCTGTTAGCTCGGACCAGTCTAAACCGACTTATAGGGCCGTATCTTCAGTAGGCCATGACTGGAAAAAACTGAACAATACATAGCAACTGTTAGAACTAGGGATGTGCTGAAGTTGTAAAAGCTCGGGTTCGCCGAGCGCCGAGCTTCAACGAAAAGCTCGGCACGAGCCCGAGCCCGAGCACCTATGACGTCATCAAGGAGAAAGGCGTACGAGAACGCGTTCATATTCAGTCGAAAAGCGTCGCTAATTTAAATATTACAGAGCACGTGGTTTGCGGTTAAAAAGACGTCTCGTTTCGTAATTTCCAATAAAAAATATTTAATTAAAAAGTATTTATAACTTTTGCAGCCAGTGGTGCAACTAGCGCGTTCAAAAGGGGTCTGTCATACAGATAAAAAACAACGTTATCTCTAAAGCGAAATAAACGCTTTAGATATTGGTTTTGCACACTAATCTTTTTATTCTACTTTATGCGGTAAATTAGGACCAATATTACATTATTTATACTTCATTAAAAAACGTCTTTTTAACAAATGAAACATTGGTGTAAGTTTTACGCATGTCCATCGTGGATAATCTAACGATTATTTACGCCAGAATAACTTTAATAAACCATTACGATTGTTACATTACAAACGAGATTGTTATAAAACAATCGTGTTTTATTCGCTTCCATACGATTTGTAGTTTGTGTATAATTTTTGTTTCTGATGATTACTTTAAATGCAGGTAAATCGCGATTATGTAAATTTTAATTGATACAAATATAAAAGCGAAGAGCGACGAATGACGATATCAGTAAATTGGAACCAACAGAGATTGCAATATGATATTACATAGTATCGTCCCGGTCGAGCTTGGACAGAGGCCAAAAAACATCGTTTGATGGCACCGCACGAGAACCGGAGTTTCATTACGTCATTATTCACGAGAAAAAGTTCACAACGATTGCTTCGTTTGTTAGGTGTAGAATGTATGCTACCGCATGCGTCTTCCTTTATATCCTACACCGGCGCAGAGCGTAAAAATGTTATGCTCATACACGAGGTTTCGAACTTGTGGTTGGTTGGAAGTGGGAACATTCTTCCCGATTGTTATATTATGAAACGTCATAATTTATAGTTATGTTGTTGTAGGACAAGTGACGTAACAATTAAATGAAACATGTTCCAATTCCCAGCGAAAGAAAGTAATATTGAATGCAACGCCTGTTTTAACACTTTCTGTCTGGGTGCGTGTTTGCGGAAATGGGATCTGTCATTACAACAAAACAGCCCCCATGGTTGCAGCAGTTCATTTATTTCATTATAAAAAAGTTTAAGAGTTATTAGCTTTTTATTTAAAATCAGATACAGGAACATTGCGCGCTCGTGTAATTTGACACCGGCTGTAATTCCATACGGGCAATTTCACTAACGTTGTGATTCGTTACTTGCGAAAGAGCAAATTCACAACGAACGAAAAATAATTAAAAAGGAAGCTACGCTGACTGTTCTCGTTATCTTCTCTTAGTAGCTTCACTTTTTTTCATTTTCAGTATTTTCAGTATAGTAATATTTTTCTCTCGCGTGCAACATTATAGCAATAGCATATGAGGCTCGGCGCTCGGCCCAGATTTCAGCCGAGCGCCGAGCGTCAAAAAAGGAGAGGCTCGGGCACGAGCTTTTGAGTTCGGGCTCGGCTCGGCACATCCCTAGTTAGAACGACGTTCTACCGTACCACAAACAAAAGGCGAAGTGTTTTTAAAATCTTTTTTCACAAATTCTTTTTTATAAAATTGCAAAAATACTTCACAAGACAAGGTCATTAAACAGAATATCCAATCGGGTAGTTAGAAGAGATTCAAATCTCACGGATACAGAACTCTGTACTGTGCATCCCTAGATGTGCCAAGTCGAATCCAGGTCGAGTATCAACGTTTTCATGCTGTTTGGAACTGGGTTCGGTCAGCATACAAATTATTAACAAAATCTGATTTAAAAAATTATAAAACTAATCGGCTATCACCAACCCAGTGGCGGATCTAGAGGGGGGTGTTTGGTGTTTGAACACCCCCTCAAAAATTGTATACATATTTTCGTTACATAGCTCTAAACTAAAAAGGGCGCGCGTCAAAGTAATGATGGTTTCTAGTTGATTTAAATCAAACTTCCGTGACTTAAGATCAACTACAATACCGCTTAAACAACTGCAACTGATTGCGCAAGTTGTTGTAATTGTTATCTATATTATCGTACGTTTATGCTGACAAACAAAATCACTCGTCTCCCGAGGCAGACTACAGGAACGGTAAATCGACAAAGGAAATGCGTCAAATACAAACGGGCAGAAATTAATTTAATAATTTAGTTGATTATTTTGACACCGGCAAGCAGCTTAGACAAGAATGGATAATTCGTGATCGTAGACAACAAGTTACGAAGCCCCAGCGTTACAAGGGAAGATTATGACCAAACTATAATCTATAAGAGTAGCAAAATAGGTCCCCAATAGCCACCAAGCTTTATCTAAACACAAACTTCATTCACATGCTTGTTGCGTTTACATGCGTAAGAATTGTTCATCGTAAACGTGACAATCCCTTACTTAATGGCAGACGTGAAAAAGCAAACATTCAGCCTGTTTTTAAGCATCTCCAGGCTAAATAATGAACGTGTGAGTCCCTATTATGACACAAATAATTAATGTGTGAATTACTATTATGTCGTAATGAGTTGCCGGGTCAAACAATCGTTATTATGATGCGATGAATCTTCGTGTAAATTCCTACTATTTCGTAATAAATATTCTGTTTGGTTGATAGAAATATTGTAAATATAAAGCAGCAAAGGAACAAATTTAGGTTGATTATTACGGCCCAAATCGTTTAGAAATCGATGCAGCGATAAAACATCGTCTGCTTAGCAGTAATATTGTTTGTTTAACTGAATTCCTTATGCAGTAATAGAGAGAATAAACCAAACAAAAATAGTAATAAACTTTTCAGAAGTATGCGTATCGTATTATGTTTTAAGTCTGCTTAACCGATGTTGTAAGTATAAGTAATGTAACAAAATATTGTGGCAATATGAACCATACTATACAACGAACGTTTAGTTAGTTAGTTCTATGCAGTAAAAATTGAATACAAAAATCGGTATTATGAGGTAAATAATCAACGTGTGAATTGCTATTATGTCATAATCAACTGCCAGGTCCAAACAATCGCTATTATGATGCAATGAATCCACGTGTGAATTCCCACTATTTCGTAACAAATATTCTGCTTGTCTGAGTAAATCCTGCGTAAATAATGACTTTAACACGCGTTGCATAGAATCCATAGATATGCGATCAAGTAAAAGATTATTACGTTATAAATACTTTGACCTGGGCTATGAAGCAGACAATGTTGGTAATGTTTCGTGAATTTGGTGTTAACAGTAGGAATGTGTTAAAGTTGTAAAAGCTCAGGTTCCCAGCACCGAGATTCAATCAAAAGCTCGGCACGAGCTTATGTCATCATCAAGGAGAAAGGCGTACAAGAATACGTTTCTTTTTGAACAAAAAGCGTCGCTAATTAAAATCATTTAGAACACGTGGTTTGCGGTGAAAGAGAAGACGTAATGCGGCACTTTGTATTATTTCAATATAAAAAAGTTTATGAATTTATGTTTTTTTATTAAAAATCAGTCTAATCAGATACGAAACATCGGGTGCTCGTGTTATACGATACAGACTAATTCGAGACGAGCAAATTTGCGCTGACATTGCGATTCGTGACGTCACACCCGGCCACGTGTCTTTTAAATCGTCGGCATATTGTCGACGTACTTTTATACGAGTCTCCGGGGCTGTTAGATTGTAACGAAAAATTTCCCTTTATAAACAAGTCTGCACTAATTCTGACGTTTGAACGTCGCTGGCTGTCTGTACTTGGTGCCAATAATATTTATTAAATTATTAATTAAAAACCTATGTGTGCGTCGTGCATGAACAACATAACTAAATGCGCAGGACAAATCACAGCACTGCACGGTACCCAATCGTGCAGCTTAGAGGGATCATTGTTATTGGTAATTTTAATTTTGTTCCATCTCTACTAATTGAACACATTGTACTATCCGATTAGTTATGATCCAGTCTCTTACCTAAACAGATTGCGGCCAAAAAGTTTGGTTGTAGTTTGTATTAGTCCAGATGCCAGGCTGTGGTCAGTTGAATCTATCAGTTTATCATTAGTTCCACTCCCGCCTTGCAGAGCTTTTAATGTAAAATGACTTCTTTGTAACTCAGCATGCTCCACTTGCAGTTTTACGTATTGTTCACGAAGTAATGACAAATGCTGACGAGTTTTTAAGAGTTCTTCTGCAAAAGTAATTTATAATAAGTTAATTGGTATTGTGCGGAGCTCAAACCAACAAATCATTTGGTTTAAAAAATCGCACGAAATCGTTCCTCCACACAGCCATTAAAATAAGGAAAGAACAGACAAGCTGTTCAATACCTGGCTGTTTTTATTGTTTTCTGAAGCGTAATGTCATTAGTCTCTATTTGTCAAATAAACTAAGCTTTTGAACTATGCTTTTTGAGTTGTTAGTGTTCTACTGAAGCAATGTGGGGCGAGGTGCAGTATAGAGCTCCTGGGAGGTGGACATGGGTCAGAGTTCGAGTGCAGCAGGTGGTGTAAGGTCACCTACACCGCTCCTTTGACCACATTTGAAAAATTTTCTTACTGTTTTATCCATTTATAACATTGTTTTTAGTAATTCCGTAATTTGTTTTACACTTAGTAAAACTTTGTAGTCTATTTTTTGTATTTTTCTAAAAATTGAGGTTTGAATAATTACCTCTACCTAGCAGAATTTTTGTATCTACTTCTTCCCATAGTCGCACCTACAAATAATTGTAATGCAAAAGTAGCTGTAATTAAGATCTCGCCAGTACACACTATTACTAATACATACCTTGCTTTAATGGCTCTGCGCTATTCTCTTTTACCGACATCTTTGTGTGCGTTGGACCTACCCTGACTTAAATATACGGCCTACTTTGAATGAGTTATTAACCAGGCCTACCATTAGCTGCAAAAGCCTGCAATATGTGATAGTTCGGTTTTGGCCTCAATGAATCACAATTACACTAATAGAAACACTATTAAGTGAACTTAAGTACTGCAATACTACAGTATACTAGAACTGTTTAGTATTATGGCAAAGCCAGCAAACAATTGTGTTCATAGCAAAATCTGTCATCACAGTCATTGATACACTGAGTAGTCCAACTGCCGCCATTTTGTGTTTAAAAGCGAGCAGGTACGGTGAAAAACTTGAATATTTGGTACAGTTGGATTTTGTCTCATAAAACTAATTTCAGATTTGTGAATAAAAAGCTAAGACATAAACATGAGGTACATATGGAAAAAATAGAGTCAACAGGACTTTAAAATGAAATAAAAACAACAAAAACATATTGTTTTAAAGTTATATATTTAAAGTTTACATGACAAAGAAACTAGCACATCCGGTTACTTGCAGACTACTGTTAATATAAAGATATTTCAATTTGGTGTCCCATCTACCCCCACATTGCAGATTTGTAGATTTTATTGCAAAACCTTAAAAGGTTTGCCTTTATTTTAATAATTTTTAATTTAGGGTTGATTCATACATAACATAGGCTACTCATACAATAACAAGATAATATATATACATGGGAAATGTATTCAAAATTTAGTTTTTTTGCACTTGGAGATAATTTATGAGAAGTGGCTTGTGCGAAAAATAGTGTATGTATATATACCACCATCCGTAACTATACAATGCATATATAACTCCATCCGTAACTATATATTGCCTATATACCACAATCCGTAAGTAATACGGACGTTTATTGCATTTTGGTTGTTGAGCACGTTAGTGGTCATATAGATCCTTTTTCGTCGAACAGTTGTTCTTGTTGTTGTTTTTTGCGAGACTATTTTCCTCACTTATCTTAGTTCTTAATTCTAGCATTTTTCTTTAATCTCTTGATTTAAATCAAATCATAATGTATATTTATAATTTTTAGACTGAATTTTCATATTTAAAACCGCACGATGAGCGATTAATTAACGCTTACTTTCCTCATGCACTTTACATTGCGGAAACACTGTCTGGAGTTTGGCGGGGAACGACGGCTATAAGATAAGAAGTCCACAGGACATAAGATAAGAAATCCACAGGACGACTCACGACTGAATCAAACTATTAGCATTTAAGTGGGGATGCATTAAATGCACTACTCTTATACCGTATTATCATTAATCGTAATTGAAACATTATTTTTAATTCAACATCATATGATTAATATTAACTTGTAACATTACCCAATTACCGCGTGATTACGGTTTGTCAAAATTCATAAAAAAAAAACGTTTTTAAGCGACGACAACGTTAACTATAGTGTAAGTTTACAATAAACACATGGTACAGGAGTTGTACAAAGCGTATTTACTCACATTTTCACCAATCACTTCCTCATACGTCATAAGTTTCATTAGTGATAATACATGTATAAATACATTCTGCCCACTGCTCCACAGTCACCATTTGGCAGTAAACAAAGAACATTTAATGAATTATAAAACTGTATCTTCACGACTTCCACAGACCGTTGTTAATTGTTTAAAACACGGGCTATTTGGATATTATGTGTTTAAGGTGTCCCATCTTCCCCGACTCTACTATCTTATGCTAATTAGTTTAAAACGTGCTCATTCATTAGATATGTGATTTCTTGTTTGCATTCTATGACGTAATAATCTAACCTTTAACGGCTCGTGTGGAACAAGTCCATAGAAATTTAAAGAGCCATAGCAAGAAAAAGTCTAAGCGCAAATTTAACTGCTGGAGTAAAAACACATCTACGTAATATGCTGACCCAGCACTTTTTCCTATTGGTTAGTTTTTGGCACTTTTTTATATTAAAATGTTCCTTATGTCTCACTGGTACCTGCTGTACCATTTGTTATAATTTCGTGTTGAACATTAGGCTTCAAAATATGCTAAGTCAGCATAATCTGGTATAACTGTGATCGCGATTCTCGTCGTTTCCGTATTCCTGTAAATTGGAAAGTATTACTAAGTAATCACAATTTATTTACTACTATCAGATTGACGACGTACACTGACTTTCCTATAAGAGGTTAGTCGGTAGCTAAGAATACCATCCCTGGGATACCAAAATAACTGCTGCCGGGCTATGGTGAAAACTAAGAACATCTTGACACCAATAATTTCACTCGCTCCTAGTAACAGAATTATTAAGCATGTACAGTGGATTAATTACTAAAAAAATTGTAAGGGTTGTAGTAAAGGCGGTTGGATTTATTGTTCTTCTGGCTGTGCTGCTAGTGCACCGCAATGTGGAATTTTCAACTACATGCAACATTGTTGGCTATTTGGCCTATCAGTTAGGAGCTACTACAGATCACTCTGTATATGTTGATAAAGATGTAGTTTTTTATAAAGAAGAAAGTTACAAATATGTTTTGAAAAATGAAGAAATCTGCAAGAAAAAGCCACCGTATTTAGTTATATTTGTTAAAAGTTCACCTCAAAATGTTGCTCAGAGAAATGCTATTAGACAAACCTGGGGTGATATAGCTGGGTGGAAAATGAAAATGAACCATGAAATAATAATTGCTTTTATGGTGGGATGGACAAATCAATCAAATTCAGATCTTACAAAAGAAAATGCTGTGTATGGTGATGTTGTTCAAAAAGATTTTGTTGATACATTTAATAATCTTACAATAAAACTGGTGTCTCAGTTAAATTGGATGACAAGATTTTGTCGTTATTCAAAATTTTTCATGACAACTGACGATGATGTGTTTGTTCATGTACCAAATTTACTTCAGTTTTTAGAAAATACTTCGGAAACAATTATTTACACTGGCTGTGTGTTTTCTGGATCTGCACCAAACAGGAACAAAGAGAGTAAATATTATGTACCTTATTCTTCATACCCAGGATTGTTCTTTCCAAGTTACTGTGCTGGTGCTGGGTATATTCTTTCAAACACCCTAGTAACTAAATTATTTAAACAGTCCGAACTTATTCCAGCTCTTTATATTGATGATGCATATGTAGGAATTTTGGCAAAATCTGTAAATTGTGTCCCGCAACATAATGCTAAATTTACTTGTGGTACAAATATTGATTCTGATAAAGATTTCATTACTTCCCATAGTTACGATCCAACAGCAATGAAAACCCAGTTTCAAAAACTAACTTTACAACAACTTTCAACAGCATGATAGCAGCATTTATATATTATAAATATATATTGCATATATTTTTAAGTAAGAACAGTTAGTTAATGCATTATTTGCCAAGTTATTATAAGTTTGGGTTTCAATCTTTTTGTTAATTGCTAGCTAGCTGAACTTTGACATGAACGGTTTTTTAGTATTTCCTATCTTCCCCCACATATATGCTAATATGTGATCTAATAGGTGTTCTCTCTCTTGCAAACCTGTGTTTTATACTGTGAATGTTAGCCTGACTTTATCTTACGAGTTACGATTAACTGTATGTTTTATATCTGTCGCAATTTATTCTGTTAAAACCAATAACATGGTATTAAATATTGTGGGTTAACTTGAGTAGAATAGTGTTCGGTGAGAAACAGATCTATTATGGCATGTTTAACAAGAGCCAGATGTCTTATACTTGTTTTAACTGTTGAATGTGGACCAGGCTATATTTTTTTTAACTGTTGAATGTGGACGAGGCTCTATTGCGCAGTAGGTCCAAGCAAATATAATAACAACCCGGTTCAAATTGAATTTGGTCCTTTGTTGAAACCGGTCACAATGATAACATGTTGAAATTTTAGTGTTCTATTGAAAGTTAGCAAAACCAAGTTGAGTATGTCATATAATATATCCTAGAATAAGATATATTATATAACATACTACTACTCACTAACTTAATTTAGATTAGTTTAGTTTTCCTTAAATTACTTGGAAAATTGAAAAATAGAACTTTACTTCACACAATGGAAGTATACTATCTGGAGCAAGTGGAACAATGAAATAAGTTGGTGTTTTGTACTAGTGCTTGTTGACACAGCATGATTTCTGACGTAATTGGACATAGTGGCAAAAGCAAGATAGACTATGGTTTATAGAAATGATCTTTGGAACAGTGTGAAACATTAAGTTGTGTAATGTTTTGGGTTTAACATTATTATTTGATTGGCACCCAAACCTTTTTCTTTGTCTTCAAGATATACTCCAGTTTTAATTAGATCAGTTGTATTCCTTGTTAGTCATGTGAAAGTTGTAAGTTTTTTTTTTCTTCTCGCTATTTATATTCTTTTGTGTTTTTTTTATCACTATTTCTTGTCCTGTTATTTTGCGTTCCTCATGACTATTCGTAGTTCAATAATTACGCATAGCTTGCTAGTGTGAGCTAATTGTTGTATATCAGTTGATAAATGTATCTTTTAATGTAACTCGTTTATAGATTACTTTTATTGAATAGCATGTTTTATAGTTGTGTGTTAAAGCATGTGTTAAGTCGTATTCAGTACAGTTTATAACAGACTACCGCAGTACGCCACCGCAATTGGTTGCAACATTTGTATGATTATGATAAAAGTACAAAATTTATAGTATGGTGGAGGAAGAAAGAAATTTGGCAAAGACAGGGCTGAGGGGCTTTGGCACCCCTAAATATCTATAAATATAAACTATTTATACTGCAGAATAGTTTTAATTTGCACAAATGTTTTGGCGAACAAAGACTGTTCTCGCTACTCGCATCCAGTAGCGTTTTAAGATAATGAAGGCCCCCCTGCAAGGCTTGTATGTTGTATGTGGGTCCCCTTCCTATCACGGTAATCCTTTAAGGCGGGTTCACACTAGCGCTGATGGCTGGCGATTCGAGAGAGTCTGGCGATTTTCTGACGTCACTTCCTCCATTGCTACAATACGAGCATAGGATACTGAAGTGTATACTATGATACTCACTTCAGTATACTATGATACGAGCGACAGAAAATCGATTAGAAACAGTTTCTACTCTGCTGATGATCCTAGCGATCATGGCGCAAAAAGTAACAGTTTTCACGAAAACTATTTCGCTGCAAATTAAACGGTGGAGATAATTTTCGAAGAAATATGAATGTAAAAATGAATCTATTTTGTTGCAAGAGTACTGCATTGTAAATTTAGCGTAATAATATTAAAAACAACGTTTGTTAAGGTGTTTTGCGACTGTTGTAAATGGCATTTTCAACAAATGTTTAAAAAAGTTAAATATTACACGGGACACAATTACTTTGTAGAAAAATGATAAAATAAAACCAAACTATATGGAATATAGAGGCAGATATAACATTAGCCGATTCTTTGATAAATTCGGCATCTGCGTTAAAATTTTTAAATCGAATGCCTGTTAAACGAAATTATAATCTTTCCTGGGTATTTTTCTCTACTTTAATCACGTATTTACGCTAAAACTATTAAATTTATTTTCCCACTTCCCGTCAAACCAATTACGTCAAACAGAACAGTCCGGCGCCGTGGTTAATCAGTTAGCGCGCCTGCCTGTAACCCAGAGGTAATGGGTTCAAGGCTCGACGCTGCTACCATTGTGTGCGTATGTGTCCTTGGGCAAGACACTTAACGGCAATTGCTCCAACCCAATGGTTACTAATGGGTTGTCTAAATTATCAAAAATACATAAAAAAAAAATCTAAAAAAATAGTTACCCACAAAGTAACATAGGCTACATGGTAACTCGTAAGCTGGCACAAGGTGTTAAACCCGTGTGATAACGACTGTCGTTTTCCGGCAACGCGAGGATAAAGTAAGTTACATTCATTCATTCAACAGGATACCGGGCGATTTTACGTTTGTGTGTAAATCCTTTTGTCGGCCGACAATCACTCTCTCTCATCGGCAGCGCTTTTATCGCCCGTAGTCTGAACCCGCCTTTAGCTAGTGGCCACCTAAAATTTTGGTTTCAAAGTGTTCCTTGAGCTTTACTGATACCTGCTGTCTACTTTTTTTTGCGAAAAGTCGGTCGTCGTGTCAACAAATTAATTTTAAAAATGCTTGAAAACACGCCTCACCGTAATTCGCCTGGCTTGCGTAAGATTAACGATTTAATACGTCACAATCGCGGTATTTACGTACCTTACGGGTAGTTATAGCCTTGTTTTTCGCACTGTTTTATGCCAGTAAAACCTTAACCCCATGTTCTAACTCCTAACCAATAGCCCTAACGAATTACGTAATCTGTGCCGTAGAAATCAAAAGGAACAATGCGCATTCTATGACGTAATAATCTAACCTTCGATTAATTTATGACGGCTCCTGTGGAAAATACTGTGACGCAGCACGATTTCGAGCCTTTTCAAAGTTAGTTTTCGTATAAAAAAAACGCTGTATATTTATTTTTTTTAAATGCAATATTGTCAAAAATTAACTTTGAAAATAAAGAAAAAGCATGTTTCGTAATCACAATACACTACCTCGTGTGTGCTTATTCAATATTCTGGTGGCTTATGACGTAATAATCGAACAGTTGTATTGTAATAATAAAAGTATTATTACATCATACTTGAAATTCACCGTTTAGGTATTTTATCATATACTCAATAACAACTTATTATTTTAACATAGTGCATGCAAGTGCAAACACCTGTTTTCTATCGAGTATTAAGTGGGTCCCTAATTCGTGTGGAACCCCCCGCGGGGTCTATGATACGCCACTGCTCGTATCTAAACACAGTCTTTCTCACTCGCATTTGACCCTCGATGACGTCACACTTTGCTATAGCGAAAATCTTTTACGATTTTTCGACACGGCTGCTTATTTTGTAATTATTTATATAGTTAAGCTAATAAATCAACTAAATACATTATATTTGTGTTTAATATATTTATACCTTTAATTTTAGGCAAAGTTGTTTGACCGTGTCATATGCACAAATATGACGCAAATAATCGGCGTTTGAACTGCTATTATATCTTAATTAATTGGTTGGTCAAATAATCGCTATTATGATGCAATGAATCCACGTGTGAATCCCTACTATTTCGTAATAAACAGTCTACCTGCTAGCTCGGAATAACAAATCTTAAATTTTGTGAGAAAAATGGCTGGTGGTATAGGCGACAAGTGGAGTTTTGAATGCAGTTGTATAGATCGTTGTTTTCACGCGCCGTGATCGTGAAAAATAAATGCTATTCGGAACGCCTTTTCGTGTTTTGTGTTGCAATGAGGTGTTTCATATCCAAAATACATTCATAAAACATTTGGTCCCCACCAAAATTTAAGGCTGGCTACGCCCTTGGCTCTAACTGCTTACCGCTACCATAGACACCTTAAACCGCTACCATAGACACCTGTCTATGCCGTTACTGACCTGATATAGGATTTCTTGAATAACATAGTTGAATAACATATAAAAACTACTTCAATTAAACGCCACAAAATGTTCAAATACACCGACGTTTTAACCACGACACTCAGATACACCAACGTTCAACCTTATAGGCTGCGCGCAACAAGAACTGTCGATATTATGCGAATGTAAGCGAAACAGGAGAAAATGACGCGCTCGCGCCACGACGATTAATTATGTTTAAAGGTAAAATAAGCGCAAGTCGTATCAACCCAACACAAAAGCCAAACATAAAACGGAATAAAAACGGAAACAATACAGAGGAACGCCACAGCAAATACATACCACAAACATTTAACGTCGAAAAAAAACAATACGTCACATAAGTGCGTACTCGGAACCGTTTACTGTAAACATTGGGGAATTTCTTTTCGGGGGTTTCCATCATGTTTCAATCTTTGGATCAATCTTCTTTAGGCTGATTCCCGTGTTATAACAACTGTCGTTTAACCATTACTACTCGTCTTTTTGCTTTTGTCAACTCTTTTGTTTATTATGTAGGCCTATATATGGTAATATATTCGAAATTCAGTCATTTGCACTTTGAGATAATTTATGAGAATGGGTTGTGCGAAAAGTGATGTAGCAATACTCAGTTTGTAGCAAAAATGTAAACTAATGTTTAAACTTCATTTCCAAAGCATACAGTATTATTTTGTGTTATTTACGTGTATTCCTAATAATAAATTCACCTATTAATTAAAATTAACAATGATTTTAAACAACCGTCCCATCTTATCCTGTGTGTTTTCAAAATTGTATATTTCACTTGCTGTGCGGATCGCTAAATAACTCCTCGTGTGTTTTAATATATTTTTTGAATTATTGTCAATTAATAAAGGAATGTTAGTACTAATTTGTGGTATCCTCTCAAAAAACGTATAGGCGTGGTTTGGACTCTTCAACTGTCTTGCCAATAAACCACACGCACATAATGGGAGTATCACCGGGCTTCGAAAACGTTCTTCTTTTTGCAAGGTACGGTCTAGAGTGCAAAAATAGCTGTAATACAAATTGTGGCGTAAGTTACTAGGCCGAAAGGCCACTGATCAACAAATAGGCCAGCAGTGATTCATTCTATGATTATACCTCTTTAGATAGTGTCAGGAACATCAGTTGAATGTATACAATATTTGCAGTTTAATGGAAAATGGCTTTAGCTCAGAAAAGCATTGCTACCAGTAGTAGTTCTTTAAACATTTCCTACGAATCAGAGTGGATTGTCAGTCAAAGTACAAATTCAATTTTACTGGTTGCGTCGATTTGGCTGGCAAGCAGTTTTATTTTGTTTACTCGTGAATCCAGTAAAACAAGAGGACATGCACGAAAATATAACCCAATTAAAATGGTCGCATTTGGAGCTGTTACTGCTGTATCTGTTGTGCCAAGATTAATTACGACCCAGGTCGTACTTGCTTTAAAAAACACAAATTCAAAAGTATGTGAACTTGTAATGGATGCATCTATTATCGCTTACGGCATTGGTCTTATTTCAACCTATATGTTTCTTTGGCTTCGACAAAGCACTCTATACTCTCACCCTTCCGTAAAACTGTTTTACACAACTTCAGTAAAATTCGTCAGCTATGCGTGTCTGAGCATGATGGTAACAGCAGGTGTTGGCGTCAGTATACTTTTTATTCTTCCGACAGCATATGAATTTTCTAATCGTGGGTGTGTTTTGCGGCAAAATGAACAGGAAAACACCCTTCCTTTTATAATATTAACCACTGGACTCGTACTTGGACAAGCACTTATTTTAGGGTTATTTATATACCCACTTGTACGTCACCGCTCTGTGCAAATCAGCTTAATGATTCCAACCGTACAATCGAGAAATCTATCAAAAGTAGACACTTCATATAATAGTGTCAGATGTGTTGACAGTACATATGCAGTAGAGCGGGAAGAGTTACAGTTAACAGGGCGTTTAAACCCGATCCGACAATCTGTGAACCAGCATCTCAGGAGAAAAATCGGCCGGTATCGTCAAACACGTTCACAGTCGTTGAATTCTGTATCAATCCAGTCTCCAAACCATACCAACAATCGTATAACAAACATTATCAAACGATCCATCGCATGTACCAGTATATCGGTTGTTACCGATCTATTTGCCATGATTGTAGTAGCGTTCGTGCTTCCAAAAAATACGCCTAAATATGTAACGAATACCGTTTACGATGTGAGTTTGTTCGTAAATGTTTTATCGGTTATCTTTTCGTTTGAAACACACAGAAAAATCGTCACTTTCTGGTGTGGACCGCGCTAATAGTAAAAACTATATTTGCTGTAATTGTAAGAATTTTATGTTCATAATCAACTACTCTATTACGTTGTATTATGTTTCATTTGTTAACACAATACTATAAATATTTGCGAAAATTTGTCTCAGTTATATAATGTATCTTGTTGGCGTAATACACGTTTTGTTCCAGAAGTTTGTATATAGTTTTGTAATATTTGGAAACAGACACAAAGTTGCCACATCTGGAGTAATTGGTTCAAAAGTTTAACTATATTCTCAGCCGTCGTGTGTCTGACAAACAGCTTTCGAATCTATTCAATTGAAAGTACTTCTCACTTGAAGTACGTAAGTGACGGGAATTTTACGTTTATACTATAACAGTTAAGTCCTCGAGAAGTAAGTCCTAATACACTTTTCGCCTGTACAGCGGTGCTTTGTTTACGATTGACACAGCTAGCGGGAAAGTAGACACATTAGCATACGATGATTGATACTATGTGAGTAAAAACGTAAGTTTTTCGTAGGATAATTTAAAGTTATAATTACCAATAAAACAAAGTACAATTTTAGTTTTAAGCTTTTTAATGTCATGCCAAATTGATAAAAATGTCTGCTGTGGAATATTCCTTTAGAAGATCACGAAACGGTCAACGAAGACTCGGAATGTTAAGGAACTGCTATCCAAGAAATGTCGTTTTGGGTGCAACCGTTGCACCAGGTAGTTACGGTAATTGTTTCAACAGAGGTAAAATGTCATATAATGAGGATAAAGTGTTCGATTTTTATGATGGCTTGCACCAGGTACAGCTCTCACGTTGGAACAAAGTTCGCTTTTCACCAGTAAAGAAAAGATGGAAAAATTACGTCAAATAAGATCCGAAAATGCGGTGCGTTGTTTTCTTAAAGGAGCATAAACCAACGAAAAATAAAAGTTGTATATAGTTAAAGTTGCTCAAATGTAATCTAAAGGTACAACCGAATTTAAAAATACAAATAAAAAACCTAATTAATATTTTAATATGACAAAAGCGTTGAACATTTTTGCTGGTTAGCGTAGTGTGTAGCTATGTATATGCTGAATCGAAAAGTTAAACGCATAGTAAAGTAAAGTAAGACGGGGCCCTTGAGAAAATATTACCCAATATATAGTATGGGGGAAGACGGGACTCTTAAGCATCTATTGCCAAATATTTTCAAAATCAAAATAGATGACGATTTTTGGGTAATACCACGAATTAGTACAATCATTCCTTTATTAATTGACAACAATTTAAAAAAATATAAAAAAAACACGAGGAGTTATTTAGCGATCCGCACAACAACTGAAATTTTACAAATTCGAAAACACACGGAATAAGATGGGACAGTTTAAAATCATTGTTAATTTTGATTATTAAATGTATTTATAAATAGGAATATACGTAGATAACACTGTACGCTTTGAAAATTAAGTCTAAACATTCTTTTTCTTGCTCTACTCCTATAGTTTTTAACATGTTGTCCGGCGCCGTGGCGTAGTGGTTAGCGCGCCTGCCTGTAACCATTAGGTAATGGGTTCAAGGTTCGTCGCTGCTACCATTGTGGGCGTATGTGTCCTTGGGCAAGACACTTAACGACAATTGCTCTAACCCAGTGGTCACTAATGGGTTGTCCAAATTATCAGCCATACATAAAAAAAAATGAAAAAAATTAAAAAAAAATAATTACCCACAAAGTAACATACATGGCAACTCGTAAGCTGGCACGAGGTGTTAAACCCGTGTGATAACGACTGTCGTTTTCCGGCCACGCGAGGATAAAGTAAGTTAAATTCATTCATTCATTCATTCATTCATGTTACCTAAACAATTATATTATTGCATAACAATTGGTACTGTGTGAACAACAATGGGTAATGTTCGAACATCAATGGGTAAATATTGTATCCTACAAATGTATATGAACTAGTATTAACCGAAAATTGGCTGTAACTATTGATAAAGTTTTTATTTTTGCTACAAATTCGGTATTACTACTCTGTTTCGGGCACAATCCACTTCTTGTAAATTATCACCAAGTGCAAATGACCAAATTTCGAATATATTTTCAAAATATTATCTTTTTATTATATCAGTATCTTATAGTTGAAAACCCCTGAGGAATAAATTACTAAATTAAAAGCAAATCTTTCAAAGTTTGACGATGAAAACATACAAAACTACTATGTGGGGGAAGATGGGTCTCTAAATTGAAATATATTTACATTAGCAGTATTCTGCAACTTGTAGTTAACCTACCGAGTTTAACAGGCTGTACTAGTTTCTTTGCCATGTAAACTTCACATATATAACGTTAAACCGATATTTTTTGTTGTTTTTATTTCAAATTAAAGTCACATTGACCCCTGCCTGTTTTCTTCATGCTTATATCTCAGTGTTTTATTCCAAAACTAAAACTAGTTTTATGAGACAAAATCAAACTGTACGAAATATTCAAGGTTGTTTTATGAACCTAGAAAACTAGTTTAATCGTTCGCACACGCAATCTAAAAGATTCATTGCCTGTACTATGATTTAGCGAGCATTAAAAAATGGCACCTTACTATTTCGCATTTTTTTACCGGTTCAAAGTATACTCTTTCTATTTTACGTATTTTTTTAATATTTAAAAACAGTAATCAGCTCTGACGGGCGTTTTATAAAGTCGTGATAATACTGTCGAATAATTCTGTAACCTTATTTTCCTGGTTATTATTAAATGGTGGTCCGTAAAAAGAAAATTAAAAAAAGTCTCGTCTAACAAAGTGTCCCATCTTCTCCCACCCTACTATATTCAAACTTGAAATATATAACGTTTTTTATACCTTGTCGTTATATTAGAATATTATACTTAAATTATCCTTAAAATATGAATTATTAAATAAAAAACAATAACTTTAACGCGTGTTTTATGAATACGTGGCAATACTTTCGAACAATTCTGTAACAATATTTTTCTGATTATCAGTAAATGGGGGCTCGTAAAAAAATCAAAAAGTTTTATCTGACAAAGAGTTGTATTCTACCCTACTATTAATAGTATTTTGCAACTTGTACCTATAACCAATGTATATAACTAGTAACTAGTTATATATACATTGCTATAACCAACCAAACCTAAAGTTTAAATAATAAAAAAAACAGCCAGTCATAACATTTGTGTCGTTTTATTGAACCTTTTTAAGTAGTTAAGAAACTATAAATGGCGAAATTTAAGTGAAAGTTTTTTACGGGAAATTCCATGCATTGTCGCACAGCCGTTTTTACTTGATTTTTGCAATTTTAACTCGCATTTTTTTCAGAAGCTGTTTTGTTGTTTGAAACTTGTAGTGCCTTTAGAATAGATCACATTTAAGCATTTCTATCATTAAACAAATTTTGATTTTTTGCTCGTTAGTATAATTATTGAATTTTGTTGCTATTATATTTGCAAATACTGTTCTTATTTTCACTTTAATTTTGGTTTCAAAATAATTGGTAAATTACAGTATTAATATTTCAGAAGGCTGCCAAATATTATCAGACTAAGTCTCGATGTCATTCTGGTGAAGAGGTTTTAGATAATTGCACAGCGTTGAATTTAATTCGCGCAGCAGAAACCACCACACGGTACTGCTCTACAGCGCCCTCACTTGGAACCCTATTTCCAGTGGAGTTAACCACAACCTTTGCAAATGAAACTAAAGAAGAAGTAAATCAAATATACCCAAGCCCATCGAGAGAAGCTTCGGCTGAGGGAAAGTCTTATTTGGAGAAATTGGCTTGTCAAAGAAACTGTATTTTGCCACCAGACTATTATGCAGGAACTAGAATCTCAAAGCTTCCATACATGATCAGCACACAAAAAGTATCCAACTGTATAAAATCAACTGGAATGTCTGGAATGCCGAAAAAAATTCAAGACCCTGAAGGTGTATTTTTTTGTGATTTTTGATCACATGATGTCCCATTAAAACATGTTCTAGTTATTTGGTATGCAGCCTTTTAATGCGAAGTTGGACGTGTATTTTATATTCAAACATGTTATGTGATTATAGATGTTCTGGAAGGTTCCATTGTTTAATTTTGTCTTCTATTTTCAGCTGTGATACGTCTAGTGAAACAAAATTCGAAGTTTACCCAGATGGTTGGCAGTTTAGGTGGAAATGTTGGACTACAAAGAATCCACAGCACAAGGCGAAGTTCATCTGCGCAAAAACCGAATTCAGAAAATTCCAAATATATCTACCAAAAGGCTGTTGCTAACGTTAAACGTGTTGCTAACGATAAAAAAATTTCGCAGCCTAAACGCGAAGATTTAAACATTTTCCCTGAAGATACAAAACCCAAGTCAAACCCTGTAATTATTTGGCCTCGAAGACCTTTGAATAGTAGCCGAGGTTCGAATCGGTGGAAAGGTGCTGTAATATTTGACCAAGAACCTTTAGGAATAGTCGGGGCAAATTGTCATCTTTCTGTCCCGCTCTCGCCTCGGCCCTCTTCAAAACGTCCAAGGGCCTTTGTCGAATCAAAACAAATCTCCCAACCACAACCCCCACGTGGTGGGGCTAGAGCATCACATAGCGTTCCTGTCACACCGCACACGTCACCACGCGCGTACGGAGATATCGTGACGTCACAACAATGTCGTTGTAAATTAGATTCCCGAACTGTGAAGTTCAGCTGCTGTGAAAACACAATCCATGAGTTTGAATCCGACCAACCAGTAACTAGAAGTTACAATGCAACTAAAACTAAATTACAATTATAAGGGATAATTTACAACACAACATTAATGCAAAACATATGCATGTTATACGCGATACCGATGGTATGTTACTCCATATACGCTTACTTTTACATACTTACATTTTAAATCATTTACGTGGCGTGACTTGTACGTGGCTGAAATGGCAAAGGCGTCATACTTGATACAACAATAACTGTTGTTACCGATACAAAACTTTACTGTGAAAAAAGAAGTATTTTTCGTTCAAGTTTTAACTTAAGAATATCATATTTTAAATATATGAATACAGAAATGTAAACCTACGCTCAATATGATTTTATACGTAGTAAGGTGGGGGAAGATCAGACACATAATTTCTTAGACGAGACTTTTTTATTTTTTTACCGACCCCCATTTAATTAATGATATTCAGGAAAATATGTGACGGAATTATTTGACAGTGTTATCACGACTTTATAAAACGCGCGCCAAAGCTGATTACTGTTTCTAAATATTAAGAAAATAGCTAAAATAGAAGCAGTATATTTTAAACAGGTGATTCATAAAACAACCTTGAATATTTCGTACAGTTTGATTTTGACTCATAAAGCAAGTTTTAGTTTTGTGATAAAAACTGAGATATAAACATGAGAAAAATAGACAGTATATAGGCCTAGTCAATATGACTTCAATCTGACATAAAAACAACTAAAAATATCGGTTTAACGTTATGTGTGCATAAGGTTTACATGGCATATATACTAGCACAGCAAGTTAAATTCGGTAGGTTAACTACAAGTTGCAGAATACTGCTAATGTAAAAATATTTCAATCCCGTCTTCCCCCACATATTAGTTTTGTAGATTTTTTAGAATACTGCTAATGTAAAAATATTTCAGTCCCGTCTTCCCCCACATATTAGTTTTGTAGATTTTTATCGCCTTACTATATATATGAACAGAGCCATAGAAATACCAAGTGGTCCGACACATTGTTACGTAAAAGACAAATTGAACTTCAATTTGTGTCCAAAATAACAGGTGTAGGGAAAACGCATGTTTTTTATTACAGAAAAACTTGACTAAAAACAAAGTTAAAGGTTAAAAAGTGTAAAAAAACATATGTTATTTGTTTTTTGTGTAAAAAAATGTATTTTAATAACCTGGGTTAGGTTTGTCTGATTTAGCTTAGTTTGTGACCTCCGTAAATCTAATTCGTTTGGAAACAAGTTGGAACATGCCGTAATGGGCTTGTTTGGACTTGCCTTCAAAAAGCTACTCGGTGGTGGCTGAGAGAGGCTACTTGCCAGTTTAGATAGTCTACTTAAGTACGTTACTATCGGTCACGTAAAAGTTCTGTCTACTGTAAAATATAGACATCATGTCAACAGAATTACTTGGGTGTCGCAACATGTAAACAAATCAATGGCGGTCTTTAATTTTATGCAAAATTGCATTACCTAATACGCGTCAAAAAAGGCTATTAAACTTCTCTCAATATTATTCACAACACACTGGTAAGCTCTCGCCCTCGATAAGACCATGTTGACGAGACAAACTGTGACAGGACAGGAATACTGTTAAGACACGAGCTAGTTTCCTCGATTGCCATGTCGCGGTTGCTGGAAATAAAGCGTCTCAGCGCTTTTTAGTAAATGGATCCACGCAGTCGCTTCCTTGGTAGTTATTTGCGGTTTCCGGCATCAACAGCAAATTGTATTAAAACCCAAACTGCTCCCAATAATAGCGTCCTTTATACCTATAGTCGGATATTTCGTTTGTACTTAAAGTCGTTCCTATGAATGGTGAACGTAACGAAACCACACAGTATCAACGTTGTCAGTAATTTATTTTGATTGTATTGATTTGCAGTTGGTGCTGTGCATCTGCCAGTCCGAGCCTAAGGTTTGTTACCCGGGGCCATTCGTGACTTCCAGATGCCGGCTCAGGGTAAGTGTATCACCCGCACCAGCTTGCATAATGTATAAGGCAGTAAAATTGATTCGCTTTAATATTTAAAATTTTAAAATGATACTGTTCATTCTTGATGTTATTAATTATTTAGCATGTAATTGTAAGTCGTTCTGTCCCATTACGTGACAACATATTTCCCTCAAGAACCTCCATTATGCCGTGGAGAATTTACAATCGGTCGGGTTATGGACGTTTTATACTCAACAGCTATTATAAAATTGATT
This sequence comes from Ciona robusta, assembly GCF_009617815.1. Taxonomy (NCBI): domain Eukaryota; kingdom Metazoa; phylum Chordata; class Ascidiacea; order Phlebobranchia; family Cionidae; genus Ciona; species Ciona robusta. The sequence goes on from NC_143236.1 coordinate 123,173, forward strand.
GGTGACGTAACAGATCGATATTCTTTGTGTAAACTTGCGATGTGTCAACTCGAAAGCTGTTTCTGATTTCAATACTTGGTTGTATGCTCTGTGCCGTCACACTAGAAACCCCATTAAGCATTAGGAGATTTAAAGCAATATTAGGCGAATCAATACAGGACGGCGAGAGAACGCATGCCTTTAATGTATAATTATTAATTACACCATATTCTAAATAAACGGGTGAGTTGCATAATCACGTGGTACATAATCGCAGTAAACATTGTTATTTGATTTACAATCACCAAACGGGTTTATTTATAAACAAAATGAATTGTTTTGTAAAACTTCTGCCCTCGGCGTTCCTCGTTAAATTAGAAAGTTCTGTGCTGCAAACTTTTACAACATTTTAGAAACATCACGTGTCAGCGTTAACGGTCGCAAATATGTTTGAGGTTTAAAATGTTAAATTTTATTCATACAAATTGATATTAACATCTACAATTTTAGATCCTGTATATGTAAATAAATAGTAATAGTATAACACACCATGGATCGCTGGTGTGTCACATATTCGGTTTCGTTGTTATGGGTTAATGATCCGGCGTTATCGATTTACATTATCGGCGCAGTGGATTGGTAAATTGTTTGTTTTCATTTTAACGGGATTTGTGTTTATTAAATCGATAGAAGGTTTTATGTGAACACCATCTGCCGCTCTTTCTGTTTAAGTATGTTTATTTAAGAATGTAAAAGGCTAACGAACCGTTTTAGTATCTTAAGCAACTGTGGGGGGGGGAATGGAAGACAGAAGTAAACAGAAGAACTATTTGTCCTCAGCCTTTCGGGATATACCCTATACAGACCGCGTGGCGTTCTACCCGTCTTTGTTAAGATGAGACTCGATGTTTAAGTGTCGGAAATCGAAATGTTTTGAACTGGAAATACAAATATCCTCTGCGGCGACAGAGTGACTTCGATCTCATTTGTTTTCCGCTGTTGGGTATTTACATAAGCATCAGAATTCAAATGATTTTAATCACACTGCGAAATATCGCTTTTCACTTCCAAGATATTCTACGACATATCATTTCAGGAAACAAACTGTCCGTTTCACTTCAGTATTTGTCATGTCGCTTACTATTTACCATGAAATCTTTAATTCCTTAGAAGCTGTCAAATTGTTGTCAGCACATACTACCATCAACGTTTCATTGAAATCCATTTAATTTCAAACAAGAAACGTAATATTGAAAACGCATAAGGAAAATATAGAAAAATAGAACAGAATCGGTGCAAACTTTTTGTGTGACGTCACTATGAGTTTGTATGACGTAATTATAGTTGAAAAACGAAAAGCAGGTTAAGCGAGGATAATCGGCAAGCACACAGCAGCAAAATAATGAATATCGGCAGCAGCTTCATGATTGGGGTTTTGTCGGCAGTAAACTTGCTTTGGTAGCTTTAACTTTATATGATTGGGTAGTTCTCTAGTTTCATTCTTGTGTGGATCAACTTTATTTTCTGGAATAAGAATGAGAGAGTCAGAATACAGTAAACTTAATACGTGGTGCTCGCACGTACGCCCTTCACGATTCAATGGCGCTACAACCACAACTATCGATTCTGCTATTTCAACGCATGGATAATTATTTAACCAACGCTTATATTTGAACGTTCAACCGCCTATCCTTTATTAGTCTCGAGAGTGACACCTAGAAACGCGAGGGTTGCGTCACAATTGAGACTATGATTAAACAAAGCATCAGTTTAAATTTCCATTGTGACAAATATGATTTTTCATATATTCTCTATTTAAATATGTCGCCGTATAAATGGTGTAAAACGTTAGTTACGCATCATGTCGAAGAAATACAACTACCGTTATCTATTCAAATGGACTTAACTCTCACAGAGAGCTTCCGGCGCTGATAGGAAAGTCATACAGGTGCCAAGAAGGCCTGTAATTCGACCTTAACATGGAATTTTGTATTGTGTCGCCGAGTTCCCACGTCTACGACAGGAAAGACGTTAAACTGGAGTAGGTGGCTGCCAGATGTCGCCACGTTCGGAATGTTCTTTATTTTGAAACCCGTTTCACGTTTTGTTACTGCGGTGGTGTCGATTTAAACAGAGACTTTCCAGGCTGGCCATCCTTTTTCTTAGTTGTTTGTATTGACATATTACACGAGGTTGTAAACGGCGGTTTAAACCATTGTTACACGTGAATAGAAGGCCAGTTAACTGCCATGTAGTAAACGTATAGTAACCGCTTCACCGTGTGTTTTTCCCACGTAGTTAAGCCGCGAAGGTTTTGGTAGGAAAGGTGACGCAGTTTCCCCTTATACCACGCACTATCGACGTTTTGCGATGTGACGTCATTTTTGTTATAGGGTATTCCGGTATGACGCAACAATACACACCATTGTCTTATCTGTTGATGGGATTAGTTGGATTTTCTAAAACGGGAAATAAGCTTAGCTCTATGTGTCGAGCACACACTATGCAAAATTGGCCTCGCATAAAGTGGATGATAATAATTCACATTGTCTAGGAAAATAAAGCTTACCATATCAATTACTTGCTTTGGCTGCTTGCAAAGAGGCAGAGTTTATGGGGTTCACAGTTTTATTGCCTTCGCTTTTGTTGTTCGACGTTGAACGGAGTTTTCGTTGTGGCATCACGTCTGTGTTAAGAAATAACGACGTTAGTTTCACTTGTAGCTTGCGATGCAATAAAACATCGTAAAACCACAGGGTGCACATCATCCATCAAGTGCGTGGTGTTTTGAGCTCCATGAGAACGAAGCAGTAGAACATGGGGGGCGTGTTTACTTAATATGTCTATTAGCCGATGGCGCTGCATTAAAATATGAAATGACAAATTTATCTCGTGTTTCCCACAATAAATATTTTACGAAGGTTTCTCACAATTGTGTTTGGCGCAACAATACCTTGGAAGTGTTGGAACAATGGGGATTAGTGACGAGACAATTACAAACGGTGCGTGTTCATGACGTGGAAGTTAAGGTTCCCACACAAAAGTGGAGAATAACTAATTGAGAAATCACGTGCATATGGGAAGGCATTTTCGGGTACCGACTAGGCAACTAAACTAGCCGCCGCCTAAATTTGATTTTGCTTTTTTAATCGCCGGACTAAGATTTTGACGACCGACCTCTGTAACGAGTAACGAAAAGAAACTTAGTCGGCCGACTAAATGTAAAAATACACCGACTAAATTTTAAACAGCCGACTAAAAAAACCGACTAGTTTGGTCGGTAGCCGAGAATACCACCCCTGTTGTCAAAATCACTTAATTGATTGTGTAGCTACCTGTTATTTTCGGTTGTCGGCTGCTAGTTCGCGATCGCTTTGGACTTGGAGTGCTCAGGTTGAACAACTTTCGAGAGGCAGGCCGCTTCAATGAGTTGGAAGCGACCATGGACCCGACTGGCTCCGATGCGGTTGCCTTTTCCATGTCGTCACTAACCATGGGCTTGTTGGAGTCGGCGCTTGGCGTAATCGGGGGAATTCTCATTGCAGGAACTCTGGTCAAGTCTGGCTTCGCTTCGGTGGTTAGCTTAGGTGGGCTCGTAAAAAGGGGGGTGCAAAGTCGTTTTGATGGATTTATGATTGATCGGGAGACGTTTTCATCTCGTTGACCAAGGGGCGTCGGGGAGGAAGTGTTTGTTAGGTGTCTATCCTGGTGGCATTTCTGGGTGCGGTTCTTTTTCAATGGGGAACGGTCGAGACGAGGTGACGTCATTGCCAACCTGTGGGTTGCAAAGGGTCGAGTGTAGAAGTGTGGCACTTCACTTCTTTGTTGTAACTTCCACTCAAAACGCTTCGGTTTGCCCGGTGCAGCTGCCCCGGGATCCGGCGACTGATTTCCCGCAGCTGGAACTTTACGGACGTCGAAGTTCCAGGCGAACTGAAATCTTTTAGCTTCAGAATCCAAAACCTCTTTAAGTCGTCTGCTCGTCTCTAATTGATCTGAAAGACCAAATAGTTGGCGACAAACAGGACTTGGGGGCTTCACTAGCACTGGCTTCTCAAAAACAGCGAATGCTGATGTTTCGTGGGCATTGTACGAAGGTGGGGGAACCATTTTATAGTAATTGTTTAAATAATATGTATCTGAGATAAAACACGTTTACGTTACTTACAGCAACTGGCACCAATCATATTACGATGAAACATACATTCAACAAACAAATATATATTATATTAAACGTATTAGTATATGACCTCTTTTCGCATAATTGCTAACCCAAAACCTGCTTACTATAAACCAGAGCCATAGAAATACTGTGTTTATACACTCTGCTATAAACTAACCACGTACAGAAAGTTAATCTACCTCGAAACTCATGGTAACCAATTGACCTCCAAATACGGCCGTGTCGCAACATGTCCGAGTCGTTCTGCGACGTCGCTACTATAGCGAGCTACTACTATTAGTAATCAAGTCTGGGCCTGCCTCTCCGCAAACAATTCAAACGCCAACCGAACCCATCAACCGTTTACTGGCCAGCTCTTTTGTACGCACCCACTCCCTTTGTCTCTTAAATAACTGCTCCTCCGAGCTTCTCTTTTATTAGTGCCGCTTTTTTCTTGGTTCTCTCTCGCACATCTGTTGCGTTCTCTAACCCAGTACGCTAACGAAGGACAACGGTTGTTGATAATCCAAAAAAGCAAATGTGCGTGTTTGTAATATTTTGTGACAAGTTACATTTTAACCGAAGTGCTGTTTCGGGTTCGCGCAAGAAAAATGGCAGCTCTGCTCACTACTTTGTAACTGAGTAAAGGAGGTTAAATAAATAAACTAAGGTTTATTTAAATTTTGGTCAAATGTGAATTTAATATTTAAAAATCGTGTTGTGTAATAACATTATGTAACATGAATCCTAAATTTAAACAAACATTTTTATTAGTAATTTTTAGGCCAGATGACACGCGTCGCTACCGAAATGCGTTAATCGCACTTACGAGCATAAGGCGTTCGCTTCTGCCATGGAATGACATATGTGACGAAACAATAGATTCGGTCATCGGCTGTTGTTGCATGACGTCACAAGCTAACAGATGGAAAGGCGCGAAAGTGTGGCGAAATACAAGTGTGACATCAAACTGACTTGTGTAAATGCTTTGTTCCATGAAGTGCTGATCTGTAGATAGTTTGCTATACTTTACCAGCAACTTCAAGCGCCACGGCCGCAAGAATATAACGAATAACAGTTTGATAAAACTGCGATCAAAGTTTAAGTTTGCTTCCGCTCAACCGTCACTTTGCGTTAAGCTCTGTGCGGTTTACAGCTGTCCTGGCTTTCCCACTGACTTTGGAATGTGCTGGTAATACAGGATTAACCTGAGTTAAGCTTGTATAGCGGATTTGCCAATATGGCGAAACTATTCGCCCAACATTTAATCGAACTCTGCTGGAAGTTTTATCTAAGGTCGAAAAACAGGATACTAACTAAATTTGAACAGCCACACGAGGTCAATTACTGTTACGTCATAGTTCACAGTTTGTCGAAACAATCTTGTTCACATTTTATGAGCCTAGTTTACAATCGCAGGTAGGTGGTAACTGCCTCTGTAAAGCAAAAGAAAGTTGGTCAATTGCAAGTTTCATGTTTACGCTCGTCCTTGTAGTTAATACCTACACTAACTGAGTTTCTTGTTACTAAAGCATGTTTCAATGTTTTTTTTAAAAAACAATAACGTATGTTATTTAAAACAAGATGGCCATGAGAACAATCGTTGTGCCACCACTGCTCAAGAACCTGACTGGTTGACTGAACCTGCAAATAAATGTTAGGGTGGCTATTGATATTGTGTCGTTACGATAAACTTCATAAATATTGCGACATGCGGTTTCTTTTTACAGGTGCGTCAACATGGCAGCGGACTTTATTACGCCATAATTGATTTTGTCTTGGTTATCAACATTGGAGCCACCTGTGGCAACCGCAAACTTATCACACGCGCCATTATTATCCGCAGTTAATACCCCACGCTCCAGCACCCTTCATTATATACGCTCACTCAAGCAAGGTGTACCGTCGTGTGCCGTAACTCAAAGGTACACTCTTTGACAACTTGATGATTGAGACTGTGCACAATGGTTAAAGATATCCAGTATTTACTTATTCACTCTAATGTCGAGCGGCCTTCTGATGAGTTTGCATTTCAAATGATTGATGGATTTGAAGACTGTTAACACTTACTACCGAGATGACATAAGGTTTATTAGCGGTTAGTTATCGAGTCGGTGTTTGTCCAACCTTTTGAGTCACGTGAGCTACGGTTTGTGGACGCAGTAACCCGAAACGCTTTTTGGTGTGCTTTAATATGAGCCATTAGCTAAATTACTGAACTACAGACAATATTCATGAGCTCTCGGCGACTATTAAGTGTGGGAATCTACATTCGTTGTTATGGTGCGGAAATCACTGACGTAATCCAAGTACGGAAACCGTCCACTTTCCCAAAGCTACGTCCCAAGTTGGGGGATTTAATATGGTGATTTTGTATTGAATGTATGTAAAGTAGGATATTGGCACTGGTCGATAATCGTCTTATTATAAACATATATCCGGACTCTCTATGTATTAAACTCAGCATGCGGCATCTTAATAGAAACATAATCCGATTGCAAATTACAATACGTGAACTAGCATATTCTACTGAAGTTGCACCGGGGTACTGCGATATATCATTATAAGGCGTGGTCAGGAGTCAACTAATGTTAAGGTAATTGCACCAAAACCAGAAGGAGAGAGCAATTAACTGCAATTATTTCATTTTTACAACTTCCATTTGCAATTATAATTGTGTCATTGTTGTGGCCGTATACATCCTGACCAAACAAGAGTCATTGTTAAAGACAACATGACAAAGGTATAATCGCAGCACTCGCGTGTCGCTTGCAGGGAATTGACGCGTGACGTCGACATTCGGTCACCGATGTTTCCGCTTTTAAATAATAACTCGATATTTAACTTACATACCGAATGTATGTTTGATGGTTACAAATCATTTGTATCTGACACTTTACAATTATAATTATAGTTATGTAAAATGATAAATCCACTTTAATGGCCTGCTATAAGCACTTGTTTACAAACGTGTTTGTCAGGTAAGGGTATTGCAATCTAAATCAACCGACAACAAATCATTCGTAAAAAAAGCATAAACCAACAACATGATTTTTACAATAAAACTATTTTTTGCGTCATGATTTATTATCATTGGTAAAAGGATAGACAGTGTAACACAAAACTTGCTAAATGTTGATTTGGTAATCAGTTAATAAAAGAATGTAGTTTACAACGGTATGGTGCCTATTTTATTAAAATGCTGCAACATGTTACACCTGCTGCGCCATCTGTGATGTCATAATGTCGTTTATTATATCACATGGCCGTCTGTGCGACAGCCGGCTTATTACGTCAAATCCCAAGCGACTTGTTTTAATTGAAAACCGTCCCAGTGGTCACCACCACCTACGGCGGAGATATATCTTAAGCTTAATTGTCTAACATTTGGCAACGTTTGGGTTGACTGAGTTTTTTTTACGGAGTTGTAACGGTCGATAGACGCAACGGGAAGCGAAATCACTCGGTTCTGCATAAATGGACACGACGCGTGCTTACATATCGAGGGTTTGTTATATCAACAAAGGCAAACTGTTTTCCAAAAAAAAATCCTTCCTATTTTACTTGATTAAGCCGAGACGGAAAGTCTACCTAATGAGATACAAAAAGGAATTTTGCAATTATTCAATATTGAATCTTTAAAGATGAAAATATTTCACGGTGTGAGACACGCGCTTTTGCTGTCTTCATTTTCGCTAAGCAGAACTAAATAAACTGAGATTACCAAACGAGCGTAACTTCATCCAGCCAAGCGATACCAATTTCCTTAATAGCCTGAGTTGATATGTAGAGCGCTTATTTTCTACCACTAAAAGATCCTGACTGATATATCAAATGATGTTTTCGATAATTTATATTAAAATCGGATAGGAACCGAAGTCCAACAAAACTGACACATAAACCATTGTTTCACAATCGCTGCAAAATTATTGCAGCGTCATATGTCCTTACAATGCAGACTACAGTGCAATGTACTATAGCATAAATGAATCAAAGAAATACATAATCATAGAATACAGCTTATGCTATTATTATCCGCTATATATGCTGTTTCCTGTGAATAATGAAAAACTATGGCAGCGTATGAAATACACAAATCCCCGACCGCCCACCTACAATGCAACGGAAACAATACAGTTTGATCTCACGATTATTTCATTGGGTAACACCGACATTTGAAACAACCGTTTTTCTTATTTCTTCCCACATGGTTGCCCAAACACTTCCACTCTAACACACATCGATTATTATCCTACAAGGATCATTTAGCGGTTAAAATGGCGTTTAAAAGATGCGCAATAAATCATCAGTTGGATTGTCTAATAGAACAAACACAATATCATACGAACTTACGTATGCAACCTAAGTTTCCTGCGTTTGTATTTCTGATATCTTATATTGCGGGGCAGTTTTTTAAGGCAAGAGGTTAAATGAAGAAATTCACGCGTATTGGCGAACGTCGTCTTTGCAGTTGAGGCGAACAAATGTGGATATAAGCAGTTCTGAAATTGGCTGAATCAACAGATACTCGTAGTAAACTTGTTTTTGGCGTGCGTGGCTTTGCCTTGGGCGACTAAAGTGGAATTGGCTTCAGTGGTCGGGAGAAAATGACTCTACGTCTAGTCAACAAAGTGAGCGATTATTGCGTACAGACATGTCTGTCTATCCAATATCTACCTAGGGGATATGAGTTTGCACAGCGTTTAAACATAATCGTGTGTGTTATGACAACAAACGCCGTGGACTGTCGCTTGTTAAAAATCAAGGATATTAAATTAATTTCATTCGTCTCATACTTCGGTATCGGGTGTCGGTCCTTGAAAAGCTAGTTGCGCTAAGTGGCGCAGTTTGTTTCGATACATCGTATATACATTCCTTGCAATGCACAACATACATAACTGCCGCCATGTCACTTTATCATTTCCTTAATTCAATGTAAGCGACAACAAAGTCTAATTATCGTTTAACTAAACTGAACGCAGCACATAAAACAAAGTTAATGAAAGCACAACTTATGGAAGAATGATCGACTTCCAATGTTATTTATTATGAGTATTTCTGTGGAAACTTACACAGTATTGGTAAACGATTCCGCGCAAATATTTATCTTGTCACGAGCTACTTGAATCGATATTTGCTATGATGAGCGCAAGTTCATTTATCGCAATGGCGAAACTGGCGATTGCGCAAAAGTAGGATTCCCGCCAATTTAACCACGTGATCGTATGTTATGACGTCAGAACGAGCGTTAAAAAGCGCGCGAAGTTCTTTTTTTCTCCACGCTCTCTCGGTATGGGCAAACGAGTTTGGTTTTCGCTTCATCCAGATTAGCACCATAATCTGATACATCTAATTACACACTGGTGGGTTGGGCGCTTGGTTATGAATTCGGTAGATATCTCTGCGGGCGGTATAGCCTGATCAGTGACCCGCTGGTTGCTCTAAAGCTTTCGTCGCAAAAAGTACAGACGGGTGTGGCATTCGCTCTGACGTCACGTCGCGCAATCATCATGTTATGTCGCAATTTCTAGACAGAACAAAACAAATAGAGTTCCGAGCAACCAGTCAATAAAAATAGTGAACTTGTCTTCCTCTCAGGCGCGATCTGTCGCTCAAGTTTATGGTTTGGTATTAGTTATAATACTAGGGTAGTTAACATTGTAATGTTACGTCCACAGGAAACGTTTCGTGGCCAAATTAGTTCACTATCGTTTGGAAACCATCAATTGGAAGTGAACCGCAGAAAATAACTATCTTTACAAATTCAAGTGGCAATTGGGAGTGTACTTTATTGGATTCTCGTAAATGAAGTCACATTCAAAAACACGAATATGCGTGTTCTGTAACGAAATTACTTACGCCGCCACCACGCGGACATATATTTCTGGATCTTACTTTTCATATTGAAATTGGAGTTAGTTTTACATCTTGTCGTCGTAAGGAAGATACAATTGCTGACGTGTCCTGTGAAGAAGCTGGTGCAACGGTCGCCCACCTACGCTGCTTACTTCTGCAACACCAACGTTTCATGGCGAACACAATGACCAACGATATGACAAGATCGGCAATAACGGAAAGTATTATAGTGGTTAGGTATGATCGGTTTGAAGTTTCATTTAAGTTGCTGCTATGCTGAGGACCCGACACAGCTACTTGTTTGGTGTGGCTTTCCGTTGTGTAATTAGCTCCTGCTGTTCCGGTATGAAAATGAACGGGTTCAGCAGTGTTATCGTCGAAAACTGTATTTTCACCAGTGGTTGACCGGTCCATGACAAACATTTGTGTTGTAAGCGTCATCCTTGTGCTCACTTCAGAAACACATTTGCCAATCAAATTAGAAACGGTGCGCCTGTCAATCATTCCCGTCACATAAACATCGAACAATCTTTTACCACGTTGATAAGCGGGATCATAACATGTGACGTCACGATAGCCATTGGCTTCCGAGAGCCATGCCCCTTGTGTTATTATCCAATAAACAAACGGAAGCATGTCACAATTGCACAGCCATGGGTTTCCACTCCAATCCATCCATAGGTTGTTCGGCTTGTTGTTAGTTACCTCTGCAACCCCATCGTTGAGGTTGGTGGATAAGTATTGTTTGATGGTATTTACGATATCAAAACGAGATTTCTAGAAATGATGTTTAAGACAGCAGTAATTAAACTTAACTCTCTACCATTTAGTATTTATGTTTAGTCTGACTAACTGTATTAAATATGTAAGTGGAAACGTTGGACATCACAAATCGTGTATCTTTATATGTAATATTCTACATTTCTTTTACATGATTTAGCAACCTCGAAACACGAAAAATTATATTGAGATAAATATATATAGCTCGCTGTAAATGGTTATCCAATAAAACACACGAGAAGTTATACATCGATTCGCACACCAGGTGTAACTTTACCAATTTGTAAATACACAGAGGAAGACGGGACAGTTTAAAATCATTGTTAATTTTGATTACAAGTGAATTTATTGTATAGAAATACAAATAACAACAAATTATATTGTGCTTTCAAAATTAAGTTTAAAAATCTTTGAAAGTGCATATATCTAAAAATGCGTATAAACTTGTAACAACAGGAACTTAATAATAACTATTAATAAAGTTTATATTCTTGCCACCAATTTGGTATTGATATTCTATATTTCGCACAAGCCACTTCTCATATAACTCTCTGTGCTTGTGACTGAATTTCGAATATATTTTTCATACATTATCTTGTTATTATATTAGTAAATCATATTGGAACCCTAAAGTACAAACTATTAAACTTAAAACAAACTCTTTAAAGTTTGGAATCTACATAACTTCGAAGTGAGGAAAGACGGGACAAAACGATAAAACTGCTATTAATAATAGTGTGCAACTTGTAGGTGACCCAACGAAATTAACAGCCTGATTTATTATTCAAAGCTACATAAAAATAGGTGTGGGCCATTTGGCCGAAATTGATGCCTCAATTAGCACACTAATACCGGTTTAAATTTCTATATATAAGTTTTATGCGGTATAAGAACTAGAAAAGCCAGGTGAATTTGTTGGTAACACACAAGTTGCAGAATAGTATTATAATTTCAACTTGATGTCCCACCTACAACATTGTAGTTTCGCAGGTATATTGTCAATCTTTGAAAAGTTTCAAACTTTACAAGTTATATTATAAACTTACGCACAACTCGAACTGTACAAGATTCGATGCTCGTACCGAAGAAATTCATAATTAAAGTAACTTTCATACCTCCGGTAAAGTTGAATTTTCATTAAAAATTTGTAGCCACCCAGCGTTCAAGGACCTCAACTCATTGTTTCTCAAACTCAGGTGACTAAGATTGGGGCAACCTATAGGCGAGTAATATAGTAAGATTTAATTTTTAACCATGCAGTATATAGAAACATACGCCGAAAAAAAGTGGATGAAGGTCCAGCCAACGCAACGAAACAATTAGGCTCTAACGATGGTTTATCTGGCGTCATATAGCACAGTCGGTATGCGCGCCTGCTTCGAACCAAGAGAAATGGATTCGAGGCTCGTCGTTGACACTACTGTGGGCGTATGTGTCCTTGAGCAAGACACTTAACGGTAATTGCTCCAACCCAGTGGTCATTAACGGGTTGTCCAAATTATCAGCCATACATGAAAAAAAACGAAAAAATAATCACTCACAAAGTAACATACTTTGTAACCCGTAAGCTGCGACGCGAGGTGTATGAACACCCGTGTTATAACGAATGTCGTATATTTCGGCCACGCGAGAATAAAGTAAATTACGTTACGTTACATAAATCTTTAAAGACCAAGTTTACATGGTTCTATATGTCCACCATATTTTTTAGGAAGCGGGCAAGACACTTAACGGACAGTGCTCCAACTCATCTGTCACTAATGGTTTGTCCAAATTATAAGCTCAATCAGAGCAAACATCACACACAAAGTGGTTTGGTAACACTTAACCGCACGAGAACAAAAAAATGCGCGGTGCGACTTGAATATAGGCTTTCCGGGTGTTGGAGTAATACTTTTAGGACAAATCTGGTCTAATTCCCAGTCCTTGACATGGACCTCACCCACAAAAAAGTAATAAAAAAATGAATAAACTATATATACCGGTTTCATAAAAGAGCGTTGTTAATTGGACATACAAACGAAAGTTCAATATGTGCATATAAAAGCACATGGTCAAATGTGATCTAAATATACCTCCAAAGTTTCAATAAAACGAAACAGCTTAGCAAGGCCGATTTTTTTTACTTAAGCCGTCCGATTTTGTTCATTTTTATGTGATATTTATTTTTCGAAACTTTGGTTGCATCTTTATATGATATTTATGTATTTTTATCAAAACCCCAATTCTTGTTATGCTTCTTTAATAATTAAAATACCATTTGAAAAATGGGATATAATGTGCTAACGTTATCCATTTTACCCCAGCACTGTGTATGATCATCTTACACTAATTATTAAAATGTCCTCTCTTACCGCTTATAAAATTCGTTGGCAGGTACTTTAAATTATTGAAACCCAGGTCAAGATAGACCAATGAGGCGGAGTTTCGTAAAACACCCAACGGCCACGTGACAATAGAGTTCCTTGATAAATCGAGACTGGTCATGTGATCCAATCCAGCAAATGTAGCAGGTGATAAATATTCGATTCCGCAATTCGATGCTTGTAAGTTCGTTAATCGTGTTAAACAGGATAAAAAACCCACCGAGGAATTCAGGGGCAATTCTAAAAAAAAAATCAAAAAATCAAATACTATAATGAACGTTTAAAAATTGGCTTTTACCAAAGAACACATCGGGTAATTTGTTTGACGAAATCCGCAACACAATCAAGTTGCTGAGATGACAAATAGTATCACGCGAGAAGCAATGACTTTGTGAAGTTAAAGAGTTGTAGCTAAGATCAAGTTCTGTGAGTTTTGTTAAACTTTTAAAGGAACCTTCCTAAAAGACGAATCAAAAGTTAAATGAGCCACGGTTAAAAAAATAGTAAGAGTCAGGGCAACGAAAATACTATTCTATTGGAATTTCAGCTAGGAAACTTCGTACCAATTAATAAATACGCTTGTATGTTATACATTTTTAATGCTGTATCTCAGGTTTACCATAAATTAATTGAAAGGTCGACTGTAAGAATTGAAATGCCAATATCGACTAGAGTAATTACAAATCGTTACTTGAAGGTAATATCATACTTTTAATAAGAATAGCGCAAAAATATTGGCTTTGTCGCCGACTGGTTGGGAACTGCACACATCAATGTGTGTTACAAAAGATACAAATACAGGTACATTACCCATTACCTGTATACATGACAGTTTATTATGCGCGAGTGAAAGATAGTCAAGGCTTCCAACATCTTTGAAATGAAATGACGTCAGAGATGACGAAATTTGATTCCAAGATAAATCGAGTTCGTGCAAATTAATCATTCCGTGGAAAGTGTTGGCAGGAATTTCTTGAATAACGTTGTTTCTCAAAGTAAGCTGCTCCAATGAGCTTTTGGATGTTCTGTTGGGATAAAAATAAAACATTCGAACGTCACGCTCGCGGTGGGCAACTACAGCAGTTATATAGTAGCGTGGGGGAAGACGAAATTCGAGCCAATACTGGCTCTTTTTAAAATCATGTTTTACAATGCCTGTATGATGATCGACAAAATCAATCGTTACACTATTTTTTTGTCAACTTTCTTTCGATTCAACAAAGTGCGGCAAAGATGACAACTGTGTAAATAAAATAGGTTGAATTATTTCGCACACTTTGTCTCATAAAGTAAGTTTTAATTTTTTGAGAAAAAATGGGATATGTACGGTGATTGTTTTTGTTGTTGATTTTTTCTTTTTTTTCTTGAACCCATTACCTCTGAGTAAAAGGAAGCCGCGCTATAACCAACTGAGCTGTATACGGCGCCGAACCGATGATGTATATACTAATATAATAGCAAGGGTTTGTTTTTTTAGTTTAATAGTTTATTGTTTATACATCCGGGGTTATTCAAACATGATATACTATAATAGCAAGATAATGTATAAAAAAAATATAATCGAAATTTAGTCATAGACACTTCAAGATAATTGATGAGAAAATTAAGCATTCTTTTTCTTGCCCTGCTGCCATAGTTTTAACAAGTTACCTACATTATATTATCGCATAAAATTGGTATTGTTTAAACGACAAAGAAAGTTGTTTGAACATCAATTGATAAATACTGTATCCTACAAATGTATATAAACTTGTAATAACCGAAAAAAAAACGTATTGATAAGTATTGATAAAGTTAACTTTTTTGGTAAAACTTTTTTGCCTATAATTTCCTTATGTTTATATGTTCTTTTCACAAAATTAAAACTAGTTTTATGAGACTAAATCAAACTGTACGAAATATTTAAGTTTTTGTTATGAATCTATAAAACTAATTCAATCGTTTACACTCGCAAACTAAAACTACAAAATTTCATCGACTTTACTATGTTAGCGAGCAATCAAAAGTATAGCAGCACCTTAATAAAAAAGTCTCGTGACAATTAAAGTGTCTCATATTCTCTTATCCTACTATATCAACCCAAACCCATTATATATATTTTAGGTTTGGACATATTGGGCAATATGTGCTACGGGGTGCCGTCTTACCCCACCTTTACTAGGACACGGGGATGCTATTTATCATATAGAGGTCGCTTACGATGTATAACCCTTGAAAATATGACGTGTCACATGCATCACGAAGAAATAAGTAAACACCATTAATAAGCTGATATTGTGATGTCTTGACAAAAACTTTGCAAGCGAACCTGTTAATGCGAGAATTGTACAGTAGCAGATTTGCGAGTAAGTGAAAATATAATCAGCATATTTACCTATATACATAAAACCATGCTTACTATACCCTTTAGGACTAGTATTTGCTTACCTCAGTATTTCATTTGCTCCTATCAACGACATGATGTTGTTATCGCTAAGATCAATTATGCGCAATGCAACATTGATATGATTCAGAGGTATTGAAGTTAAATTTGCAGCGTTGCAGAAAGCTGAATAGGAAGTCACTACACAATTACTTTCTCCAAACGTAACCATTTCAATCATGACAAGTAGAACACACACAACTAACTGCATTAGAACCGAATATTCAAACATTGTGTCCAAGAGATGTTTTTCTTATCCAAAGCTGCCAGTAATTAAAGGGAGACCCATATACCAAGCATTGCCGCAATACCACATGCTGTGCCGAACGATCTTCAATCCTTCGCATTCTTTTGTTATATGACGCAATAAAACGTTTCATTACTGGGCACTCTCTCAAGTTCTGGTGTGATAAGAAATGCATGGAATGAAAATCTCAAAGTAAACATAGGAATAAATGGTAAGTACATAATATGAGTAGATTGATGTTCATACTGAATATTGCATGTTTATAATTAGGCACAGTTGTTATATATAGTACAATGGAGGAAGATGGGACACTTAGGCACATAATGCCAAATATTTCCAAAATCAAAATAGATGACGTTTTTTGGGTAATACTACGAATTAGCACTATCATTCTTTTATTAATTGACAACAATTTAATAAAATATAATAAAACACACGAGGAGTTATTTAGCGATCCGCACAGCAAGTGAACTTTTACAAATTCGAAAACACACAGGATAAGATGGGACAGTTTAAAATCATTGTTAATTTTGATTATTAAGTGTATTTATAAATAGGAATATACGTAAACAATACGAAATAATACTGTGCACCTTGAAAATTACGTCCAAACATTCTTTTCTTGCTCTACTACTATAGTTTTTAACATGTTAGCTATACATTATATTATTGCATAACAATTGGTATTGTTTGAACGACAATGGGTAATGTTCGAACTTCAATGGGTAATATTGTATCCTACAAATATATATGAACTTGTAATAACAGAAAATTGATTATAACTATTGATAAAGTTTTTATTTTTGCTAAAAATTGGGTATTACTACTCTGTTTTGGGCACAAGCCACTTCTCATAAATTATCACCAAGTGCAAATGACCAAATTTCGAATATATTTTCAAAATATTATCTTTTTATCATATCCGTATCTTATAGTTGAATAACCCCTGAGGTATAAATTACTAAATTTAAAGCAAACCATGGCCTACTCAATACACGGCCTAGGAATACACCGACACTGCTTAGAAAATAAGAGGCCTATTGACGCGAATAATGCCCATTATAATACATTGTTACGTCACGGTTTTATGAATGGTTTTCCTTCATTTTGAATGCAGTTTGCAGTTGTTGGTAGGTTCAATACCAGTTCTAGGTTGTTTTAACTCACAGTTTATCACAGAACGTGTCGCAGGGATACTTTCTTGTTTAGTTAAAATCATACCAGACATATAAAGCAGCGCAAAAGGTTTATTAGTAATAGTATATAAATATCAGTTTATTAAGCATAAAGAGAGACGAGCAATCAGATTCAGTTTACCAACACAGAAAACCTACGTTTTGATTATATTTAATTCAGTAGACAGGCATTTGGCAAGTTTTATAATGCAGCACACCTTTATAATTTTATTTAGATTAAATGCTAAGCCACCAGAATTATTAAGCAAGTTATTTAAGCATGGTCAATAGGTGTTCCGTAGTTGGATAAAAATATTTGGATAAGAGTACCATCTTTGCATGTTATGATCATGAAGAAGTGGCAAGAAGATCTTCAATCAGTAACATCATCAATATATTCTTTAACAACAAACAGACATGTGTGAATAATTCTGTCAGGAAGGAACACTAGTAAAATTTAAACAGCGACAAAGGTCTAAAGTTAGACACAACTCTTAAGTACGAAGAGAGGCTGTCGTGAGTTTGTTTGCATTATACAGTCTTAATTTATGATGTGCTGTATGACCCATTTTTGGACCTCGAGGAAGAGCCTCTGTCCTGCTTTAACAAAAAAAAACTCGAGTAGAAAATGGGTTATGAGCAGCAGGACAGATCAAGGCATAAGCCCTTTAGGTAAAAGGCTAATGCTTGTGTTTATCCAATATCCTATATTGTTTTTAAGGACCGGTTTTAAAAGTCCGAAACGGACATATCAATTAACTTACTTGTTGGTACTGCGGTGTTCTTTTGCTAGATATATATAGGCTGTCTTAAAAAACTTCTGTTTTAAGCCAAATACTATTTTCACTCAGCGACTGAGCCAAACTAAACTGTCAGTAAAACTTACTTGTATGCCGCACGTGGTTAAAAGTAACTCCTATCTGTTCAGTCATGCTTAAACATTTATAAAAATATAAGATGTTGATAAAATAACCCGAAAAATAAGGTAATTTCACCGGGAATGGTAAATAAACTGTTATTTGATGCAAAAACTACAGCCAGACAGCAAAATCCATTCATAAAACCGTGACGTAACATATATTATAATGGGCATTATTCGCGTCAATAGGCCTCTTATTTTCTGAGCAGTTTCGGTGTATTCCTAGGCCGTGTATTGAGTAGGCCATGAGCAAACCTTTCAAAGTTTTACAATGAAAACATATAAAACTACAATGTGGGGGAAGATGGGACTCTAAATTGAAATATATTTACATTAGCAGTATTCTGCAACTTGTAGTTAACCTACCGAGTTTAACAGGCTGTGCTAGTTTCTTTGTCATGTAAACTTCATATATATAACGTTAAACCGATATTTTGTTGTTGTTTTTATCTTAAATTAAAGTCATATTGACCGCTGCCTGTTTTCTTCATGCTTATATCTTAGTGTTTTTTTACAAAACGAAAACTAGTTTTAGGAGACAAAATCAAACTGTACGGAATATTCAAGGTTGTTTTATGAAGCTATGAAACTAGTTTATTCGTTTGCACACGCAAACTAAAAAAATCTTCGACTTTACTATGATTTAACGAGCATTAAAATATAGCACCTTACAATTTCGCATTTTTTTACCTGTTCAAAGTATACTGTTTCTGTTTTACATATTTTTTAATATTTAAAAACAGTAATCAGCTCTGACTGGCGTTTTATAAAGTCGTGATAATACCGTCAAATAATTCTGTAACATATTTTCCTTGATTATCATTAAATGAGGGTCTGTAAAAAGAAAATTAAAAAAAGTCTCGTCTGACAAAGTGTCCCATATTCCCCCACCCTACTATATATACATAATTTATCAGAATTGCTGGCTTAATGTGCGAAAAATAGTGTATCAATACCCAATTAATACGTAAATATGAAACGCTTAATATTATTTCTAACATTACCTTATTGCCGCGTGATTAAAGCTTGTCGGAACAAATTTAATAACAAACCAGTACAAATTTCTTAAACGGTCCGTATTTAATAGACCTCGTATTGTACTTGATCCCGCCTGTGCGTCGTATAGCCTGGTTCAAATATAACAGTCCGGACCAATACATCACTACCCTGGCAGACTCGAAACCCGTATTCCTCCTTTCTTATAACAATATTTATTATATATATATATATATATATAACTATATATCTTTTTTCTGCATTCAGCTTACGAATTAAGACAACCCTTTAAGAACCACTGGATTGGAGGAATAGCTGCTAGGTGTCTGGCTCAAATACACACGCCCACAATAGTAGCGGCATCAATATACAAACGAAACCATACCTGACAACTGACAACTTCCAATTAATATCAGTTACATAACGAGTGATTGTTAACAACAGTTTATTTTTTGATTAGTTGAAACACAGTATTCATAACACCTTGCTACATAAAATAAAATAGCGAATTTAAATGGAAACATTTAGCAGATAACAACACATCAATTATTAAGAATTGGTCGAAATATTTACAAAGAAAATATATTGCTTTGCTTAAAATTAGGAAATCAAACAAATCATTTTATATAACAAAGATAAATTCAAATGATGATAAAACTAAACAGCACTCCCATTTCCAATTTTTGGAGCAACTACGTCTAGGTTTCCCATCAGTCTTGCACAAACAACATATTTGCTTCTTAGTTCTTCCATACTTATATAACAACCCTGAAAGTTCAATTTAATAATTTTTATTTTAAATTAATAAAGGTATATAGAGTGTCTATATAACTTTATTCGGCTCTACCGTCTGGTTCAGTGGTTTGCATGAATGTAACTGGGTTAGAGCAATTATCGTTAAGTGTCTTGCCAACACAAATATCTTTATCCAGCATTCTTTGGGCGTATGCTGCAATGCTGTTTGGTTACTTTCGCATAATTCATATAATATATATGATTGGCTAGTTTGCAAAGTTGGTACCTGCAGTCTTCTACGTCCACCATTGCTAATATAAGCTTCACGAGAATGCAGCATTCTCCTATTGTTAAAGAAAAGCAGTTCTCCAGTTCGCAGACGATGTTTAAACTAAAGAACAAAATTATAACGAGTCTGTTCTGCAGTTTGTGTGGTATATTAATTTACCACTAAATAGCTATTTTTATAATTGGTTTAATAACTACTTGACTTTCAGGTATGTAAAATTCCATGAGTATTTTATTTCTTACGCCACTTCACAATTTTGTATTGAAAACATCTATGTTAATAGAATTTCAATTTACGAAACATTTTATTGACTGCACATATGGATTAAGTAGGGTGGAAAAAAGTGAGAACTCAAGCATAGACGGGGTCTTTTTTGAAAATTGCCTTTTAGGGATACTCATTTGATAATAGACAAAAAAAATGTTACAGTACTATTCAACAGTATTCCAACGATATTATTGGACAGTATTCGTTTATTTTTTAATAATAATTTATCTCTCAGGGCTTATTTAATTATGATATTCTAATACAATAACCAGATAATGTTTAAAAATTTATCTAAAATTTAGTAACAGGCACTTAAAAATAAATTATGACAGGTGGCTTGTGTGAAATATAGAATAGCAATAACCAATTTGAGGCAACAGTTTGAACTTTTTTATAGTTATTATTCTTTTTTTCGAAAATGACTTGTTAATGTGCATTTGTAGTATACAATGTTTATCAATTGATACTCTAACAAAACCTATTAATCACTGTCATTCGAACAATACCAATTCTTCATACAATCCCACATTGTAGCTAACATGTTAAAAACTACAGCAGTAGGAAAAAAAAAAAGAATGTTTAAAATTTGATTTTCAAAGCGTCCAGGTATTATTTTCGTGGTATTTTTGCGTATTCCTAAAAATGAGTTACCTTATTATTCAAAATTAACAAAGATTTTATATTGTCCTGTCTGACCCTTCCTGTTTTTAAAGAGGTAAAATTACATCTGGTGTGCAATTTGATAAATAGCTCTTTTTTACATATTTGTTTAAATTGTTGTCAATTAATAATGATATGATGGTACTAATTTGTGGTATCACCGCAAAACCGTCATTTATTTTGAATTTGGACTTATTGGATATTATTATTATGTGCTTAAAGTTCCCGTCTTACCCCAGTCTACTATATATTTTTAGTTATTCCTTAGCAACGCCATTAACTCATGTTTGTTGTAGTAAATACAATTCCCTGAGATAAGCAACCATTGCTGAACAAACATTAATGTTTTAACACAACTTACAACAAATTCGTTTCTGTTTATCATTCTGTCAAGCTTGTTATAAGCCTGATAAAATTTCTCCACATACTTTGCATGGATACGAAGTGGTTCTTCAATTCCTTTATTGAAATTAAACCCAACAATCTATAAATGTATAATAAGTTGTCAATTTTGCCGACACACCTCTGTGTAACGGGAGAAGTAGAAGAAATAACAGCTGTGGAAACGGTTGGAGCAATTGTTGTTAGGTATTCTCCTCAAAAACAAACACACCCACAACACCATAAAGTCTCGAAGGTGTAACATCTAAACTACAGGCAGACGAGCTAATGCTTACCACTATTTTAGGGCAATTAAATGGTAGTGCATGCCAAACATCATCAGCAATGCAGTTATGAGAAATTAAATTGTAGGACATTACCTGATCATCATAATCAGTAACTATGACAGGCTTCCTTGTGTACAAATAACATGGATTCTTTCGTTGATAATCAATGGTTCCAAATGGAACTGGCACTTTACTGAGGATGTTAAAGTCTTCAGGAAATTCTTTTCGAAATGTTTCCAAAACATAAAACATATCAACCAGCAATGATTCTCCACCTTGTACACAATCATCAAACCTGCAAGGTATGAAGTGAAATCCGAGGCCTGCTCGAATTTGCCCTTTTTCGCACACTCAAAGTGCTGCAACATATTAACTGG
The DNA here is from genome assembly GCF_009617815.1 of Ciona robusta. Classification (NCBI taxonomy): domain Eukaryota; kingdom Metazoa; phylum Chordata; class Ascidiacea; order Phlebobranchia; family Cionidae; genus Ciona; species Ciona robusta. The sequence goes on from NC_143236.1 coordinate 145,071, forward strand.
CAATGAGTGTTTTTCCTGAGTTAAAATATATCGTCAGTGCTAATGTCAGTATCAAGCATAACACATTATCCTTTGGTTACAATGAAAACATCTCTAACCACTTATTTTAGTTTTACCAGGTGTTAACAACCTTCAGCAACACATCAACCAAAAATTCAAAATTTGTATATGCATGGAGCCAAATGTGATCTAAAGGTATCGCCAAGGTTTCAAAAAATGAACCAGGCTCTGTTCTTGTTTGTGAATATATAAAAGAGGTGTGGAGTCAGCATAGTATGCAGCTATGTTTAATCAAAAAAGGAAAATAAAATAAAGTATTCTGTATTTTACAACATTTTGATATATATATATTAACAAAATTTGAACTTTCTTCGATAGTTAAGAAACTAGAAACACTTAATGCTGAATGACACTTTTTACTATTGCAGTTAAATTTGCGGTTTTAACATCGTTACATGCATATTTTTCAGGAGCTGTTTCATTTTTAAAACATTGTTGGTACCTTTAGATCACATTTGACCATTTCTATTAATACATAAATTTTGATTTTTCATTGGTATGCAGCTTTAAGGCAAACTAAGATACGTACAAGTACAACATATGTTCAGTAAACCATTAACAAGAAGGCAAATATTTAACCAATTAAATATAATAAAGATTAAACTATGGTATGAATAAAACCACCATAGTCCTACTTTAAAAAGCAGTTCTTACTGAATAGCATGAAGTAATTGTACTCCTGGTCCTGCTTCATAATGGCATTGGTCTGTATGCAATGGAAGCCAGATTTGAGAGTTTGCTATATTTTCTGTGCTTTGGTTGTCAAGTACATCAAATAACTAAACATAAAACAGTAACCACCATGCTAGAAATAAAATTATTTAAAATACTTTTCCATAAGTGTTCTGCAATACTGGGGAAATCTTTTCACCAACCTGTAACGGCACTGCTTAGTATGGTAAAATAAAGTACGACATCAAACGGCACAAATACCTTTATACACGCTCCTTCTTCTAATGGAACGTTTTGTATTACGACAAACCCGATGTCAATCACTTGTTTCATCCAGCTGAAATTGAATATAAAATAAAGTTTGTTTTTTTTAAATTAAGGTACTGACTTTAACATCCCTTCTTGTGTGTCCAATTCATTGTAATCAATTTTAGGAACTTCGACCTTGGTTGGGTCAACAAAATGCAGGGTTCGTTCTTGCAACATTTCATGCAAACATTGGTCACAGTAACAAGCTGACTTCAACCAACCAGAATCTATGTTGATCACGTGACCATCCACCACCTCTCCAATGATTTCCAGCTCAAGAAAACCTGTTTTTTTCACAAAAATAGTTAAGACACCTAACAACAGTTGATCCAACCCAGTGTAAGTGATGGGTTGTCCATTTTGTCAGCCATGCATAAAAACAAAAAATAAAAATTCCCCCACCAAAATCACCTACAGTCCATACGCGGGAACTCACAAGAATGCACCAAGTGTATGAAACATAATCACTGTCTCTGCTTGAGATTAAATGAGTAATGAGTTACATTTATTTCAAAACCATGTCTCTGAACTCAAATTGATTTCAGTAATATAAGACTGTGGGGTAAGATGGGATAATTTTAGCACATAATATTTAAATATCCTGATCGGCTTTTAAACATTCAACAAAGGTCTGTGGGAGTTGTCGAATGTTCTTTAATTACTACCAAATGGGGGGTAAAATAGAATATAAAGATGTCCACCCTTCCTCACTCTACTAATATAATACTTTAAAACTATTAGAACATTAAAACAGTTCTTTTCAAATTTTAATGTGAAAAGGGTAAAACACTGTGATATAAATACATACTCCCATTTTTAGTTAATCTTGCATCTTTAATTCTAAGATCAGAAGGAAACTGAGATCTATGAATGTTCAGTTCACCAATAACAGTTCGTTTACAAACTGTACAACGGCAATTAAATCTCAACCAAGTAACATGATATCTGCAACACATTCAAATTTGGGTGGTGGTAACTTTTGAAGCTTCAACCAAATATCTAACAGTGGATATGGCCATTAAATTTCTATTTTGTTTAAAATTTGTGAAAAACTAAAGTGAATAATACACTATGAATAATACTAAACAAGAAGTGTGTTAGCTAGAGTATGGCAACTAAACAGCATCTTACAGGATTAAAGGAACATTTTTTTAAGTTTAAGACCCTCTTTAATGTAAGCAAATTGTACCCCTCATATAACAGTTTTTCATTTCTTCTTTTACATGACTTTTTTAGCCAAAGGTTGTTACAGACAGATGCAAGGGCAAAAAGAGGGAAAACTTGCATTCCTAAAAGAAGGGAATAGGAAAACAGGAAATACTGCTTGGTAAAAAAAAGGGATTTTTTTATATTTTATTTACTTAACTTTGATAATTAGAAAATGGGGAACAGCAGAAATTATTACTAACAAGGGAAAAGCAGGGGAAACATGGAAAAAAGGGAAACCGGTAAAAGGATGGGTAAAGATGAAAAGGAGAGGAAAACGAGGAAAATAAAAAAGAGGGAAAGGGGGGAATAGAGGGGGAAACAGGAAAAACAGGGGCTAAAAGGGAAAAGAGGGGGAAACAGGGAAAAGAGAAAAGACAGATTTCCCCTCTTCTACCCCTTTTCCCCCTCTTTTCCGTTTTCCCCTCCATTCCTCTTTTCTTCCTCTTACACGCTCTTTTTTACTGTTTCCCTTTTTTCCTTTTCCTGCTATCATACTAACATTTGCTTTTTGCCAACAACAGAAGTAAGACTAAATATTATTGAAACCAGTTTTGTTCACCACAAATCCGATATGGATACATTAAGAACAGAGGCATGGACTTACATGCTTCGATGTCCATCCTTCCAAAGGGTTTCAACTGATTTCTTCTCTGGATTAATATATACGTCTGACAGCATGGCAGAATTCATAGTGAAAACAAAATTAGCAAACTGTTCGTTAAAAAAGATAAATAAAAATAAACGTGTCTTCCGATAAGAAGTTATGCTGCAGCCTGCAGTGAACGAGTACCGAAGCTAAACGCGTAGTCAAGATCCTCTGATAAGTTCGTCGTTACTTTGTTAACTTGACTCTCTGACTAAACTACAGCATGTTTGTGTAAATAAGGCAACAATCCTGCCAAACAAACGCAACCTTTGTACCACTCATATTTATTCAATTGTTCGGCCCGTGGCATAGTGGTTAGCTCGCCTGTCTGTAACCTAGAGGGAATGGGTACAAGGCTCGACGCTGCTACCATTGTGGGCGTGTGTGTCCTTGAACAAGACACTTAACGACAATTGCTCCAACCCAAAGTTAGTGCTCCGACCTAGTGGTCACTAATGGGTTGTCCAAATTATCAGCCATACATAAAAAAAAACAAAATAAAAACAATCACTCACCAAGTAACATACATGGTAACTCTCATTGCTTTCGTGTGACTCTACAACAGGGGTATTGTTGCGAATTGGTAGTGTTCATAAAGGTATAATAGGGTGGGGGAAGATGGGACACTTTGTCAGACGAGACCTTTTTTTAATTTTCTTTTTACGGACCCCTATTTAATGATAATCAGAAAATTAAGGTTACAGAATTATTCGACAGTATTATCACGACTTTATAAATCGCCCGTCAAAGCTGATTACTGTTTTTAAATATTAAAAAAATATGTAAAATAGAAACAGTATACTTTAAACAGATAAAAAAATTGCGAAATAGTAAGGTGCTATTTTTAATTGCCCGCTAAATCATAGTAAAGCGGAAGAATTTTTTTAGTTTGCGTGTGCGAACAATTAAACTAGTTTCATAGCTTCATAAAACAACCTTGAATATTTTGTACATTTGAGATATAAGCATGAAGAAAATAGGCGTTATGTATATGAAGTTTACATGGCAAAGAAACTAGCACAGTCTTTTAAATTCGGTAGGTTAACTACAAATTGCAGAATAGTGCTAATGTAAATATATTATAATTTAGAGTCCCATTTTCCTTCACATAGTATAGTCTTGAAAATGTTTTCATTGTCAAACTTTAAAAGGTTTGCTTTTAGTTCAATAATTTAAACCTCAAAAATTATTTAAATATAAGATACTGATAATAAAAAAGATAATATTTTTTAAATTTGTTCAAAATTTAATATTTTGCACTTAAAAATATGTTATGAGAAGTGGCCTAATTGTGCGAAAAACAGCGTAGAAAAGTGTATCCCACTTCCCCCTCCTGCTAGGCCCTGCATGCAATATCAGGTGGGCTCTTTTGTGTAGGGCATGGCACCATTTTAAAAATGTCTACTCGAAGTATGACGCCTCTCCCACCGTTTTATCTTGCATTCCCTTTAAATTAATACCCCGAAAATTCAGTATCATTAATATACCCTGACATACTCATGGGGTAATACTAATTTACGGGAATACGGAAATACGGGAACGACGGGAATCGCAATCTAATTTACGGGAATACGGAAATACGGAAAAGACGGGAAAAACTGCAAACTAATTTACGGGAACACGGGAACTTATGGGAATGTGTTTTAAGCTTGTTTTAAGCCTACACCAATTACGGGGATGTGTTTTATGCTTGTTTTAGGTATTTACCAGTTACGGGAAAGTTACGGGAATGTGTTTTATGCTTGTTTAAAGCCTACACCAGTTACGGGAATGTGTTATAAGTATTTACCAGTTACGGGAAGGTTACGGGAATGTGTTTTAAGCATATTACAGTTACGGGAAAATTACGGGAATCTGTTTTATGCTTGTTTCAAGCCTACACCAGTTACGGGAAAGTTACGGGAATGTGTTTTATGCTTGTTTCAAGCCTACACCAGTTACGGGAAAGTTACGGGAATGTGTTTTATGCTTGTTTTAAGTATTTACCAGTTACGGGAAGGTTACGGGAATGTGTTTTAAGCATATTACAGTTACGGGAAAGTTACGGGAATGTGTTTTATGCTTGTTTCAAGCCTACACCAGTTACGGGAATGTGTTTTATGCTTGTTTACCAGTTACGGGAAAATTACGGGAGAAACTGTGGAGAAAGGACAACAGTATCGTCTCACACAACGAGGATTAGCCCGTCGGTGTGTAAAAGAAGGACTCATCGGTTATTCGGCAGCAACATCATCATTTTCTGTAAATCATCCCATGACCAAGCAAGTCCACAGTGTTAAGTTGTTTCCTTTGCCATCGCGATGCTCCTGTAGCAGCACGGGAAGATGCTTTCACTTAATTGCAGTACAAATGTCTTTGCAGTTGCCAGAAAGTCAAACTCGAGACACTTCAACATATTCTTTATCACAGATGATAAGAAAAAGTCGCAACAAAGAAACAAAATCAGGCAAAGAAGAAGCGGTAATCACAATAGAGACCCATGAGTTCGAAAGTGTAATCGGCAAAGCGCCAAAGCCGCTAAATTGGGGTGAATGCGAAGCTCTTAACTGCAGCGGAAATAAAGAAAAACAGCTGCAAATTTTTTGTGTAACATGTAGAAAATGGTTTCATAAATGTTGTTTACCTGCTAAAGTTGGTTTTTCGAAAACATATTTTTCTTGTACAAAACAATAAATGATGTCATAATGTTCTTACATACTCGTCTCATAATATAGTAATGTGGGGGAAGATGGGACACCTAAGCATATATTGCCCAATATTTTCAAATCTAAAATACATGACGGTTTTTGGGTAGTACTAATAATTAGTTTCATTTCTGTATACTCCCAACTCCCACAAAACAATTTAAGGCCCAGCAATTCCCGTAACCTTCCCGTAACTGGCAAATACCTAAAACAAGCCTAGAAAACATTCCCGTAAATTTTCCGTAACTGGTAAATACCTAAAACAAGCATAAAACACATTCCCGTAACTGGTGTAGGCTTGAAACAAGCATAAAACACATTCCCGTAACTTTCCCGTAACTGAATATGCTTAAAACACATTCCCGTAACCTTCCCGTAACTGGTAAATACTTAAAACAAGCATAAAACACATTCCCGTAACTTTCCCGTAACTGGTGTAGGCTTGAAACAAGCATAAAACACATTCCCGTAACTTTCCCGTAACTGGTGTAGGCTTGAAACAAGCATAAAACAGATTCCCGTAATTTTCCCGTAACTGTAATATGCTTAAAACACATTCCCGTAACCTTCCCGTAACTGGTAAATACTTAAAACAAGCCTAAAACACATTCCCGTAACTGGTGTAGGCTTTAAACAAGCATAAAACACATTCCCGTAACTTTCCCGTAACTGGTAAATACCTAAAACAAGCATAAAACACATCCCCGTAATTGGTGTAGGCTTAAAACAAGCTTAAAACACATTCCCGTAAGTTCCCGTGTTCCCGTAAATAAGTTTGCAGTTTTTCCCGTCTTTTCCGTATTCCCGTATTCCCGTAAATTAGATTGCGATTCCCGTCGTTCCCGTATTTCCGTATTCCCGTAAATTAGTATTACCCTACTCATGCCTTCTCCCCTCCTCCCAACTACTTTGGCCTTGTGGTCGTGCTCCCTCGATCTTAAATAAACCCTTTCAGGCGTGCAGCATCTTAAACGTAACATCCTAGGTCACTGCACCATTCATCGCCGACGAGGACTTCTCTTGAGTGCCTCTGCGAGTTCCAGCTCGCGGGGGGGCTTCCCCGATTTTGAAAAAGTCGCCAAGCTCCTCTTACGCTTTGCCTTTCTAACCAGATGGCTGATCCAAAGATTTCCTGTAAAGACCAAAGCCCCCACTCCTCTTCCGTTTACTTGTGCTCATCCCCAGCCCTATAAACCCCCAGCTTCCGTAAGCTCCGTCGAGGCGCTCTTGTCTGACTTGTTGGGATTTTACGTAACAATGTGTTGGCCTACCCGGTATTTCTATAGGTGGCTGTACACAGTATCCGGCATGCGAATTCGCTTGTGAAGTCGTATGCAAACCCATTACCGAGTTCCGCATGCGGCAGCGAAATCCGGACAAAACAGACGAATTCCGGATACTGTGTACAGCCACCTTATGGCCATGGTTGCGCATTCTACTCTTTTTTTTAATTTCCGTGTACGTGCCCAATATTTCGTGATAGACTCACAGAAATACAAAAGAGTAGAACGCGCATCTCCAATGTCGGTAAAGGAGAGAGATGATACACTCTCTCTCTTTCGCGAGTCGGTCCCGTTTACTATTGTAGTCAATGGAATCCAGGGCGTTTTATGTAGTTTTTTTCGTTTTTTGACTTAATTTCAACTCGTAGAATAAAACAACCATTTTCTAATATATATATATATTTCTAACAAACCGTTTATTTGAAGGTTTTTAATATTAAATTTCGTAAACGAGTGGTAAACTGTAAACGTTAACCTACCAAATAACTAAACTAGCCTACACAACTTAAATAGTTGGTGTAGTTTTTAATATAAACACCTAGAACCTCTTAAAACTACTATGCGCCTATCTTTTACAATGGAGACCAATCGAAATGGGGAAGGAGTTGGCGGTGACGTGAATAGAAAAAAGAATATATCACGGTTTCGGGCAGTTGCGCGTTCTACTCTTTTTTAGTTCTGTGGGATAAACTTAGTTATTTGCCTTTTTTGCCTTTTTTTGTTATTTTCTCTCAATTGTATTTCTGTTTCGCTTGGCTCTAAGACTAAGTATACTGTATTGCTATTAGTGTCATAAAAGATGCATTTTTCAATTCCGGATACTGAAGAAATCGAAGATTCAACTGGTTCATCATACAAGGTATTCCATTATAGGCTTACCGTACACGTTGGGACCTCATGTGCCGTGACATGGTGGTTTGTGCGCCTGCCTTCAATTCCGAGATTATACGAGTTCCAATATTCACCCAAAATATTTTCTAAGCGAAAACTTTTAAGCACGAGATGCATGAAACAAAAATTTCTGGTTTTTATAAATTTCGTTTCCCTGTCATGTGAGGGTATAGCAGTTTTCATTCATGCAACTACTTATTCACAGAGTTGAACCGTTAGATGCCTTAAAAGTTAATTCCTACTGTAGCTACCATTATTCTTTTAGTTTCTTATCATGAACAATTAAAAATAGTTTTCAATTGGATTTATTGGGAGGCTGGGCACCCCTCGTATAAGCCCAAGTAAATTTTGAAGTATGGAGACTACTATACAATGCCCGGGCAGTAAAAATAGCTATTGTTTTGAAATACTTTTTTATACAAACACTTACTCAAAAGTTATCATTCAATGTTGTTTCTTGCACTTCATTTATATGTTACACACTACATCTAGTCATTTACCACCTAGTTTATGATATTTAAATTAATTTTAAAGGGTAATTTTTTATTACAAATGGCCCGTGTCTAAATTTTCTTCTTGCGAATCATGAAATTTTTCCAGTTTGGTATGTTTAAGTTTGAATGCGACAATTTACCCTCTCTAGTCTCTAATATACTCACACACAGTTAATATTTTAAAGGTGTTTAACGTGCATGTGAATGGAGTGCTTCATTGTAGTGTAAGATACAGTCAGTTGCATGATTTAAACAATCAGGTAATATTTTTGTATAACATGTGATATTAACTTATGTAACATATTCGATATCCATAGTCATAATACAATTTCTTTAAATAAGTTTCGGAAAGAATTGAAGCTAAAAACGCTGCCTCAATTTCCACCAAAGAAACTTCTGCAGCTGAATGATTCCAATCTTAAGGAACGCAGAGTTCAGCTAGAAAAATATATTCAAGAAGGTAAAGTGTACAGTGTGATTGGGTCTTTTATATCTTCAGCGCCAACCTGTTTTTTGCTGTATTCAATATGTTCAGCACATGTAAATACTAGATGTGGGCATTAAACCTTGTGCTTACATTCAGTGATAGTCTTAGCACTTGTATTAAGTGACACTCTGTGGGTCATCAACCATATAGTATAAAATACATATACAACCATTTAAATTCTATAAAAACTAAACTTATAATCTGCCCAGTATTGAGTTCCCAGTCAAAAAATTAAGAAAAAGTACACTTAAATTATTTTTGCAGTGAGTCAAGATCCAATGTTATCAAATAGTGATATATTCAATGCATTTCTAAGAAGAGCACAACAGGTACAGTCGTTTATTAAACAATAAACATTGTGTTAGTTCTGGTATGACTAATTGACTAACCTAATGTATATTGTCCATTGTTCAGTTTAGATTGTGTTTTACTACTTCATTTCTTTAATTTTGCAGCAGTAACTTGTCAATTTAAGCAAACTGTTTATTAATATGAACTAAAAATGAATTGTTTTTTTTTGATAAATAATATAATGAGCTATAAATATTAGTTATAAAGTAATGTCATTTTATCTACGGCTGGATATTACGAGTATAAATGTTTTGTTGACTTTCTTGGTGTAGGAAACTAGAAGAGAAGAATCGATTCCTGTTTCTCTGAATATTTATCTTTTAAATGGATCTAAAGTTCAGCTAAACATCAGCAGCACAGATCAAACTGATGATGTTCTTGAGGTTAGTATGATGTCAATGGACTGGTTGTACGAAACTTTATTTAGTAAATGATGGTTGTATATTATGTGTTGTTTAACAGCAAGGTAAACTGCAATACCTTTCACTTTGTGGGTATCGGCCTGTGTTTCATGTTATTTATTTTTTAGAATACGATTGTAACTATTGGTCTTCCAGAAGATTTGACTTATTACTTTGGGTTATATCTTGTTCGTTCAGATAATCAGCCTACAGGTAATAAGATCTATTACTGTGTTTACATGAATCGATGAATGTTCTAATAATTATAATGATCCCATAAGAAACTGTAAGAGTTATTAGTGTTAAACCTTAAATAACTAGAAAAACAAAAATATTTAATGATGGTTTATGCTTGTGCCCAGTTGCGTATGCAAAGGGGTGTGAGGGGTCAGGAAAGCCCTTCGAATCTCAAAAATAAAAAAAAGTATGAATTTTATTTTTAGTACTTTATTTTTATACTTTTACATTTATTGGATGTAAAAAAGGTTGTGTTTTAGAGGAAAAAGGTCTGTTTAATAAAAGAAAAGAATTTTGCCATTTTTAAGGACAAAAGCTTATGCTTGGTTAGTTACAAAAAGCACTCATAGTTAGTGCTTAGAGTTTTCTTTGTTTTAGTTATACGACAACTACAGGACTTTGAATGTCCGTACATCTCTTTAAAAAGTTTGAAGGATCGACGTTTATACAAAATTGTCATCAGAAAATCTTACTGGGATCAGTGCTATGATGAGATTTACAAAACAGACCGAACTGCCTTAAACCTTCTGCATTCACAGGTTTATGGAACAAAAAATTAGATTTAGCCTTACATTTTGTCATAATGTTTAACTGGGCACTTGGATATATCAACGAAAACTGAAAATTTGTTTATTGAAAAAGAATAGAGATGCCTAAATGTGATTTAAAGGTACCAACAAAGTTTCAAAAAAAGCACAGCTATAAAAAAAAAAGTTAAAAAAAACTACGATTGTGCCATAATGTAATGGCATTTTATTAAACCTAGCTACATACCAGTTTACATTGGCTCAGCAATTTCTTTAATCTAATATTAGCACATCCCGACTTTTTTTCCAAAGTAAATGATACAGCATGTAACGGTGAGGGGTGATGAACATTTGAATATAAAAATGGTTAAAAATTAACCAATAGGAAAAAGTCAGTAGTTACAATTTACAAACTAAAAGCATTCAAAGTTGAAACTTTCCAAATAAAAATTCATTGTCGTAGAGCCTAGTTCCCAATACTCAAGCGATCGGATTTTAAGCATCCCTTTCAGAAGCCAATCTGTTTTTGAAACTTTGGTGGTATTTATAGATCACAATTGAGTTTTTCTTTCAATACACAAATTTTGATTTTTTGTTTTCGTGCTTTTTTAAACCTAAAGCAGCTGCTATTAAAGTTTAAATTGCAGTAATTTGTTGCCATACCAATCATACGGTTACTAGACATATTTGAGGATAAAGTTATCATTGGGAATTTTGTTGGAAAATTAATTTTTTTAATAATTCATGTACTTAGGAACCCATAAGTTTTGTTTTAAATTTCAAAGTTTGCTGTTGTCTATGTATGTAGTTATGATTAAGGCAAACTGCATAATTTTGGGCAATATAAGGTATTTTCTTTTTAATTTAAGGAACTTCTTTGTTGTTACTATTTTAGGCTGAAAATGATGTTAAAGTAGGATGGACAGGTTGTTCTGATGCAGCAAAAGTACAACTGACTACTTTTAACAAGAGAGGGTCAAAGAAGGAGGTAAGTCAGCTGTTTGCTGCATTTTTTTAAAGCAGAATGTCTTTTTGATTTCTATATTTCAATGCAGGCATAATGACTACTGTGCTGGTATGTTTATTTTGTTTAAAATGTATTATTAATGTTGTATACGCATTCGATAAATGATGGTTAGCAGTCATGGCTCACAGGGTATGGAATAGGACACATTGTTGTAATGTTCCTATGAGTTACCTCGCCACATGTTGATATACAGACCCCTTCATTTGTACTGATTTGAATAATGATATTTTTATCAGTTTTTAGAATTATGCCAAACTCTTCAAAACTATGGATACATTCAATTTAAACCATGTGTCAGCGATTTTCCAGAGAAAAACAGCCGAGTCATTATCAGTGCAGGAAATTATGAAATCAAATTCAAGTTGGTCTTTTAGAAATTTGTTTTCAAATATACTTACAACAGAAGTGATATTTAATACTATCTTTGGGCCTTTAAGTTATCCTGACAAAATCCTGCCTCATGGCAGAATTAACATTGGTTCAAGTTAAATATTGTGTGATACTTTTTTCTGCATGGTATCATTCTCGGATAATGCATTAATGACTATACTTAGTAATAATAACGGAAGTTTTTTTTACCGAAGTTTGTTCTGTATATGCAGGATATTAATGCGTGGCAAGCAAAAGCAAGTAAAGGAAGCTGCATTCAATGTGACCAGAATTAAATGTTGGAGGGTAAGTTAATAATATTAATTTAATTTCCGTGGTTACTTTAAATGAACTAATTTTGTGGAACAAATTTGCAAACAACTTTCTCGTTTAATCTCTGATTTAAGTTTGTAACACATTTTGGAAAACAAAGTATACATCACTATCAGTAGTCAGTACATTTGGTATCATTAAGCACAGAAGTTCCTTAACTGTCTTAAATTTTTTCTGGTCCTTTTTCCGGTTTTCCTTAACTTAAATTTTTTTCTGTCCGCCAAAACTTAACTTTTCTAATTTTCCCAGTAAATTACCCGTTTCACCGTTGTGTTGACATTTTTCCAGTTTGTGTTTAATTTTAGTATATTTCTGTTTTTTTTCTGTACGACTAATAGCTGTGTCGCAACATTTTACCAGTTAAAAATATTACTACACCGATACTCTCTTTGTAAGTCTGGTTTAATAATAAAGACTTATCCCAGCATCAGACCTAAATTTTATGCTCTAAAATGGAGTGAACCAAACAGCAAGATATTTTGCGATTCCTTAGTCAAAGTGGTTGAACCAAGAGTACAAATAAGAACATTTTTTAAAGAGAAGAAGACCAATTCAATGCTTTAGGTAGCTGCAACAAAAACAAGGCAGGTGCTGATTTTTTTGGAGAAGATAACAAAAACGCAGAAAAGGAGAGTTCTTCAGACAGTGCGACATAAAATATTTATATACTAATTTGTTTTTATCATAACTACTGCCAGCGAAGAATTGCCAATTCATTTTCGTTAGTAGGCACCCAAGTGTTATAGGTGTACTCATTCAACTATATTACCTAAACCTACAATATATTTAGATATTATCAATGTATGATGATTCAACGAATGAATCGGATGATCCAGTGTTACAATTTGAATACTTGGTTGGTAAGGATAATCTTCAATGGATAACATTACAGAGTGAACAGGTATGACTAATTTGTATTACACTGAGTCTGAGTGTAATATGGTGTGTTTGTCATATGTGTAAGCTATTATATTAGTACCACTGCACATTGGTTAAGTAAGCACTTTTTACTATTGTAGAAGTAGTTTACACTAGACACAACAACATGACCAATATACAGAAACCATATATGATAAAGTTACACATATAGCTTGTAAGTGGGTACCTGCTATTTGATATAGGCATCTATAATGTAACTTTTGTAATTCTGTAATTCATTTTTTATACATATGTATACTTTGTTGTATATTCTATATGGGTGAGATCCTCCAGCCACACCATGTGACCTGGGATTTAGAAAATGCGGTGTGTCAGATAGCCAATTGTTTGGTATCACTAGCTTATCAATAACATGACTTACTATTGTAATACCTTATACAACAGGCAATAATGCTGAGCATGTGTATTAAATCAATGGTGGATGAATTGCTTCGTAAGAGAAAAGGTGACAAGATTAGGAAGGTTAGTTTGTACTTTAAGGAATAAAGTTGACATTCTAATTTCTAATTATTATGCATAAGTACCCATTCAAAGTTGGTTAACCTTTAATATTGGCCGATGTAATGTAGTGATATGTCTCCTACATCCTCTTACCTGCAGTCGTCAAGTTACTTTTTTAGTCCGATGTAAACTTTCTGTTTTGAATTGATGGGTATGGGTTTCTATTGTCATAATGGCATATTGTGAATAGTTAATCTTGTTTTACTAAACTTTATACAACTCTGATTTTCTTTGCAGCCTTCTGACAGAATCCAAGACAAAACCAAACCAACTTTCAAACCACGAGATAAAACAACTGAATGTTTGTTTGATGCTTCAGAGATCCAAGTAATTAATATGATCATACATTATACAAGTCTGCTACATTAAAAGTTATCTATAAAAATATTTGTTGTTTAACTTTTGACTTAATTATGTTTACCTGTGTAAATATGAAGCTATAATCCCATAAACCAGTTCAATATTGATTTAGCTAAACAATTTTTGTTCAACACAGTTTTAGAATCCCTCTCCCTTAATACAGGTCGCTTGTGTATGCAATATAACAGGATTTTTATATTATTGGGTTGATATGTTAATTAGGTGCTGGAGAGAGAAGGTGCAAGTAATGTAGAAAAGGCTAAAGAATCCGTAAAAAAGATAACAGTGAGTATTAGCTTAAAACTGAATAATGGGAGTTACTGCAAATTCTAATTAAGTCTTTTGGTCAGACTGCTTAACTAATCCTAATAGGATTAAAACATTCAATAATAATAAGGACAAGGTTGTTTAATCTGCTTTCAATTGTGCCAAGAGACTGATTTGTATATTCTTATGTTTCATTGTAAGGTTTTGTTTTTCAATAATTTAGCATTACAGGTTTACTATGACCCAGCTTAGGGTAAAATTTCATTTCAAAGTTTGATTTATTACCATATTTGTTTTGACGGCATATGAGCAAAGCTATTGCTATTGGTGATGTATATTTGAACTAAATGTAAATAAAAAAAGCAACGGTAAACAAAAGGAAACTCTAGCATCTAGAAGTATAGAAATTCATAGAATGTGACACATGTGAGAGATATGGTGTATAACACATTGTAATGGATAAAATATTAACATAAATTAATATACAAAGGAAAAGTTGGCAAGCGTTTCTATTCTTTCAAAACCTGTTACAACCGATGGTGTAAATCATTCCAATGACGTCACTCAGTCAGTTGCTTCGTTTGAACCAATCGGAGACGATGATTTATAAGCGTGTGGCAACCGTCGATAAAGTTTCGGTTTTATGATTTATTTAAAGTCAATTGAACAAGTGTTCCTATTTATTTAACTTCTTTTTTTTCTTCAGTATTAATACAGTGTTTGTATGCAAGTGCCTTTTATATTATTATTGGTGCAATCATCTGAGTAATTCCATGTACAGAGTTAACATTCAATATGTTACGTGCTGTGTGTGTTTATATTCGCCCATGATTGTAATTTATGAGTTGGATTTTGTTTAACAAATGATATTGTGGTATGAATTAAGTGCTGTTAATTATTATGAAGTATTTTGGTAGGTTTTATGTAACTCCACGGCAAGCGAAACCTATATAATGGCCTTTGTTATCGCACTGTAATTACCGCATTATGTTTTCAGGTTGTTGGTCGATTACGTTGATTCCACATTGCCTTATACACTTTTATTATATGCCTCATCGTCGCTTCTTTAACGCTATCGTCATTTGCATTACGCAGAAAATGTTTCATTTAAGGCGGATATAAAGCAATCTTCCCACCAAACACAATAAACATTCCCTACCGATCATTGTTTTCTTTGTTATTATGGCCGTCTTAGGGCTTCGTAAGAAGGAAGTGCGAAGTAACGAACAAATACGATGACTGCAACATATGTCGCGCCGCGGGATTTTACAAGTTCACGCTCAAGGCGAGACTGTCCAGTTGTTGTTGCTACCAGACAACGGATACAAACCTTGCACTCACCTGGGGCGTTTCCGAACAACTTATTTAATAGGAATATTAATTATTATCAGTCTCATAATGTTGTGGATTACATCTGCTATTATATGGAAGTGCGCGTTTGTCATATGACTTGTGAAACGAAACATTTAAATACAGTATCTGTTTTTCCGTCTTTCGGTAATATATTTAGTATAAGGCAGAAAACTGGGCACCATTTTATCCCATTTGGTAGTACACGACGAACATTCAATAAATTATGAAACCGTATCTTCATGACTTCCATAGATCGTTGTTAGCTGTATAAAACACGATCAGGATTTTTATGGATGTGGTTTACTAAAGGTGTCCTGTCTTCCGCCAGCCTACTTTATACGTAAGATATAGAGGTGAGGTGGATAGCACATAATATTGTCAAACAACTATCTTAATCGCTTACACTTGTCATTTCAGATGTTATAACTTATGTAGGTAATAAATTTCGAAACATGTCCCGATATATTTATATGGTTAACTAAAAACACAACCCGCAACAATTAAAAGTAAGGGTACAGTAGTTTACTACCAGCGTGTCGTCTTCCTAAACGCGATGGTGTATACTTGTAACCTGTTGCACTCATGTTTACCACACGCAGAGAACTTGTTCAACAAGTGACAAATTTCCTGCAAGTGTTTATGTACCTATCCTGCCTTACAGGTAACGCCCCATGACTCCTGCAACTCTTTCTCACGGGTACCTGTTAACAACGTATGAATATCTTGCACAAAGTCAAATGGATGTCATTTGCTTGTTATAGTTGTATCGTATGAGCCGTTACCACTTGTTTGCGATACAGTTTTACAAACGCTCGATTAGGTATAGCATGAAGACAGGCAGAACCGTAAAAACATGTATAGCGGTGTGTTTTGGGAATATCCTGTGAGGTTAAAATGTACTTTTGCGTGAAAAGGACGTGGTTTAAGGTTTTTTTACTGTTCAATCAAAATAATGTTAAATTGTTTAATAATTGGTATTTAAAGTACACGACTTGTAACGCGAGAAAAATCTCACCGGGCATACAAAACGCGACATATGTTCCTTGTTTTGTCTTTGTCGGTGTTCTTTGTTCTGTTTACTCGCGTTGCCTTTGAAACTGTGAAATCATTTTTCACTTCAGGATGTTTCGCTTGCTTTCTTCTCGTGGCTCCTTTGATTAGGAAGCTATTATAGCTGTTATCATGCAATTTCAGTTGGATCATTGACAGTTGGGCCTTACGCGTCCGACGTGTGATAACGCGGTGTGATAAAAAAGGAAATCGATATAAAGTATATGGAAACAGCACTAGTTACTTTAGATTAATCCAGTTACCTCTAGGAGAACAAAAAGCTCTTATTTGCTTCAAATTCAGTCGCCTCTCTCTACTTTGCAGAATGGGATAATTTATTAGCAGCGAAAAGGCGAGTTAGAAATTATCTCAGTAACAATGTTTTACAACCTTACGGCAATCAGGTTACAATGTAACGCCAGTTACTGTAATTGTTCAAGCAATAAGATAATTCAGTTGAAATTAGATACCATGAAGAAGAGTCCGTATATAAACATGTTTATATACGGACACTGCCATGAAGTATTTAATAACATAGACCATAGTATAGGGGCTCTGTATAACATTGTTCAGTATATGTTTCATACAGTAAAATAAGTTAGGGATGTTTAGACTTGAATTCTAACGTAACGGCCGGATGTATATTGTTTGAAAGCGTGATACTCATTAATTCAAAAAAGTACAACGCTCATATTTATTCATAGCAAATATAAATATTCTTTTACAATGCGCTTCACAGTCAGACATTGGAAACCCAGCCGAGCTTTTGTCTTAAAGTAAGTTCAATATGAAATACTTTACCAACGCGGGCAGGCATTCATTAGGTCACGTGTAACAATGGCTAACATTAATTAGTTTCTGTTTGCAAAAGAGCTGCAGACGAATGAAAAAAGGAAATTGTGTAACGCTGACGGTACCCGTAGTTTCTCAGACGAGTGATTATGATTGGCTAAAAAAGGTTCGCGCGCTTGTCTCGTGTTGTACCGACGCGAACTCTGGTCATTTAAAATGTAGGTCGGCTGGACGCGTGAATAGTTTGTTGTTGCAGTTTTGCGCAAATTAAAGTTGTATTTATTATTTACATGTGTAGCAATATACTTCCTCTAGCAGCAGCATAGACTAATTTCTCAGGCAGACCTTCTTTCAGTTGTGTTACAAGGTTATGTAGGGAATAAAAGATAAGGTAACATAAGTACAATGTTTGTAAGATTAATATGTTGTATATTATCTAACGATTTAATTTACATTAAACAGAGAACTGATTTAGTATAAGCGATACATTAAAGTTTACACAAACTCAGCTGTTTGCAAATATATCAGTGCTTCACTGTTGATTTGTTTCTGGGATATATATTCATCAGTATTGGAATGGCACTGACATCATCCTGCTTAAATGAACTTAATCAGAACTCACCAGTAGACATGGATAGTATTAAAGTCACCTTGAATTTCAGTGATGATGGAATGGAAGAAGAATCCGGTAAATATTTCTTTTAAACTTTTGTAATAAATTCGAAACTGCATCTTGCGTATTGCAATGTATTGGTATATGTTGAATTGATTTAGTGTTGCAAATTATTTAAACAATTGTTAAATAATTATTTGTCTCTTATGCAGACATCAGCACAGCCAAGTCACCTAAATCATGGAATAGTTCAAATATGACGTACACTCCTTCTCCTGTGAAAAGATCATTGTTCTTTCAGCCACGAAAGGTTTCAAACCGAATGTCAGGAATAAATTCCGCCTGCAGACTGCCGCGAAAGAATGACAAAATATCGCATGGATTGCCTTTATCTAATTTAAAACAAGTTGAAGATTCCAACTTAATGTCAGATGATGATGATTCAAAAACCTTATCACTCCCGTTTAAAACATATGCTGAAAGAAGAGACTCTGGTTGTTTAGAATATGATGAGAATACACCGACTGCTTCTCCAATGCGGGCATCTAATGCATTCAGTTTCAACTCCTGCAGCAGTGGCGATGAAAATAACAGCGACAGTTGTTTCTCCTCTCCAATTAGACCACGGCCCATAAGCAATTTTCACTCCCCACGACGCAGTGTGAGGTTTTTAAACATGTCAACTTCTCCATCTTCTTCTTCTGGTGTCTCTTGCTGTTCTCCTGTTAGATCTCCACCTGAAACTCCCCCTCACACAAGAAAACTTAGAGCCCTCACTTTATTTGACACACCACGCACACCAAAAACCCTCATGAGCAAGTTAAAATCACGTATCAACGAGAAAAAGGATTCTGATGATAAAATATCCGCACCTAACCCCGTGAGCCCTGTCGCATCAACAAAGAGTCGTAGCCGTCTTGATATTTTAAAAGTATCCGATTCAACTTTCCCACACACTCCTTCCAGTAAAAGCAAGCTTATGGATGACACTGAAGATTGTTATTCCCCGATCACCAGAAGAGCACATGTGCTTGGTTCAAATGTTCGCGCTTCCTTAATGCGAGCCTCACCGCTTGTCAATATCAACCCATTCACCCCAGATAACCGATCTGTCAGCTCAAAACGCTTAAGGACACAGAAAGCAAGGTTCGTTACACTTTTCATTCTTGTTAATTCTGTTTTTCACTCTATGTTGTTGTGTATTTAAAAGATACCAAAATAAAAACCAAAAATTGGTATAATATTATCTACTTGTTTTTCAGCGATTCCGTTTTATTACAAGACAGCGGACTTGATGATGAGGAAGATGAAGCAAGACCTGCAAAGGTAAGTTCCGGATTTTTAACATAATACATTAAACATTAACATGTTTCTTGTACTAAACATTTTATCTTTTCAGAGGATTCATTTAAGAGAAAATAACATTTCCCGTTATGCTCAAGAGTTTCACGAAGTTGGTAAAATTGGTGATGGAGAATTTGGAGCAGTTTATAAATGTGTTAACCGCCTGGATGGATGTACTTATGCAATTAAACGATCCAAGCAACCTCTCGCTGGTTCAATTGATGAGTAAGTTACTTGGATTTTTATGTTTCTGAAAGCGTACTATACCCAAACACGGAAACCGAAAGCCAGTTGCGTAATTAAGGAGAAAGCTGCACAAGAATGCATTTTGTTAAAAAAAATTTTGTATTAAAATTATGCAAAGCATTTGGGTTTAGTTCGGCAAGTTCCTAAATAGTATTTTATTACTACTAGTAACGAAATGAAAATAAGTATATAAATACATACAATTGTTGCAGTTTTTGTAATTTAACGGTTGTTTTTTAATTACTTGCAGGGCCAATGCAATTCGCGAGGTGTGTGCTCATGCTGTGCTTGGAAAACATAGACATGTGGTTCGATACTATTCCGCTTGGGCAGAAAATGATCACATGGTTATTCAAAACGAATACTGTAACGGTATGTATTATTGAATGTGGTCTAAAAAAAATCTAGGTTAAAAATGAAAAAATTAAGTACACTTCTGACTCAGGGTATAAACCTTGCTTTTTTCTATTAGGTGGAAGTTTGGCAGATGTTCTGAGTGAAAATCAAAAAGCGGGAATTGTCATGTCTGAAAAAGAAGCTCAAAATGTTTTAGTGCAAATTGCGAAAGGTCTCAAATATATTCATTCTCAAAACCTTGTACATTTAGACATCAAACCTGGTAAGTTCAAGAAACCACTTGTTGTAAACTTTTTCAGCGTGCAACATGGTTTTTACAATAATTTACCTTACAGGCAACATCTTCATTTGCAAAGAACGTCGCTCTTTTGGATCTCCACGCCACAGTAATGATGAAAATGAGTTTCATGCTCAACTAGAAAACGAAGAAAGTATTTACAAAATTGGCGACCTTGGTCATGTAACTTGTGTAGAAGACCCACAAGTTGAAGAGGGTGATTGCCGCTATCTTGCAAACGAAGTTTTACAGGTTTGTTTTTTTTTGTTTTAAAAAAATTAAAACAATGTCGATTTTGTTGGATATCCATTATAAAATAATGTTTATGTTTTTTGTTGATTTAAATTTATTAAAACTTTTAACAATTTATAGGAAAACTTCAGTCATCTTCCTAAAGCTGATGTGTTTGCACTGGGCCTCACTATATATGAGCTTGCTGGAGGTGGAATTTTGCCCAAGAATGGACCAGAGTGGCACAAGTTACGAACAGGCAACTTACCCCCACTTTCTGGTTGTTCTTCAGAGTTTAACAGACTTCTTCAGGTATTTATTTTTTAGTTTTATCCATTTCAGTTATTGTTTTAATTTTAGTTTGTTCATAAAGAAAATAAAAATTATGGTGATTATATAAGATATAAGCAAATTAAAATGTATAATTATTTTGCAGAGTATGATTGATCCTTTAACATCAAGAAGACCAAGTGCAGCCGGTCTTCTGCAGCATCCAATTTTGTCAACTTACTCTTCCAAAAGTAAACATCAGTTACAAAAAGAGCTCAATGAACAGAAATTCCAAATTGAAATTCTAACTAGGTAACGTCATCGTGACATTTTTTATTTTTCTTCTGCTTTAATTGGTTATGAAATAAAAGTTTCTTTACAATAATGTTTGTTATTTTACAGGGAATTAGAAAATGCCCGCAAAGCCCCACAGGAACAGCCTCCTGTATTTCATCGAGAAAGTTTCTGTGTACGTCGTGGTGGTATGCTTGGTGCAACCAGAAAGCTGCAAAGTTCGTTAAAGGGTGGCAAGACAACACGACTTATTGGAAAGAAATGCAACCGTAGTATGAGTCTTAACATGTTCTAACTGCCGCATGTTTTAGAACTGCATATTTATTTTTAAACTGCCCTTACATGTGCCTTCCATTAAATTGCTGATAATCACTGCAGAGATGAGCTCAATCATGCCAAACTGTTTTTTTATTCGCCTTTTTATGTTTTACTGTTTTGTAATATGATGTTCCAAGTGTGATTGGTTACATATGTATTGGAGCATATCCATCCAACCATTATCTTTCGTTTGTGTTCTTTTCTGTTCTATTTCATTGTGGTTTCATTGCTGTTATGTTGCATACCTTGCGGCTAGTTCAGTGTGGTGTTCTTGTGTTATGAATATACATCACGATTCACTTCTTTCAAACGTCTGCTGTTTATTATGCCGACCCTCATCACTGCTAAACATTTACCGAACGTGCTTAAAAATATTGCCAAAATATTTGAATACACTGCCGTGCATGGTACAAACCTCATTTTGGTGCCTCGCCAGAAAGTTGTTGAAAGGTATTCATTTAGACCAGATGTCTACTGTATGGTATTCAAAATTTAAAATGAATATTTGTATTAGGACTGTTACGTTGGATTGTGAAACATTGGACTATGCTTGAGATGCAACTGGTAATGTATTGTACACCAATCTGTTCAAAAGGGTGTTTTGACATAAAATGCTTGATTGAATTTAATAAAATTTTCACAGGGTGTTTTAATTTTCCACTTATTCCTTAAATATTTGTTTATTTAATGTTAAAAAGTTGGAGAATACTGTTAATATCAAAATATTTCAATTTGGTGTCCTTTATTCCTCACATTGTACTTTCGTATGGTTAAGGTTTGCTTTTAATTCAAAAATTTATACCTCAGCTGTAATTCAAACATAATATGCTGATATATTAACAAGATGATATATGGAAAATATATTGGCAATTCAGTCATTTGCACTGGGAGATAATTTATGGGAAGTGACGATACAATATTTATCAACTGATGTTCGAACAGAACCCATTATCGTTCAAACAATACCAATTGTTATGCAATAATATAAGGTATAGGTAACATGTTAAAAACTATAGCAGTAGGGCAAGGAAAACAATGTTCAAACTAAATTTTAAAAGCTACAGTATTATTTGATGTTGTTATGTGTATTTCTATTAATAAATTCACTTATTAATTAAAATTAACCATGTGTGTTTTCAAATTTATAAAATAACACCTGTTGTTATAAAATAACACCAAATTTATAAAATAACATGTGTGTTTTCAAATTAACAAAATAACATTTCAGCTTTTTAAAACAACTGGGATTTAACAATACCTTGGTACGTTTAATTTTGCTCATGATTCTCCAAGTGGTAACAAAAGCGACAAAGTTTACAGTGTTGTGGCATAACAGATTAAAGCATACATATCATTGTGTAAACTAAAGTTACTACCTATGAAATACCAGAAAATACAACTATAACATGATATACTTATATTCTAATGCAGCAAAACATATATTATAGTGAAGAAACAAACTATATTTATTAAACTTTGGAACAGGCTTTCTTAACCAGGTTTGCTGGGATGCTAAATTATTAAGGTTTGTTGGGTCTACACTATATAAACAATTCTAGAAGAGGGTAAAATACTTGTTGGGGGTTTAAAAGGGTTGCATCAAAGAAAGGGCTTAAGAACCACTGGTTTAGATAAGAAATTATTTTTATTGAATAAATTCGGTCAACATCGATATTTTATTTTAAAGAATTTTTAAATTTTGTGTTTGTGTAAACCAAAATTTAACTTACATTTTTATTAATTTTACTAAAAAAATGTTCTTAACAAGAAGTTGTTTTTAAATACATTAAATAGCTTTCTTTGTATTTTATGACCTTTATTTCAGCATCGAAATTGGAAAATAGTTTTTTTATAAGCTCTAGGCTTTGGCAAATTTTTAAATGAAACATTTTAAATTTATAAAAAATATTTTGTTCTTAACCATCACTTTATTATACAAAATCATTTGTCAATTTTAAAAATCGTCATCGTCATCTTCGTCCTGTGATGGGACCCCACCTTCTGGGACTTCCCCGCGCAACATGAGTTCGTCATCGCTTATGACATCATCATCATCATCATCATCGGCCACATCAATATCATCACTGGATAACGAGTCATCGTCGCTACCATCGATGTACATACTTCTACGAACACCTGTGTTGGAATGAATTGATGTAACTTGTTTTACCCTCTTGTAGCGGGGCAACAACAGTCGCTGGAACACAGGTGTTCTGTTTCATAGACTTTGTGCCTGCTTAATAGTGAGTAGTTACCATGTATGTAACTTGTGTTTGATGTACAACTTATTGTACGGCTGACAATTTAGACAACTCATTAGTGACCACTGGATTCGAGCAATTGCAAGTAAGTGTTTTGCCCAAGAACAGATAGGCCCACATTGGTGTTAGAACCAAATCTCTAAATATTAAAATACTGAAAAAAACTCAGTATATATAACAAGACAAAAAAGTGAGAAACATATAGAGCAGTTAGTTGTTTAATTAATAAACAGTAAACACATAGATACCAGCATGGGGACGTTCAGGGTTCTGAGGTCTTTTTTCAAGATTTTCATTGTTTAAGTCGTCCGAATCCTCACCACTGCCCCCTAACCCCAATCCTGAGAATGGAAAAGAACGTTATGCTTGAATATGGTTTTGGATTTAAGACAGTGGTTCCTAAACTTTATTAACTCGTATACTATTTTTTGGTTTATGTAACGTTCTCGTACCACCTACACGACTAAAGGATCCAGGCCAAAAAGTTGGATTGCCTGATAATTTACACAACACAAACTTGGCACCGCCTTTCTCATAGTTACGTGTAAAATAAATGTCATTTGCCTATTAAACAGGGCAACAGGCAGTAATAAACTACCTAAATATGTTCCAGAAGTAGCACTGCTGTATATTTATGATGTTTTCCTCAGCCAAGCGGCATGTTTATTACGTAATAGTGGGAATTCACACATGGATTCATTGCATCATAATAACGATTGTTTGAACCTGTCAATTAATTACGACATAATGCAATTCACACGGCAATTATTTGCGTCATAATATCGATTGTTCCCTTGATCATTTGGCCTGCAGGTGCTTAAAATTTTCATGTATGGGCAAAATTAACGCGATGGTTTGGTGTGAACCTAATAAGTAGCTCGCGTACCACCTTGGAGACCTTCGCCTAACACTAGTGGTACGCGTACCACAGTTTGGGAACCACTGGTTTAAAAGAATAAGGGTTTAAATATATGTTATAATGTTGGGAATATATGTAACCTGATCAAATTATCCTCGGGGTGGGAAACCCAAGGGGTTTAATACACAAATCATACATGGTGGCTTCATACCACTTATGCTCGCTGTCAAGATAAACCTTACGTTGGAAATCAAGTGAAGTTGGAACAGAATAAAAAGGAAAAAATATTGTGAAGAAAGCAAAAAAGAATGCAAGAAAAAAGCAACAACTTACCATCAAGTCCGTCATTATCGAGAAACGAATCGTTGAGGATTACCTTCTTCTCTTCTTCTCTCAAGCGAGTTTGAATTCTCCTTAATGACAATTCATTCTCATTCATTCTTGCTTGTTCTTGTCTAAAGAATAATTGTATGTATTAGTTAGGGTAGGGTACCCATAAATTTTAAGATAAAAGTTCATTTATCTAAACATTTTTCTATGCGCAACTCTATTAAAGCTATTCACACTTGGAAATTAATTAGGGACTTGGCGCTACGAAAAGCGTAACAGACAAAAACCAAGTGCAACCAATTGTATATTATGATATATATACGTTTTGTCCACATGGTATCATTAAATATTCAGATTACTGTATTTCTTTACACAAAAATCCATCAACTCTATGAGCACCAGACCAGGGTCAGTCACAACTAAACAGGAACATTTACTCGTATTCCTGTCTCCTTGGTGAAGTCATATGTGCTCAGCTCCACACCACACGCATGCGAAGGTTTGCGTTAAAGCCGGTTGCTGAGCTTTTTTTAACATTGCCACATTCCTAACAGAAAGTGTGATAAAAAACTAGACTTTCCGCCCAGAATTTTTACATTTGCAATAAATTGCCTTAAAAATATTTGATTTAAAAAACTCTTTTCCGAGCACATTTCTTTATATCATGCACCCAATGGCGGACACTTGGTAAATATTCGGGGGTGCTGACAACTAGAGGTTGGCCGGAATTTACGTTTTACCGATAATCGTTATCGGTCAAAATGCGCAGATAATACACCAACATATAAATATAGTAGTTCGTGCGAAGCGACGTGCGTTCTATTTGATCTTTACGTATGTCATAGTTTAGCCTTCTGTACGTCGTAGTTTAACGTCCACGTGCATCGTAGCTTAGCATTTATGTGTGTCATAGTTAACGTTTAGTATTCACGTTGGTCGTTCCTCCAGAATTGTTTAAGAAAAGCAACACATATAACGTTACCTACTGAGAACATGCAGAACAAGTTGAACAACCATATTTTCTTTATTATAACTTGCAATATTGTGAATACAGTTATTAATTTTAATTAATACGGATCATTTCATATGTTTCGTTAGAGTGTCAATTATCGGTTTCAATGGAAAAAAAATATATCGGTCGGTCTTTACCAAACCCAGACAAAGCATGTGAAAAAGATATTTCTGAAGATGTGCTAATACTGCTGAAGTATAAGCACCGAGCCGAGTGCTAATGACGTTTTCAAGGTGAACAAGGATCGTACCTGATGAATCGAAAAGCACCGCTAATAAAAATCATACAGAAGAAATGGTTTACGTTCAAACGCTGCTTGATAAAGACCGCAAGAGAAGACGCGCTTTGTGAATTCCAGTGTGGCAAGATGCAGAATTCATATAAAAAAAAATATGTGTAATAATTGTTAATAACAGAAGTTTTTACGGGGGTTAATAAGCAAGCTACATTGCCGCTCACTTTGTATTACTATCTTTTCTCCTATAATCCAAAGGACAGCGTTTTTGGCTTCAAGCCAACGATTTTTGGTGCGGTGCTGATCGTTGACCGCAACACACCAACGTCCTGCCCCGATCAAAGCACGATTGCCGCTACGCTCATTTCGTGCGATTCGTTACTTTCCATAAGCAAATTCCCAACGAACGAAAATTAAAGGAAGAGAAAGTGAAGCTGAATAAATTTTAGTTGCCTCTCTTACTTAATTTTTAATACTTTTCGCTCTTGTGTTTATACCAATCGCATATGGAAACTTCCGTTTTCTAATGAAAATTGGCTACCCTTGGTTAACAACCATGAAGCCCTGCTGCGCATGACTGATTATTGTTAATTAACATCAGCTGTTTCATTTGAATTACTGATCGTAACCACGATTTTTAAGTGCACACATCCTCCAGACAAACCCGCGTAAGCCTGCGAGTTAGCACTTTTATTGTTTTGTTTATTGGGGATGCTTGCGATTGGTTGCAAGAATTAAAGTGGCTTTTATCAACTACAACACTGCGCATAGTTGCAATCGTTATCTAAATTGTCTACCTGTTTTAAAAACCAATAAAATTTAAATAAATAGTGTTATTACAAAAATTACAAAAGATATAAATTAAAAATAAACAAAAATTTAAATTTCAGAAACACCGGATACTTTCTAAAATACTCTGGTGTTTCTTAGAAACCCAAAAATTCGATGCCAACTTACGCGGTGCGCTGTCGCGGCACCGGTCGCACGAAGGACTTAAATGGACTTTCTGGGTAGATAGGGTTTTGTGCCAAATCTGGCCTAAATCCTATTTCCTTGACAGGGACTCACACAAAAAGAATAAAAAAATACTATGGTTCTCCATTTGGTGTTTGCGTCTTAGGCAAAATATTCACAAGCAAAACGCCAACCTGTTATGATCCTCCATTTGGTGTTCAAGGTACGTCATGTTTCTAAACTTAATCAGGTAACTGGCGTATTGAAGTTTTAATTCTTCTTCTAAACGTTCAAACTCATCCATGAATGCGGGGCGAACACTTTGTAAAGTGGAGAGACGCTTTTTGGAACGATCCAATTCCGACTAATTTGCGACCAGATGTAATTTAGTTTGACTAGTTTACTTTGTAAGCACTTTAAAGGGGCATACTAACGAAAAATCAAAATTTGTGTTAATTGTGTATTGATAGATATGCTTAAATGTGATCTAAAGCTACCGTTCAAGTTTTAAAATACAAAACAGCATCTGAAAAAAATGAGTTAAAAAACCGCTGGAGTAAAAAAAAATTGGCTGTGGCGCAATGCATGGGATTTCCTATTATGAATGAATGTTTTTAGAAAAAAAAAACACTTAACTTTGATCGTTTCTAGTTTCTAAAATACTAAAGAAAATTTAAATTTTATTTCTGATTTGGTATAATGAATGCTTTATAAAAAAGTCAGTTTTTCGTGTTTAACATAACGTATAAAAATATGCTGAGTCAGCATAATCTGGTATGTACCTACGTTCAATCGAATACTTAAAACATAATAAAGTCTATGTTGTACAATTTTTATATATATTCTTGAAGAAAAAGCATTTATTATACCAAATCAGAAATAAAATTTGAATTTTCTTTAGTATTTTAGAAACTAGAAACGATCAAAGTTGAGTGAATTTATTTCTTATGGGAAATCCCATGCATTGTCGAAACAGCCGAATTTGTTTTACTCCAGCGGTTTTTTTCACACGATTTTTTCAGAAGCCGTTTCGTTTTGGCAAACTTTGATGGTACCGTTAGGTTACATTTGTGCATATCTATCCACACACAAATTTTCATTTTTCGTTGGTATGCCCCTTCAAAGTATATGAGCTATGATATTTTAAATAGTCAAAAAACTGTAATTCGCAAAAAAAACTGTTTTAAAATAAAAACGATATTCTAAAGTTGGGCAAAATACTTCTTTTTTAATATTTGGTCAAACAAATGTTTAAACAACCCTGTAGTGACTACTGGGTTTTGGGAATGGTCATTAAATCTTTCCCAATTTCACATACGACTATAATGGTATCAGTATAAAGCCTTGACCCAAGAACCTTCTGTTTACAAAATAAGCACTTTACTATTGTAACCTCAATAATTTTCAAGTATATACGATAGTTCTTAAAATCAAAGTTTTGGCCAACTCTGGTTCAAATCAAGGACCCATGGTATGCTGCAGAACTTCACCCATGAAAACAAAAATTACGATTATTTTACTTTTCTCTTTTCAATCTTGGCTTCAAGGTTTGCTTCATCTGCTGCCACGTTGTCAAGTTTCTGAAGTGTGGATTTTGTGTTTTGCTCAACTTTCATTATGCTTGACCTAGTTACAACAATCAAATATTATTCAAAGATCTGACTTGGACAGTGTGTGTTACATTAGTGGTGCTTGGGGTAACTTGTCTCACGAACTTTTAAAACTTTTTAAAACTTCAAAAATTTTGTCTCACGAACTTTTAAAACTTTTTAAAACTTCAAAAATTCGATGAGTTTGTTCTAAATTTTATTATTATTATCATTCAACTAACCTTAGCCCCTTCTCAATAGTGTTGATATCTAGTGGGTGGGCAAGAGCCGACATCCGTGCATCTCTAAGTTCAGGTTCCTGTGATAAAAGATGATACAACGTGGCTCCTCGTTGCGTGACTTCCGATGCAAGTTGACGAACAGCTTTCAACTCGTTGATTTTCGAAGCTTTTGTTAAAACATTGATATTAAAGAATATTACTGAGTATAATAAACAGTTTTATTATTAATTGTCCAGTAGCCCCACTCTGCCATTCTCATTTCCAAAATAAAGACATTCTGTACAATTTATAAACGCTACCATTTCTAATACTAATGTATTCTAAAGACAAAAAACCTTGTTTAAGCTGAAACTTCGTACATCATAGATATTAGAAAACCACATATAATTATCTAGTTAACAATCAAATACCTTGCTACGAAGTCTAAAAAAAAGGACAGCCATTTTAAACAGACCTTTATCGTTTGAACTACTTCATAATTCGATCCAAAATTTGTTTTTGTAAATTGACCATGTAAATATTTTTTTATGTAAATAAACAGCAAATTTAAAGGGACATAACAACAAAAAATCAAAATTTGTGTACTGATGAAGAAGCATTTATTATACCAAATCTGAAAAAAAATTGAATATTCATGCGTAGTTTAGAAAATAGAAAACGTTAACATTTAGTGAATTTTTTCTTCTGTTTGATAAATATTGTTCATCCAGATCAAAAAAAAGAATTTTTAATGCATTACTTGGAGTAAGTTGAAGAAATAACCGAAAGTTTGTGAATTTTGTTTCTTTTTATCCAACCTAATATTCGGTGAATTTTCCATGGGTGTAAGGTAACTGTAACTGTTTTGGGTGTCAAGATAACAGAAAAACGCTAACACACACAAGTTTCATTCAATTTCACATTCCTTTGCTTGGAAAGTTAGAATTGCAACATTATTTTTATTTACTTGTAAGTATCTGTCACATGTCTTATTACAACTCTAATATCAACTATGATGCTTCATAATATGTAGAGGAATGTGCCCACTGCCCAATCAACAAGGAGGTCAAAACATTGTGTTCGTGTATAACAGTATAAGTATGAAATAAATCAGAATGCCACATTTTTATGCTGTGCGTCGACTTAGGCATTAGAACAAGATGCATGTGATAACATACATTTATCACTTGGTAAGCGAAGCAATCGTTGTTCATTCTTGTGAAAATTGAAGTAATGCAAATTAATTAACGAGCACCGAATGTTACCAGTTGAAGTTTCACATGATCTATCTTAAAAGAGTGTTACATAACATAACAAGTATTAAACAAATTTTAAACATTTGAATAATATTTTAGGCCTCTGTCCAAGTCCAAACTTGACAGATACATTGTAATATCCAGAAGATGAATTTGCAACTGATTATTTTTTGCCACTTTCCACAGAGCACAGGCCTAACTGGTAAAAATATTTACATAGAAAGCTTGTCTGGCTAAACTCGCTATCTTTTAGTTGCTTCACTTTTTTTCTTTTTTAACATACTTTTTATTTTTAATATATTTTTTTAAATGTAGTTTTACTAGGAATGTGCCTAGCTAAGCCTGAACTCAAAGAGTAAACGTTTTGCAACGTCTTTTCATAGCCTGCTATACGCTTCATGACTCAAAAACTACCCAATAGTACAATTTTTAATTTTTTTACAGCTCATGATCCAACAAGGTTGCTATGAAAGAGTCAATAAACTGACATTTGTGGGTAAATATAAAAAGATTCGAAATTCTAGATTCGGAATTCTAGATTCAAAATAAAGTATTCTAGGATATCCTAGAATACCTAATTATTCTGTAATGTGCATCCCTACTTACCAATATCAAACGTGGTAAGACTGTGACTGCTTTGTGAGTCCCCAGCAGAGGAATGATCAATTGCTTTCATGGCTGAGTGGAGAACAGAAGCAACTTTTAATAATTCCTTGACAGAATATCCATCAGCCATGTATAATCTTTTGGTGTTCAACTTAATGTGAATTTTGGTTGCAATGAATTGAGCAGAGGATTTGATAAAGATGACGCGATCCTGCTCTGTGTCAATGTCCTTTGGAATGTGAGCATCTGGCTCATACCTGGGGGGAAAATTAGGATCAAAAATTAAAAGGTTGGAAATTGTGGTGCCCTACTGTAAAGTATGAAGTTGAAATTATTAACTGATCCTCACAACACAAACACATGTTTGGAATGAATGACCAACAAGATAAAACAGACAAAGGAAAAATCACTAAACCAGAACATAAAAGCACATGATTATTAGGAATAGGCACCACTTAGATAAAATATGAACTAAAAACAATGGTAACTTAACGGGTTTAGTGCATGCTTCGCAGTAGTGACCAGCATGTTTAAAAGGGGGCTGTTATATAATACAACCAGCTGAACCAGGAAACCTCATACCCAATCGCGGCAAAAACGCGTGTCAGCGTGTGTTAGAGTTTTCGGGCTGCAAATGTGTTTGAAAGGGCTGTCATGTCAGCGTAACAGAACCCTTTTCTTCATTTTACAACTTACCTCTGTATAAGCCAGAGAAGAATCTCAGCCACCAGTTCAAAGTTTGGTTGCCTGAAGTTTTCCACAGATATGAGTCGAGGATAGCCAAGTCCTCTCATCATCTCTGTGAAGTTACGAAGATCCCGGTACGACATTAGAAGGCAGTAGAGAGCCACAAATGTTATAATGGCAACGCAAAGTTTAAATTATCGAGAACACTAAGCCTGGAACGAGAAAAATATTAAATGTTTAGAAAAAAACGCTTAGAAAAAAGGATGATACAATTGTTGCCCGCTTTTCCATATTATTTCCTAATAATATTGGAATATAAACGACTATATTACCATTGTGTATATTATAATTAGGCAGTGCTGCAGCCAATTAACAAATTTAAGGATTGTTTAAAACCATGGATTTTCCTGTGGCCAGGCAATCCCTGTTGTCATGCGATCACTTTCCTCAGTTTCAAAACTGTTTCCCGTCTCTCCATCAAAAACATCACTTCTGTCTGCTTCACTGACTCTAGAGAGGCCGTCCTTTGCTTCCACACAACATGGGTTTAATGAGAGAGCGATGCTATAATGATCCACTGCATCTGTGAGCTTTGACAGTTTACAATAACAGTCACCAAGCAAGCAATGCAAGGCGCTGCTACCAAACCTCTGTGTGGCCAATTTAAGACACTTAATTGCTTCGGAGTATTTCTCTTGTCGGTACAAAATGGTACATTTCGTTTCAATCGCACTTTTATGTTTTGGATCAAGAGTAAGCGCGCGGTCCACTAGTTTCCCAGCTTTGTCTAGCACACTTGAGTCAGGTAACATTGTGAGTGCACAGAGTACATACGAGCCAGGTGACGGACCAAGAGCCTCGAACGCACTTTTTGCCACAGTCAATGCGTCGTTATTACGATTCTCACTCATGTAGCATGATACAAGCTTAGCATAGCAGTCCAATCTATGAGGGGCGAGTGAGATTGCTTCTTTGGAGTGTGAGAGAGCAGTCTGTACTTCTCCAAGCCCAACCAGACCTGCAGCTTTTAAGAGGAAAGCCTGCACTGAAAACGGATCTAGTTGATTAGCTCTCGCAGCCAAATAAACTGCTTTTGTGTAATCCTCATTTAGTAGAGCATGGTAACCAAGGGCAATCCATGATTCAGGCTGAAGATCTGAGACAGCAAACAACTCGGTGGAAAACTTGCCAAGTTCTTCTGCTTTCTTCTCATCATATAGGAGAGAAGCATAAAGGTCCATGCCACGAAGCCAGAACCTTTCCTGTCTGTGAAGTGACTTAAGATGCATCATAGCAGAGTCATGATCATCAGCCATGTAACACGCAATGGCAAGATCATATTGTACTGTTGGGTTGCCAGCCAAACTGACTCGCTTCTGCAGAGCATCAAACGCAACCACACTTTTTGTGTGTTCTTTGTTCACAACAGACGCATGAGCTTTTATGTATGCAGGCAACCAGTCTACACTACCATTCACATTCATTATGCTTATCACCACATTAGGATGCTCACCCAGTCGTAACAACTCGATTGCGCAATCCAGCGCAAGCGGACACTCACGAAGGACTTCCTTGTAACAATTAATGGCATTTCTTCGCATTTGTCTTGCTTGGTAAAGCTTTCCAATTGCGTAGTTCACCTTCGAACACCTTCGTTTTTCCTCAATGTTCAGCAGCGCCTCTAGTGCTCCATCCTCATTCTTTTCTTCCATGCAACACTCGTATATTCGAAAATAAACTAGAGACAAATTCGTTTCCTTCTGTGCGCTCTTCGTGTTTTTTGGCACTCCTTTGCGCACGTTAAGTGCTCGACGGTAAGCTGCTTCTGCCCTCTTGTATTCCTTCTTGGCAAAAAAACTATCGCCGCTGTACACTAAAATATCATATTGCTGACTTGGACCAAATGCATTTAAATTCTTCGTGATTGAAATTGCTAGACCGGAAAGCAAAGCCACTGAAGCATGAAGTTCGCTTGAGTGTAACATCCTTAATTGGTCCACTATACAGACACTGGCCATTTTCATAAAATATTAATTCTCTAAAACTACAACTAGATGAACCAGAAATAAAATAAAATACTGGTTTTCTGCAAATACAAGTTTGTAAAATTATATGCAGGGCCGTAAATAGGCGCATTTTTCGTTCGTTAACGAACACGCGTCCAAATTAATTTGGGCGCATTTTTATGTTTAAAATTTAACTTAATAAATTTAAATAAATTTTATTACATTTTCATATTTCATGTTTAATTAGCATGGAATACGAAAATTAAAAGTTACATCAGGTTTCCACTAGTTACGTAAAACAAATCGCGTGTCTGTGAAACTTGACGATAATAACCTTTAAAGTGTTTTTTACTCATGCGACTCTAAAAACAACGTAAAATCTTTGAAATATTTTAATACCAAACTGAAATATTATATTCAAAACTTTGTAAGTACAGAATGTTATACTCGGTATTAGATTCGAATACGTTGTTAATGTTATTTAGCCTAGTAGGGATTCACACAAGGATTTATTGTATCATAATAGCGATTGTTTGACCTGAAAATTGATTGCGACATATTAGCAATTCTCACGATGACTATTTAGGTAATTATAGGGACTCACACTTTCATCATTTAGCATGTAGGAGGTTTAAACACAGGCTTGAATGGGTAATACTGCCGCTGGTGACCAGTGAAAATTTTGGTCTCAAAATGTTCATTGTGTCTCCCTGATACTCGCTGTCTATTTTTTTTTTAAACTTGGGCGTTCGTATCGAAAATTAACTTTGAAAATGAGCCCTCAAAGGTTAGATTATTAAATCATAGAATGCGTATTACTACCTTTGATTTCTACGTTACATATTACGTAATTTGTTAGATTTTTTTTAATTTAGGGTTTAGAGGTTAAAAGTAGAGGTTATAGTACGGTTAAGGGTTAGGCTTGGGGTTTTCCCTAGCTGAAAACAGTGCGACAATCAAGATTATAACATGCTGTAACATACGTAATATGTCACTACTGTGACGTAACATATCGCTATTGTGACATAATAAATGGTTAACCTTGCGCAAGTCAAGCGAATTAAATTTGGTAATACTGCCGCTGGTGACCAGTGAAAATTTTGGTCTCAAAATGTTCCTTACGTCTCACTGATACCCGCTGTATAATTTTTGTTTTTAAAAACTCGGGCGTTCGTGTCCATAATTAACTTTAAAAATGCGCGAAATCGTGATGCGTCACCGTATTTTCCACAAGAGCCGTCAAATGTTAGATTATTACGTCATAGAATGCGCATTACCACCTTTGATTTCTACGTTACAGACTACGTACTTTCTTAGTTTTTTGGATTTAGGGGTTAAAAGTAGGGGTTATGGTTGGGTTAAGGGTTAGGGCTTGGAATTTTCTCTAGCATAAAACAGTGCGAAAAACAAGATTATAACGTGCTGTAACGTACGAAATATGTCACTACTGCGATGTAACATGTCGCTATTGTGACGTAATAAATCGTTAACCTTACGCAAGTCAGGCGAATTACGGTGATGAAGCATGTTTTCGCTCATTTTCAAAGTTAATTTTCGACACTAACACCAGAGTTTTTTGAAAAAAAAATATACAGCGGGTATCAGGGAAACGTAAGGAACATTTTAAGACCAAAATTTTCACTGGTCACCAGCGGCAGTATTACCCAAACATTTTTACTGGTCACCAGCGGCAGTTTTACCGCTTGAATGTTGCTTTTTTATGTTAACCTTCATGTGCGCTGTATTTTTGTCTTTATGTGCGTCGTAGTTTAACCTTCACATGTGTCGTACTTTAACTTACACATGCGTCTATGATTACCTTTCGCAAGTAAAAAAACAAACGTAAAATCACAAGGCTACGGTTCAACCGTTATTTTTTCACGCAAAAAGATAATTGGTGCTATTGAAGAATCTTCCCCCCCCCCATCTTATTTGCTAAACACTAACCCCTAACACCTAGGTTAGGGGGTTAGGTGTTAATGGTTAGGGGGTTAGTGGTTAGCAAATAAGGTGGGGGAAGACACTTCCTATGTGCAAAAATTGTTTATTTTAAAAAAAAAACTTGTCAATCTACCACAAAAATAATAAATAAATAAAAAAACTCACCTCCTATACTGGCGGAGAGTAAGCTTGTCTTTAATATTGACAAGTCAATTTAACCAACAGCTTGAAATAAGAAATTGCTAAAATACCGCGGTCTCCTCCTGAAACCATATCATAGATATCATAGGTATAACTGTATGATGTCTATGAACCATATAGATAGCGCCTGAAAAATGGTTGCTAAACACTTAAACCAGAGTATACTAAACTTGTTTATACTAAACTTGTTTAGTATACTCTGCTTAAACCAACACATTTATTTGCACCGTTTTAACATAAGTAAAACATATGTATTATCTATGGTTTCAAGGTACATTTCTACCATCTGTACTACTGGATCGGTAGTTGGCTTACGTCAGAGTCGTAAAAACACCGAGCTGTCCAACTGCCGTTGTCGTAATATATTTGTTCCGATTGATATATATAGTAGGTTGGGGGAAGATGGGATACCTTTATCACATATTATTTATATATCCTGATCCTGTTTTTAACAATTAACAAAAATCTATGGAAGCCGTAAAGTTATGTTTTTATAATTCATTGAATGTTCTATTTTTACTACCAAATGTGACCAGTAAATAGAATGAAAAGGTGTCCCATCTCCCCCCATCCTGCTATTATGTACCGGGCGCTATTGCGCATGGACCGACACGCTACTGCGCATTCACAGTAAGTTGGAACAAATACAATACGAGCTCTAATAAATACGTATCGACTGAAAAAAATTCCGGAAAAAAATATTACTTATTTTGTTTATTTTTTTAATTATTATTTTTTAGGAAAAAAATGTTTAATTTTTTAGGTATTAGGTATAGCGCAAGGCTGGATCGGTGGAAAATTCTATAAATATGTGTTTTATGGCGAATTTTAATATTCATAACTGCTATTTTTTCGTATAATTAACTTTTTTTAGAATCGGTACCGCTGGGGTCTAGTCAGTTAATTCTCAATTCTAGCATTTATTCTTTAATCTCTTGATTCAAATCAAATCATAGTATATATTTATAATTTTTAGACTAAATTTTCAGATTTTTTCACCTTTTAGTTTACCGCTCGTAATAAATCATTATGCAGCCGCCACAATATAAATAATATTAACTTCTAACATTACCTATAATACTGCGTGATTATGGTTTATCCAAATTCT
This sequence comes from Ciona robusta, assembly GCF_009617815.1. NCBI lineage: Eukaryota > Metazoa > Chordata > Ascidiacea > Phlebobranchia > Cionidae > Ciona > Ciona robusta. The sequence goes on from NC_143236.1 coordinate 181,529, forward strand.
CAAAAACAGACGTCTTTAAGCGACGACAAGGTTAACTAGTGTAAGTTTACATGTCAACACATGGTACAGGAGTTGTACAAAGCGTATTTACACATATTCTTTACCAAAGCGTATTTACACATATTCTTTACCGTCTTAAGTTTAATAAGTTTTAATACACGAATAAATGCAATCTATCTACTGCCCCGCAATCACCAATGACTACAGTAATAAAATAAACAACCAAATCACTTCATTGTGGCCCTTACATCTGTTAGTATTGCTCTATTTTGCAAAGAAAAGACAAAGTATTTTGTTCGCATTCGCATCTAGCATTGTTTATTTTGATCAACCGAGGCAAATATTCAGTATGCAAAATTGATGAGACAAGAGATCACAGATCTAATGAATGAGCATGTTTTAAACTGATTAGCATAATATAGTGGAGTCGGGGAAGATGGGACACCTTTAACACATAATATCCAAATAGCCTGATCGTGTTTTAAACAATTAACAACGGTCTGTGGAAGTCGTGAAGATACGGTTTAATAATTCATTAAATGTTCTTTGTTTACCACCAATTGGAAAGAAAAAAAACAAAATGAAAAGATGCCCCCATCTCTCCCCCCTACTATATTAACTAATCCTTTTACTACAATGGTCGACTGGGCTGGATCATAAACAACACCGAAGCAACCAACAAAACGGGTTCTAGTCGCCATTGGTGACTGTGAAGCAGTAGGCAGAATGTATTTATACATGTATTATAACTAATGAAATTTATGACGTATGAGGATTGAGTGATTGGTAAAGAATATGTGTAAATACACTTTGTACAACTCCTGTACCATGTGTTTATGGTAAACTTACACTAGTTAACGTTGTCGTCGCTTAGAAACGTTTGTTATTATGAATTTTGACAAACTGTAACCACGCCGAAATTAGGTAATGTTAGAAGTTAATATTAATCATATGATGTTGAATTAAAAATACTGTTTCAATTAGGATTAGTGATAATAAGGTATAGGAGTAGTGCATTTAATGTGTCCCCACTTAAATGCTAATAGTTTGATTTAGTCGTGAATCGTTGTGAGGATTTCTTATCTCACCAACACGTGCAGTCGTGCACTCCAAAGCTCCCAATGTCCCACATTCCTAGACCTTATAGCCGTTGTTTTGACCTGTCGGAACATAGAGTTTTAGTTCAACCGGTTAGGTCGCGCGCGGGGAACAGATAATAGCCTAATGTACCGAGTTCGATCCTCGCCCGATGTAACGATTATTTTGGATTTATTTTCTTTTAATGAGAGATATAAGAGGCTATTATTATACACATTTTTATTTTCAATTGTACACTAACGTGAACAAAGCCAAAACTTACCAATTACTGTGTTAATACTTGGTTCCCGATGTATGACAGTTTCACTAGACTCGCAAGCGTTATAATCATTAATTACATATTAATTGGACGATTTTATACACTATGGTTCATAAGACTAAACTTAGTGAGATTTGATGTATCGAATACATTTGATTAATTAATGTTAAAAGTACATTTTAGAAAAAGCGCTTGATTTTAAATAAACAGAAAAGTAATCGTTAATTACTCGCTAATTAGGCGAGTGTATGCAGTATAATTTATAAAACTGTGCTTGGTTTAATATACAACAACAACAACAACAACAACAAGAACAACAACTGTTCGACGGAAAAGGATCTATATGACTACTAACGTGCTCAATAACGTGCTTAATAAGGTAGGTAAGCCAAAGTAAATTGATATACAAAACACAAGTTTACGTTTCAACCGTTATTTTTACGCAAAAAAATACAAGGTATGTGCGTAAATCATAGATAATACATATACGTATGCGTAAATGTGTACTTTTTTTTGAAATCTTTTAATTTTCACAGAAATAATTAATGAAAGCAGCGCCAACTAGTGAAAAAGTTCGTTTCTTAATTTAGTGTTTTCCCCTTTTCCTGTTTAGTGTGTATTTTAACATTTATTTTTAAGATGTTTTAGTTATAGCATAGATGTACCGATAGTTGATTGTTTTATCTAAATGAAACTGTAAGGGATTAAACAGATTTCATGAATGTTACGGTACACCCATATATTTGAATTAATAAGTTGTGTTTTATGTAATTAACGGAAACAGAAATGGATGACGATTCTGATGAAGTTTTAAATGTAAGATTTGGATCTTCAATTTCTGAAGACAGCAAAGTTACTTTTCACAAAGTTGAAACTATTCGATCTGTGTCCAACTATTCTCATCCAAGAAGCAATGGTTCTTTACAAAACTATGAAGACACGGCTTCGGGTAGTTTACATTCATATACAGATGAAATTGTCACTAAACTTCAAGCAAGTCTTCATGCACAAGAACAAAAAAATAAATCTTCTGAATTTAAAATCAAGTCACTTGAAACCGAACTGGCTTCTTTGAAAATGGAGTATGAAATGAAATGTGCGGAGGTAAAACAAAAAGACAGTGAACGAATTGCAGGAATGGTGGAAGAAATTATCGAAGCTCAAAAGGAAAGGGAAGCTTCTGTTTTAGCTCGAATGAAGCGTGCTGTTCAAGAAAGGGACGAAGCAATTTTAAGAGCAAAAGCTTTGTCAATGGGACCAAGATTAAGAGGTGATGAGAATAATAATGGAAGGCAATCAAAGCTACAAGAGTTGGTGTCATTATTGTGTGAAGCAGGGACTGGAAGAGCTGCCGTAGAATATTCAAACAAGATTAAGAGTCAACTTGATAACATGAGAAAAATGAAAGATGAAATTACCAGCGAGGAAATGAAAACATTAATTTGTGAAAGAGATGTCGCTGTGCAAAAGTGGCATGCGTTAAAGTGCTCAACACCAGTAGCAGCCACAAGTAATGCAGAAAAAAAGAAACACGGCGTTGAAAAGAAAAATTTAGTAAACGCTTGTGTTCAAGTCAATACAGAACCACTTGCTGGATCACTAATGGATCTTTCTCACGATGGTAAGGAAGTTGAAATGTTAAGAATTTGTTACAGTTTGCACAAATCATTGGTGGAGAATAGTAGGTTGGTGGTGGAACATGCTGAACAAAAAGATGCTGAGAGACTTGTGGAAGCTTTAAGAATTGAGCAAGATCACAATCGCATCCAGGAGATCAACAGCAGGAGGCAGGAGGAACAACTTCGTCGATTAACAGAGAAAAATGAAAGACTAGAAAGATTAGTAACTGTATTAAGAAAGAAACTTGCCTTGCTTGCTCAGCAGTCAATGGGTTCTGTGGCCAAGAAACATCAATAAGTCTATATTTTTATATATATATATATATGTTGTTTGCTATACTTTTAACTGTACTTATTTTGGTGTTTTATTAGAAGGTGAAAGCCATTAGTTTGAAGTTGTTTTTGTAGCTGCTGTTATGTTTCAATGTATCTTGCATATTTATTTTTGTTGCTATATATTTGTACAATTTATTTAAATCTATTGCAGCTTGAACTGTTTTTACTTGAATTTGCACTAAGTGTTAAACAAATAATTAAGATTTCTTCCTAATTATTAGATCAAAGCATATGTTAGCAAATTAGCAAACAATAATCTTGAACGACATCTTTGTAAATCATGGGTATATTTTCATCTGAGCATGCGCGAAAACTCCTTCATAACAAATGCATTGTCCTGATTGGAGATAGTGGTAAGGTATACAATATGCAATTAAAAGCGTATGGTATAACTACTAAGCAGTATTTCATATTTACGTAAAAAAATTGTTGTTTAGTTGGCTGAAAAAAAATATTCCAATATATGTTAATGAATTGCGGTAAAATTATAAAAGTAGCTACTGTTTCAAAAAGTTACAACCTAAGTTGTAATAAACAAAAAATTTTATGTGTTCCTAATTATTTCTTACTTGTTCTGCAGTGCAAAGAAGTGTGTACAAAGACCTAGTCGTACTCTGCCAGGAAAACCGCTTCATTAAGGATAAAGAATTAAGAGCCAAGGTGAATATTTACTAACTACATAAATACTTTGTGTGGTAAATCATAAGGATTTATATAAGACAGGGTGGTGGTGTTACGACCAAACCTAATAGCAAGAAGCAAACAAATGTGTACACTTTTTAGGGATGAGCTAATGGCGTCCCCAAGGAGAAAAGAAAAGTGTATAAGAATTGTAATTCCCAGGATTGCAAAATGGAGAATTCATATAAAAAATGAAATATATAGTCAAGTGGGATAAAAAAAAACATAGAGTTACATTTAGGTAAAGGTCAAGGCAAATTTAAAATCGTAATACCCTTCTTTCTGTGCAGTAAAAAAATAATGAATACAAAAATTAAAAATCTTTACTGTGACAATTATAATCATTGTGTGAATGCCTAGTATGTCATGACAAAGATTGTACTTATCCAAGTTAAGCTCAGCTACTCTATTACGCCAAGCATGACTTATGTATGTATTGAGGGTGATTGGAAGCGGAAAATTAATTGTTACAGTCTTACAGAGTAAAAGTAGGAGTAGGATTGAAACAAAAATTTTAAATTTAGGCTTGCATACTAACCACCATAAGTAACACAATGTATTTAATTTATGTTCTGTTATGTTCTAAGGACAGGATTACACTTTTATAAACAGTTAAAGGGACTTTTTAGGGAGAGGAATCTTTTTTCAACGACCGACTTGTGCATAGAAGTGAACTTACCAATGGAATACAATATCAGGAAATAAGGGAGTATAAAACAAATGACCAAATTATAAGGTGATACTTAATGCTGAGTAACTTTCTATAGGCCTAAGTTACTACCGAATCTCATACAGACCCAATATACATATTGTTTTTGTTTACTGGTTCACCTGTTTAAGCTCTTATGTCATGTTTAGGTTCTACTTTGTCACAAGAATTTACAACAAGTTTGTACAAGGTATTTTGGATGATTTTATGGAAGCAAACCAACCAACACCAGATGTGGTGTTGGTTAACTCATGTTTGTGGGATTTGACTAAGTATGCAAATATTATTATCTACTATTGCAAAACATCATTTTTGTTTGCTTCTTATACTTTTCTCATGAGTTTAATGTTTTTTGCATGGGTTAGAAATTTTAGGTTTAGTCTATATACCATATATTCATATTACTATATAAATATTAGGTACGGCCCCGGAGGAAGGTCACAATATCAGAAAAATTTGGAAAGGTTTTGCACCGAATTGGACAAATGTGTTCCTGTGGACACGTGTATTATTTGGAGAACCACGTTACCCGTGAGCCACCAAAATGCATAGATTGTTAAGTTTAATATTTCGCTTAACTTGATCTATTATAACCTGGACACTTTTATTTAACTCAAAATTATATAAATATATTATTATATACACATATAGTAAAGTGGGGTATTAATACACAATTTGGTACTTGGGGTAGGAAAGGTCAACCACTCTAGCCTGCTAAAACAATTGTTTTATTCATAGGCGCCGAGTTTGAAAAAAATCTTGGAGGTGCCAAGCGTGTTGTCATAATTAAACAAAGATCTATAGGCACGCTTATCAGTATCGGGGTATTGTTTAGACGTTTACCACTCGCCTATGGTTGTTATTCCACGTTTAAAGTTGATGTTTACGTACGTTTTTCACCCACCACGCATAATGCTTTGTTATGTCATAGTGGCGATTCACACGTTGGTTACTTGCGTCATAATAGCGATTACGTTCATTATTAGCAACCCAGGAGATAGACGTTTACATTTACGGTGGCGTTACTTCACAATTTAAACTATAGGTGAAAGCAGGCGCGGCGATTTTCTAATTTTCTTGCCTTCTTGGATATGCACTATGCAGAGCGCAGTGCGTTAACTATGACACCATTTAAATAAATTATTGGATATATTTGGCACACTTGTATGTTTGACGAAATTCACAACATATAGTTGCTCTGCGTAACTTGCAGTTTCGTGTAAATATTATTCGCTCGTTGAACAAGTGGTTATAAACTACGGTACCTAAAAAAATCGATCCCAGCAGACGGCAGCAGTAGTATATTCCATATTTACTATGTTTTTCTCAGCCAAGCAGAAAATTTCTTACGAAACAGCAAGGATTCACACGTGGATTCATTACATCATAATAGCGATTGTTTGACCTAGCAATTAATTACGGCATAATGGCGAATCACACATTGATTATTCGCGTCATAATAGCTACTCACATGTTCATTATTATCATATAATTGTGTAAAAACAGGCTGAATATTTGCTTTTTCACGTTTGCCATAAAGTAAAAAGTTGACACGTGTGCAATGAAAACTTTGAAAGCGCTTAAACGCGACGTAATACTCCTCCGATTGGTGTGTGACCACTGGACAGCTTCAGTGTTATTAACTCGGTATCTAACGACGTTTAAAAAATTCACAAAGTGCGTCGCATCTCTGGAGGTCGGCATCAGTGGTTTTATTGCAAACAGCTTCTACGGGTAAAAAGCTTACTTTTACCTTTGGCGATAACTATTTTTCGGTCAAATACAAATTTCTAAATTAAACAAACAATGAATACATTTGGGGGGTTTGCTAAACTTTTTATTGTGAATGGACCTTTTGTGATAATTGTTTTATGAATTCAGTTATTTGCTATATATTGAAGTAGTTTGTTGCTAATGATATTTAATTAAAAGTTTTCCAACATTTCCTACACAAGAAGGGGGAAAAAAGATTGTTTTATTTTTCCTTTTTTTTGTTCTTATCCTAGCCAATATTAACTTTGTGAATGAATTGATTTTAAAGGTTTATAGTTACAGGTCATTTTCAATATGTTGCTGATTTTAGTTTAGTTTAATTCAAGTTGTCAGTTATCGGCATTGTTTTCAGTCCAATACTCTAATAGATGTTATTTTTGGGTTATATATAAATGGAAGTAGCCTAGTTTATTAAAACTGTAAGAGTAAAGAGAAGCATTAGAAAAAAAGATTAATACAAATGAAATTATTTTGTAATAGGTAAGTCAAAGGGCAAGAGGAGGATTTTTATCAAAAAATGTTGCAAATTGTGCAAATACACTACTGGTTGATGTGTTGCTTGCAAATCATCTTGCTCACACGATTGTTACACAACATAAATACGATGTGGTTGATATGCACTTTCTTTTTACACAGCAGCAACAAAGGTATGCATGTGCTTTTGTGTGAGTTTATTATTAATGCATATCATGTCAAATTTGGTTTTATATGGTTGCGATGATCAAAGCTATTCATACTTCACAAACCAATTTATTATTTGTTGTTAGTTTACATACAAGATTCAAACTTTCAATTAAACATTGCTGGACTAACAATGCGCATCCGTAAACCTATAGAAGCAATTTTCAGTATCTCAAATGTCTTGCATTGTTAATATTATCAGCTATTATCCCCTCAATAGGGGATGTTTGATTATGAAATCTATATCTTGCACTATTGCGATTCACAAGACCCACTGTCTTGTAGTATTTATTGAATAAACAAAATAGTATGACTTTTCCTTTTTGTTAGCTTTGTTATATTTTTATCAGGCGAGCCAAGGACGGCGTACATTGGAACATGTATGCGCATCGTCGAATGACAAATATATTGCTCACCCATATTTCTGATGCTTGGGGTTTGGGAATTCCTGTTCAACCATCATTTGATGAAACAGTTACAAACTTTAATCCAAAAGGTTAATGTGATTAGTTGTTTTTAGTACTGCAGAAGTTTTTATTTTCTGGTGTATTTCTGTCATGTATGCTAATTTTGCAGATATAAGCATGAACACAACAGACGTGTTACATTATGCTTATCAAAATGCTCGGAAACTGACCGATGAAGAATTACGATATGGAGGTCCAATCCGATCATCAAATGAGATGTATGATCTTTACAACAGTTTCTACATCGTACCTAAGGACTTGCAGCCTCAGAATGACGAGGTGATGCGAAATGTGTATGGAGTTGCCTAAAATGTGACTACATGCTCTGGTTTTTTATAAATTCAGGTTTTGCTCCGGATAGCTTTGTTTGATAACCCACTTTATTTAATGATATAGTGAACCAAACTTTTAGAATTAAATAAATGGTAGTCTTTTTGTTTTCTGTTAGTATAAAATCAAAAATCCATGACAGCTTGGACAGATCATAATAGTATATACTGACGTCACTGTGACGTGCTTAATATAAAGACATCATAATGTATTAATTAAAAATTGGTTTGGTTTGGAATGTACAGCAATGTATTTTTATTTCCTTTATTGAAACTTTGGTGGTACTTTTAGATATATTTTAGCATAAATTCGAATACAAGTTTTAATTAGTCATTGTTATATGCCTGCAGCCCATTTAAAAAGCAATGTTATGGCCAGTAGAGTAATTTTAAGTTCTAACTACTTTGTTTGTGAGGAACAGTCTCTCTATCATCATCCGTAAAATGCAACACATAATGTTTCAACCACAGGAACACTATGTTGATGAATTTACAAGATTTATTCAACAACATTCGAACGACATTTATCAACATGGTGAACAACATCAACATCAACATCTGCAAAAATTGCAACGTCAGCAAGTTGTCAATTATTATTTGAATCAGGTAATAGTGAAGTAAAAGTAATGAGAAATTAAATTAAGGTTGAAAATTAGTATTTTTGTAGCAGCATTTGAAAGAGGTTATTTTCTAACATAACTTAGAACGATTTCTTGAACTTGTGTGTCACAAATAAAAAATATATTTCTAATTAAAAACAAAAAAGCAGAACTATACTTAAAGGAGCTTGTTCCAATATAAAGTAATTCATAAGGAAGATGTATAATTAAACATTGTTGTACAACTCCGAGACTATGTGTTGAATTGTAAACTCACACTGGTTAATCTTGTCAGTTCTCGTCACATAAAAACGTTTGTTTTCATTATTTTCAGTAACAATGATTTCCTTGAAATTATGCTATATTAGAAGTTGAAATTAATTATTAACGTCTAATATTTAAGGGGGCATACAACGAAAAATTAAAGTTTGTGTATTGATTGATGTATATGCTCCAATCTCAAATGTGACCTAAAAAAGTACTATTAAAGTTTCAAAATACGAAAAAGCTTTTGAAAAAATGAGTTCCAAAACCACAAATTCGACCGCTGAAGTAAAAATAAAATGGCCCTCCCGCAATGCATGGGATTTCCCATAGGAAAAATTATGTTTTAATTTTCGATTGAACATAGCAACATAACATGTTCTCAGGCTCTCAGCACTTTGTTTCCTATTGATTAATTTTTAGCACTTTTTTATATTAAAATGTTCGTTATGTCTAAATAGTACCTGCTGTACCATTTGTTATAAAAAAGTCACTTGTTTGTGTTGAACATTAGGCTGAAAATATGCTGAGTCAGCATAATCTGGTATGCAGCTAAGTTCAATCAAAAAATTAAAACATAATAAAGTTGGCGTTTTTATTTTTTTAACATATTCACAAAGAAAAAGCATTCATTATTCCAAATCCTAAATAAAACTTGACTTTACTTCAGTAGTTTAAAAACTAGAAACAGTTAAAGTTCAGTGCTTTTCATTTATGAGAAATCCTAGACATTGTCGAAACAGCCAATTTTTTTTTTCTTACGATTTTTAAAATGCTGTACTGTTTTCGCAAACTTTGATGGTACCTTCAATTTACCTTTGAGCATTTCTATCAATACATAATTTTTTATTTTTCATTGGTATGCCTCTTTAAATAAATAGGTTTGTTGAGACATCCGTAATCTATATTTTGTTTAGTAACTGGTCTTTTAAGAGTATGTCGCACACAGGTGTTACTTCCTTGACTGCAAGTCACCAGCTGGAAATTGTGACCTTTTTAAAACATTATTGCATTAATAATTTGATGTTGGCATATGTTGCTTAAAATTGTATGTGTAAAGTTTCTAAAGTATGGTGGAGTGGGTCATTGTCTATAAAACGAGTACAAGTAACTAAAAATAATTTTAGTTCGTGTGTTATTTTTCAGGAGCAAGATCTGCCATATTATTTCAACCATAAAAGTAACAACTTCATCCATAACCAAAACAATAGTAAGTTTAGTTATTGTTACAATATTCAGCATACGTTATCTAAGTATTGATCATTGGGTTTTGACACTTCATGGATTGTAATAAAAACTACTTTTTAATCTATTATTTCTTTTAAGACTGGATTCCCCATGCTCGCAGCAAACCCTTGTATAAAATGCGGCCACAAAAAGCTTCTCAGCAGAAAAAAACACGTCGCCATCCATACAAACACAATCACCGATAAGAACTATCACCATATGCTGCCTTCTTTCTTATCATGTGCGGTGCTTTGGCACCTAACTGCCTTATCTGCTCTGAACACTTGCCAACATTTTGTTCTTTCCTATTTTTCATTACGAACTCTGTGTGCAACTATTTCATTATTTTATTTCTCAATACTGTGCATTCCAGTTAAGGTCCTATTTCTGATTTTGTTGCTGGGTTTCCTTACCATTAATTACCTCACATGTGGCTTGGTTATGTGAACTTTGTTATGCTCGATCAAACTCGATAATATGCATGTCTTCGGACGAACTAATTGTGAAATTATCCTCGTACTCCAATGGAAGCTACTGTACAACTTTGTTTTGTCTCCTCTTTCTTTTGTTGTTCTTTTTCATTTCTTGTTTACAATATTAAAAAATATGACAGACTTGGCAGTAACTGGAGGTTTTGAAGTTCTTGTCTTGGTCCCCCTTGTTGCTTTTTCATCAAGTGTCTGGGAAACTAAAGTGCTAATAACACGATTGTTCTGTTTTACACCTTTGGACCAGCTTTCCATTTACCACTTTTGTAAGTTTGTAGTGTATTTATTTCTATACGCTATGACTGAGCAATTTGGATAACCCACCGTAACCACGGAGTAAACCAACTAACAAAACGCACCCAATACAGATGGCTGTAAACACAACACCACAGCATTAAGGGAATAAAATTTATAATTTGCTTTTAAATACTCCATTTGAAGTTGTGGACATTGTTAGAATGTCGCCAAACTGTTTAAGCACACCATTTCTACGTAGCGACGACAACTTGGTTTATACGCAAGATATAATGGCTACGCAACACGGCTGTTTAATATTTAATTTTTATTCACTAAGAAGTTTTGAATAAATTATAATATATAGACCTACCTGTGCTCAAAGCACAGTCTATCACAACATCTTTATTATTTTGACGCCCGAAATAGTACCAACGACGGGTTAGACACGGGCGCGCCAACCAATTGTGCTACGGCTATATATATATATATCATTGGTCAGGGGCGCCGATCCTGGATATGCGGCCCATACCTCAGAATTGTTTATGGGTATGCGGCATACACGACATTGACGCGGCAATAACGTTGAATACCCAGGCAGTCTCGTAAAAATTCCACACGGAATGAGGTCTTGTAGCCATTTACGTGCATAATATATAAATTTAGTAACGCGTTATATATTATTTTTACAGCAACTTTATCCAAGTAGCCAATACCATGTATGCAGGCAAACTTATACGAGTGTTTTCCCGTGTAAAAAAACAATCTATGTTGTAACAATTAAATTACACCATCTAGCACAAAAGGAAGAAATGACGCTTGCGGTAGGTCTTATATAGTAGGGTGGGAGAAGATGGGACACTTTGTCAGACAAGACTTTTTTTAATTGTTTTTTACGGACCCTCATTTAATGATAATCAGGAAAATAAGGTCACAGAATTATTTGACAGTATTATCACGACTTTATAAAAGGCCCGTCAAAGCTAATACTGTTTTTAAATATTAAAAAAATATGTAAAATAGAAACAGCATACTTTGAACAGGTAAAAAAAATGCGAAATAGTAATTCAGGTGCTATTTTTTAATGCTCGCTAAATCATAGTAAAGCCGATGATTTTTTTTAGTTTGCGTGTGCGAACGATTAAACTAGTTTCATAGCTTTATAAAACAACCTTGAATTTTTCGTACAGTTTAATTTTGTCTCATAAAACTAGTTTTAGTTTTGTAAAAAAAACACTGAGAAATTAGGCAGGGGTCAACATGACTTTAATTTGAGATAAAAACAACAACAAAATATCGGTTTAACGTTATATATATGAAGTTTACATGGCAAAGAAACTAGCACAGCCTGTTAAACTTGGTAGGTTAACTACAAGTTGCAGAATACTGCTAATGTAAATATATTTCAATGTAGAGTCCCATCTTCCCCCACATTGTAGTTTTGTAAGTTTTTATTGCCAAACTTTGAAAGATTTGCTTTTAATTTAGTAATTTATACCTCAGGGGGTTTTCAACTATGATACTGATATAATAAAAAGATAATATTTTGAAAATATATTCGAAATTTGGTCATTTGCACTTGATGATAATTTATAAGAAGTGGCTTGTGCCAAAAACAGAGTAGTAATACCCAATTTGTAGCAAAAATAAAAATTTTATCAATAGTTATTACCAATCTTCTTTTATTGCAAGTTCCTATACATTTGTAGGATACAATATTTATCCATTGATGTTTGAACATTACCCATTGTCGTTCAAACAATACCAATTGTTATGCAATAATATAATTGTTTAGGTAACATGTTAAAAACTATAGCAGTATTTATAAATACACTTATTAATCAAAATAAGCAATGATTTTAAACTGTCCCATCTTATCCTGTGTTTTCTCGAATTTGTAAAATTTTACCTGTTGTGCGGATCGCTATAAATAACTCCTCGTTTGTTTTATTATATTTGATTAAATTGGTGTCAATTAATAAAGAAATGATAGTACTAATTCGTGGTATTATCAAAAAAACGTCATGTATTTTGTTTTTAGAAATATTTGGCATTATGTGCTTAAGTGTCCCATCTTCCTCCATTGTACTATATATAACTTTAAACCGATATATTTGTTGTTGTTTTTGATCCAATATAAAAGTCCGCTGCCTATTATAAAAATAACCTCTACATATTTTCCCCATGTCATCTCAGTTTTGTTCACATAGCTAAAAGTAGTTTTATGAGACAAAATCAAACTGCTGGTGTACGAAATATTTAAGGTTATTTTGTGAAACTAGGAAACTAGTTTAATCATTCACATTCGCAAACTAAAACATTTTATTGGCTATAAGTACTATATAATTTAATGAGCATTGAAAGTTTAGCACCTTACTCTTTCGCCATTTTTTACCTTTTTAAGATATACCGCTTCTATTTTAGCTATTTTCTTAATATTTAGAAACAGTAATCAGCTTTGACGCGCGTTTTATAAAGTCGTGGTAATACTGTCGAACAATTCTGTAACATTAGTTTCCTGATTATCATTAAATGGGAGGAACCGTGAAAAGAAAATTCAAAAAGTTTCGTACGTCTGACAAAGGGTCCCATTTTCCCCAACCCTATGCTATATAAGCTTATCATCAATCCCGTTGCATGGGGGCAAAGAATTAAATGACGTTCAGTGAAGAAACTAAACTTATTTTAAATCTGCCGGTATTTAACTTAATAAGTAGTACATATATAACAAACCAAAACGCAACTATAATGTTTTGTCTGTTAGAAGAGGGATTCTTATAGATGTCCTATAAGAAATGAAAAGATTCTTATAATTTCAAGGCGGTATCGTCTAACATGTAATGACAAGGTTCTACCATTTGAGGTCTGATTTAGCCAGTGTAGATTTCACTAATCGAACATTAATGGTTTCTTTTTACACGGACAGATATGCGCATTATATATATGCCTAAAATAAAAAATGAACAGCGCATTTTTAGGAAATTCCTGAAACATGACGTAACCAGATATGCAGTGAGCTTATCTGGCGGATATTATGTATTACATGACCCAAAGGAGCTCGTGCATTTTTCCAGATTGCTGTACGATAGTTACTACCAATGGAAAACTGCATTGACTCGCATTAATGTGAATTGAAAACAATTAAATTAGGTGTTTCTCTCTAGGCGTTCATCTTATAACACTATGCTGTCATATAGTAGGCTGGGGGAAGATGGGATACCTTTTTATTCTTTTTTGTTCAGTAAACAAAGAAACAGTCAAAGAAATTTAAAACCGTATATTTTCACGACTCTAGACCGTTGTTAATTGTTTAAAACACGATCAACCAGGATATTTGATTATTATGTGCTAAACGTGTCTCGTCTTCCCTATACCCTACAATAGATGTTTGTTAAAGTAGTTTTTTTAATTTCATTATAATATCTCCTTGTGGCCGAAACAGTATTGACCTTTTCTACCCAAAGTTAACCGACTGGTTTGGTTTGTTAAGCTGCAGACAAATGCAGGATTAGGGTGCAGTGCATGCCAAAGGCGTTGTTGGCATGCAGACCTCATACTTGAATGCGGACGGTCAATTATATTATTATGAACTATTTGAAATCGATAAGGTCACTATCCGCACATAAATGGCGAGAAATTGAACCCATGGCCGAGTTGGAGCAGCTCGTAGACGCGACAGTGATCGTTTGTCAACCGGTCCACACTCGTAGTTACAAACTCAACCCACCATTGAATATTTTACACCACAACATTAATCTGTTTGCACTGGCGTTGACATTTTTCAGGTCAAACCAACGTGCTGATAAATGTTATAATCAATTTATTTACAGCCAATATACACCATATGTAAAACAATAATCAGTAATTGCGTATTTTTAACATAAAAGCAGTGTATAAAGGTCAGTGTACTTTACATGTACATGAGTCAGTTTTGCGTTGAAACCAATAAAAATTAAAAGTGTATATTTACCAATATTCGTTCTATCGTTAAAACATCGTTCATCACCAAGACAGCGAAATTGGTTTCACAGTTTCGCAGATTTCAACTTCCGCTACTTAACCTTGGCACAAGAGGTCTTAGTTAAGTCGTTTTTTACGGGAATCGCTAAGAGTTCATAATTTAAGGTCGCGCGGGCAAGATCTATGAGGTGAGAGAGGCGTTGATTGGTTAAGTGGTGGATGAGAGCTATATCCTTCTTATACAGGATAAGTGTTAGGATTCAGTAGCTACTAATTTCACACTTGTATCCTCAATTTAATACCCGGGCAATTGCTCGTATCCTCAGTCTTCGCTGGCTGCTGTGGGCTGGACTTCCGTGATGTTTCGTCACAATTCCGCTTCCCGTGTCAGTTACAAAATTAACATCGCAATTCCCGAGTTAGTTCTGCTACAACGTCTCTGCATATAATATTACTTGTGGCCACAAATGTTTGCTTTAAATGGAACTCTTTTGTTAATTTCGCAAAACAGATATATTTTTTTTACGTTTTTAATAAAACAGTAGTGTGGATTCAAGGCACACCGGAATTTCCCGCAATAAAAGTTACGAGTCGCATAAACACGTATATACAGCAGTAGCACGGATCTCACACATGCTAAGCAGTTGTACAAATGCTTACTGCACGAACGTTTTATGACTTTCTAAATAACAGCATTTTACGCCGTGGACGGTGTGACTAAATTCGAACGAAACGTGGTAAATCAAAGCAGTGACTATGACGCAGTTACTCAGGTCGTTAAGAGGAGCCGGGAACGTGGTGTCGCAGGTTTTGTATCAAACACCGCCGGCCAGGTTAGTCGATACGTAAGCAGAAGGGTTTATTGTCGAAAAGCAAACGTCACAGCAGATAGAGGTTTACAGCTGATTCAGTGTTTGTCTCTAAGTTACGTCACGTCCTCTAATATCTCTTACATCAATCCATAGAAAGTGCCATAAAAACACGATTTTAGTACCTGAAAGCTGTAAGTACTTAAATTTCGAACATATTATAAAACGAAAGTAAGTTCAAATGCTGTGGAAGCAGCAAGTATGTGAATCACCGGTTATGTGGTCATCATATACCAATTAGCATTAAAATCTTACACCCGTTAGTAACTTCTAATTTTTTCTAATGCCAACAAACCGACAATTACAAACCCCATTCAGCCAAGAGTTAAAAAACAAAGGTTTTTTGTTGCGTTTAAATGTTTTGTTCTGTTCATGTAAAGTCGCAATTATTTATATTGCTTTAATATATTAGTAGCAGCCACGAGTAGACAACCAAAGTTTAAGGTTTGTGGTATTTGTATACCACATAATTTATAAGCGGAAATAGGAAATAACGAGTCTCTCCTACGGCGCAAGTTTTTCAATGAAACTGTGCTTGTTGTAGAAGTTAATTCAGCTAAACTTTTTCCTGCCGCAGTATTGTTACGCGTGTTACTGGGTCTGGTGACTGTCATTAATCGCAGGTCCGTTTAGCTGGTGCGGCGTATTGATGCTTTGATATCGAAAGTAAGATACAGTGCTCAGGGGTCGAGAATCGTGGGTGTTGGTACGGCATACGGACGCGGCCGGAAAAGGTGCAAGCGCAACTGGTAGCCTGAGGCGGAGGAGGTTCTACGGCAGATCCGCGAACATAAACATTGAGTTTACAGAGTGAACAGAAAAAAACGAGGGAGAACTAAAAGCCTAATAGCGGATGTTGACAGATAAAAACTTGTGGCTGTACATTTATATTCATGGGTCTCTGTTGCGTCAAAATGTATTAGCCCGACGCTTAGTCAGTTTTTTGAGATTGTATATAGAAGCAAGAATACATGTGTGCATATGATGTGCTCATATTGTATTTCTGCTAGGGAATGTTTAAACATGTTTTGTGTCGTTGAGTTTCAGTTTAAAGTGAGTCCTTGCCATAAATGAGACAGTTTTAAGGGCGTTTATAAATTAAAATTTGGCAAGTATATCAACAATGCCTCGACGGTATATGTGACATTATGAATTAGGGCGTAAAATTGCAACAAACAAAAAATAACAATATTAATAGCGAAATCGAGTAATTTTATCAAAAAAAATCATGCTGAATACAGTTTAAAAAAACATTTCATTTTGTAAATAAAGGCATTGGTGGTAAAGTGGAATATTTCTGCATCAATTTCACTCAATAGGTTGTTGATAAAAATTCCACTAAATATAGAGCTGTTGCAAAATTTGAAATGGTGGAGCCCACTGAGCCAACAAAAGCTTGCTCGACGGCGGTTAAAGGAGACACCGGGATTTATGACTGTGAGAAAATAGGCGAGAAAATCACCGACGCAACCACGCCTGTCGTAACAAATGATTGTCGAAAGAGCGGCAAGACAACGGCTGGTTACCGCGAGAGAACAGCTATGAATTATAAAGATAGGCGGAGTACTTGCAAACATACAACGCCCATCAGCTTGCAAAAAAGAAATCGTGAATTTAAGTTGCAGCCGCCTTTTCTTCAACCTGTGGTTCAACCTCAACCAAACTACATGCAAAGTGGTCGAGTATTACCGAGTTTTCATCTGGTGAACAAACATCTTAACCAGTGCGGACACGGCCTACCTTGCTCATATAGTCCAAACATCGGTCACCCAATTCAACATTCCCCGAACTTCGGGCTTGTAACAGCCACCGAAGTATATGGCACTACATTCTACAGATATGAACGACCAGTATTCGAAGGACCATTTCCTAATGGTTTTCCAATCATAGAAGATCTATCACCTGCACATATTCACCATCACTGTGGTGGTAATCATCCGCATACACGCCCAGCAACATCAATCATGCACCCTCAAGACTCGTTTACCCCTCCTCAATCCCGCAACTCCTTGTCTTCCGCGACTCCAAACCCAAGCTCTCTCTCATCTTCATCCAGATCATCTTCTCCCTTCCTCCATTCACACTCCGACTCCACGAGGGACTCCGGAATCATTTCAACTGAATCAGCAGATGAAGATGTTCCGTTTGTGCTAATGGAACGAAGAAGAGATATTGCGTTTGAAAAATTACTTCAGAAAATTATAGCCATCGTAGAGGATACGTTATCGAATGAAAAATTGACGAAAGATCTCTACTTGCTTCGGCAGATGCGTCGAAACTCGCAGGGTTACGTCAGCTTGAAGCTTGTTGCCAGCGTTAAAGCGATAAAGAAGTTAACCAGTGATTACGACACCGTGGTTCTAGCTCTTCGCAAATCCAACAAGTTGGAAGTGAACAAGTCGGCAACAAAAGTTCGTCGAAAAGACGCACTACCAGCGAAATCTGTGGCAACAAGTAAGGAACCTTCATCGTTGGTGGTGGTTGGTCTACCAGAAGTTGAAGCTACAATAGAGTCGGTAATAAGCAAGTACAAAGAGTTTGGTACAATCGCCCAAGTGAGAATACTTTCTCCTAAACGCCCAATACCAGCATACCTGCAAGGTTACGTTGCCGCCCTCCCGTATTTGGGTCAGGTAAGTGACCTACAAACTATTTTTATATAGGATAGGCTATAGATGTTATCTAAAATATCCAAGTAAAATAAGAAATATTTCGGCTTTATGGACATCTATTATAAATATTAGTTTCGTGCGGCAATAAGCACTAATATCAAAGTGCCCGAAGCCAGACCATCATGGTTTATGAGCGATACAGTGATATATTGCGGTGTGTGCTTATTCGGGACAAGAAATGAAATGTCAAGAGATAACAAAACCTACATCACTTGAAGTTAACGTTAGAAGTCAAGCTTCAAATTTTACTTTAGGTTGATAGTTTTAAGCGACTTAACAAAATTGATTTATAGGGTAATTTTTACCGCCTCTTTTTAAATATCGTTCGGTGGGGGAAGTTGGGACACATTTTCAGTATATTTCCTTGTCCCATTTGGTAGTAAACAAATGATTTGCAAAGAATTAGGAAACCGTATCCTCACAACTCTCATAGGCCGTTGCTAACTGTTAAAAACACGATCTTGGTATTTTGATATTATGTGTCATAGGTGCCCCGTCTTTTCCATTCTATATTCGGACATAGCGTAAAATAAACAGTCATCGTACAGTTTTCTACAGACTACACATTTGGGTGAAATTGCGGCCACATAACGTACGTTTGACATTATTCAGGAAGTTAAGATAAATCCACCGCCCTGGGGCACAATCGCATACCTCACCCGGTATAGCTGGGTGATGGCACCAAGGCTCTGTGCCTTGCACGGAATCAAGTTCTAGTGGATTATCGACTCGCAATGAACCGAACTCAACATGACACGAATGTTTACAAGTTCCAACTTACACCGTTGTCATTTTAAAGTAGATGAAATAATGTGCATGAGTTTAAGCAATTCTGACTCAAAATTTAACAAACAAAATGCGTGACTTACCTTAAGAAGGAAACAATTTCTTTAAACATGTTCTTCGTGGTTTATAATACGGGTGTTCGCCAATATTCGAGAATCTAAGACCACGTTTCTCAAACTAGCACTTGAACCACACAACCGCTTGCGATGTTAGGAAACACAGCTTAAAATTTGTACAAACAATATGAAAACAAGCGATGGAATGTTGATGATGTCATTATTTATAGCCGCGGGAGAATACTATAAACTACCGATCAAACAAACCACGGTCATAGATATAGTATAATAAAAATAGAAATAACAGTAAAGCTAAAAGCGCTCTCGTAAAAATATCACATTTGTAGAAAAATAAACCTTAAAATCATTTTACACTTTTTTACAGATGTGGTGTGCCATAGTTGAATACGAAAAGCCATCATGCACGATGGCAGCCTACCGAGAACTTTCCAAAAGGATTGACGAATTGCCTGTTACAATTATAGGACCAGGATTCAAAAAGAATGTTACGAAAAAATTCAAAATGTATTCTCTGTTAAAAAAAGAAGAAAAAACAAAAGTTGTCAGACATAATTCTGGAGATTCAATTGATTCTGGTGCAGATTGTGATAGCGAGATATTCTCGAGTGGTTCAATCACTTCAGAAGACGGGAAAGATGATCAGAGCATGAGTCGTTGCGTTAGTGAACTATTGGTTGTTGCTGCTGGGTGCTGTGGCGAAAAAGACAAACAGTATGAAGTTGAAGATTCTTCCCTTGCGAGGAATTTATCGAATCTTTGCCTGAAATCTGACATATCAGGACAAACTTCTAACAATGTTGGTGTTAGTGTAACTTAAATATTTCTCCAAACTGTTGCATAAAATGAGTGAAAGTCGTCACAGTAAGAGGGGGCACTCAGTGAAGAATACGCCCATCAAATTATGAGGCACGAGATATAGTAACAAAGTCAAGAAGTTGATGTTATCTGGGTTGGATTTACATTCAATTTATGGTTAAATGTTTTACAACTCAATGAAGCGATTTAACAAACTAACGTAACAAACGTATCATGCAGATGCTGGTATAAGAGACAATACTTGTTAAACAAGACGTGATGAATCGTTTAAGGTGAATTGGGTGCAGAACAAAAGGTTCAACTTAAGCTACGAGACTGATATCTTTGAAGTATTTTTCCTTTGCACATTTTTACAAAAATTAAAATTGTTTTACCTTCAGTCAAAAACGTGCACCATAAACTTTGTTTTAGAACTAAATGTAGTTTCTTGACGTCAACACTTTTGTTTCATTGTTGTTAATCTTTCTAAACCATAATAGAACATTCAACTGCACAGTCGTGTGTAGTTTGTGGCAGACACAAAACAAACGATATTTACACCAAGTCAGCTTTAACGTGTTCTAAAATGTATCACTTACAATAACTGAATACCTCTGTCTTGCGTTACTTGATTTTAGAAGGTTTGAGGCCCTCGCCTATGATTTGCTGGTCCGGTATGTTAAACCGACAGCGTATAGTAAATAGTAGGAACATTTCGAATACACACCTGCTGCCTATTTACCATTACGATACCTCATACATACATAGGAGCTGCATGGCCCTCAGTTTTCCGCATTACTATTTTAAATGCCCATTTCATCACACAGTTCAACCGCGATCAGTGTTTTGCGTGCCAATACCTGCGTATATACGTTGTATCGTATTAATTAGTGTGACTTCTTGTATGTTTGAGTGCTTCTTATGAAAATTTAATAAAAGCGAAAGAGAAAGTAGTTTTTACAGATTTAAAACATAACTGCGTAAATATCAAGATTACATTCAACTGTAAATACTGGCGCGTCAACCGTAGCTGAATGACCGGCCAGGAATGCGGCAAAATGTTTAGCGTTAATGCGAATAGCACACTGTTATTACCTCGAATTCAAGTTTCAACTTCGCTATGAATTTTATTTGAATCAAATAGCCGACCCAGTTGTTTCTGCTTAAACCGCTTAAACCGGTTCCTCGCGCAAAGTTACGCAAACCGTTGTTACGCTCTGAACAAAAAGAAAGTCGCACCAGCAGAAAAAACCTTCTTGGGGCGAAACCGTGTAAAAGGGGCGTCGCCGCTTACAGGCTGACTTGTTTTAACTTCGGGATTTGGAAGTCGATAATGACTTGATTTGCAGCTTAATGAAGACAGTGTTTTACATCACATCCAAATTTTGGTTGCAAAGTGTTCCATAGACTTTACTATTGTTTTGGCAAAAAGTCGGGCGTTCGTGTCGAAAATTAACTTTGAAAATCCGCGAAAACATGCTTCGTCATCGTAATTCGCCTGACTTGCGCAAGGTTAACGATTTAACACGTCACCATCGCGGTATGTTATGTCACAATAGTAATACGTTACGGTTTTTCGCACTGTTTTATCACTATATTTGTTAAATCAAATAATGCAACTCAAACTGTTACATAGGTCTCTCACTAATAATACGCTGTATATTTATTTTAAAAAGGAAGTGCATTAATGTCAAAAATTAACTTTAAAAATGAAAAAAAGCATGTTTCGTAACCATATTACACTACCTCGTATGTGTATATTCTGGTAGCTTATGACGTAATAATCGAACCGTTGCAGTTGTATTGTAATAATATAAGTATTATTACATCATACTTGAAATTCACCGTTTAGGTATTTTATCATATACTCAATAACAACTTATTATTTTAACATAGTGCATGCAAGTGCAAACACCTGTTTTCTATCGGGTATTAAGTGGGTCCCTAATTCGTGTGGAACCCCCCGCGGCTGCGGGGTTCGCGGGAACTATGATACGCCATTGCTCTTATCAACTAATGTTTATTCATACCCTGCTATTATATATTAAGTTAATTGCAAGTGTTCTTCACATGACATGGTAACAAGCTATTTAATTGTCACAGAAAGAGAAACTCTGGTAAACACGATTTCTAAGTGCTTCATATGCAAAAAATGGAAAGAAAAAAAACGCCAACCCACCACGCATTTATCACCGATTTTATTTTTAAATGAAACTGTAAATATGCCGTTTCTGCTATATTTACATTTCGTAAACGACAGTACTATGCCTGCCGGTGTGGTTACAAAAAATTAAGAAATTTACATTTAACGAAGAAAAAATGGTAAAAATAACACGAAGTTATGGAAAATAATTCGTCACCCTAAAACTGCTTTAGTCTAAAAATGATGATAAAGACGACAGGATGGTTTATGAATGAGATGTTTCAGAGCATAATGTTGCGTAAGAATATTTTTAAGCCAATGATTTTAAGATATATAAAAACGAAGACCATAATGAATTAACAAATCAGAAATTGAAACGTCATACTATAAAAGTATGACATCACCCCACGAGTAGGATGTTTACAGATCGAGTATTTGTCGAATGCTGTCTGGTAAATCTTTCCTACAAGCAGCAAGTTGAAGATAAATACCTTCTGCTTTCCTTAGTGTGGCTTGGAGCTCGATTTTTCCCGACATTTCATTTACGTGCTGTAACAAATAACAACAACGGTGTAAGTACTTGTGCATATACATAAATGTACCATTTACTGAGATATTGAATATTTATCACTAAAACAACATTTTTCTAACGACATTAAAACATAAGGCGCCCGAGGAAACAATTCCGTTTTACAAATATTTATCTCAACTTCTTTATATAAAGTAAACCATCTGTGCGCTATTATTCAATTGAGTGGTTGACCTCTCTCGTGACCATAACAACAACTCATTCCCCGTCCTTTGTATTTGTGTTTATAAGTTGGTTAGAATCGGTGTTACTTTAATGATGTTTGTTTGGTACATCAGTAGTGAAAATGAGCGAGGAAAGCCATTAGCCACCATAGATAGCGATAAACACGCGGGTTTGGAAGCTATTCATTCAGCAAACACAAATATAACTAACTTTTAGTATTTCAGTGAAACCACAATCTTCTTTCATTAAGCTTGACTTCTCTGTGTCTAACAAAGCAAGGCACATGACTAGGTGAAAGTTACGACATGGAAGGCCTGTCCACGAAACCTAAGAGTGGTAAAATTGATGAAAATATGTAAACTATAACTTGCTTTATCATCGAGTGGCGAAAAATCGACAGTCGCGTAACACAGGTGTTCTGCTTCATACACCTCGTGCTCTCATACAGATAACAGGTATGTAACTTTGTGAGTGATTGTTTTTTTCTTGTATGGCGAACAAGTTAGACAAATACTGACCACTGGGTAAAGCAATTGGCGTTAAGTGTATTGCCTTATAAGGACACATACGCCCAAAATGATAACAGAGACGAGCCTTGAACCCGAAACCTCGCAATGGATTAGTTTAACCTGATTATACTAATCTGATGTTGTGTCAATTAGTATGTGGTTAAGTCTTGGTCTGTTGCCAATGGTTCTAGTAGTTTAGGTGCTTGCATCGTAACCGAAAAGCAGCTTGTCAATGCTGATACCTACATTAGTTGGGATGTATCCTTGGACACTTAACCAATATTGCTTCCACTTAGTGGTCACTATGTTGGTTGTCTAAATTGTCAGAGGTACAGAAATACCAATTACACGCAAAGTTACAAACGCGGTAGCTCGTAAGCCGACACAGTCCTGTCATGCGGGGGTCTGTTTGCTAAATTACGTTATTCAAACATTTTACCTCCCATAGGGTTTGTATGTCTTCGAATGAGAACTCTCTTTTAAATCGAATAAGTAGCCATCTGAAGCAGAAGTAAAGGTTGGAAGATTCTTTTTCTTCCAAATGGTCCCACAACTTCGGTTCCATGTATTGTATCAACGTGTGGAGGTCGCGCAACTGTACTTTCATTCCACGTTGGTTGAGATCGAAGTTATGTTGCTGCACAAGTTGGAAAGTTTAAGAATACGAAATGTTAAACTAATGAACTAAACATAAACCCTTTGATATGTGTTATGATGGCTGGTTGGGGTGGTTTGCATCAAACTGCATGTGGTGTCTAACTTTAAGTTCTATATTGTTTATACATTACGGATTAGAATAAGATTCTTTATGAGCATTTACGAGATTGCTAACACCACTTGAATCTACAAAGACGCCGTTAATCGTTTGTTGAAAGAATGCAACCTGCGATATCCTCGCGTGGCTGGAAAACGACAGTCGTTATAACACGGGTGTTCTTTTTCATACACCTCATGTCAGCTTACGAGTTACCTACATATGTAACTTTGTGGTGTTTGTTTTTCTGTTTGGTTGACAATTTACCTAAACGGAGACAGGCGCGCTAACCAGGCTAACCACGCGGCGGACGCTAAATTCAACCATTTAATAAGACTTTTAAAATAAACTAACCACAATATCCATATAACCAACGAAACACCAGAAAGCATCAACTTCGCTTCCCATAACTTCAAGTATTGGAGAGAGAAGATCACTCATACCTTGCACATAACCTGAGATATATCACCTTCTAATTATACTTGAACATTACATATATGATATATATATAATGTGGGCACAGACGTAATATTACATATTTACTTTATCAATACGGTTTAATACACATGTCTTTCAAAGTCCGAAACTGTCACGATGCGAGCAGTTTGATGTCAATAATGGCTGGTAAAATATTACAAACTACAGTGAGTTTAGATTGTGCAGATTAGAACGTGATTTTTTTATATAATGTTACTCTGTATGATTCTGCATTTTCTTTGTTAATATGAGGGTTAACATTATGATATTCATCAGTTTAGTAATCTCCTTTTCTAGACAAATATTGTACATAGTAGCCCACGGTCGACTAGGAATAAGTAGGCCGTGAGTAGCCCTATTTTGTTACGTTAGCATTGTTAAAACCCATAGTTGTTGAAACCATTCTTTATAATCGTCACTATTACTATTCTATGTGACGTGATGTTGCAATCACTTTCAGTACGTTTAAGGTTGTTGTCGTTGTTTGTGTTTCCTTCACCTAACATTCCTTTCGCAGGGACTATAGCCATTAGTTAGTTTGGTATAATAAAATATCTTACACTGAACTTGAAATAGGTTTAGGTTTATCTTCTAATTTCTATGTGGAGAGGGCTATAGGGCGATTAAAGTACAACGCTGACGCAGTATAAAATATTTCGACTTTAACTACGAATGGATATTTCTTGGTATTTTAACGTTAAAGACAGCTTAAAATACCCTAAACTACCTTTCAGTCGGTAGATTTTTCTATAATACTAATACTTCTTGTAGTACACGGCAAAACTAACACGCTAATTCGAAATAATGTATGAACGTGGAAAAACAACTGCCATAGGAACACTAAGTAAAAAAAACAAACTGAGTTTAAACCTTACCAAGGTCAAAGTTGAACATGCAATACGTCATCAGAACGTCATTAAGCAACTTGAGACTGACATTTTCTTGACCTTCGTAGAATATTCGGGTTCTGTCAGTTCTTGTAACATCTTTGTCGATTAATGATTTGTTTTCTCTGATACAAAAAAAAACAAATATAAGTTACGTAAGCTATATGCTTTCTGCACACATTTTTCTTCCAATTAATTATGATTCAACCCTAAGCGTATTACTATGGAATGCCTTGAAGGTATTTTAAATTAACGACAACTCGGACATAATACAAATCTTAAAATGCAGTGCAATAAACCGTTTTGGAAAAAAATGAAATAAAATATATTTCACTAAGCTGGCAGAAGATTCCGAAAGAGGCATCATATTACACGTCACTGTACGTGTTAAGAATCATACGTTGATAGGCGTATGTAAATGTGGTTATGATGCGGATACCACACTTGAGAATAAAAACAACAAACCGCGTATATTTATACACGTAAATACCGAGCACTCCTCCGCTTACTTAGACATACAATTTACTTTTATCAGCGTTGGTTCCAGACTTCCCTTAAAGATGTTTAAACAATTTACAACTCTATAGTATGAGTGCTTCTGCGTTGTACACATAATGAACCGGAACTGTGACGTTTCTTACGTCATAATGGTGTTTACCTGATAGCGGTGAAACGACTTTCTTGGTCGGCGTCAATTGATTTCCATTGCATTTTCATTCGGTAATAGTTTTCTCTGAGTTTGTAGAATGTTAATATTATGTGGGTTGTGAATATGTGGGTATATAATGTGAGGAATACTTGGTTTAACTACAAAAGAAGTGAAAAATATTTCTGTGGTAGAGAAATAATTACCAAAACCTAATACTTATACGCGACAGTAAGGGCGATGTTCAACTAATTGAATAAATCAATATACAGCATTACACATTTAAATGGAACTCACTCTTTTATTTCCTTGTGTTCCTTGAGCTCAGCTGTTGTTTTATCCCAAATATAATAATTTAATAAATATTTCCAAACTTCTTTCCTCAAATTTGAATCAATTCCCTATAACAGCCACAACAACTTGTTATTTCTAATATATCATGTAACATGTTAAAGTGAAAAAATGGGTTTACAATCCATACATGTGATAATTATGTAAACCCAACCATATAGTAAAAGAATCCTTATTGTCATGAAACTAATACTAGTTATTGATTTCTAAAGGCTGATACTGATTGGTGTATGTGTCTTTGAGCTAAACATTTAACAGACTTAAACCCAGTGTTTATTAACCAATATACTGGTCCCACTGTTTCACAGGAACAATATATATAAATATGCGGCCTGAATATTGGAGTAATGGGCCAAATCTGGCCAAAATCACTCGATGAGGACTCCTCCAAAAAATAGAATACCAGTAAAACTATTATATTTACTTATCAAACAAATATTGTCAAATATAAACATGAAATACAGAACAACTTACACCACGAAAAATAGATCTTTTAACTTCATCGACATCAATAATCCTTCCTTCTTCATCTTTATGATTGTTCCAAAACTCTTCATTTATAGGAAGTGACCTTGTTGGTTCGGAACGAGGTCCAAGGTCCGCCTGATCACAGAAAGTTTGGATAAAGTATTGAAAAGTTTAATCAATAAGCACACGCATATTCCAAATGCAACAAAAACCACAAAACTCAAAAAAGACGATCTTAATTTCTAAGAAGAAAAAGTTGAAATTAAGATAAGAAAGGATATTATTATTTATTTTTAAAAGTAAAAGAATAACATACACAAGTTATCATTTCGAAACCTCCAGCCGTGTCCTCTTCTTGTTTAATCTGTATCCGACTGGATCCAACCGCTTCTGTGGCTTCATCTGGAACAAGAGTAGCTCGTTCGTGTTTCGGCCGAGTCTGGTAATGAACCTCAGCGGGATTTAGGAAATCTTGAATGTAGTTGGTCACTTTTGACAGCCCACTGTATGCACTGGAAATTGGGGTCTGGGAAAAAAGAGAACACACAAATGTTAAAAAAACAATTTTGCAAAATCTCTTAAAACAGGTTTCTTTAAACAATGCAAAAATATATCAACATTGAAATAATGCACAAAACACTATTAACAAACAGTTGTACTAGATGTTATGTTATGTTGAAAATAATCTTAATTCGCATTTTAGAGAACTTTAGCCTCAAACTTCTGGTTTTGTAAATGTTATGGACAAGTTTGCAAAAGACACAATTAAAACTTATATATAAAACCTGGAGTTAAGAGCTTTAATTTCAACAAGAGACTTCTTTAGACGAAATATATATATTTTATCCTGCATTTATTTGCACTTTATTTTTGTCTGTTACATTATCGTAGCACTCTATGAGCAGGGGCATATACAGGAGGGGTCACGGGGGTCCGGACACCTCCTTTTAATATTTTTTAAAGAACATTAATTTTTTTTCGTAAAATTAAAACCATTTCTCTTAAAAATTAGTAAATCAGTCATATCATTATAGTTTTAAACCAATCTTACGCGTTTCCCCATTTTTGCATAAATACTTATGTTAGTCACCATGTTTTTATCGAGCACCTTACGTTTTAAACGTGCGATTTTTTAAGCAAAAACTTGCGGACACCCTTTTTAAATTCCAGGATACGCCTTTGACCATAAGCACCAGATGAGGGTCAGGTTGGTGGCATTTATTACAGTTTTTAGTAATAATCTAATAATAACAAACTTCTAAAAATCCTTTTCTTTGTGAAGAAGTTTGTTGTCCATTTTCACCAAACAAATTTAATTCGTCAAAAGATTGAGTAAGTGCATTGTTGTTGTGTGGCATAACTTCCAAAGTTCGGGTAACTTTTGATGATCTAGTAACATATTATCATGTAATAGAATAAATTACTTTTAGTTTGAATATTGCAGTATACTTTGGAAAACATTTTTACAAATCTGGGCACAAAAATAAAAAACGAAATTGTAATACGTTGAGTATAAATAACGCTATAATTAATTAAGCACACTAACACACATAAAAAGTTGATTTAATAACATGTAGATTGAAGTTTAGAAAACAATAAAAACTATAAGCCTGGTCTACATTTAGTAGATTTTATGTTGCACCACATTACTTACTGAGCAAGCATCACATAACTTTCGATTGCCTTCAAGAAGTTTTTAGATCCACCCTCATGAAAATGAAGGGTTGGTAAATTTGCTCCATCTTTCAACTCAAGGACCAAATATTTCCAGTTTAAACCTTTTTTGGACCTGGTTTCGAAAAATCAATTTTATTAGTAACAACTTTTGCTAAGAACATGGCAGGCAAAGCTGTTTTATTTTAAGTGCTGCTAAGTTATTAAAGACTTTGAACTACTGAAAACTACACAAGCTTTTTTTTTTCATACCATATTTGTTATTGCACCCTAGCTGCCTCTGGAGGCTGTTACCCTACCCCCCGAGATAAAATAAAATGAAATTTGCTATAAATAACACTTCATTCACATAACGTCTAAAAACTAAAACAACAACTTACTTTCTAATATAACGTAAATCTTCAATATCCACAGTGAAGTCATATTTGAATGGGAAGGTTTTCTGCGATTCTGATGAAGCAACATCCATTTCAAATGAATCTTCATGTTTGTTGCTATCGGCAACCACTGTCCAATCAGGATCTGAGGAATTGGGTTCAGGTGAAACCGATGGTTGTCTCAACTCGGATGTGATTTCTTGTGTTTGGACTGGTGATCTGTGGAGTAATGGAAATAAAAAGATTCTTTAATTTATAATGAAATCTTGACAGCATAGGAGCCAAACTTGGGGTGTATCTACGAAAATCTACCCTGTTATTATCTACTCCATACATTAGAACCAAATTTTTTTTCACAGGGATGAGAATTTGACTAGTTTTTGAGGGGTTTATGTATGTATGTGGTTGATTGAATATACCGGATTCTAGTGTTCAAAAATGGCTGTTGGTAGCGGATAAATGCTACAAACTATACTACCAACTTTACTGATAACACGAGATATGCGGCACAGTACAGGTTTTAATTTTTAATTTTGAAATTCAGTCCAATGTATATATGATTTCCATAAATATTTTTATGTTGTATAACTATACAAATATTTTATAACTATACAAATATATTTTTTTTTTTATGTTGTATAACTATACAAATATTTTTGAATAAATTAATGCACTAAATTATATACCCTATGTATTAATTTCTAAAGTTAAGTTGTAGATACTGATAGTTATTACAACTTACACATGCGTTGCATCACTAGCAACAACTGCACTTGATGTTCCACTAAGAACTTGGGTGTCATGTTCATCTGAAGGTAAAGGTGCAGAAGATACCCGGCTCCATTTAAAGTATTTGTAACCACTCTAATAGAATGAATAATGGACACTATTACACGATGTCCTAATACTTACTAAATACAAATGATTCTAATATTAAAGAACTTCATACTTAACATAAGAAATCTATTAGTTTTTAGTAATTAAGAATTAGGATTTTATTAACAAAGTAACCAAATGTAACAACGTTGTACAATATTACCTCCTCATATACACTAAGTGTTCCACTTAGCAGTTTATCCTCTTCATCTGGATTTACGATGAGATGAATAAAAACTCCCGGTTGTTCAAACACAACCTGTACAATACATACAAAATTCAGTATTGAAAATGAAAAGCACGATTTTTTAATTTTTTTGTGCGACATTTTGTTTTACCAATTTTTATTGAAGTTATTTTGGCCAATTATTACCGTTTATCCCACTAGTGTGCTGTTAATCATAGTCAACATGCAAGAATATGATATAATCAGTGTGAAGGTAAAGCAGTGCGAAGTTTAGGCCAATAAATTTTAGGCTAATAAAAGTAAAAATTTTAGGCTAATAAAAGTAAACTTTATAATGTTTTCATTATTATACAGTGAGTGCATGAATGAATGAATGTAACTGACTTTATCCTCGCGTGGCCGGAAAACGACAGTCGTTATCACACGGGTTTAACACCTCGTGCCAGCTTACGAGTTACCATGTATGTTACTTTGTGGGTGATTATTTTTTTTGGATTTTTTCATTTTTTTATGTATGGCTGATAATTTGGACAACCCATTAGTGACCACTGGGTTGGAGCAATTGCCGTTAAGTGTCTTGCCCAAGGACACATACGCCCACAATGGTAGCAACGAAGATCCTTGAACCCATTACCTAATGGTTACAGGCAGGCGCGCTAACCACTACGCCACGGCGCCGTGCATAGTGACACTAACACTAACAACAACCCTAAACACAAGCGATGCCTACCAAAATATGGTGCAAAACATCAAAAAAACTTAAACGACAAGCGAAATAAAATGCAGAAGAAACTACACAATTCATCTAGATTTAATATCTAAGCGGCGTGCTTTTTAAATGAAAGTAAAAAACATTGTTTTAGCACAAAAACAATATAAACTATGTTTACTCTTTAACAATATTAAACCAACCATAAACTGGTAAATTAGTAAATTATTCATGCAAAATTCCCACCGATTTCTGTTCTGACGAATGACGTTGCATCTTCCCCAACATGTACGCAGATGCTTCCAGGATTGATTTATTGGCGATACTTCTTTATACAATAATAAACATAAAGTTATACATTATGAATGGCGAAAATCTGAAATATAGACGTTTACTTTATATAGCAACGCATAAACACAGTAAAACAAACAAATAAAAGTCGCATTTACTGCCTTTAAGGTTTGTCTGCATAAAAACATGAATGTCAACATTTATCAGCTGAACGTTTGTTTTCGTCATGTGACTTTATTAACAATAGAAATATGACGCGTTGTGTGTGACGTCATAATATCACTCTATGCTTGGTGGTATAAATAAAAGAGAGCAACACGGCCCTCTAGCGATATCTTTAACATTGCAATAGAAATGCCGAGCAGTTTATAACCCATTGTTACGTTAAAGGCAAGTTAAACGCCAATTTGTGTCCAAAAGTACTCAGTAGGTACAAGATAAATGCATGTTTGTCGGTAATTTTAGAAAAAGTTTGGACTTCAAACAAATTTGAAGCTTGGAAAGTCTTGTTGCAACTCGGCGCTTAAAGTGACGTCATATAACTCAACCAGCAATCCTGTTTATTCAGTGGGGGCTATTAAAGGTGACCCCGACGTTCGATTTGAACATGCAAAACCTTCCGACCCGACGCGTCAGCGATCTGCAATACCAACGATCAAAGCTACGTCGTAAACCGTGCGTAACTAGTGCCTAACGTAAACTCTCGCAAGGCGACCTGGGCCACAGGCGCGGACTTATTCTGCCGGCGTTGCCGAGCTCACAGCAATAAGTGATCCCATGTCCGTTTCAGTATCGCACGAGCGACTTCAATGCGCACACCTGTGTTTTATGCCATGACCGTCCACAACTTTAATCGCTCCGAGTTACGGAGCATAATACCGCTGACCCCACCCAACCTAAATTTTGTTTGTGTTCTTTCTTTGTATTTTTTGCGTCATGTGTCTTTTACTTCGCTTTTATTTAGTTTTTTTTAATTTGCCCCGCATTTTTTTATTTTGCCCCGCTTTCGAAAAATTACACGAATGTGTAAAATTACATTCGTAAAACTGTTGTAAATAACTGCTGCTGAGTTTTTATATATTATTTGAGTTGTGGTCAATTAATAAAGGCATGATTGTACTCCCCAAAAAACCGTCATGTTATTTGATTTTGGAAATATTGGGCAATATGTGCTTAAGTGTCCCATCTTCGCCCACTGTACTATAATTATCGTATTTAATATTTTTTACCTTAAGACGAATGAACAATGTACACAATCCAACCACGTAATTTTTTAATTTATTCTACATGTTCAGCTTATCATGTATCTGTACAAATGCACTATGTAAATTTATATAGCAGAAAACACATGATTTAATGCAATAAATTATTTATGCAGTTGCTCGACAATATGCGCAATGTTTATGATTTTTACGTGTATTGTAAAAGATATACTTACACAGCCCCATATGTTTTTTATGCACTTACAATAAATTTTAATGTTTAATTTACCCGTACGATAAACATACATGATATGATATTTACTCTCTTTAAATCCTTATTTTTGTCCGCTAGATGCGCTGACGAGTAATATGAAGACTGACACCAATTGTATTTTTTAAGTCACGCAAACCTTCTTCTTTGTCATCAATAAATAGCAAGTAGGGAGAGAAGATGTCTTATAATTTTCTAACGTAAAGGTTTAACACAAACAATAAGTTGGTACTAAGGAAATGTTTTCGGATTTATCTATTCAGCATGCATTAGAAGAGCTGTCTATACATCTGTCAGTCTTATCAGTTTTAATCTTTCCAGACTAAAGGCGGTTCAAATCAATTTAAGGATGTTCAAATCAAATGAAGAACTAATTGATTATTTGACGCAAGCAATGATAAAATCATTAATGTCATTTCCTAACACCAACAATGCCAAAAACGCAATTAATTTGAACGATACCAATTCTCTAAGTATTTCCCTGGGCGCGCACGTCTGCTTACACCGTGTTTATACTGTATGGCTTTGTACGTGGTGTTAGGATTTAAATGTCAAATAATTCCGAATAATAAACGCGACCGATGAAACAAATTTTGATGGAACAGCGATTCATCATAGATTGTTTTCAATTACCCTGAAAATTGTTGCAGATCGTGCAAAGTTTACTGCTTGAGTGTATGTTGTATTAAGGTGAAGGTAAAATGGCAGGCGGGGTTGAACTATTCCTTAGGATCGTACTGCCAATGCTTGTACTTATGACCATGGCACAAGGTATGTAGAACGTATTATGATAATATTAAAAAGCTTATTTTTTTGCATTAATTTATTGTCGAAATAATATACAACTTTAACATTCATATTAGAAATTTATACTTCGTTGCCAGATTTTCAAATATGAAAAATTAGGAAAGTGAAAACTTGTTTTTTAGTGGTATATTTATAGTTATCACCCCATTAGAAAACCACTTAAACTTAGATATGTCCTACTTGCGTATCAGTTATATTAGGAGGCCACTTCACTGTTTGGCTGTCTACGCAAAAGTTAATTGGAACGATATTATAAAAATGATATCAAAACACTTGATGCTCTCAGGTAATGGTTCAATATTACTTGAAGCAATAGAAAGTGTCAGATATGAGAACCTGTTATACATAGGAGCCATTGTCCCAAAAGAAGAAAGCTAAGCAGATTATACATTTTCTTTTACATGTATAGAGAGCAGGATATTAAGATTATGCTGCAAACGCCTAAAATATCAGATCAATATCTCGGTACTGACCTTGATTAATTAATTATAAGGTTTTTAAAAATGACAGGGCGGCCAACTTTTAGTAAACCATACAATTCAAAATACAAAATAACAATGACCCCACTATGTAGAGAACATCTTTAATTTAAACATTTGCTTAAGTTCCGAATTTATTCGGAATTGCCTGATTCTGTTCCAAACTGGTTGCAACAGCCAATACGTGCTAGCGTTGGATTTAAATTAAAAATCCAAACACACATGCAGCAGTGAAATTTATTTATGTACATATTGCCTTATTAATAAGATTCAATGTATATAACCTATTTTAGCTGTGAAGGTGTATAGATTAAAACAGATTTTTAACAAAAAAAACAAAAGCCAAGTACCTGGTAATCGAAAATAAAATGGGAATAGGTAAATTGTTTTTCAAAACAAACTTTATTTATTGTCCGTTTGTTAAGTTATTGTTATGTTGGTTGATTCCACGCTTGTAGACCACGCCCCGTGTAAAGCATCCTGTATTGAATCGATCAGCACCGTATTGTCAAGTTGTTATGATAACTTCTTGGTAAACAATACTTTGCTGTATTGCGTTTTCTTTTGTTTTATTTGACCTAATTGTTCCAAGTCTTTCATGTCCCTACACAGAAGCTGGAAACCATGACGATGTATTTGTCGTTTTGATTCGTTAATCGTATAGTAGGGTGGGGGAAGATGAGCCACCTTTTTAATTCATTTTCTTGTCCCATTTGGTAGTGAACCAAGAACATTCAAAAAATTATAAAACCGTATCCTCAGGACTCCTGTATGTGATTTTTAAAAACGATCAGGGTATTTGGATACTTTGTGCTCAAGGTGTCCCATCTTACCCCACCCTACTATATACAAACACTGCTTCTGTGAATTTATATGGTTTCGATTTTACCATAGCATTCAGATAGATCACACATTTAAAGGCCTATATTTAATTTCAATTATGTTACTTTGTTTTACATTTAAAGATTACATAGCAGAGAATTTAATGATGGACGAAAACAATGTTACAGTATTTTTTCTACAAGATTTAAAATTTCATGTTAAACGAGTACAACGTTTTCCAAGAACCGAAAATAATCATAATAATAATAAGACACCCGCATTTCAAATGCTCGCTAAATCATATTAAAACTCCCGATTTTTGTAGTCTGCGAGTTTGAATCATTAATCCATTATCGCAGTATAATATAATATGCTTAAATATTTGATGTATTTTGTTTAAAAAAGTTTGTTTTATTTTTGTAAAAAAAATCTTTTCATATAGGTGCCAATGGCAGTCAGGCAGAAAAAGATTTGATCCAAGATTTATTACGTAATTATGACGTCATGGTGAGGCCTATCGATAAATACAATGACATCATCAACGTAAGCTTTGCTGTGACACTTCAACAAATCGTCGATCTGGTAAAAACATATTCAAACAAAATGTTTGCGTGAAGTATTTTTCATTCCAATTTTTTAATATTTGGAAAGTGATATACTGTCGTTAATAAACTTGTTTAGTAATTTATTATTTATAGAAATGTATCAGTTATAACAAATCAATCGTAAAAACGGCAATGTTACTTTTTTATATCAACGCAACGGATGTAACAAATGGTGACTGCAGTGTTGAGAATTTTATTTGTTCCAGGATGAAAAGAATCAACTTCTTACAACCAGCATGTACATGGGATGGGTAAGCCTTTTCAATATCCTTGTCTACGTATTGGGTGCAACCGCGACGATCAAATTTCCCTCTTTCCAATACATTATATCCATAGCGTGTTTTAATGACTGCCTAATACGATCTTCACTATTTATTATGCTATTATAAAACTTAGGGTATAATGTAGCGTTTGAAACATGTAGTTTATCTAAATGCGGTTCATACGTCTATTTAGACCTGGAATGACACGTATCTTAAATGGAATCCGGACAATTATAGCGGCATTGTAGAAATAAGACTGCCAGCGAAGAAAGTGTGGAAACCCGACATATTGGTGTATAACAGGTAAGCGGCATATAAAGTTATTGAATTCGTTAAAAAAATTTAAATATTAGTAAGTTGTGACGCGAGGCGAGTTGGGACGCATTTATTTAAATTACCTTTATTAGAAAAAAATTGCGTGGCAAAGAAACTTAGCACAGTCCGTAAATATCGATAATTCAAGTACAACTTCCCAAAT
The DNA here is from genome assembly GCF_009617815.1 of Ciona robusta. Taxonomy (NCBI): domain Eukaryota; kingdom Metazoa; phylum Chordata; class Ascidiacea; order Phlebobranchia; family Cionidae; genus Ciona; species Ciona robusta. Next base: position 217,482 of record NC_143236.1, read on the forward strand.
AATATTAGTCTAACAATTTTAATTTGGTCTTCCATCGTGCCCCACATTGTACTTTTGCAGGTATTTATTGGCAAACTTTGAAATGTTTGTATGTTATTTCGTAATTATATCTCGTTATTAATTCAAATATATTAAATTAAACTAATAAAATAAAAGTTAATGTACGAAAGAAATATATATATATTCAAAATTCAGTCACAAGCACTTGGTGATAATTTATTAGAAGTTTTTTTTGCTAGATACAGTAAAGCAATACCCAATTTGTGAAAATCTAAACTTTAGTGAAAATTTTCGTTTTTTTGTGAGTTTACATGCATTTTTGTAGGATACAATAGCAAATATCTTTCAAACAAAACCAATTCTTTAATATACTGTAACATACTACATGTATTATATATGTTAAAAACTATATAGCAGTGAGATAAGACAAACAATATTTAAACTTGATTTTCAAGGGGTTCATTATTATTCCTTGTTATTTACTTCTAATGATAAAAGAATTGTCCCATCCCAACCCATCTGTTTACGAATCGCTAAAACAGCATCATATATAGTGTGTAAATCGCTAAATAACTTCTCGTGTATTCTAAAATTATATTTGGTGTTGTCAATGAATCAAAGTAGGACGCTACAAATAGACATTTACAATATAAACCGCCATTTGTTAATATTTTCGATATATTTGGCAAGATATATAAGTGTCCCAGTATATACCCAACCACCTATGTTGTCGCTTATATTTAAACCATTTTAATTAATTCGCATATCATTGGAAAAAAACAAAACTAAGTGGTAAAACGTATATAGTGGTAACCCCAAGAGATTTTCCGTTGTAATGATGACATAAGATTGTCGTTGTTGAACTTTCTGCAACATGAGGATCCCTTCTTAATCAATGACGTAATTGTCTGTACAGCCGTCAACTTGTATGCACCGACATATTGGATCCATATTATTTCACCTTGTGTGTTTCCCATAAACAATCTGGACAGCCAAACAAAGCCACACTGTGTTCATGATTAAATTATCCTTGCAAGGCATCTCGTGTAACATAACTTGTTGCTGCTAAATTTAACTTTGTCAGTAGTCGATCGGGGAGTATTTGACTTAACTAACACGGACTTAACGCCGTGTGATCAATACGAATCAATAAAGCTTTCTAAGTTAGAGGATCTGGTTCTACATGATTCCTGACTTTTGTTGGTGTAATATTTTGCGACCTGTGGTCTTTAAAACTATAATTCAAGTTGAAACTCATCGGCCATTAAAAGGCTGCTGGCGAAAGAATGAAAATTTTCGAGCAGAGATCGAATTTATTCCATCGGTATTTTCATTGACTGTGGTTTATTGGTAAAAAATGAAGATGGCGCTAACTCTTAAACATAAAATGTTATCGTTTACGAAGTTTGTGATAATTCGACTATTTATAACTGACATGTTATTTATAACTGGCACTGACAAGTGTATCAGCATTGCTGCAGAAGCGATACTGAAGAAGTTAATAAAAACGATAAATATTTATTCATTTAAAAATAAAAGAAGACACGCTGTATAAATTAAAACCATGGAATTTTTTTTGAAACGTAAATGTTCAAACCATATGTAATTCCTGATTTTATTTTTTTGTTTTAAAATTTTTTTTTTAATATAAAAACACCTGTCTTTAATACTGTTTTATTTTAATTATAGATCGAATTAGAATAAATGGTTCATTTATAAACAAAATGAAACTTTACATTATTATCAAACATTAACTCTTAAAAGACTTAATATTTTGTTACGAAGAAGAAGGTATCGTATATGTAAATCATTCGGTCGCTACCATTGCGAATTAAATTTTATGGCTGTAATGAAACTATTTCTTCCTACACCTCAACATCGTTTTGTGTGTCTGGGTGGTCGTTTGTTCGTAAAAAATCATGACGTAAAAGTTGTTTTATATACTATGCTAAAGTGCCAATGTTACTTTATATTTTAGACCCAACATTTTACAAGAATTTAATTACAGTTACATCGAAAAAAATAAATTAAAACATGTTCTGTTGTGATGGTAATTAACAAGCTTGTTAGTAAAATCACAGCTGTTTGTTGCTAATAAAAACTTTCTTAATTAAATATTTCAGTGCGGTTGATTCATTTGATCAAATGCTTCAAACCAATGTGGTAATTTGGTCGACTGGTGCCGTGGAATGGTTACCCCCTGGTTTGTTTAAAACTACTTGTGACGTAGACATTCGGTACTTCCCCTTTGACGAGCAACGATGTACGATGAAGTTTGGTGCGTGGACATACCATGGAGGGATGGTATGAATATTCGCACACTTTTATTCTAACTACTTTTTAGTTTGTTTTGATAAAATAAAGTTTCAATGCTGTAATGTGGGTTTATCAGACACTTTTTCAAATAGTTTTTACCCGCAGCGTGTGTATAACGACTAATTCGTTCAGTTTCTAATTCCTTCGTTTCGCTGTATTAATTAATCAACCTACTGTATCAAAGAGGTAAATAAAAAAGTGATGTATATTGTTCGTGAGTTGTAACTAAACCCATACTCACCTCTTTAATAGTTGTTACTGTGGTTGTGTAACAACTTCAATTTCATTTTACTTTTAGGTTGACCTCGCTCTACCCGATGAAAATGCAATTCTCGATAATTATATTCCAAGCGGAGAATGGGACTTGATATGTAAGTAGAATATAAACTTACTATATAAACGTATAAAGCCACCACCCAAACGGATTTGCACACAACCTTTGTTCACAGCGATGAACGTTTTTGAAATAAATGTTTGCGCTGTCGGCAAAAAAGCTAACAACCTTTTCGAAAATGCGAAACAGTATTTTGTCACAGCCATGAAAGGACATCGGACATCGGTTAAGTACGAATGCTGTCCTCATCCGTTCGTGGATGTCACATACACCATACACATGCGAAGAAGAACATTATTCTATGGTTTCAACCTTATACTCCCGTGTGTGCTGGTCTGCTCGTTGACTATTCTAGTTTTTCTGCTTCCAGCAGACTCTGGTGAAAGGATAACCTTGGGTAAGTGATTACTTGGATATTACTGGTGGATTCTAAAAAATTGTAAGGGAATGCGTAAAAAGGTTTTACTGTGGCATGCAAGGTAGAACAAACATAACAAAACATCTATAAACAGTGGTTTTAATATTTATTATAGTGTGGTGGGAAAAGATAGTGGGATTGTTACTGTTGTAAAGTATTCAAATTCAGTGTTGAACATATACAACATTTTTAAGTGAAAAAAATATAGCTCGATTTATTCATATTAAAATTGCCGAAGTTTTGTAGTTTGTATCATAAATCCAGTGTTGTAGTTTATTTAAATAGGCTGTAACATTTCGTAAAGTTTGATTTTGTCTCATAAAATTAGTTTTAGTTTTGTAAAAATCATTAAGACGTCGTTTTAAAGGTATATCTACAAAGTTTACATGACAAAGAAACTAGCAAATAAGTCGGTTAATTTCGAGAAGTGGCTTGTGCGCAATATAAGGTAGCAATATCCAAAAAAGTACAATATTATTTCGTGTTATTTTTGCTATAACATTGAAACATTTTATTTATTAAAATAACTAGGACTTTTAAACTGTCCCAAGTAATCCCTATAATTACACCTACTGTGCAAACCACTAAATAACTTCTCGTATGTTTTAATTAATATGTTTCTTTAGTTTAAGTCGTTGTCGATTAATATGACAATGTTCGTGGTATCACCCAACACCATTATCATATATTTTGAGTTTGGAAACATTTAATATGTGCTTAGGTGTCCCGTCTTCCCCGACTCTATTCTACAAGTCGGTTGATCTCTTTCTTTTTATGTGTAAAGTTTTCTATAAATGCCAACCATACCCAAACCTACAAAATCACAGACACCAAAGTGACACAATTTTACTTCATTAGTAAAGAGTTTACACTATTGCCATACACTAAGTCGAAATGGCGCGGAGAGTTAGAAGGGTTACTGTAAAATTTGTTGAAATATTTCATAATTACTGTTCACCTTACGATTACCTCTGCTGGGGTTATTTTGCTGTTCTCTGTGACACAATAATTGTTTTTGTACGTCATAATTTAAACATAAATATCATCAGCACACCCTACTGTTCGGTCCGTAATATGCGCTCTTATAACTATAGTCAATCCATCTTGTAGATGGACGATGCGTGAAATTGGCGGAAATTTCGGAAGCTGTAATATTGCGTAAATAAAATAAGCCACCGTTCAAGGTCTAATCAAAAACAAGCCGATCGTCGAAAAACGAAGAAAGGGTTTTTCATACAATTAATATTTAATGAGACGAACTCTGTTGATTGGCTTAAATGACTCGCAAATCATTGGGAACTCCGCTTCCAGCAAAGAAGACCCCTTCGTATGATATATATAATGTATGATATTTACATTTATCAAATTAATATAGCGCATATAAAGTTTATTCTAAAAGCGACATATGTATTTACTTTAAACATTCTCAATTTTCATGGCACCAACAATGAACTCGTTTCACTGTGACGACATCAAGCGTCACAAACCGCGCTATGACGTTGGTTAAACGCTCATCCGCTTGGAGGAAACGACAAGTTCCAATTTATGAATAATTTACCCAATCGCTATCTTAAACTTCAAAACAAGTCATACGTATCAAGAAACAATCTTACTGCTTCTCGTAGTTATATTAACAACATATACAGCCTAGACTTTTGAAACGGAATTTTTAATATTATATTACCATTTATAGCATTTTAAAAGCATGCTGGCATGTAAATTAACTTTTGATAGTAATAATGCGTCATATGATTAAACCAGTGGTTGTTGGTGCAAAACTAATTGAGCTAAAACTTTAAAATGTCGTTTGTACCAGCAGGTTTCCATACACGGGCTTTTGTAAAGTATTTTAACCCTTCCAAATTAACAGTACCACGCTGGGTGGTTGTTTTGTTGCGACAAGCGTGAAAAATTATGAATATTCGTCGACGAATTCGTGTAAACATCGAAACAAGCAGAACTAATCCGTAAATAAGACGCGCCCAAGAATATGATGAGTCAAACAGGAAAACGCACTCTTCTAGGAAACAAGATATATATTATATACAATAAAGAATCATTCGCTTTTCTTAAGTTTACGCTAAAAGCAAAGTTCGATGGAAGTACGTGTTTATCATGTCAACAAAAAAATAGTGGTCGCAATATTACTTGTTCAGTCTTCGTACATATCCATCGCAACTTTTCTTCTACAGGTATAACTGTGTTGCTTGCACTGGTCGTCTTTCTACAACTGGTGGCTGATAATCTACCCCCTACTGACGTCATACCGTTGCTTGGTAACGATTAAAAGCTTTCTTGTGCATGAGTGAATAGTAACCATAAAGTAACCAATGCATGTTTTGGTTTTGGTGTTATATTTTGCTTGAAACATCTGTTTGTTTACACATGGTACAAGATGTAAATGAATGAATGTAACTTACTTTATCCTCGCTTGGCCGGAAAACGATAGTCGTTATAATACGGGTGTTTATACACCCCGTGCCAGCTTACGAGTTACCATGTATATCTTACTTTGTAAGTGATTTTTTTTCCTTTTTGTTATGTATGGCTGATAATTTAGACAACCCATTAGTGACCATGGATTGGAGCAATTGCCGTTAACTGTCTGAAGGACACATACGTCAGCAATGGTAGCAGCGACGAGCCGTGAACCCATTACCTATATGGGTTACAGACAGGCTAACCACTTAGCCATGGCGTCGGACAAATTATACTTACTCTGACTATATAAGCTTACCAGTATAACAGTATACGCTTATGTTTTTAGATGAAGATTGTACGGCAAATATATTTAAAAAAATATTGACCATTTGATATTGGCGTATACTGGCTATGCGTTTCTGCTTGTTTAACTTGTGTTTTATTATAAGAATTGCATTCCATTACGATATAACACGTGTACATTGCATTGCTTAACGCTTGCAGATATATATTCAACAGGTATCACACTGGTTCTATCCCTGCTTGTTTTCATGGTTCCAATCGTCGAAGTGATTCCTCATTCCCCCATTACGTCATCTGTTTGTATGGCTTCTTTTAAAAAACAAGGGGCAACTAATCCATCTAACCCAGCATTGGTTTACAATCACATTATAACATATAACCTAATATTAATATGACACACTGACCTAACAATGGCAACAAGCATGAAGCGCCAACTATTGATTCCATACTATACGGCCACGCATGTTGTGTTGGAAATAAAATATTGAAATTTAAAATTATGTCGCAACAATAACTAGCAATGCTCATTTTCTTACGCAGGTAAATATTTCGCCTGTAGCATCGTCATGGTAACTGCATCGGTGGTCTGTACAGTGATATCTCTTAACTTTCATCACACAACATCTGCCAACACGAACACCATGCCAGGCTGGGTGAGATTTGTCAAGTTTTTTTATTCCACGATATATAGTAGGGTGGGGGAGATAGGATACCTTTTTATTCTATTTTCTCGTCCCATTTAGTAGTAAACAAAGAACATTCAAAGAATTATTAAACCGTGTCCTCACGACCCATAGAGCGCTGTTAATTGTTTAAAACACGATCCGGTTATTTGGATATTATATGTTAAAGGTGTTCCATGTCCCCCTATCGTACTATATTCCTGTAAATATTCTTTATGCTTCGTTTGCTAACAAATGGGACTAGAAATGAGAATGAAACATGTCCCATCTTACCCCGACCTATTATAGTTCAAAATAAGAACATGTAATTTACTGACAAGCATAAAAGTGAGGTTTGTATTAAGATAATGTTTTTATATAACAAACAGTTATATAAGCAACAAATGTATTTACAGATACGCTTCGTTTTCTTAAATTTTCTTCCCCGGATTCTCCGAATGAAAAGACCTGGTGAGAATAGTTTCCGAAGGAAGTTTTTGGACAACCAAGCGGAGGTGGTTATGGATGGAAAAGTTGAAGAATATCCTCTTATGGTGGTGAGGGTGTGTGGATTTTATTAAGCGATTAACATGACGAATATGTCAACATTTGGTGTATATTTATTAGGGTTGGGACTTTGGGAAAGTTGGGACGCTTTTAAAACTCTTTTGCGGGTGCTTTTTTTAATGATATAAGTTTAGAATGGCCAATCACACCGTTTTAAAATAATATATATAAACACTTTACGTTGCAAAGAAACTAGTACACCTAGGTAATTTCAAAGAACTTAACGAAGTTGCAGAATAATATTAATATATAATCACTTAACTTTGTACCCCACCATACTATAAAGTTTGGTAGGTCTTTATTGAAAAACTTTAGAACTTTTGTTTTTACCTTAAACATTTATGCCCCAGAATTTTTTTAAATAACCATTATTAAGGAAATTTTTTTGTCACAAATAGGTTAAAAATTATATAAATTATTGAATTAAAAGCAAACCTTTTTTTTCAAATGCCGTATCGTTTTGGGAAACTTTGATGGCACCTATAGGTTACATTTGAGCTTCTCTATCCATGTACAATTTTTTATTTTCGTTGCTATGCCCCTTTAATTACCGTTTCTTTATTAATTTTTAATTATTATATTCTTCAATATTACATTTAAAAAGATGAATAACATGTTATATTATAATCATACATAGGCGGGAGAAAGGTTGGGAAATTGGATGGGAACAAACCAAACTGAGCTCTCACCTCTGAATGAAGCTAAAAAGTATGTTATGAGCTTGATCAATTGTACTTTTATTTCATTGTATCTGCTTAAGGGAGCTGAATGATGTCCTGCATGAGGTTCGGTTTATCACCAGTCGAATGCATAATGATGATGAAGATGAAAAGAGCGCACTCGAGTGGAGGTTTGCAGCAACTGTATTGGACAGGTGAATTAAAAATTACTGCTTTTGGTAGTAACTGTAACTGTTGGTGCGTTTTGGAAGGTTTAGCGTTTTCATTTCTCTTTTTCTCAAGCGAGATCCACTGATATTTAGTATATGGAATTTCAACCCTTCCCTCTTTTTAGGTTTTGCGTGATTTTCTTTATCATCTATTTTGTCGTGTCTACACTCTTCACCATCGCTGTGGCCCCAGGTGTACTACTTCCACCTGACAACTGATGCGATTCCGATTCAGATCAACTTTCGTGTAGTGCCTTGTATCCAAAATGGTTTGTGTGCCATCGTATCATGTACAGTGCCTTGCTTTACTTTTTCAAATTAGATCCATGTAGTTGCTGTAGTTGAATTGCGGTGTTGTTTTCAAAATGCTTAAGCCAAATACAATAAATAGTATAACTCATGAAACCTGAATGTATGCGGATGTTTTAAAACTCTTTTAATTAATACATATCTGCTTGTATGTAATTATTTACTTATGCCAACGACGGGAAGACGAAAACTATTTTTAGTTCAAAAAATAGTTTGCTTACGTCTGATTTTCTACTTGCTATATAGTGGGGTGGGGAAAGATGGAACATCATTTCAATCTATTTTCTCCTCCAATTTGGTAGTAAACAAACATTTAACAATTTTTTTTATAAAACTTTATCATCACAGCTCCCACAGACCGCTGTTAATTGTTTAAAACACGATCAGGATGTTTGGTTATTATATGTGAAAGGTGTTCCATCTTTCCCCACCCTACTATATATATATAAACTCGCGTGACCGGAAAACGACAGTCACTATAACATGGGTATTCCTACACCTCGTGCCAGCTTACGAGTTTATTGATCATTGGGTTGGAGCAGTTAAGTGTCTTGCCCAAAATTGGAGCAGTTGAGTGTCTTGCTGTTGAGTGTCTTGCCCAAAATGACATATGCCCACAATGGTAGCAGTGACGAATAGGCGCCCCGCTAACAAACTGTGCCGCGAAGTCAGACATTTTTAAATATATAGTTGGGTGGGGGAAGATAAGACACTTTTTAACTTTATTTACGCCCATTTGGTAGTAAACAAAGAACATTCAAAGAATTATAAAACTATATTCTTACAACGTATTTGGATACTTTGTGTTAAAAGTGTTCCAACTTCTACCACCCTACTATACAATAGGTCAGGTTTGTATTCAAGGCTGTTCCTTAAATTTACATGTACAATTGTGTTTTGTTGTGCTTACAATATACATACAAATGTGCTTCAGATTTTTACTACTTTGCTCTCTTGTAGTTAGGTTGAATTAGTGTGAATGTGGAAACTGGAAACTGTAAGGAGAAATGGTTATCAGCTGTTTTCTACGTCACGTTGTGTTTTCTCTGAATTTCTGCTTGATATATTTGATTTTAAGTTTATTTGTAGGCTGGAGGTGCTAGTGAAGAATCTTCCCCCTATGTTATCTGACCGCTTAACGTAACTACTAACCCGTATAAACATTAACCACTAATCCCTAGAACCACTATTAATAACTCCTAACCATAACCACTACCCCAACAGTTTCCTCAAGTCTAATATGTAACGTAAAAGATGAGTCTTTACTAGTGCTTAAAATAGATAGAATGTATGGGCAGAAAGCATGACATATACGTTTGTTTATCAAATATATAAAGTAGCTGGTGGCATGATGGTTAATATTACCATATATATAATATATATATAATATATGGGTGCTAGTGAAGAATCTCCCCCCACCTTATTTGCTAACCACTAACCCCTAGGTTAGGGGGTTGGGTGTTGATGGTTAAAGGGTTGGGGGTTAGTAGTTAGTGGTTAGCAAATAAGGTGGGGGGAAGACTTTTCACTAGCACCCAAAGTTAACATGCATAAGGTTACAAGCGTGTCATCTACTGTAGAAGGTTGGTTGATGGTTGTTACTCGCATTATGCGAGTAAAGAAAAGTATGGTGAAAGTACAGGTTTACTTTTAAAAGCCTAATCTTTTTTGGGTATTATTTTTACAGTTTTTAGTTGGTAATAGCACCAGAAAGTATCATAACTTTTTTATAAACTAGATTTAACAATATTGTACTAAAACAAGCCAACAACTCAATGTTGATACACGCATAAACGAATGACCATGCAAAGTAACGCCGTTAGCGAGTTATCATATGACGAGTTAATGCGGATCGCTATTCGCATTAACTTTTCCCATGCAAAAAGGGTATAAGGTTGTTATCAAACTCATTCATGGCTGTTTTCATAACCTTAATCGCAAGAAAGACATTTCATCTATGGTGGTAATAGTGAAAGTCAAAGTTGCGTGTAAAAATCATTGATATGCTATTAAAAACACAAAAAATTACCAACAAGGAAATATTTTTCTTCCGAAAATTGGCACCGTCTATATGCCAATTAAAGATTCAAAACTGTGCGGAAGAAAAATGCGAAGATGAATAAAAGAGTAAAAGAGAACAAAAACAGCAAAGAAGAGTTTAATGGCAACCTTTATCTAAAATATAGCATGGCTTTTATAAGGTACACAAGCAACATTTTGTGTTTTAAATTAGAGTTTCTTTGCTGAAACCTGAATGGCTAACCTGGTTGAATATGTTAATAAATATAAAGGAAGGCTGTCAGTTGGAAATGAATCTAAAGTAGTAAGTACTAAGTTAAGTATATTTATGTTCATTTTTGCCAAGCACCTAAAAATGCATTAAATTTGAATGATGTAGATAATACATGTCGTGTACATGAAAACAGAAAAAAAATTTTTTTGCGCAAATCTTCATACTGCATTGTTACGCATTAATACAGTCTATACAGATATCCTCAACGGGAAGGCGTGATCTCTTGTCCCCAAGAGAATCAATGCCAGTGCCTTTCTTAAAATTCTGTACTTCTTTCATTCAACTAGATATATATATATTTTTAGTTGCAAAGAGCTCTTCAAAAACTTGATGAAGTGAAGATGAACATCACACTGCTTCAGGTAACTTGCTAATTGTTGTAAAATAGCAAAAGAAATAGAAAAAAACTGTTGTACTTATAATTATATATATAGTTGTTTTTTGTTATCAAGGGTTCAAACTAGCAGATCAAAATTTACAAATTACAAATCCTTTTTTTGGAGTTACTGTAAGTTGTGACCCGTTTTTGTAATTCTTGTCCAAATTGGGACCTTTTATAAAATTTCTCTGCAATTATCATTTAGTGAAACAAAGAAGTACAAACTTTTAATTAGTTATAAAACTCCTGCGATCTAAATAGTTGAAAAAATATTTCTGATATTTTTAATGGGAATATTGTACTTTTAAGAAAATTATGGTGAAGCTTTTTATATTACTTCTTATTGGGCAGGAAACTGGTGTTGGGCGATGTGTTAATTCTCTTCGAAAAGATGAAGTTGTTGGGGATTATGCGCGACAAATCGTGGGTAAATGGAAGCATCTGTTGACAAATTCTCCTCAGAAAAGTAGCACATCTTCTAATCAGGAAGTACTTTATAAACAAAACAATCAATATTGTGATGATAATAAAGAAGAAGAATATGATCCAACCAGGAATTGGGAGATGGATTCAACTACTTCGGTGAGTATGTTGTGTTGCATAAAGCTAGTAAAGGAAGTCATGCACCTCCTGCTATCTCACTACTGTTTTTTGGTGTCTTAAGTCTGATATTAAGTTAACATTTCAAATCAGATAAAATTCAAAAGAAGCTTACCAGTATGTGAATAAGGGGAACTATTAGGTAGTAGTGGTTAACAGTTGGCTTAATTTTATTTGTTAGGTTTCATTTTGTTTTTTTTTTTAAATTAACTCATTTTACTTGATAATATTTGCAGTGAATGTGGTTGATATAAATGGGATTTGATTAATTTATTTCAGCCACAGAAATTTTATAAAGCGTCACCAGATGGTGATAATGAATACGACCCAACACAAAACTGGAAGATGAAGAAAGTGAGATTTATTTGTTGTTATCCATTTGCAGCTGATGATGTTTTATGTTAAACAAATTATTATACAACTTTTTTTAGTATAACTATAAAAAGCTTAAAAAAAATTAATATTTTTTTATATTGGGAAATTGAGAAATTCGGATAAAAGTACAAAGTATTTTGTTTAGTTGCAATCTAAAATAATTTCATTAAAGATTAATGAAAAAATAGCACTGTTAAGTGTTTTATTTCTGGATATTTTAGAACAAGAAAAAAGCAAAACAATTAAAAGATGTCCGTCGAAATGTGTACAAACCAGCTACAAAAGTGACACAACCAGATGCTCATGGAAATAAAAAAGTTTTAAATTACGAGAATTCACTTTATGTTGATAATCATGATGACAATGAATATGATCCTTGTAAACCAAATGTTAAGATGAATAAAAAGAAAATGCAGCGAGAAGAATCCGATCAGTCTGATGGAGACCACATGGAATTTCGTAATGCAAAAACAAACGGTTTTGATATTAAGCATGAAGTTTTATCTGATGATGAAGAAACTCCAAGTGCAAATATCTATAAAAAACATGCAAAGGTTAGAAACAGCAGAGATGCCGATGTGAATCATGGTAAGACTTCAAAAACAAAGGAAAAATATACAGGTAGATAAAACAACTTTATTTTACTTGTATGATTACATGTTGCTTATTTATCCTGGCAGAGCATAACAACTTTTAAATTTGTATTTTTACAACTTTTGTCCGCTTGTAAAATAACTTTTTCCGACTATTTATGTCAACCCTTTCACCCTTTGACTGGTAATTCGTTTCAAATGTTTTAACTTTCGACCAGATCTCACATAACTGGATTTTGCAGAGCAAAGCATAGCAGCTAGACCAAAACTTTGTTTAGAAAGTTTGTGCAGCATGAAATAATCTTTAAATTCATATTTTTAATAAATTTAACCTAACCAGGAGTTTTTTCTTTTTAATAATTGTAAAATTATCTGCATTATAAAAAAAATATATTATAAAGACCTTTGATATGTCGATTTTAAACCAGGTACTTTTTGCTGTGCGACCAAAATTGCCTCAGTTTGGTGAGGTTACTAACTTGTGGGCTGGTATTACCGAAAAAAAAAATTATAATAAACACAAATTCAATAACCAAAAACATTCAAAATCTTATAAAATCATCTTCGAAATGTCTTAAGGGTAATCTGCTTCATGTTTATTAAAAGGATATTAATAGGAAAGCTATTCCAGCCAATAATTTGTAGAAATCACCTTCTAATTCAACTAAAATTGCAGATAATGTTCAGACTCGTTAAAACAGGTTATTTATGTCTAGAATTGGCAAAATAAGACTTTTTTTTAAATCCCAATTTAAAAAAAAAACTATCTGTCCATACTAGTGCACAATACAAGTTTGAGTACTTAACAAAAGTCTTAAAACGAATTCTTCAGAACTGTGAAAAATATAAATAAAGCCGGGGCTTCCTATTTAATACTGTTTGTATTACATACCTGTCTCTATGTAGTATTTAGGGCTAAACTGGCTTTGGGAAGACTAAACATGCTTGTGGAATTCACGCTGAGATTCCTCCTATCAAAACTATAGTGACATTTATGCCGCGCAAAAATGAAGAAAGCCGAATAAAACACAGGACCAAACTCTGGGTAACACCTAAAAGTATGTTAACAAACTTCAAGGGGAAATTGCTTCTTCTTTCAAAATGCGACCAAATTTTTGATCATATTTTTCGAAATAACCGAACAACTGACATTTATGTAATCAGTGGTAGGATAGCGCCATATAGGATGAAAGGTGGCAAGAGGTTCAAATAATTTAAATATTATTTTAACATATTTTATTAAAAATTAACAAAATTTTTTATAAAATTATTTATCCCACAGCAAAAAGAAAATCAGCAGAAAATGATCCTGAAACTTCTTCTGCGAAGAAATTTAAGAACAGTGAGCATAAACATAAGAAAAAAAAATGCAAAGGTTTATTTTATGATAAAACAACTAATGAATAAGTAAGTTACGTTACATCACTTAATTAACCCTTTTTTAGGTGAAGATTTATCTTTTGAGGCATTTATGACAATGGACGTTGCAAAACCAAAAAAGAAGAAAAAAGTTGCCAAGTCAAAGCCAGTAATGTTAATTATACTTACATTCAAAAAAAGTTTCCTTACATTTATTTAAAGCAGGTTGTTGCTGAGAAAGTGGCTTCATCAAACAAAGTTGAACTACATTTACCGGAAATTCAGGTTATAATTAATTTTGAAACTGTTGGCCCCTCTTTTAGCATTTCATTTCTTGTATCTATGTTTAAACATCTTATTCAGATCTTTTTATCAGGGTAACTGATGAAGATGTCCTGAACAGAACATGAGAGATGTTTTAGATTTATATATTATAAGTGGTTACTGTCCCTGTCTTAACCTGGAAGGAACAGTTCATATATTGAGCTGAACTGGTTTCTTAAAACATTTTACAAGTTACAAGATTTGCTAAATACTGCCATACCTTTTTAATGAAAAATAAAATGAAACAAATGAATTTTTGTTGATTAAAAGAGTTTAAATGAAAGTTGTAAATACTTGTTGCAGCAAACTTACCACCCGTTACCTCGAGCTTCATTTGATTCCCCAACCTCTGAGAAAAGTTTACACAAAATGACTGATGCACTTGCAGCAGAACTACATACGCAACGGAACACAAAACGAATGCAGATTTATTCAGGAGCAAAAACTGCCTATCTTCCAAGTAAATCATGTTCATACTATTGATTTTCTTGTTGTTTCTGGAGTATTTAAAGTATTAGTTTTATTGAACAGATATATATGAATTAACAAACACACTAACTCAGGGGTTCTTAAACTTTTTGAAGCACGCCCCCCCAATGAAGATCTCAACAAACTTGCGCCCCCCCTTTTTGTTAAATTATCACAGTGGTGTTCAATTAATTTCTGTCATGATCCACCGCAGCCAAACCTGACAAATTGGACATGCTTTAAACCTCGCCCCCTTGGTTGACTGTATCTGTATTATTGCGTAAAACACATTTTCGCGATCAATGCAAAAGTGAAATCAAATAACCGTTCCGTTTGCGTCATAGTTTAGCCCTATATTTGCCATGTTTTTCTTAGCCAGGTAGACTGTTTGTTACGAAATAATAGGGATTCATTGCATCATAATTAAGACATAATAGCCATTCAGACTTAAAGGTTTGCTAATTTAATTTAACTTTTGCGTGCGTCGTGTTTAAGCCTTTTGAACACCACTGTAATAAGACATATAACACTTTATTTTATACTTTTTCGCGCCCCCCTTCCAAGTGTTACACGCCCCCCAGTTTAAGAACCACTGCACTAACTGTTTAAACTTTTCAGAGATGCTCTCGTTATTTGATCAGTGTATGAACGTACTGTGCAACAACATTGATTGTAAGTATTTTCTAATGATAAGCAAACAGCTGCACCATAAACACACCATTGTGGATGGTTTTCATTTGTGTGGCAGACGAGTCATTAACGTTGCGTTTATAGATCTTGATGTAATTGGAGTTCCTTATGACATCATAAAGCCAGTTCTTAAACGCTGTAATGTGGAACAATTATATCGATTAGAAGACTCAAACGTTGTAAGTATATTTGTGAATATACCATATTTTTATTTATATTTTTAAATGTGATAAAAAGTTTGAATTAACTAAAGCAACCAAGCAAGGGAAATTAGCAACAAAATAATATTTGTTTACTGTTTGGAAACAACATTAGTTTTGTTATTTTAAATGCTAGAAGGCTGAGTTTTTTAATTTTTTATTTACGTAGATAAATTTTAAAAGATGTGTCATTAGAGAAATTGTATTTATGTGTAACTTGGATTATTGGAAAAAATGTACAAAAACAATAGGTTGCAAAGTTGTTTCCTGGTTAAGTTACTACCCAACTCAAAAGGAGGCATAGACTTAACCAACAAAAAATCAAAATTTGTATAAAAGTAGAGATGCTCAAATGTGATCCAATGTATCACTTAAGTTTTACAAAGCAAACACTTTCTGAAAAGGTGGAAATCACTGGTTAAAAAATCTGTTGTAAAAAAATTGTAATTTGGTTTTCAGATTTGGTGCAATAAATGCTTCTGGTTTGTAACGAACATAATAAAGTTATAAAATATAGTCTTCATTTCTGTGTTAATTGCAAACATTTTTGTATTAATAGTTGAAAATACCACCACAAAGGCTCAATATAGATTGAATAAACATTTTTTTCAGTACTTACTTGAGGATACTGACGAACTTTGGGAAAAACATGCAATGCAAGATTTTAAAAATCAAAAACCTCAAGAACTGGAATCATGGAGGGAAATGTATTTGGTATATTGTCTGTATTTTATTAAATATTATTTACTTCTTTGTTTTTAATAAATATGAATGGGTGCAGGCAAACATGCTCCTGGCAGAAACACCTTTTTTAGTCTCATGTTATTACGTTACGTTGAAGTACAAGGAAATAATATACACATGGAAAAAGTGTTAGTATTTATTATCTATTTATAAACAGTTAATTTCAACAGAGGTTGTATGATGCCAGAGAAGCAAAGCTCACCAAGCTTACTCATTCAATTCAAGCGAAAGTGATCAAAGCAAAACCCCTTGGTAGGGAGTTTGATTTACTAAATGTCAGTTTATATTTTTGTGAGTTTTAAAACGACTGCTATTGCTCCAACATGCAAGGATAAATAAGTTATATTTATTCATCTTGTGCATTAAGTATGAATTAAATTTGAGACACAAACAGAGAAACGAACCAAGTTGGCTTATGTTGCAATGGGAGAAGCAAAAGCACCAAGAAATGTAATAAAAGCTCAACTGAAATACGGAACTGCTGGAAAAAAGAATTTTCAATATCCTTCCACCTCAAACAAAGGTGGTACAAACTTTATACACTATACCAACTGTTTTTAAAATTTTAAACTGAACTGCAAGTATGGTTTTTGCGATTTTATTAACTTTTAACATTTGTTGAATTTTGGGTGTTTTACACCTTTACATGCTTGTATCGACCTGTTTTATTTTACAAGGTCAAGTATTCTATATTTAAAAAATATATTTTTGTCTATATTTTAGGAACTTTAAATTCCATCAAGCAAGATGTCCGAGACATTCGTATGTCAGTTCCTGTTGGAGCAATAACTGCCGCACAAGTTGATAACCAAGATTCACTGAGAGCTAAACGACAAGGTATAATTAACTTTTTGTTTTTTTGTTTGCATTTTACCAATGACCTATATTTTAAGTTTCATACAAAGTGTTATAAAGTAGAAATTTAGATATGAAATGATTAAAAGTTTCGATACTCGGAAGTTAACCTGGGTTAACAGGTTAACAGCAAATTGTACTTGGTTTTTCAGCACCGCGTGTTGCACCCATGATGGCAAAGACGTTAAAAAGTATCAACAAGCTAAGGTTCCGTAGATGACATTAAAAGTACGATAGGAAGTTTATTTTATTTACCGAATTCCTTATAATGATTGATCTACTTTACAGATTGTTGAAATGCACAATAAACAACTTTTCTTGTTTTATTTTTAACTTATTTTATGTTTCTGCCTAAAGTGTTTATTTTTATCTTTTCTAAACAAGAAACAAATTTAGAGGCACAAAATAAGACCGCAGAATTTTTGTTTTGGTGTTTGTTTTTTGTCTTAATAAACGTGAAGAATGGTAGGTGAGTGTTTGAATATGTACTTTAGCATATTGGGTCTTCGAATATTTTATGTTTAAATCGGAACCGATTAACATATTTTCATAGCCAAAAAGTTTACCCACCTTCATGAAAAAAATACTACCTAGCGGTTGTTATTCTAAACTAGAGAAACCATAGGCGTCGCTGTTTAGCGCAGATTTGACGTCATATAGCAGCAAGGTCAATCTATCAAACCAGCAGATAGGATGTTGCAGTGCTTGGTCGTAAAACAAGAGGTACAGGATGCTTCACCCTAACGGATGCCGAATGTATAGCAAAAGAATAGGAACTTCGTGGTATCGCCCAAGCATTAATTAAAAAATCAGTTAGGAGCTGAGTTTTCCGTGCAAATATCAGCATCATACCTTAAGTAATGTTGCGGCGCATATTTAACAGTAATCATCACTATGAATTGTTCTACTGTCCGCACCTCCTAATAGGTGCTGAACTATTTCTTATAATCCGGGCATGTGTTGACAGCACAACGCCTGTTGTTATTACCTTCCTTCTTTGGTAAATAGAACCGAGTGACCAGATTAATGTAGACTTTATAACAGACTCATTCAAAACTAACAAGTGAAAGGTTTTATTGACAATGACAGGTCAAGTTTACAGCTGCATAAATGTAATATGTAAATACCTATGCATCAAGCAAAATATATCAGTATGTCTAAATTTAATTTGTGTTTATTTTTTAAGTATATTTTTAAGTTTAGTACCAGCAGATCCTGTGGTTTAAACATGTCTTCGAACACTGATGCATTCTACCAAAACCAGCAGCAACAAGGGCAATCCCAGACAGCAGTTACTTTACTTCAGCACTCCTGTGAGTTGAACATCGACAGTGAACCTTCAACATGCAGAAATACTTCTATTGTTTGCACCATCGGTAAGTTTGATTAAAATGTTTGTTTGTTTAAAGTAGTAATATAGGTAAAGTGATGTGCATTATTTTAGGTGAAATAGCTTTTATTGATTTTCAGGAAAATATTGATTTTGACTGCAATCTGTTAAAGATTAATAATTTGGTTTTTAATAATTCCTGCAGGACCTGCATCAAACAAAGTGGAAACATTAAAGAACATGATCATATGTGGAATGAACATTGCTCGAATGAACTTTTCACATGGCACACACGAGTACCATGGACAAACCATTGCAAATGTACGAGCGGCTGCTGAAAGTTTCAAATCTAACCCGGTTTACTACAGACCAATTGGAATTGCTCTTGATACCAAAGGCGAGTTCCAGTGGTGTTATTTATATGATATAATTTGTAATTATAAATAATAGGGATTTGCTGTAGTTATATATGTTGAATTCGGCTGAACTTCCTGAACTTTTATTTATTTTTAATACTTTTCAGCTTTTGTGAACTTGGCCTTAAAAAGGGTCTTTGGTGAAACTTGGTCACAAAATATTGAGCTTTGATTCTGCTTGTTCTAATGAATTAGGAAAAGCTAATTTACAGTTTAATGTTCATGAAATATTTGCATGTTCTTTGTTGTTTTTTTTGTGTGAAATTTTCCTAATTAAACTAATAGTAATTATATATATTATATTGGCTATGTATTGTAATTTTACTTCCTGAAACATGAAGAAACATTTTCAAAAGGTTGTTACCTACGCTATTACGATTTTGCTATGAAAATTTGTCAATAAGTTTACATAACATACAGACATATGAAATGGGCTAATATATATTTATATATATATGTTTAATAAATTTAAATAATTTCTAGGGCCTGAAATCCGGACTGGTTTGTTGAAGGGTGGTGGTAGCGCAGATGTGGAATTAGTGAAAGGAAACACAATTAAACTTTCACTGGATGAGGAAAACTTTGAGAAAGGAGATGCTTCTTGTATTTATGTTGATTACAAGAATCTTAACAAAGTTATTAATATTGGAAATCGTGTGAGTATATTACTGTGTGAATAAATCAAACCCACATTGTTGTAATGCTTGCGGTTGTTACTTATTGTAAAGTATGTTTACTTATTATTATAATATGTATGTACTGTGCAAATGTTTGTATATGTTACATGCAATATTGTTGGCTCTAGGTAATGATCGACCAGTTTCTTTGTTGTAGAATTTGTAAATAATTAATGGGCTATGATTTAATTTGCAAATGTTCTATACCACAAGAATGCATATATTAGCATTTGCTTAACGTTTATGGGTAGGTCTATCGTCTATTAGTTGGGTGGCCTAATCCACTTTTGTCTATATTGTAGAAAATTAATAGTAAACAGTAAAACACATTTATAGAAAATAAGGTCAATTTAACCAAAGAAATTTGTTAAAATGCAACGGTCCTGACTCCTGCCACAATCATACTAATATGTGCTAATTCATTTTGATTTGGTCGCCAACAAAAAAGTGTTAATTTCGCAGATTTTTGTTGATGACGGTTTGATTTCTTTGTTGGTGAAAGAAAAAGGTACAGACTATTGCATTTGTGAAATTGAAAATGGAGGTTTGCTCGGTTCTAAGAAGGGGATTAATTTACCTGGGATTGAAGTGGATTTGCCCGCTGTATCTGAGAAGGACAAGTAAGTGCCTTTTATATGACCTTACCGAGTTCATTTTATACCTGATGATCTTACAAAGGTATCACGTATCATGGTGTAGTATTGTAGTATATATCTATTTGTAAACTGATATCTTGTCTGGGTAGTTCCTATTGTGTTGAGATTTGTTTTACATTAGGTGTGAATATCTAAATAATTTCACTACCATAACAATAACTAACGTATATACTATATATACTATATATACTATATAATTGTCTTAAAAAACCGAAAGGTTAAATGCACCAAAATGTAATAATAATATAATTGTCTCTTAATTGATATATTCTGTCCGTACGGCACTGTGGTTAAAGACCACATGCCTTGTAACTAGAGAGTTTCGGGTTCAAAGACAGATGTTGTCAGTTGATTACCTCACATGTGGAGGGATATATTAAACAATCATCCAAAAGTTACCCCACTAAATGTTTCAATAATGTCAAAGATATTTGAACATCTTTTGCAGAGGAGACTTACGTTTTGGAGTGGAACAAGGTGTTGATATGGTGTTTGCTTCCTTCATTCGAAAAGCTGATGATGTGAAAGCTGTAAGGGATGTTCTTGGTGAAGATGGAAAAAATATTAAAGTAATTATTTATAACATTATTATTATAATAACTTTTGTTTGTCTCTTAGATTGCAGTAGCAAAGATTAAAAATTACTTTAACGAAAAGAATAGGATATATGAATATTTCCTATGGACAAAACATATTTACATTAATTGAAAGAAAGAAAGGTGGTTGATACAACTAGCGGACAAAAAAACAAATTCTTTATGTTTAATTGTTATTAAGTTACTTTACTTTCTAATGTGAACAAAAGTTGAGTAGATACACAACCTGTAAATTTAATTTGGAGTTCTTAACATAATAAATTACTGCTTGTTAGTTCATACATGGACAAAAAAAGAACCAATTTTTAATAAACTCTGGTTTGTAGATTATTTCCAAGATTGAAAATCATGAAGGTGTAATGAAGATTGATGAGATCATCGAAGCCAGTGATGGTATCATGGTTGCCAGAGGTGATATGGGAATTGAAATTCCAGCAGAAAAAGTAAAGTTTATTGACCTTTGTATTATAAAACAGTATTTTATATGCCACTATTATTGGAACAAATGTATATTTTTAATATATTGACTGCAAACATGATTGTACTCAAAATGGTAAAATTCTCACGTATGTTGTTTTAATACTGGGTATGGTGCTGTGGCACAGTTGTTAGCGCACCTGCCTCTAACCCAGAGTTTGTACGTTCAAGGCTACCGTTGTGGGCGATATGTAACAGAGCACCCATATTATAACGTCTGTCATTTTAGGCTGCGCGAGGGTAAAGAAAGCTACATTAGTAAGTTATCATGAATTCATAGGTGTTCATCGCTCAAAAAATGTTGATCGGAAAATGCAACCTGAAGGGCAAACCGGTAATCTGTGCGACACAAATGTTAGAAAGCATGATCACTAAACCAAGACCAACAAGAGCTGAGGCATCAGATGTTGCAAACGCTGTGCTGGATGGTTCCGACTGTGTCATGCTTAGTGGAGAGACCGCGAAAGGTTTTTTTGTGAATTAAATATAACTTGTTTTATCCTTTTGTGGCATGAAACTAACAGTTGATATAACAGGGATGTTGTTTTATAGACCTTGTGCCCCCTTACAAGTTACCACTTATGAAACTTGTGCTTGATTATTGTTTCTGTACTACTGGCAAATTCCATTAGTGTTATACTTAGGGACACATGTACCCACAATGATAGCTGCCATGAGCCTTTAAACCATAAACTTAGGGTTATAGGCCGGTGTGTTAACCACTGTGGCATATCGCAGGTGCAATTCTTCACATGGTGTTCTACTGGTATTGTAATTTGCAACCAATACTACGTTATAAAAAATGTGAGGTCCGATTTATTAAAATCAATGTTACGTCTTAATCAGGACTATTGTTTACTTTTTATTCCGGGTGTACCAGTTTTTTGGTAAAATTGTCTTACATGTAAACAGCTTGCTTATTCTTACTTTTCAGGCAGCTATCCTCTGGAATGTGTGAAGATGCAACATCAGATTGCAAGAGAAGCTGAAGCTGCTATTTTCCACAAGAATGCAAGTTCCACACATAATAATTTTTATGCTGTATAAATGTGCCTCTGATCTAGCACTTACGTGGTGAAGGATTCTCGTTGCATTATAACAGAATACAACAAGTACTACTAGTCGGCCGCAACGGAAATTATACATACAGTTCGTAGTAGACCTTGTTATAAATTAAACGTTAGAATCAAATGTTTTCATCATAATATGCCGTCTCACTTTGTAAACAATATTATCTTCCAAGCATTTGTAGATAATATTGAAACCCAGCAACTGTTACCAGGTGTTTGAGGAATTGCGTATGTCACGACCTTTTGCTACGGATCCAACCGAAGCAATTGCTAGTGCTGTGGTTGAAGCATCTTTCAAGTGCCAGGCTGGTAATTAACTAAGTTAATAAACTAATTATTTTTTAAAAAATAGACTAATTAGGCTATATTTTAAAAATGCAAAACTAGCGTTCTTAGTGAACTGTATTATACAGGAGTAACATGCCTTAAATTGAATTTTAATTTATCCCATAGCTGGCATAATCGTTTTGACTCGATCTGGTCAATCTGCTGCGCTTGTTTCAAGCTATCGACCACGTGCACCAATCTTAACTGTAACAAGATTTGAACAAACTGCCAGACAAGTTCATCTATGGAGAGGATGCTTCCCAATACTTTTCCAGGTTAGACGTTTTATTTTAAAATGCATTAGCAATCTTAGTGAATGATTATCACGTTTATATTCCTAATAGAGGTTTAGGCCTTGTTGTATAATTTCATTTTTGTAAAAGAGTTTTTCAATTCATTTCTGCACATCTTAATTCTCACGTTCCCTATCTTGCACCTCTTGACTTAATTCAAATCATATGTTCATGAATTTAAGAATAATTGTTCAGATTAAAGTCTTGCCCAAGAATCAAAGTTCACACTAGTGACATCATTAATTTTCAAACCTGACTATCTGTTAGAGTTAGTATGGAACTGAAATTATGTTTTACAAATTTAATAATTTTCTATCTGTGTACAAATATTAGAAACCAGTGATCTCACCGTGGTCTGATGATGTTGATGCTAGAGTCCAGTTTGCTGTGGAGGTTGGAAAGCAAAGAAAGTTCATGAAAAGTGGAGATTTTGTTATTGTTGTGACTGGGTGGCAACCTGGGTCTGGGTTCACTAACACAATGAGAGTTGTGAAGATCGAGTAGGATGATGTTATGAAGTAATATACCCGGGCTTAAATCATTATTTTCTTGTTAGTTGATTCATCTTGTAGTGTTGCAGTTGCCAATTTAACATTTATTTTTGATTTTAGAATTTGTTTGTACAATATTTAGTGGATGTTAAGTTCTAGAAAGTTCCTAAGTTATGTTAGCAGTTGCTTCACTGTGCTTGAAATTTATCTGTAGGCTAAAGTCAAGGTCGGTGCACTGCCTGGTTTAAGCAATCGTAAAATAATAAATTCTTGAATACCGGGTTGACGCTTACAATATGTTCTTTGTTGTACATAACTAATGTTCGGAGAGTGTTCTATAAGCTATCAATACACTTGCAAAGCATGTTACTTCGTTTTGAATGAAAGAAATGTTTTCCACAAACCAAAAAATAACGTTGAAAGTGCAAAGGTTCGTCATGAATATACAATTTTTTAAAATGGCACCTGGAAACTTGTAAAAAAAACAGCCGGCCACCCTGGTTACTAGAAGTCAAAGACACAAAAGTTCAAAACACCAGGTAGTTTAACTTCCGCCGTTGTGTGTCCAAGTGCGTACCTCGTACTGACAAATGTATTAAATGATACCTGGCACCCAACTACAACGTTAGGAGGATTCGAGCATCACGGTGCAGATGAAACTTTAAGACAGAGAGTTGAAGCCACAACCTATGAGTTACAGCACAGATGAGAGGCAGACGAGCTAACGAGCGGAAATCTGTTTTCAATCGGCTGCTGCGCGGCACGGAACATTTTAATATAAATCTATAAATCTGGTTTCGAACAAAGGTTACTTGGATATCTATACACATGTTTTTGGATAGTTCGATTTATTTTCGTGAAAATGTAGGTTTTGTCGTCCCTTTTCTAACAGTGGGGGTCACTGCTGGTCATACGGGATAATGTCTAATTTAAGTCAAATACAGCATCAAGAAGAAGATCTGGAAAAGAAATGTACAAAATAGGTGGCATTTAACTGCAACTTTTATTTGAAACCAGAGTTCTAGACTTAACATTAAATAAGTTATAAGTACTAGTAGCCTGTGGGAACCAGTTTCCTAGGGAAACCAGATTTCTGCAACACCGGACATTTAATCTCCTTACATAAAGTTAAACTTGGATAAACTGTATCATTTAATTTGTGCTTAAAGCACCGCCGCAATGGACATTTACGCAGTTATGAACACAAAATGGTGGCTAATTCGCCTTTCAGGTAATAATGGGTTGTTCGACCTGATTTTTCTATTAATTTGCAGGTGGGATAAAATGCTACCCCGGCCATCTTTAACAATGAGAACCAAATCGACAAAACAAAATTTATTGTTTTTTACTTAAGGGCTGTACCGCGAACTTGCTAAAAATAGTGTAATTCCAAATGTAGCACTTGAAATAAGGCTGTATTGCGGGTATAGACCCAGCTTCATTGGTGGTGTCGAATCATTTTCATATGCTGACTGTGAAAGAAATGTTGCTTCAACAAAAATTACAAAGAGCCACAACGTAGCAAGCACAACACAAGTAATAAAATTCCAAAATAACACTTTGTAGACGTGATGGGGTCTTGCATTTGCAACAACGAAGGCAGAAACTCCTGAAAAACATTTTTTTATTAGCACAGGTGTCGTACGAGTGTCCGCATCAACTTAATAATATCACAAACCTGGTACTGCCATTATGGCCAATGTTGAAAGTGCCATCCACGAAGATGGTGTGACCCCGAACTCCGTAACATCGCCGTTCGCCCAATATAAGCTGTAGTAAATGCGCGATAAAATAGCTATTCCGTAAAGCACATCTCTTCCTCCAATAGGCTGTTTCATTTGTTTCTTGTCATCTCTTACAGAAACATCTTCTGATCTTTTAAAACGTGAGGTTTTTGCCACATTCTTGCGAGCCATATAGTCGTTATTTTCTTACCAACAACCACATTCCTTTAACTAAACGCGGGCCTAATGCATGATGACAAACAATTCCCATTGTTAAACTTTCTGGACTTAATTTGTGACGTCATAATTACATACCAATTTACCATAAATATATATTTTGTGAATAGTGTACATTTCCGTCCAAACATGAAACGAAAAAAGTCTCCAGTAAGCTACATTGTTGTAGATGTTGCAACAAATGAAAATCGAGGTGCGAGTCAATTTACTTACTTTGAATTTGTGCTTGTTCTTCTGCTTGTATCTTGCATTCTTGATGGCAGGGTGGAAATATTTAGAAACTGGGTAAAAATATCTGATCGCCGCTATTATGAAGAGTTGACCTTTAACATAATCACTTACTTAATCGTTGGTGCATTTTTCGGTAAGTTTAAAACAGAAGTACTAGTAAATTTTCGGATCTTTGTACACTAACTATCCCATTTTTAGGAATTTATGGACACTGGTCAGCAAAATACAAAAAAGGAGATTTCATAAAAGCAGGGGCAATGGCAGCGATGGTAATTTTTATGTGCATGTGGCTTATATTGCACATATCAACAGGGTTTTCTCTGATTAACAATGTACCAGCTCAATTTGCAACGTTTGTAAACTTTGCAACGTTCAGTTTAACAATGTTTACAGCTGGTATTACTCTAGGTGTTGCAATGCTTGAGAAAAATTAAAGTGATGTTACAATTATTATGCCGTTTATCAACCTCAGTTTATTGTAAGTGTTTCCATGCACACAATAACACAAATATTGAACAAATAACATAAGAAAAAAGCAGCAATGTTGTCATTTTTGTTTCTGTGCTACAAGTTACAGCGCCATAATATAAGACATACATGTCCATTAATTGCACAAGTGAATGAGGTGACGAGAAACACAAAAATTACAACAAGTTTTTGTTTGTTTAAAATACATCCTATAGATTTGGTCTAGTCAATGTGGATTTAGAAAATAAAAATGATGTTACTCATTAAAAACTTATTAAGCATTGAAGGCATACCAAAGTAAAATCAGAATTTGTGCATTAATACAAATGCTCAAATGTGATCTAAAGGTAGCAACAAAGTTTCTACGAAATAGCTTCTGAAAAAACGATTAACTAAATTTTACAAATATTTTTTATTTGAAAACCTTCATCATGTCTCACTAGTACCTGCTGTATTTTTAAAAAAAGACTTTAATTTGGAAAAAGTGCGGTGTTAATAAAGTCTAGTCTATATATATATATATATTTTATATTTATTTTATATTTTCCATATTCACAAACAAGAAGCATTAATATCTAATCTGGAATAAAATTTGAATTTTTTTTAGTAGTTTAATGGGGTTTAAAGTTGACACTTTTCTCATGGGAAATCCCATACATTGTGGTAGAACTGAAGTTTTTTAATCAGGTGGGTTTTTTCACATGATTTTTTCAGAGATGTTTTGTTTTTTAAAACTTTGGTAGTGCCTTTAGGGTTTTAAATCACACTTGGGCATTTCTATGACTATCCATTATACAATTTTTCTTCGGTATGCAGGCCCCTTTAAGTAGAGACCAAGTAGTAGCTTTTTTTACGGTTTGATCAACTATCCTTTTCAGTTAATTTAGTACTAGATGGTTTTGTGGAGCGAAGACCATACACAAATGTTGCTGCAATTACAATCATAGTTCCAGCAAGAAACAACCTAAAACATAACAACATAAATCTTATGATGGTCAAGACACTGATCTACCCTTAGCCTATTATATTAATAGTACATATATTAACAAATAACAGTATTATATATTATTATGAATAAATGTAACTTGCTCCCTTCCGGGGTCGTCTCGTAACAGTCGTTATAACACAAGTGGTCTGTTTCATACACCTCATGCCAGCTTACGAGTTGCAATGTATGTATGTGTGCTTGATTATAGATTAATATTTTGCCCAACAGTGGCAGCAATAGTGTATATATAAACTTACTTAGTTGGCTGCACATCATTAAATACGAGATATGAAACAATAGTTGACACAATGATTGACAATGAGGTGGCAAATCCTTTGATGATATTATCTGTATATTGAACAACACAAGCCACTAATATACCCCCATAAGCCTGAAAAATATAAGTCCAACATCAATGTACAATTTAAAAAGGACAGTAAAAATGTCACATAACTGAAACAATCTGTAAACCTAATTTGTTATTATAATTTGCACTGGGTTTGTTACCTGCAACAGTAAGACTGTCCCTACAGCTATAGAGTAGCCTTGAAAAAAACCATCCTTTTGAATTTCCTTTAGGTTTGTAAACAGAACTGTTATGCTGGAAAATATTACTCCAAACATTGCTTGAAAAAAAAACAGATTGAATTAACAAGTATACTCACACATAACAAATTAAATCAGGGATGAATGCAAAACAAATTAAATCAGGGATGAACTTGCTCTATCCTTGTGAGGCCATAAACTACAGTCATTATATAACACAAATGTTCTGTTACATACACACGTGGCTGCTTACGAGTTACCACCAATGTAACTTTGTGGGTGATTGTTTTTTCTGTATGGCTGACATTTTGGATAACCCGTTTGATTAGTTACCGCAGGGTGAAATTTACCATCCGTAGCAGTGACGAGCCTTGAACCTATAACCTGGGTCAGAGGCAGGTCTGCTAACAACTGTACCAGGATTTAAACGCTTATTTTTAATTTTTTTACAATAAAGCACGTACCCATTTGCAAATTTCGTATCCACAGTGAAATGTTAGAACTTTTCAGCAAAAGTTCAAAGTA
The DNA here is from genome assembly GCF_009617815.1 of Ciona robusta. Taxonomy (NCBI): domain Eukaryota; kingdom Metazoa; phylum Chordata; class Ascidiacea; order Phlebobranchia; family Cionidae; genus Ciona; species Ciona robusta. The sequence continues at coordinate 245,633 of NC_143236.1, forward strand.
TACTCCTGCGAATCCACTGCTAGCACAAGCTACAAGTAATACACCAACACCATACATTCTATCTTGAATAGATGAAGTATTCTCAACGGCAGTGGAACCTGCGGGATACTGCAAATGGAAAGAAACTTTTTAAATGTTGGGCGCAGTTAAAGATTTGATAATAGTTACCTGAACTAAAGCAACACCAGTCATCAACATAACAAGTGCAAACCATTGATTTCTTGATAGTTGCTTACGCAATAATAAAGACGAGAATAAGGCAGTCATTAGTATTTTTAACTGATACGTGACCTGCAAAGTAAAATATTGAACAGGATTATGACAACAACAGATATCCTAATGGTTTATTACTTTTTGAATCTAATTAAAATGCTTACCTGGTAAGTTGGTGCATCCAAGTAGTTTAATGCAATAAATAAAAGATTGTTTTGAAAAGAGTAAATTCCAGAAGGCACTGCTGTTTTTATTGTTTCCAATGGTTTATTTAATAATCCAACTTTTAATTCATTCATGAACTTTCGAGGGTCAAATTCTAAAAAAACATGACATATACAGTGTGTTAAGGCTGGTAATACTAGTTGTTGTAAAACCATTGCTAAATAAACGCTTTCATTAAAACTAGAACTAAAATAATGTGACAGAAAATATACTTACTGCATTGATAATATATGATGAATAAACATGACATTAACTTCACAAACTCAGCTAGCAACACCACAGTGCTTGACAAATATCGCGGACCATCAATCACCACCGTTCGTGTGTAACGCAATGTTAACACCATACATGTTGTTTGCAGCACTAACAATACTAGAACAGCATACTTTGTTATTGCACCCATCCTATTTGACTTCTAAAAACAATACAATATTTAAATCAAATTGCGATGTACCAAAAATTTTAGGACAGTCTTTGATTAAAAATGTTTGTTGCAAATAGGCATAATACTGGGTAAAACTAAAATGAATGTAACTTGCTTTTTTTTCGCACGGTGGAAAAAACGTCAGTCAATATAACACGAATCTTCCATTTCATAGACCTGCCCATTTACGCGTTACCCTGTAATGTAACTTTAGCTAACCATTTAGAAAGCAATTTTTGACCAATGGGGTTTTGCCCAAGGCCACATAGGTAACAGCGATAAGCCTCAAGAAGATTTCGGGCCATAGGCAGGTGCACTTATCACTGTGCCATCAGTGAAAATAAATACTTATTAATCAATCACTGTTAAAGGGCTCACAGTCACAATACAAGTTCCAAGTGTACAACATTTTAAATTAATAGTTTGATTGATTTCATAGAAGCAACCTGCTGATTGTTATACATTTTTAATACAGGAAACGGTATAATAAAAATTATCAAAGCTTTAATTAAAATGGTTCATCTATAACAGTGGGCACAGAAATATTGATTGAGTAACAGCTAACTACAAACTCACTAGTCAGTACAACATTTTAGGTGTGACCATACATACAAACAAGATACAAGTAAATCTACAAAAAAAGATACAATTAAAAAATACCCTGCATAAAATATTTTTGCTTTATAAGTATAACTATACGTGTGCATCTACTTATAATCATATAAAGCTCAAAAAAGTGCAAATGTTGATGTAAAAAGAAAGTGCAAACGTGAATGAAAAATAGTAATAAAAAATTTAAGTTTACACAGTGTAATCCTGAGCACTTTGTGAAAGTGATGACGTTGGTCTAGATACTGAAAGAATAGTGTGAGAAATGTCATCAAAAATTGAATTTTCTTCATCCTTTTGAATTTTTGAAGCATTGGACATAAGATTTACCATTCCATCAAACCCACGTACATTGATCATTGGTGACGGGGAAGAATGTTTTTCAGGTGAGCCATCGCGTATAATTTTCCGACCAAATTTCTTCCAACTTGCTTGTACAGCATGTTTCCTTTGACTTTCAGAAGTGACTTGGTTTTGAACAACCATTAATGCTCGGTCCTTCAAATTAGAACTAGATCTAGCTGCTCCCGCCTCCCCTTGGCTAGTTACTCTTTCCGCTGAGAAGTTTACCATATATTGTTCTTGAAACTTTAGTTTTTCATCATTGTGATGTGAACGTTCCATGATGATCACCATGGAAGCCCACTGTTTACGCCAAACTTTTTCTGCCTTTTTATATATTTTTTCATATGTTCTGGTCATCATGGCAATAAGCATACTTAATAGTAAAACATGCACCAACAACATGAATATAATGAACAAAATAATTGATATCGCTTGGTATTTGCCATTTAGAACATCATCATAACTGAATTCACCAAAGCTCATTTGAATTAGGGTCATAAATGTTCCACTTTCAGTTAAAAATGCAAAAACATTTTGACCCGTAAATTGGTAAAAGAATGCTACACTTGAAGTGGTTAAAATTATAATATAAATAACACCAAATCTTGCCATGTCTGTAGCCAACATTTTATAGATCATGGTGATAAATGGACCGGTCAATGAGCTGTTACGTAAAAAGAATAGCAAGTAGGACCAAATACCTGGCACAGCAAACACAAGTAACCAATCCTCCACAGCATATAGCTCAGTAAATCGCATTGGAATGCACAGCAGAATTAACAAACAACCGATTGTGTAGATAAGCCTGGAAGGGATGGTGGCTATGTTGGTGAGGTATCCAGATATGTGTTCAAGGTACACTTCTTTCACAGCAAAGTATAATACGAACAGTGATATAGAAATGACTAAGGATTCAAAAACATATCGTGCAATATCACCGCTACTGCTCCCATGCCTTAGATCACTTGCTAAATTTGGTCGAAGATAGACTGCAATCGTAAGAAACAAAATGTGTAACAGAAATGCTGCCAGCAGTCTGTAGAACTTATTACGTCCGAATTTCTCCCATTTTTCATTTAAAAGTCGATGCACCACATTGTTGGAGATCATGTCAAGATGATTGTCTTTGGTTCCTCTGATTGTCTTCATTAAAGCAGAATCCCAATCTGTTTCACCATTCTCACCGATTGAATCCAAAGAACGCAAAGGGTATACAGAGCATGTGACAGTATTGTATGACCAATACTGCTTTGCAGAAATTTCGAGAATCTTTTCAAACATATGTTGTTTTCCAAGGAAAGAAGCGAGTGCAAGAGGAGTTAAGTTTTCTTTATTTTTAGCATTCGGGTCTGGACTTCGTTTTGAGTGCTTTAAAACATAATAATACATTCCTGGTTGATTGTGTATGACAGTCATATGAAGGACATTATTACCAAATCGATCGGTCAAGGTAGGATCACTACCATGATCAATAAGCAAATCATAAATTTCATGATTTCCAACACTGGCTGCAAATGATAAAGGATACTCACCATAGTAAGCAAATCCCTCATATTTATGTTTTCGAAGTTTTACATCGCCTCGCTTAATGTCAACAGGGAGAAAAAATTTTCCCCTAGCACGCTCATGGACATTAACATTATTTGTGTTTAGTAGGATTTTTACACCTACAACATTTTGTTGAATGATTGCCAAATGCAAACAAGACTCACCATAGTAGTATTCCCCTTCATAAATATCTTTTGCCAGTTCTGGACATTGTTCCAGCAAAACTCTTGCAATGTTGGTATGGTTCTCCGTGTTGTTTAAAAACAAAAGATGCATAGGCGTTTCACCAACTGCTCCCCTTTTATCTAGCTTCCATGCCACCATATGTTCATTGAAAGGTTTAATAACGGTTGCTAAGCTTGCAATTGAAAGTTTGTCTGCTTCATAATGTGTTATTTCTATGTCAGTATCCTTTTCTTTAGCTTCCAAATATAGTTTATTTCTGTGACTTTGTCTATTATGCCAATCCTGATAAACCTTCTCTGTTATAACTTCGCATCCACCCAAAAGATATTCCGGCTTAATCTTGGTTTCAAAATATTCTTTTATACGATTTATTTTTTCATCATCAGGTTCATCTTTTGCTTTTTCTTTATATTCTTCAAGCAAGCTTCCACCCCCAGAAAAATCAACCATCTTATAAATTGGGTTTCTTTCAACTAATTCGTTTTGTAATTTCCATTGCCTGTCTGCATCTATTGACCCCTTTGGATTACGATAAAAGAAACGGTTCCAAGCTTTCATGTTTATGACTAGTTTTTATCTAAATTGACAATTATTAACAAATTTAAGATTGGCTCAAAGAAATATTCGTAGGGTAGTAGTTGGTCAATACGTCATGACTCATAACTTTATCTTTAGTAACCTATTTTCTGTACCATCAATTTCATTCATGACGATACAGCATACAGCAACATAGCAATACATAATAACACTTAACAATTGGAACACCATTTGTTTAATTATCAGAATTATATATCGAACATATCGTATACTAACGGAGAGGTGAATGTACTAGTCAAAGGAACCTTACTGTAACAAACCTGTGTCGCCTTGGTTTCGAAGAACGCCCCATTCATAACACCGCTGTTTGTTCACATTCACACGTTGGCCACACGATTGAACACATAAAAAAACATTTTTGGAATTAAGTTGTTCAGTCATATATTTTAAATAAATACCAAAAAAGTGAAAAAGAAAATGAAAATTGTACCGAGAAAAACGTTTCCGAAGATTTCGTGGCTCCACCCTATTCTCATCCAATCTAACTGAAAATGAATAAAACGACAACAATGACGTCACAACACATGTTTCAAGTTACGAATATGTCAACAGTGAACAAAATTATGTATGTTGCTGTTCACACCAAAGCGAAGTTTTATCCACTTAACACGTGGATAAAACTTTGTAGAACACCGAAGAATACGATTTGTAGGTCTAATATACACACAAGAACACAAAATGAGAGCATTTCGGGACAAGAAATACGGAGAAATTTTACCAACTTCCCTAAAAATACAAATAAGGGCGCAGGTGCGAAGGATATGGGAGAACTGTTATATGTAGGGCAGGACAGAAACAGGATTAAATGTAAGTAGATAAACATGCTCTTTTCTAAGCAATGCAAAATGAAGTCTATAGCTCTAAATCCTGAGGATTAACAACGTTAATAAAAATTGTTGTATACGAAAATTAACTAATCTGTTTTGACTATCAACACATTTATATTCAAACAAATTGGTGCGGAGAAACATAAATTCGTTAATTTTTTACCTTTCAATGAATATGGTACAAATCAAAAGAAAATCATTTCCTAAAGTCCGTCTTTTACTTAGGACTGCTACATGCTTCTTTCTTTGAATATTCCAGGGACGTTGGGATCTTTCTATATCTTAAGTGCAGCTGTTGCAGGAGCTTCACCAATTCTACTCAAACTTACCTCTGGCTCTTTACTAGCCGTACGTATGGTGTTTGTTTTGTAAAACAATAATCTTATTGGTTTATCACTCAGACATGTTTCTTGGGTTTTAACATTTTAGTTTTTGTGATTCTTAACCCGCTTGGATTGTATCAATTTGGAAAAAGATATGTAAATGAATTGTATTACAAGCAAGAAACTGATACATACACTGCAAATGTTCTTTCCCCATTTGTGTTAACAGAAACAAGGTCAGTTGTACTTAAGGTTATTTATCTATACTAAAATCAAACCAAGTCTTTTTTTGTATTTGAATTGCCAATGATCACTGGACAATTGGTGCAATATGTGCTTAATTGATCTACCATTACAAGTCTTACCTAGATATGATTAAATATAAATGGCTGGTTGTTTGTGTGTCAGATATACTGACTAATTAAAGTCCTATAACAGTCGTTTTTACTCGCTATATGCATACTTTTTTATTCACTTATCTTTGCTACATTGGTTAAAGTAAAAGTATAATTGTTATTAGGTTGAAGTTCAAGCCTTCTGAATGCAAAATGCCAGCCAACCCAAGCATTTTTACCTCTTTTTTTGTTGGACGACACCCACTGTTTGTTAACTCTGATTCTATGAATTACGCCGACTACATGAAAATGTTAAGGTAGTTATTGGTTACAATAGTTTTTACCGACATCTGGTAAAGTTGTCATCATGCCTGTCTCTAGCCGAGAGGTTATAATGTCTAAGCTTCCTGCTGTTATCTTTGTAAGTGTATATACTCTCTGTGCATGTGTCCTTAGGTAGTACACCTAATGGCAATTGCTCCAACCCAGTGGTCCCTTATGGCTTATGTGATGCTTAAATCTTCAGTCATACATTAAAAATTAAATAAATACTCCCAAAAAGTATACGCCCATAAAGTAACATATGTGGTAACTGGTAGGGGTGTGGTAACTGGTTGCTCTGCCATGTGAAGGTAAGTAAGTTGCATTGATTTATTTACCATATTTAATGCAATATACTTTTACCAAGGTTCGCTTCCACAATTGATTATGAGAATCCCGACCGACAAAAAGAGTTTCATTCAAAAACAAAAGAAAACAACTGAACACAAATAATGTTAATACATATAATTAGGAATGCACATTACAGAATAATTAGGTATTCTAGGATATCCTAGAATACTTTAATTCGAATCTAGAATTCCGAATCTAGAATTTCGAATCTTTTTATATTTATAGGAAAAAAAAAATTTACCCACAAAAGTCAGTTTATTGACCCTTTCATACCCGCCTTGTTGGAACATGAGCTGTAAAATGATCAAAAATTGTACTATTGAGTAGTTTTTGCGACATAAAACGTATAGCAGGCTATGAAAAGACGTTACGAAACGTTTACTCTTGAAAGTCCCACAAACACAAAAATATTTTTTTTCAAAATTAATAATATTCAAAAATTGTTAATATAGTATATGAGATAACGTGTAATGACGTCATTAAACAGAATACCGAATCCCGTAATTAGATTCGAATACAAAAGGATTCGAATCTCACGGATTCGAAATTCTGTAATGTGCATCCCTACATATAATATAATATGTTTTTTTCCTGTTGAATTTATTTATTACCATTTCAAAGGATAAATGATCCAAATTCTTTTATAACTGTTCCAGCACCCTACTAAACAAAACAGCATTTGAAAGAAATGCATTTCAAAACCACAAATCCAACCTCTAAGTAAAAAAATTCCCATACAACAATGCATGGAATTTGTCGTAGGATAAAGTTTTACTTAACATTCACTATTTCTATTTTAATTCGGATTTGGTATGATTGCTTCTTTTTTGTGAAAATATAAAAAAGTAAAACATAGACTTTTGATTGAACATAGCTACATAATATGATGACTCAGCACTTTTTTTCCTTTTAGGTTTTTATATTAAAATTTTCTGCCATACCATGATCAGCTTTGTGGCAAAGTGGTTGAATTGGTTTAAGGCTTGTGGGTAGGATCAAGGCCTGTGTATATGTGTCCTTGGGCAAGACACTTAACCGAAATTGCTTTAATTGAGTGGTCACTAATGAGTAATGTGTTGACCAAATTACAGGCTATACATAAAAAAATAATCACCCACTAAGTAACATATACATGGTAGCTCGTAAGCTGGCACTAGGTGTATGAGCACCTTTGGTATAATTACTGTTGTTTTCCTGGCCATGCAAGGACAAAGCAAGTTACATTCATACATTTTCTTTGGAAATAAGTTGGTTGTCCCTGTTGAACATTAGATTTAAAATTTGTTTAGTCAGTATTATCTGGTATCTAGCCAGATTTAATAGAAAAAATTGAAACATATTAAAGTTTTATTTTTTATGCATTCACAAAGAAGCAGTAAATATATCTAATCCTAAATAAAAATAGATTTTTCTACTTACTGTAAAACACTCAACTTTTTCAGTTCTTACCATTTTTTTTAAAGTTGTTTCGTAATTTTTTAAAGTTGTTTCGTAATTTTTAAAATTTGGAGCTACCGTTAAGATCATATTTAATCATCTCCATCTATATACAAATCTTCATGTTCTGTTGTTACACATTGCAGAACCCTCGACATGCAGGGCATCCCGTTATTTAAAAAAACTAATTAAATAAATTGTTCCGGTTGTTTAAAGCAAAGTATTGAATTTTATTATTGAAAGTATTGAAAGTAGAAAGGGTTATGTTGGGATTGTTTCTTTTGCACCTACTTAACCATTTCCTAGCAAGCTGTACTGCTTTACACAAACAACCACCCTAAACCAGACAGCAGCTTTATACCAATATCTGTAATATAGCCCCCTTCCCTAAATATTCTAGAATAACACAAAAACATTGTTTTGAAAGAATTTATTTTACATGGTACGCTACGAGCTCACTGGCATAACGCCTAAAATCAGCAAGTTCGGTTAGATAACTTAGTAATAAAGAAAATTGGCCTAAATTCGTGGTTGATAAATAATGCTAAAATCAAGAACAAAAGTGGTCTAATAACATGGTATATACAAGCTGAAGCTACACAACCAAGCTTGGTTTCGGTTAAAGCAGCAGACTGTATTACGTAGTAGTAACTAGAAAATATTACAGCGCAAACGAAGAGAATAGCCTTTCTTCCAAGTATGATTGTGCTCAACTTTACACAAGCATTACAAACCAGTGGATTAAAATACATTGTTAGGAATGTTTCTTTTACATTGGGACTGGACCTCCTGGCATCATCATAAACTGTGTACCTGCCATGTTACCAAAATTTTGTTGTGGTTTTGCGTAACCATTTGTTTGCTGTCCCCCATAGGCACCAGATGGTTTTCCACCATAGGCACCACTGTTGTTGTAGCCACCACTACTACGTTGTCCACCAGCTCCACCAAAACCATTGCTTCTGCCTCCTCCGTAACCATAACCTCCACGACTACTGCCACCACCTCTGCGATTCTTACCGAAATTTCCCCATGATGATTGAGCCAACTCCATCAACCTTGGGTTAATTTGCTGCTTTGCCTCCTTAAGGATTTCAATTAAATCTTTGCACTGCTTAGCATTGGCTTGTGTGAAAAATGTGTATGCAGTTCCAGTTTGATTCGCTCTTGCTGTTCGCCCAATTCGATGAATGTAATCTTCACATTGATTCGGAAAATCAAAATTTATGACAAATTTGATATCTGAAACATCAAGACCACGTGATGCCACGTCTGTTGCAACCAGAATTGGAGACTTTCCAGTTCGAAACTCATTTAAAACCCAATCTCTCTCTGGTTGGGATTTGTCACCATGAATACACATGGCAGGCCAACCATCACGCCTCATGTTGCGGGTGAGAATATCACATTTTCTCTTAGTTTCTGTAAATATGATTGTCTTATTCTCTGCCTCTCCCATTATTTCTTCCATCAATCTCATTAGCTTTTCGGATTTTTCATCTTCTGTACAAACATCAACAATTTGTAGAATATTGTGATTCGCAGAAATATTCACAGATCCAATTTGGATATGAACATTATCTCTGAGAAAATCATTTGCGAGCTTTTGAACTTCCTTTGGCCATGTTGCACTCCACATCAGTGTTTGTCTGTCTGGGCGAATCTGATCAATAATTTTTCGTATTTGTGGTTCAAAACCCATGTCCAACATTCTGTCAGCTTCATCAAGAACCAAGTAAGTACATCTGCGAAGGTTTGTCTTGCGGGCTTCTAGAAAATCAATAAGGCGACCTGGTGTAGCGATCACGATTTCACAACCTCTCTCCAAATCTCTAATTTGAGGGGCTTTTGATGCCCCACCATATACACAGGTATTCCTAATGTGGCAAAGCTGCCCATAATCATTTGCAACTGCTTGAACTTGTTGTGCCAACTCCCTTGTAGGGCAAAGTACAAGAGCAATTGGACCATCTCCTCTTTCAAGATATGGCTGAGCATTAATGTGAATCATAGCTGGCAAAATAAATGAGAGTGTTTTACCAGATCCAGTTTGAGCAATCCCAACAAGATCTTGACCGCCAAGTGCATGTGGCCAACCAATTGCTTGTATAGGAGTTGGTGCCTTAAATCCATTGGACAGCAACTGATTATTAATGTAATCTGGAAAACTTGCCTCATGAAAGAAAAGCACAGGTTTCTTTAAGTTTGACCCAGTAACTGTAACTTCATGCTTCTGATAATATTCTTGAACATGATGGACTGGTCTTCCCGCAGTACTTGGATGTTCTTGATAAAATTCTTTTTGAAACGGAGTTAACTTTTCACAATCCCACTTTGGCTTGCGGAGACCGCTTCCAGCAGAGTTGTCATATTTCCCACCTCGATCCGATCTTCCTCTTCCGCCTCCACCACCTCCCCTTCCTCCCCAGCGATCGTTTCCTCCTCCATAAGAGCCATTACTACGTCCCCCTCCATAGCTGCCGTAACCACGGTCACCTCCACGATCTCTTGAACCATAACCGGGCATTCTTGTTACAGTAAGTATAATGTAAATTGAAAAATATAATTTGGATTCGAAACCGTGCAAATCTTCCAGCTGAAAAGGTAATGCAAATTTAAAATAAATACAGGTTTAAACAAAAAAATGGGTCGCGCTTGTAGCCTTGGTCAGCAAAGCTCTTTTTACCGAGTCTCATCAAACCTACAGTCATGCTAAAAAACGATGCTAACATGTTCATACAAAATGTTCTGCTTTGCCTTGCACCCTTGATCCGCTGATTCCATTTACCACTGATGGACCAACTTTGACTGACCAAGGCTACAAAGACAACTGCAGGAAAGTTTGTGTATAAAACAATATTTATGGGTTTAAAATGCAATTAACTGTTTCATGCTAGCTAACTGATATACAAAGGTTATGACTGGAGGTTTGACTTACGGTTGTAATGGATTATTCCTTCATCTGTTGACCCGGTTTCCACGCCCAGGTCCATCAGATGAAAGATTTTAACTTAACCGGAAATCCAGATCTCAGCACCAACCACTCCGTAGTTGGCCATAAACTCTTAAACCTGGAACGTCGCACCAGCACAGATCCATCGTGGAAGAGACAGGATCTGTGAACGACGATAAGAGTTCCTCGCTAACAATTGCGAGAATCAATTTACTGGGTTCCAGGTTCAGGTTCAAATATTGGATCTCCGGGATTATTATAGCCTAGGCTTGTCTTACATGCTAACGACAACATAGTACTGGAATATAAACCAACTACTCTCGCTAAAGGCATTACGTACACCGATGTCGCAATAATGGCGGATCGACTCAAAACGCCGCTTTTCTTTCTTTGTCCGAATTAAATCACGTGATGTATGGCGTCATTCTGGTTTAAAGGGTTAGAAATTTGTAGGGTATTTGTTTTAATGATATGCAAATATCTGTTAGTGATAAAAATGCGGAACTAAAATACATGTGCTAAAATATAATATCGATCTATTTTAATTAATCTATTGCACTTTACATTGATATAAACTTGTTTTTTTGCGCAACCCTTTAAAATCATATTCTCCCACATGCTTTGTTTTACGCAACATCCGGTTTGTTACCTAACTCCGAATAAAGACTTTTATCATGTCATCTGTTAATGTTTTAACCAATGGTTTATTTTTTGATGTAATTATTGCGTCAAGCTAGTTGTGGTTTACAACGAACGCATTGGGCCTGTCTTGGTTCCATGTGAAAATTGCGGTGTCAGCGACGTTGTGCTTAGCTCTCGTCATACGTCGTACGGGTTCGACCCAAAGTTAGTATAGACCAAGTAAGGAAACGGATTGTAAAACAACGAGTTTTGTTATCCATTGTTTTATCATTGCTGGGTGCGGTTTTTCGTTTAAATATTACGATTTTTTAAAAACCAAGCACTCCTGCGCGTAAAATGGCTTTCTACTAATGTTATATCTTATCACAATAATAAACCTTACAAAACTAATCAACTTTTATTGAACACTCAATCGATTAAAAAGTAAACAAACAGAAAATATCAAGTTTACTAACCAAAAACATAAAAGAACATGTTTAAAATATAAAAATACAAACAAAAACGCATAACATTACCATAAACTGGTGTATCTAGCTGCAGTTTTGCATGTAAATTGCGGTGGCTCACAAACTTAACACGTATACTCGGCAACGAAACTTTAGGTAAAATTTGCCTAATATCGAAGTGACATTGAGGAAAACAATACTGAGTTACTATTTTTGGTCCTCTGCTTGAGTAAGCTACCTTTTCCGCGTTCCGGGTCTTTATGAAATCGGAAAACGCGAACACCTTATCACGGCCTACTAGAGATATCTCTAGTAGGCCGTGACCTTATCTGCTAGTACTTAAGCAATTTGGAGCTGCATGTCCACTCATGTTGGATTATAAATGTAGTAGGTATGACCATATACTGTAGTAGGTATGATCATATACTATTATGTAAACTAAGCTGATTGCTGCTAGTCTTAATCGCCAACGTAAAGTACCCTGTTTAACCACACTGTACGCCGAAAACCAGTCAAAATATTAATTTACTTCACATTAATTCCCAGATTTAATATTATATAACAAGATTTATATTAATAATTATATTTTAAATGTTAAAACAACCGCTATACGTGTTTTCTAGCTTTGTATCGCATACAAGAACTAAATGTACACATGCCGACCATGCATTTGTATAGGCGATTCACGCTCTGTGGGCTCCGTAATGGCGGACGCGAGCGCCTTTTTCTAACTTGGTCTATACCAAAGTTAGTATAGACCAAGTTAGGGAACGGATTGTAAAACAACGAGTTTTGTTATCCATTGTCTCCGCGTCTATGACGTCATAGTCGCCGCCATTACGGAGCCCACGGCGGAGCATTTTATCTCTGTGGGCTCCGTAATGGCGGACACGAGCGCCCTTTTCTAACTTGGTCTATACCAAAGTTAGTATAGACCAAGTTAGGAAACGGATTGTAAAACAACGAGTTTTGTTATCCATTGTCTCCGCGTCTATGACGTCATAGTCGCCGCCATTACGGAGCCCACGGCAGAGCATTTTATCATTGCTGGGTGCTGTTTTTCGTTTAAATATTGCGATTTTTTTAAACCAAGCACTTCTGTACGTAATAATGGCTTTCTACTAATGTTATATCTTATCACAATAATAAACCTCACGAAAATAATAAACTTTTATTGAACACTTAATCGATTAAAGAGTAAAAAAACAGAAAATATCAAGTTTACTAACCAAAAACATAAAAGAACATGTTTAAAATATAAAATACAAACAAAAACGCATAACATTACCTTAAACTGGTGTATCTAGCTGCAGTTTTGCATGTAAATTGTCGTGATTTTACTTTTTGGCTCACAAACTTAACACGTATACCCGCCTACCCGGCAAAATAAGGTTGCAAATAATTCAACAGTATTATCACGACTTTATAAAACGCCCGTCAAAGCTGATTACTGTTCTTAAATATTAAAAAATATATATGTAAAATAGAAACAGTATACTTTGAACAGGTAAAAAAATGCGAAATAGTAAGGTGCTATTTTTTAATGCTTGCTAAATCATAGTAAAACCAATGATTTTTTTTTAGTTTGCGTGTGCGAACGATTAAACTAGTTTCATAGCTTCATAAAACAACCTTGAATATTCCGTATACAGTTTGATTTTGTCTCATAAAACTAGTTTTAGTTTTGTAGAAAAACACTGAGATATAAGCATGAAGAAAATAGGCAGAGGTCAATATGACTTTAATTTGAGATAAAAACAACAAAAAAATATCGGTTTAACGTTATATATATAAAGTTTACATGGCAAAGAAACTAGCACAGCCTGTTAAACTCGATAGGTTAACTACAAGTTGCAGAATACAGCTAAAGTAAATATATTTCAATTTAGAGTCCTATCTTCCTCCACATTGTAGTTTTATATGTTTTCATTGCCAAACTTTGAAAAGTTTGTTTTTAATTTAGTAATTTATACCTCAGAGGTTATTCAACTATAAGATACTGATATGATAAAAATAATATTTTGCAGTTGGTAATAATTTATGAAAAGTGGCTTGTGCCAAAAACGCTTAGTATAACTCCTCGTGTGTTGTATTATATTTTTTTAAATTGTTGTCAGTTAATAAAGTAATGATAGTACTAATTCGTGGTATTACCCAAAAACCGTCATCTATTATGATTTTTGAAATATTTGGCAATGTTTGCTTAAGTGTCCCATCTCCCCCCATTGTGCTTAACTGTCCCATAAAAACATATTTATAGACTTCTCTTCTGATTCAGCTTTGAATGTGTTATGGCGCTGCGTAATACATAAAAAATAAAACATTATTTCTTAAAAAAAGTGCGGGAATGGGTGTTAAATATAAAAAGGTATGATCTTTATTGGAATCATATAAATATTCAATTTTCAAATATTTTCGCAAAAATATAACTTACACATACATCTATATGTAGGTCACTGCCATATCTGCCATGTTATCAAAACAAAGTAAATGCGGTAGTATTTTTCCCCAGAATTTTCGGTACGTAATTATTAGAGCTCGTGTTGTATTTGTTCCGATCTAGTGCGCATGCGCAGTGGCGTCTCGGCGCATGCGCAATAGCGCCTGGTACAAAAATATTAATATGAACGAATATATTACGTCTCCAAAGCACAATTGGTTAACTTTTATCCTCGCGTGGCCGGAAAACGACAATCGTTATTACACGGGTTTAAAACCTCATGCCAGCTTACGAGTTACCATGTAGGAATATGTTACTTTGTGGGTGTTTATTTTTTTGTTTTTTTTTCAATCTTATTATGTATGGCTGATAATTTGGACATCCCATTAGTGAGTGGCCACTTGGTTAGCGACTTTATAAAACGCCTTGGTTAGTGGCCACTTGGTTGGAGCAATTTTCGTTAAGTGTCTTGCCCAAGGCCACACACGCCCACAATGGTACCACTACGCCACGGCGCCGCACAAACGTTGCTACCAAACATTGCTACCATTGTGGGCGTATGTGTCCTTGGGCAAGACACCTAACGGCAACCTTATTCCTTATTCTAAAAAAATATCATCATTGAACATACAATAATATAAACTAAGGACCACATTTAGGCAGTACAACATAATAAGAGTAATCTGAAACACTAAACGGTAAACTGCAGCACACGAGAAAAGAACCAAATACTAGGAATGCGTTTACACGCGCGGCCCCGAAAACACGTAACTAATAATAATTAGACGAGTACTGGAACAGAGGAATGCGAGAACGGAACTACACAACAAAGAATGTAGCGTAACAGAAAAGGGGGGTAAATAATACGATTATATAAACACGTTAATCGTCACAGTAGTTTGATGCAAGCGTTTTATAGCACTAAAGGCGGATTCACACTATAAAGCGCCAATGGCTGGCGATTCGAGAGAGTCTGGCGATTTTTGACGTCACTTCTTCCATCGCCAGCGATACGAGCGACAGAAAATCGATTAGAAACGGTTTTTATACTCTGCAGATGATCGCTAGCGATGAACGGCCTGGGCACGAAAAGTAAAAGTTTTCGCGTAAACTATTTCGCTGCAAATTAAACGGTAGAGATAATTTTCGAGTAAATATGAATGTGAAAATAAATATATATATTTTGTTGCAGGAATACTCTATTGTAAATTTAGCGTAATAATATTAAAAACAACGTTTGTTAAAGTGTTTTGCGACTATTGCATTTTTAACAAAAACTGATTAAAACAGTTAAATATTACACGGTACACAATTACTTTGTAGAAAAATGATGAAATAAAACCAATACCTGTTAAACGAAATTATATTCCTTCCTGGGTATTTTTCTCTACTTTAATCGCGTATTTACGCTTAAACTATTAAATTTATTTTCCAACTTCCCGCCAAACAGAACAGGATACCGGGCGATTTTACATTTTTGTGTGAATGCTTTGTCGGCAGACATATCGGCCGACATATTGGCCGACAATCGCTCTCTCCTATCGGCAGCGCTTTTACCCCCGTAGTGTGAACCGGCCTTAACACGTGTACCCCTAAGCTCCCAGACAGTATAACCGCTGTTTCAACAGAACGATTGACTGAAAATAATGGCTTAACGGTATGGGCTCGTGTTGGAAACATATTATAGCCTAATGTAAAGAGTTTTCTGATAAAAACCAGAGACGGACTCTGATAAAAACGATGTTCGACAAAAAAGGATCTATATTACCACTTATGTGCTCTATGACGTAAAATGCATATGTAACGGGGTGCAACTGGTAAACTTGTAAATTGTATCCCTCCGTTGTTATCGGTGTGTTTTATTTTATCTCAATAAAAATGGATATATTGGAGTAATCATGAAGAAAATGCCTTTACACTTGGCCTCTAGAGGGCGCTAGGTATTCTTATTATGGGGACATTCCCTATTTGGCGGTAAAAATTAGAAACTGGGGATTAAATTTCGTTGGCTGTTTGCAATGGACACTGAACAGCTACTGAATACTATTGTTTCTGATTATAAAAACATACTAAGGTGAGCAGTTTTCTTAATTATGTATAATAACGTCTATCAAAACTATATTGTTGACTTTTAGGTGCTAGTAGTGAAGAATCTCCCCCCCACCTTATTTGCTAACCACTAACTGCTAACGGCTAGGTTAGGGGATTAGGTGTTGATGGTTAGGGGGTTAGTGGTTATAGGGGTTAGTAGTTAGTGGTTACAGGGGTTAGTGGTTAGCAAACAATGTGGGGGGAGATTCTTCACTAGCACCAACTCTTTTTTTGTAGGGTTATAAAGGGTTTATGACTTGTTTTTTACTCTTTTATATTTACCGTACCAGATTATTCAAGTTACATATATACACTTTGTTCTAAGCTTACCAACCGATGATCAGTTAAACCAAGCAAGAAAAATCAGGGAAAGTTTAAATCAATTGATTCATCATCGGCTGTCAAATATTACCAATGTTAAAAATGAAATCTCCAAAGCGAAAGGACAGTCTTCCCAGGTTAGCATTTACACTTTTTTTGGCAGGACAATCAAATTTAGTTCGAAACTCTCATGCATGTAAAAATATAAAAAATAGCTGATCCCTGTTTACATTTACATTTTTTCTGCACTTTTATAAATCGTAGATATGTATATTCTGACGTGGTAATCCTTTAGCTAGGGACCACCTAAAATTTTAGTTTCAAAATGTTTAATAGGCCTCACTGATACCTGCTGTCTAATTATTTTTAGAAAAAAATCGGGCGTTCGTGTCGAAAATTAACTTTGAAAATGTGTGAAAACATGCTTCGTCACCATAATTCGGCTGACTTGCTTAAGGTTAAGATTTTGTTACCTCCAACAATTACCATTTTACTGGCTGTGAATGTGGCTATTGTTTATGATTTGCATTATTGTCAATGCATTTGTATATATTCACCAAGTGGAGAGCATTAATTAAGTTATAAACAACAGTCGCTTATTCCTTATGCAGCTAAAACTGCAGCCGCGTTCGAGTTAAACCCTAGCTCCTACAGACTTATTACGTCACAATCGTTATAGATTATGTACGTTACGAGACGTTATGACGTTGTTTTTCGCTCTGTTTCGTGGTAGTGAAAACTTTAACCCCATGCCCTAAACCTTAGAACCCCTAACAAATTTCGTAATCTGTAACGTAGAAATCAAACGTAACAATACGCATTCCATGACTTTGTTTAATTCATGAGGGCTTGTGTGGAAAATACGGTCATGCAGCACGATTTCACGCATTTTTAAAGTTAGTTTTCGACACGAATGCCTGAGGTTTTTAAAAAAAAGTTATACAGCGGGTATCAGTGAGACCTAAGGAACATTTTGAAACCAAAATTTTAGGTGGTCACCAGCTAAAGGATTACTTTCTGATGCCAAATGTTGCCACTATAACTCACCACCTCTTTCATCACATTTTATGCTGGGATATTGGCTGTAACTTATGACTGTACATCACATTAAAGGAATGTATCACAATTCACAATTATTGTTTAGTTATATAAGCACACAAGGTATTGTGACAATACAATGGGTTTCCATCACCTGCCTTCAGTTGAAATCATATAATTTTAAAATTACCGTTTAAACATTAGAAATTGTTAAGTCACTTTTGAAACACTAAATTTTCACACTGCTGTTTTAGGATGTGGCCTAGCTGATACTTTTAACAAACTTTCTTCTGCTGCCCCACCAACAGCAGTGTTTAGGTATAAGTCTACGATTTCTCTTGTGGTCCTAATTGTAGCGTACGACAAAATTGGCACAGTGGTAAACATAGTTTAATAAAACTGTAAAACAAATCATCGATCACTGACCTCAGTTTAAGGTTACCTGCAATTTTTTCTTACAGCAACCAATTTCACCAGAAATTGTGTTCAGTATTCGTAATATATTGATCATTAATCACCTAACTTACACAAGTTAAAACATTATAAAAAAAAATTACTTTTCAAGATTTATTGAAGATTAAATTTAATTAGTAGGCTAATCAATTACTTTATATTAGACTCAAACAGTTCTAAATTTTATTCATCATCTGATTGGACAATTTCCATACCCTGTCTTTGTTCCCTCCACATCTCAATGTAACAACATGAGCGGGGAAAAACGATCGGAAACTTTTACGTCTTATTCTGGTATGAGTCTTTAAGCACGAAATAAAACTTTTATTCAAACAATTAAGAATTGTTTGTGTAGCCGCATTTATATCACTGTTTTCACAATTAAGATTTGGCATCTTTCTAAACTGATGGATGGACTCCCCACAGATAATTAACACCCGAAATATAAAACTGGATCCACAGTTCAGTTGTACTTGTAGGCTTGATATATATATATATAATAGTTTTTCTATACTTTGCCATTAGAAAGTAGATGAACAGGCTTTATTAGATGAATAGCTTTCGAAATTAGAATATCTTTTCTGTTATGTTTTACAGACTTCTTATATTACTTCATGGCAAACTTAACCAACATCCTATCTTCTCCTGATGTTAATGCGATTCATGATGATGCTTGGAAGTTGCTTTGTTTACTGCATCAGTTAATTAAAACTAAAAATATTTGTTTGTACAAAATTCTTTTGAAAAAGTCGGTTGACCTCTTTGTGGGTAAGATTTTCATGTTTTATTCTATTTTTCAATATATGAATGACACGGTCCAACCAATGTATTGATCTTAAGTTTGTTACTGATTTGTTTATTCATTCATCTTTGAAAAAATTTAAATAATCGTTCACCCATCGGTCAGCACCAGTGTGACATAGTTCCACTAATTTTTGTTTTTACATGTTATACTATTGGTAAAATTTTATTATTATGTAGTTGACAACGCAAATACCATGTAAAAGATGGGTATAATATTAATATATATATTTTATTTACATATATTATGTGCTACAGAGTTATCTGCAGTTAGTATGAGACATGACCAAGATACAATGGGAGAGGTTTCAGTCACTGTTTTTTCAAATAATTCCAAAGTTGGTTTAAATATCTGTACATTTGAGAAACTTGAACAATTTCAAGTTGTTGCTTCAAATATTCTTAAGGTCGGTGCTTCATTTAAATTCAGTCATTAAAACTTTATTTCATCATTGCCATTCAACTATGTCATTGTGTGACATCTGAGAGCCATGGTTATTCTCACAAACCCTTTGATTTATGATGGTTTTTTTTTTTAACACAACCTATTTACATATTAACTTTGCTATTGAAGTTATAACCTACGTGCTCTAACGCTCATTCATTGAAGTTTTTGTGAATTTACATCTACTTTTTAAATAATTTCCTACAGGAACATCTTGCTGATATATTTCAATTAATTCCTGAAGATATGGATTTGATTTGGGTTGTATCTCTACAACAACTTCAACATGGAATGCTCACTTTGAAGGCCGTCATTCTTGATCTTTTAACCAATTTGCTTAAAAATATTGGAATGCCAAATGTAAGTGTGATGTGAATTTACAATTCTAATATGAAACTTTGACTAAAATAAACTGGACAATTAAAAATTATTTTGCCTTGTTTGAAAAAAAATAGATATTGTTCTGGGCAAATGTTTTTGCAATTTTTTTTAATTAGTTCAATTTTTTATTGAAAAATGTACTGTCCCAGAAACTTAGATGTAAACTTTTGCACCTAATAAGTATTTAAATTTATTAATTCTAATGTTCTATTTTTGTTGTTCATTTATGTAGAAACATCAGCAACAAGAATTATTGTTTTGTGTTGTTTCTATCTTGGAATACAAGAGTGATGACAAACAGAAAAATGACTTTCTTGATTGTGGAGTTCAACCAAATATCTTGGAAAATTATGACACAAGTTGTGTCAAGTTTTTAACATCTCTGTTCACGATCAGAGAAACTTTTGATCAATATATTGGTTCGTATCCAGAACCAATTTTCAAACTTTCATTTGTACATCTCAAAACCTTGGTTCGTTGTGTTTCCTGCCTCACATCAACGTTGGACGGAGGGGAAGGAGTTTTCATTTATATGTGCAAGTATGCAGTTGTGTGTGTGGTGTCACTGCTCAAGAAAGGGTTGTGTGTAGACACTGAAGTTTTAAACCATTGTGGTAGTATTGCTTTAGCTCTTTTAAGGAAGGAACTAAAACCAGCAGGAACATCAATGCATTGCATTCAGTTTTGTTTGTTGTTTGCTTTACATTCATTACCATTTTTGGAGCCAATTGGAAAATTCATTGAAAACAGTAAACCTAGTAAAGAAAAATCCAGATCAAAAAAATTAAGGCTGTCTCTTAAAAAAGCTCATCAAACTGCTTCTTTAGAAACCAACAGCAAACCTAATGTATGTGAAGGGAATTCTATTCTCAGTGAAATTTTAGCAACTTGTGCACAAGTTCTGCGGCAACAGGAGGAATTGCTTTCTAGCAAAAGTGACGTTCAAATCACTCAAGATGCATTACTCGATTCTGTGCGGAAATGTCTTCAAATTTTCACTTCAGTGCATTACATAGCTGCAGCTGATGAGAAGCAACATACAATCTTGGTTAAGTTTGTTGACGAAATTAAAATTCATGATGTAGTTATTCTTCTTTTAAAAAGTTTCACCAATTTGAGTGAAATATTTAAAAGCAACATTCATCCTAAAGCAGTAATGGTCGACATTTATTCAAACTTGGTACAACTGTCAAAGCTTTCATTAATGTGGGACAGGGCGATGCAGAACAAGTTACTTGTGATTCATTGCACAAAAGATTTTGTAACAAATGTTTGTTTATTTGCTTCCATTCTTTGGATGCATGAGTTGGATTGGAGTGATCTAAAAATGACTCCTACTGCTGTTTTTACAAAGAAAAACATGGAGTGTGTGAACAGTTGCTTGAGGTCTTGCAACTTGGATGTCAATGCAATCAATGATAAAGAAGTGGTTCAATCTGTTGTTAAAGAATGTTTGACTTGCTTGTCTCTTGTTTCTGGTGATATCTGTCCCCTTTGGCGCTCTCAAGTGATTGTTAACTGGGGATTAAATTGTGAAAATTGTGTCATCTCTTGTTTTAGTGTTTCAATTCTTCCATTCTTATGTGCAGGAGTACAGGAGAAACTGGCTGGTAACTCTGAGACCATCATTGCACCGATACACCATCAGTTGAATATGTTACTTAAACACCAAGTTAAATGTTCCAAGGACTTTGTAGAAACAGTTGTCAGAGTTATTCAACCACTTGCTTTGGTTGAAAACTTGCAATGGAAATTCGTTCTCGTAGTTCAACAATTAGTACAATCCTCATATACTGATGAAACATACATAGAGCTTCAATCATGTTATGAAACATCCTCAAACATGTTTAACTCCAACAGTTTAGAGATGTTTTGTGCGTTAAGTGAATTAATTCTTCAGCAAAAAGATCTACTTGATAAAAAGTTGCTAAACATTGCATGCCAAAATATTGCTATGGTATTACATGGCACTGATAAACAAAATGAGTGCGAAATATCTTTAAAACTTCAGGCACAGTGGTTGATTCACTTTCAACATACAAGCACATCTTATTTGATCAACACCCCCCTTATTGCAAGCATCATGGTTACAGGGTCGGATTATAGTGAGTGGAATCTACGTTTCGTAAAGGTGTTGGATATTGCTATCAGGTAACATTTAAAATGCTTTTAATTGTCTTTATGTAATAACTGTATTATACAAGACTGTTATTTTTGGAATTTTTTTTACTTGTTACATTGACTTAAAATTTTCTCCTTAGGGTAACTAATATTTTAAGACTATATAATTTACAGAGATGAAAAGAACAATCTTGCTTTAAGCAAGTATTTGGAACTGGTTGGTGCAATGTCGCGAACTTTTGTTGATGTTTCAACACTGAGTGTATTGGAGTGGACATTAAAAACACTTGTCCAATATCTTGTAAGGCAAATACCTCACTGCTACTCTACTTCATATCTTCAGTTGGAAAGTATATCAGCATATATAAGTAGAAGGCAGGAAGTGTTTAGACATCATTGGTAAGTATTTCTTCATTTTTTTTATTATTAGCAAGTAAATATACAGAGTGTTGTCCTTTTTTTAATAGGAAATCAGTGCACCAAACAAAAGAGTAAAATCGTTAAGTGTAAGCAGAGAAAAATGAATATGTGTAACTTTTAAGTGTAAGCAAAGAAATTTGTACAAACTTGGCAATTGTTTAAAACAGTCACTTATGTATACTAACGATTTTCAAAAAAAACATACACGCAAATAATATTAGCTCCAATATATCTTAGCGAAAAACTGTCTTTGTTACAGGAAAAGTTATTGCAGTATTGAATCAATTGCTTATGATGTCGTATACAAGACTTTTACTTTTAAATACTGCATGATATTGGTCTACACTGCAATATTTATATTAAATAGAACTGCCGAACTGGAGTATCCTTATCTTTTTATCACTGACAATTGCTATCAAGTAAAGAAAAATAGAAAACATTGAATGAAAAACTTATGCATTACACATTCTTAATTGTCCATTCATGCAATTACTCTAATCCACAATGCCTTTTTTAAATTGTAAATCAGAGTTTGTGTAAAGTAGACATGATTTGCAAAAGTAGTTAACAATATATGATATATTTTTTAATATTCATATTTGCACAAATGTATGCCAAGTTTTAACATATTTGAATCAAAATAATCGGCTGAATGACTTCACCACACATGCTTGTGGTAATTGTTATTAAATAAAAGTAGCCTATTTAAAAAACGTCCTACTGTGAGGTAATTGTTTTAATTCTTTTATACATATATAATATTTTGTTTGAAATGTTTTTTTTTCTACAGTCGGTTGATCATTGAAACATGCGTTGCCAATTTACTTGATGAAAATAATCCCAGTCGAAAACCACTGGATGTCATGGAAGATTTATCGAAATTATTTAATTCATCCCTTGAATATTTCATCACAAACAACTTGATGTATTTGCTTCCCCCCATCATTGTGATGCAACAATCACACAATAATAAGAAAGACAACTTACTAACATTGGTAAATGGACAAAAAATTCTTAGTATGTACAAATGTACCTTTAAAGTTAAGTTTGTGTCATTAATAATCTTGGACCTAAGAAAGCAAAAAGTTGTAAGCTTTTATAGTTTTAGTGTAACTCAATGTTTTACAAGTTGTTACCTTCCTTGGTAGATCGAGGCGTTATTACCTACTTGCTCATGTATAAGTTTGGTATAATTATAATATAAGAAAAACTTTATTTGTCTCTTCGATTACGCAAAGATTTAAAAAACATTCGTAGTCATTACACCTTCTATATACATTCACTCAAGCAACAGTAAAATCTAAATCTCGTTTCTATTGACAGTTGTCAGAGAACTCTGAGAAAAGCCGCATCGACATGATCATGGAAAACTTTAAACATATATTTTGTCATTCTGTTGTGTCTGGATTCAAACTTCATTTACTCGTGGACTTCTTGGGAAAAGAAACGAGAATTCAAAAGGAATCTTTAGTTTTGTGAGTAGTTTTATTTAAATCATTTTGTTACCAAGGCTATTCCAACATTTTGAAATCAGATGTTTCCTAATTTTATAGGTTTTGAAAATAGTAAAGTTGAAAGAATTTACATTTTTTAGTGTTTTGTATAAATTTAAAAGTTTTACAGACTTAACTATGGAAGTCTGGTTCAACACTTGGTGGCACACTTAAGTGTAAACGAAGATCATGTTTGTAAAGCGCTGCAAGTCATTCAACAAATCAAATCAACTGACCATCAACAACTTTCACTCTCACAGCTGTTACAACCTCATATTCTCAGTATTTTAACTTTCTTTAACGGACAACTTCGACTAACGGCATCAAGCTTACATGAGAAAAAAAAGGTAAGAAAAAAGAACCTTATGAAGTTATATGAGCCAGTCTGTGCTAAGGAATTACAAAAACAAAGAGAGCAGAACTGTAGACTATGTCAGTCTGCTTTGCTTTAAAACGTGAGATTTCATAAATTTAGATAAACGTTATTTCACTCCAATTATGCAATTGTGTTCCAATAGGATAAGGAACCCTTTTAATGCGTGCCCACGTAAGCGCTAATGTACACCAGTTGCCCTATTCAAAACCAAACCTTACATTGATGAGTTAATTGCTGCAAAACAAATGCACCCGTTTCAATACACGTTTACGATATTTAATATTGTTAATTCTAGCGGGAAAATTAGGATTTCATGATAGCTGGTAAAAGTTGAAATATTAAACCTATAGAAATTAGGCTTGAGGGACACATGTCCATAGCAGCATTCTTATCTCAAACCTAGTATTTTTTGGTTAAAATATAAGCGTGTCACTACTGCCCGGTCAAATGATTGAATATTTAAAGTTTCAAATTAAATTTCAGTTCAAAGTTAAAAAAAAACTATTTTTTTTTAATCTACAGATAATTGAAAGTTTAATTTGTCTTTTAAAATTGATGAATTCAAGTGAAGTATCATCGGTGTCTGTGAAAATAATAAACACACTTTGCTTGGCTCAACAACTCTTTATTGACAGGTGTTTATTAAAGTTTCTTTGTTTTATTGCATTTTTTTGTTTACAAATCCTTAATTTTTGTCATAAACTTTTGGAACCAATCTAGTTGAGTGAGTATTATGTAGTTTATCATGTTTTCTTATGACTTGTTTTGCTTTCAAATTTTGTAGATTGATCTAAATAAGGTTCTATTAGAGGAAATTTATCAAAAACTTCTTTTTACCAAAAAAATTTTTTTGTAATACTTTTTGTATATATTTTTATTTTAAATATTTTTTTTATTTTTTTTTAAATTACAAAATGTTTTCAGCCCTCATGCAAGTATTTGCTGCAAGGCTTGGGATAGTTTGGTGAGGTGTGTTGAAAAACCAAGTCTTGGAAGCATGTTGAGTCATGTAATGGTTATGTTGTTGCCATTTCTTGACCGATATCCATCTGAAGTAAGTTAAATTTGATTTATTTTTGTTTATAATCACATTCGATGCCGCATAGTCTATATATTTTTTGTTTGTCTTTGGCAGTAACTATGTACTTATTGGCATATTCTTGTTTCTTAACTCTTTTTGCCAAGTTTCGGCGATCCAATATTGGAAGCTACATTGCCCACAAATTATTAAAGTTATAGCACCAGTCAAAAGTCATTGTGAACCATAGTAATAGGTGTCATCCAATGAAAACTTAAACTTCGATCAGGACTAGGAATGTGCCAAGCCTGGCTGAGCGCCGAGCATTATATGCTACTGGTATAATGTTGCGCGCAAGAGCGATAAATAATAAAAGTAGAGCAACTTAATCAACGTCAGCAAGTTTTTTGGCATCTACTTTTAAAATAAAAATCTAAAACTTTTGTTAAAAACAATAAAAACTGGTGTTACCATTAATACTAGTTTTTTAATAATATGTTTTCTATAAAGTTAGCATTTTGCAGGCCTGGGATTTCAGAATCTCATATCGAATTACTATAGCCAGTGTTTCCATATCTGATTTTGACCCTGTTCGTGACCTAGGGATTTAAAAGAACTACTGCAATCAAAGAAACAGCAAAAATAAGATTAACATGTTACAGGTCACAGCAACATTGGAATTCCTTGTGTTGGAAAACAGTAAATTCACGAAATCCAACTTCCATAAGTTGTACTTTCTACCCGAACACCAATCACTTAAACGAATCCAAAAATTTGTTGAAAAACAAATAAAACAACAAACAAAATCGACTAATCTTGTTTCTAATCTGGAACAAGTAAGGACATTCTTATTCATATATGCAAATATTTAATTTAATTTTTTTTTTTTAATGTTTTAGCATTCTATTTAAAAACTAATGATGGTAACATTTTTTGGGAACAACAAGTGCCAAAAAATGTTTACATTTATTGTGTTATTATTTTTTTCCGGTGTTTTACATAAAACATTAACAAATAAACAGACATAAATATGATTATACTAATCTTCTATCATGTAATGTTTAAAATATGTTTGGTTATTTTATCCCCATTAATCACGACAGACATTGGAGCAAATCGGGCATGAAAGTTGTGAGGTTCGTGTGTTTGCAATCAAACATCTGCGTAGTATTTTTCAACTTCATCAAAAATCAGTTCAACGACATAACTTGGATGGTGGACAACTCAGTGAACTCATGCACAAGTTGATTGCAGCTTTACTTCAGTCTTGCAGGGATTCCAACCCTCAAGTTCGACTCCTGTGTGCAAAAAGTCTTGGTGAAATCGGAGCATTAGACCCAGACAAGTAAGATGACCTGCTGAATGTCACTTATTTTGCGATACCTTAAAATTACAGTTGATCATCTCTTTCCATATACACCTTTTCATTTTTAGTTGATATGTCCCTAAGTATTCGCACAAAGATAAATATGCCCACAATCGTAGCTGCGGTAGGCTTTTATATCCACCTATTAAGATGTGGTACAACAAAAAACAAGATGCTTTAACAATCTGTAACTTAAAGTAACAATCTATTTAACAGGATAATGCAGTTACCAAGTGAAGATGGAAATACAGCGACATTTTATTTCTCATTCGAAGACTTGGATTTTTCTCGTCAACTTTTCTGTACTTTGGTGCAAGCCTTTCTTGTAGCACGTCCTGCACATCAAGATATATCGGCATTTGCTCTACAGGAGTTACTTAAGATATATGAATGCAAAGAAGGTGTGAAAGACACAACAGGTGGGTTGTGCAGTATGTTCATAAAGTCGTGTTACAATTTCAAAATTTATTATTAAGTAAGTTCTCGATATATCTTAACCAGGTTTGTTTTATTTTGATTAGTTTGTTAAAGTTTTTATTTAAACTAAAATTTATGTGTTTAATAATTGTCATCATGTCATATGAACTATAAATATGCAAAATAAATAAAACAATTGGACATCTGTTTGTAGTTATCACCAGTGGTTGGCCTTTGTGACTTTGTTATATATGATTCTTCATATAGTTGCTACATAATAGACGATTTTAATATTCACACTAGAACTTCTTAACAAAGTAATGCAACACTCGAAGTCTTAATATGTTACCAGTATTGTTTTTTCATTGTTAAACTTTTCAATTTAAATTACATTAACTCACATTTTAAACTTCAAGGTCGAAAGTTGTGGAGAAGTTTCACTGAACAAATACGAACTGTGCTTGAACCACATTTATCATCAAGGTGAGAAATTATTTGAATAAGGGGATGTAAGATTTTTTTGGTTTTTTTTTTGTTTACCGAAAAGACCAGTTTTATGAATGAGTGTAACTTACGTGCGTAAATTCCCAAACTTTTAAACTTATGGCACCTTTCCTCTCTATTTGAGCCTCACTAAATTCAAAATAATTCTTTTGTAGTTTTACAAAATATGTTTAAATTTATTAATGATTTTAACTTATTTTAAGTAGTGAAAGTTTTAAGACTCACCTGATACCTAACTACACAGTGTGAAAAAAAAACCCCACATGGTTATTTTAGTTGTTGTATCATAGCAACTCCATGCTTCGTGGTGTAACATAAGTTATGTGTATTGCAGGTACATGCTGAAGAAACAATCGGACATCAACATTGAAACTATAAAACGACCGATTATTTATCGGAAAGTGAACTTAACTTTCAGGGAATGGATTGGATCATTTTGTGCTGTCCTCATGCAGATGGTAAACTATAATGTTGTTATTGTTGTTTTTGACATTGGTAGCTGTGTCTTATCATAGTTGTTCGAGCACTTCGCTACCAATATCACAGTTCCAAGAGGTCATAAGGTGTATAAAGTCATCAGGCATAATATGCAACAGGACACCTATTGTACGACTCCCATTCTCCCAATATCCTAAAATGAGTAAGAGTTGTCCCACAAGCGATGATAAATAAGTTATCATTATTAAAGTATCTTTATTTATCAGGCTTCATCTGGTTCATCTGTTCTTGTGAAAGGAGTGTTTAAAGCTTGTTGTGCGGTTGTGCGTAACGACATCAATGTTGCTTTGTTCATCTTACCCCATGCTGTTGTTGAAGTGCTTCGATCAACAAATTATTCAAGTTTTATTGTGGAAGAAGTAAGTGATGTGAATATCAAATGATTATACTTGGGTTAGGATCAGCTTATAAACTTTGGTGATATAAAACTGGTAAAGAATTCATATTATGATGGTCTTTTATTCTCGGATTTCAATGAACCAAATAAGTAATATGCTAAAACAGATTACTTTTATCTTATGTAATATTTTAAATCAGTAGTTTACATGTTTTTCATTATTTTCTTTGATTTTAGTTTAAAATCTTCCTTTGATTTCTTAAAACGAAGCAAATATAGTGACTCGTAGATTAAGATCTGCAACATTACTTTTCCTTTCATTGAAAGTAATTATTGACTCAATAACACTAAAGAAGACTTTGCTAACAATGCTTGTGTCTTTTATAATAAGATTTGTTTACCAGATAACAGCAGTCCTACAAAGCACAGAGAGAATTAATTCAGACATACAAACCGAAGAAGTTACCTTCATAGACAAGGTACGAACAGAAGTATATTTTAACATTTAACATTAGTATATACTTAAATTACAACTTGCTACATTCTTGCAGGATCTAAGTGCAAGGTCGCATGGTTCACATTTGTTTGAGTTGAGTGCGCAAGCTGTATTTAGTATCCTTGATCATGTGACCAGGTGGGGCAGAAGTCCATTACCCTCAGGAGGAAGTCTTGTTAAAGAACGGCATATTAGGTTGGTTAAAGTTTTCTAAATTCTGTATAGCGTTTGTTGCATTACTTTAAACCCAAATTCAATTTGGCAAAACCACTTTATTTCGGTACTGCATTTTTTAAAAATTAAGCTACAAATTAATTGTTTTTGGGCCAATGATTAATGTCGAATTTCCCTGATCTCCTCCTGAATGGGCGACAAAAGGTTTTATATAAAATACTTTTCAGAGAAAATAAAATAGCCGCAGAGTTTCTGACAAAGATTCCACAGAAGTTGTGTGCTGTTTCTTCACTTCGATGCCGAGCTTATGCAAGAGCTTTACTACATTTTGAAGCTCACTTAAGGTAAGTTTGTTTTATTTAAGGGTTAGGGGTTAAAAGAGGATATAGGGGATCTCTTGGTTAAATCTTAACACTTTCGGCGATGCATTAATTTAAACAATCAGACACTGGATGCCGCTCGAATTTTGGATTTTATTAAAATTTTAATAAGCCATGAATTACAATTGAAAAAAACGAATTATACAACAGTAAGCAACGTAAATCTAAGAAACAGTGACACTTCAATTTTTTCACATTTAGTCTTAAACAACCTCAATCGAGCGCACATATATATACGCGGCAACAACGAAAAAAAAGGGTAAAACGTATATATATACGTGTGTTGGCACTAAAGACCATTGTTACTAAAACATATATATACGTACAATGGAGTCGAAAGTGTCAGGGTTCAAAAATCATTCAACACAAGTTTTAAAACATTTAACTGTTGGCATATCTTTTCTGGCTTTAATACCTTAGTATCACTTTCAAATTTAGTTTTGATGTAAAGTCTGAAATAGAATCTTTGATTTGTTGACTAAAAATTTCTGGTTTATCAGGGATTCATGTAATAATGTTTGTGACTCGGAATCTGCAACGTTCCTTCAGCGTTTGTTCGTTGAAATGGATGAGACTGATGGTGTGTCCGGTGTGGTGGCGGTGAGAGGAGTCGAACCTACTCCAGAAACCCAACTTAAACTTTTGGAAAGTACCGGTGCATTGCAGGTGTGGCTTCTCTTGTATGTTTGTGCCAAATCGAACATTACCTAATTATCAAAACTGAATATTCTCAGTGGTTTATAACTGACATCGAAAACCAACAGAACACAACACATATTTTATCTTTTACAGGATGCATCAGCTTGTTATGAAAGAATTATTCAGAAGAACCCGCAATATTTACCATATCATCAAGGTTATATCAAGTGTCTCATCGACCTTGGCCAACTATCAACTGCTACTAACTATATTGATGGAACAGTGGCTACCAACCCACAGTGGGAGGTGAGGTTTGTTGTTGGGTTTGATTGATGGTAGAATTTGAATAAGTTGACTGCATGATTAATTTGCATGACATGAAACTAAAATTGTAGAATTCGCTGTATTTTGTGGCTAGTAATGTGTTTTTAACCCTTCGATTGCTTGCCTCGCCAGGTTGCGCCATCCTACCACAAGTTACATAATTGTCAGTAATACATTTTTAATACATGGTGCTGAATTGGTCATATACAAAAAAAAGCAATTTCCTCTTTTTTTAGCAATAAAATATCAAAAACTTGAAAATTTTAAGCATTTTTTGTGTCCAAAGAAAATTGAAAAGTTACCTAACATGAAAACTAAATGACATTCATTTATCCATATTTTGTAATAGATAAATCATATATATTTATGATTATGACTAAATGATAAACTTGTTAATTGTTGCAGGAAAAACTAAAAGATTCAAGAGTTGAGGCTTGTTGGAGGCTTGGCCAATGGGATTCTTTGAAAACACAAGTTTCAAATGTTGCCATGACTACCAGTGATTATATGACAACATGGAGCTGTGGTATTGGTCGGTTGTTGCTTGCTGTAAGAGGAAGAGATTGGGACAACGTTACTCAGTTACTGGATGTAAGATTATTTTGATTATATTAATAACAAATATAGATAGAGCATGTACATTGAAATCTGTTTCCACACAGGGGTTGTATCAAAACCAAACTGCACCCCTGTCGGCAGCAAGCATGGTGAATGGTTCATACCAGAGAGGGTAATGTCACATCATTATTATTATTAAAATACAAAAACATTCACCTCATATTTCACAGATATTCTTATGTGCTGAGACTTCACATGTTAGCTGATCTAGAAAGAGTTATTGATGTCGTCAAAAATAAAGCAAACATATTATCGGCTGATATTGAAGAGTTGACATCTATGTGGCATCTTCGATTACAAGGAGTTCAACCATCATTTCGTGCAAGGGAACCAATATTATCTCTCAGTCGAGTTGCCTTGCCTTTCCTATGTAATGAAAGGTCCGTAATTTCTTTTACTAAACTTTCAATTAGTTTAAATTGTGTGTTGTTGTAGGATCTCACTTAAATAAACACACACATGCAATTTAACCAAACATTGTATATGCAGTGAAACAAGTGAGTGTAAAAAACAACTTGGAAAACTTTGGTTACAAAGTTCAAAATTAGCTCGAAAATCTGGTTACATCCAAACAGCTTATGGTGGTTTATTGTCTGCGCAACAATATGCATTACCGCAATACTACATTGAACATGCTAAACTACTATGGCAAAAGGTTTGTTTTTTCAATATCTTTTTGCGTTTATGTCTACTTTTCTTACATCTACTTATGTATATCTACATGTAATTGTTTGAGTTAAGTATTTGCTACTCAAAATGCCCTGTGTTAAGTACTAAAGCCCCATTTTGACCTAAGTGATATTTCTATGTATGTTTTCCTTGTACAATATGCTTGAAAAATTTGTGCATCAATTTATATGCTTGAGAAAACAAAGAACATATTATTTAAAAATTCTGAATAGGCAGGAACTAACCGAAAAACAGCAGTGGTTATGCTATTGTAACTAAATGTATTTATAACTTATTTGTATAAAATGTATATCTGCAAGTCAAACAAAGTAAATAACAGAAAGTTGCTACCATAGAATTTCTTAAGCACAATAATCTAGTAAGAATTACAATAATCGAAGTAACAGTTTAAATTATAAACAGGGCGAGAGTCACCAAGCTCTGCTCACATTACAGCGGGGGGTGAAGGAACATTTCTCAAGCACGGATGATTCGCTTGACAGTGAGCAGCGAAAAACTCGGGCAAAGGTCATGTTGCTTGTGGCAAAGTTAATGGAAGAATCTTCCAGCTTTGACAGCAACATGGTGTTAAGGAAATATAAGGAGGTAGGTGGTGGTCGGTGGTGTATGTTGTTGTTATTAGTGTTTCACAATAACGAGAACTGTGGTATTCAGACTTTGTTATGACAAGGGTGACCTACTGTGTACCATCTCTGGTGACTTTATGCACCTCACGCCCCGCTTATAAGGGAACTTTTGTACAACTGCCTAATTTGTTAGTGATGTCTATGTTGGAGCCATTGTTATTGAAGCGTATCTCTTAATGACACACACCCACAAAAGTAGTAGCATAGTTATCATGCATTGAACCCAAATCCTCTCGTAACAACACAACCATTCAACAAATGAAAATCTTCGTATTAACCAGGTTGTAAGCTACCTGGGTGAATGGGAAGACTCACATTTTTACTGCGGCAAATATTACAATAAGTTGATGACAACACTGGTTGGTGAAAACAGGGGTATTGGAAGATCACAGTGAGTTTGATTAAATTTAATGCAATTGAGCAGCATTGTCTGCCAAGTGTAATTATTTGATGTAAAAATATGTTAGAAAAGCTATGAATGTTTTATTCATAAATGATGAAAATTAGATTTTATTTTGATTAACATTTTCTCAGACATTTATATTACATCATGCTTCATTATGGAGAATCATTACGTTATGGAACATCTCATATTTATGAATCACTAACTAAGCTTCTAACTTTGTGGCTCGACTATGGAGCAACTGTTGCTAAACTTGAGAAACAAGGCAAACCGCAGGTATATTATTAAAACCAGTAAAAAGTTTGTTATTGTGCCAAGGTTTTCACGTATTCAATTAACCTCTCTTGGCAGATTTGTTTATGTATATGTCTCAATCTGATTATGACCTCAAAATGTCAGTAAAAAAAAATTTCAAAAAAATCATCTCTTTGTCATCAAAAATGTAAAAAAACAAGGACACACAGTGATCAGACTGATGTTGAGACATACTTTGTTTAAAATTGTAAAATTTTGTGTTTTTTTCAAATTCTGTGTGCCCTCAAAATAAAGATACAGAAAATCCAAGTGTGTCTTCATTGTAAAATGTCAAATTGGGCACACCTAAATTTAATAAAAAAATCTGAAACGTTTTTAACCCAGAGCAATGAAGATGTGCAAAGATTACTGAATGTGATATCCAACTTGCGGCAGAAACTACCAGCATATATTTTCTATGTTGCATTTTCTCAACTAACTTCTCGGGTGTGCCATCAACATGAGTAGGTTTTATCAGAGTAATTTAATATATTAAAATTTATCTAATGAATTTATTACAAAACAAATATTTTAATAAAAAAGAGTATGTGTTTTTGCTTGTAAAATTTCATAAGTAAAATTTCCCAAAAGGAATAGTTTTATCGGTTAGTTTAAAACTTTTTATTTCAGACCAACATATTCGGAGCTGAAGGAAATTCTTGTAAAAGTTATTCAGAATTTCCCACAATGTGCGTTGTGGGCTATGATGGCAATATCTAAATCTTCGTACACCCAACGAGCCACTAGATGTCAGGAGATATTCCAGCGCGTCGCTTATAAAGATCCAAGTCTAACAAAGATTGTGTCTGATGCAACTAAGTATGAGATATCATATGGTTCAAATTTTTTTTAAATGTTGATTATTTTTACCATACAAATCCTTCCTCATAATCATGGATTCAAGTGTTTGGCAAAACTTCCAACATCTAAGTATTGAAAATCTTTTATTTCAACCAAACAAATATCCAAAACTGTAGTTAAATGGGACAGAACTCACTGGGTGTTGTATGTTTGTACAGTTTAACTTGCCTTAAAGTATAGTCAGGTATCTGTCTAAATAAAAACAATTTTGTTTAATAGGATTTTTTATTTAGTAAAAAGTTTATAATTCACAAACTATTAGTATTAACACTCCTTAAATGGAAAAGTGATATCTTGTATCATAAGCCTTCTTGTGGCCATCTGAAAATTTGACAAAATAACTTGTGACAGTTGAATATAATTCTATAGGTTGACAAATCAGTTGCTTCATCTTTGCAACAAACAAGTGGCAAATAATCAACAATTAAGCATCAACACTCATTTTAAAGCACTCAAAAAACTTGTTGAAGATCCAGGATTTAGTGAGGTAGAAAAGCATATGACAGGACAAATTCTATCACAATTTATTTCATACATCCTTTTTACAGCTTGTGAATTACCATATGTGTACCTTTGTGTGTAATGTTTTTTGTGTTGCTGACATTTTAAAAACCAATCCACTGGGTAGAAATTATTAATTAACTTTCATTTATATGTCTACAGATATTGCTGCCACTACAAAAGTACATGACCGCGACGTTGCCACAAACCAAGAACTCAGTTTCAACTTCTCAATCAAAACACAATCCTTTCCCATTATCTGTTGTGCATATTGTTGGTTTCAATGATCAGGTATTGTGCTATATATATTACAATGCATCACCTTTAGACAACCTATTTCGACTTCTGGGTTAAACTAATTACGTTTAGGTTTCTTACCCAAAGACACACGCACTAACAATGGTAGTATCATTGAGCATGAAACTAGTATCCCCAGTAGGATATAATCGCAATAACCACTGTATCACGAAAATGGCTTTTAACTAAACTTCCACAGCGATACTATATATTTAAACTTAAGTTTTCGAATCTAGTATCTCCAGTAAACTTGAGCTTTTTCATCCAAAGGTTGAAACGCTTCACTCGTTACAACGTCCGAAGAAACTGACCATGCGAGCAAGTGACGGATCATCTCATATATTCCTCTGCAAACCTAAAGATGATCTTCGCAAAGATGCGAGGTTAACTGAGTTCGCTGCAATTGTAAATAAATGTTTGAAACGTGACCCTGAGTCTGGAAAAAGACAATTACAAATTCGGACATATGTAAGTGATTTACATATTATTTTAGAATTAATTTGTATTGTACTTTAATATATAAAAAATTTATAAACATTGGATTATTAAGGATATTTACACTATGTTTTATCATAATTTAACATTTTCATTAATACAGGCAGTTGTTCCTTTAAATGAGGATTGTGGAATTATAGAATGGGTTGAACACATGAAACCAATTCGATTAATTATCTTACAAAGATACCGTCAGCTTAATATGGTTGTTAGCAACAGAGAATTACTTGCATGTGTTTTGCCCAAATCTGCTGAAATATCGTTAGTTAGCACAGAAGTGGCTTTTACACCGAGTGTGTTATGCATGTTGTTTGTTTTTCACTTTGTTTACTTTTGTGTCTCATTTTATCCAGGCGGTAGTTCCCCTAAATGAGGAATGTGGTTTAATAGAATGGGTAAACAACACGGTTGTTTTCCGCCACATTCTGCTACAAACTTACAAAGCGAGGAAACTACAAACAAGTGTAAAGCAGCTTAAAGCATGGCATTGTTTAGCATCTGATCCACTTGAGTGCGTTTCCACTTTATTATTTTTATTCATTTCTCACAACCACATTTCTATAAAGTATAAACTAATGTTACCAGGGGTAATATAAATCAGTTCTTTTGGTAAACTTGTTTTTTCTACTGACATCGTAAAACTAAGATAAAAATGATGCAAATCTGACAGCACAACATAGACAACAAAATGTCAGTAGTGCTTTTCATAAAACGTGTATGCCTTGCCACTTGCCACAACAGTTGCGTTGTTCATTTAATGTGATTATACTTGACCTGTTTTTTGTCAGAATTTTAATTCAGTAATTTAAACGTAGGAAAAAATTAGACATCTTCCGAAACAAACTTCTTCCCCGGCATCCTCCCGTCTTCCATGAATGGTTCCTCTCAACATTCACCAACCCAAGTTCTTGGTACAACGCAAGACTTGCTTACGCTCGATCACTTGCTGTTATGTCAATGGTAAATAAACGATTAAATGAAACTTATTTGTTCGACAGCAATTTTGTTATAACGCGGGGGTTTTGTATGCTTATGCATATTACACCTTATGTCTAAGTTAGGGTATTTCTTGTTTTATTTACTTTTTGCTGTATGGTTGACAATTAGGGACAACCCATAAATGCCCAGTAGGAGCTAAGACCATTACTTGTCTTGTCCAACGTTTCATTAAAACAAATAAAATCTCAGTGTTAAACCTTTTAGAGCCACATGTATGAATGCGGTAATGAATTTGTCCTCGCATGACAGGGCAATTTTCTGTTTCATACATCTCGTGCTCCCTTAAAAGTTACGATATGTGTACCTTGTGATTCTTTTTGATATATAACAGACAATTTAATAAACTACTACTGGGTGGAAGCAGTTTCCATTGAGTGACTGGTTTAAATAGTTTGAAACATCATTTAATTTTTTTCAGGTTGGTTACATACTGGGACTTGGTGATCGACATGGTGAAAATATTTTATTCGATTCCAAAAGTGGAGAAGCCATGCATGTTGATTTCAGTTGTCTTTTTAATAAAGTTAGTATCAGTTTAAATTTAAAACTTGAATTGATGTAATTTACTTATCTGTATTAAGTGCGGTAACAAGTTATAACATCCAAGTTCACATGATAATTAAGTACAACACTAACACTTACTGTTTTTAAACCAGGGACAGACATTGGATATTCCAGAAATAGTTCCTTTCAGATTGACACATAATTTGGTTGAAGCCATGGGTCCAACTAAATATGAAGGTTTCTTCAGGCGTGCTTGTGAAGTCACAATGAATGTTTTGCGTGAACAAAGGGAACCACTTATGAGGTAAACATTTGTGTACAATGGTTCAATTTATAAATTATTACTTTTATAAGAAGTGTGGTAAAATAAAGTAGTCATACTTTCTAAATGTAATCATAATAATGAAGCATCTGCAGCATGCATGAGGTGCTTGGTTTGATTCAAGAGATATTGCGACTATAAGGTTTACCTGAACTTCTGCAACAACTTTTTGTCAGGTTCAAGTTATTTATCTCTAAGATGTATAAAGCCACTTCATTGGGTGCACGAAGGGGTACTCAGTAAAAACTGTATAATAATATCAGTACATGTGTTACTTTATTTGTAGTGTTCTTAAAACTTTCATCCACGATCCTCTTGTTGAATGGAGTCGTCGTGGTCGTGGCAATTCATCTGCAGATACTGCAAATGAAAAAGCTTTATCTCATGTTAATGATATTGATAAACGTTTACGTGGAATCATTGCAAAGAACAAAGGACTTCCCCTTTCTATTGAAGGCCATGTTCATTATTTGATTCAAGTAAGTTTTATGGCAGCATTTTTTTAATTTTATAAATTACCAATATTTTTAGGAGGCAACTGATGAAGAGAAACTTTGTCAAATGTATATTGGATGGGCTCCTTTTATGTGAACTTCAATATTAGTTAAACCAAAAGATTCAATTCTGTGTTAACTCATATATTGGTTTCTTTTAATAAAGTTCTTTTCATATCTTGTTATTGCAGTTTATGTTTGATTTTTATCAGGTGTCTTTTACTGCATTTTAATAGACCATGGTTTGGCAGTCAGAATCCCATATTGGCAGAAAAATGGTGGTACACACACCTGAAGTCCTGGATGATGCTAGTATAGACGTGAACATTTGACTTCACTAGCGAAAATTTTATTGTGTTGTAACTAAACTTAAACGTGGTATATTTATACTTAATCATATATAGTACTGTGGGGTAAGATGGGACACTAGTATCCAAATAACCTAATCGTGTTTTAAACAAACATAAACGGTCAATGGAAGTCACGAGAAAGCGGTTTTATAATTCTTTGAATTTTCGCTGTCTACTACCAAATAGGACGAGAAAATAGAGTGAAAAGGTGTCCCATCCTACTATATTTGTAATTGGGGCGCCGTGGCATAGTGGTTAGCGCGCCTGCCTGTAACCAATAGGTAATGGGTTCAAGGCTCGTCGCTGCTACCATTGTGGGCGTGTGGGTCCTTGGGCAAGACACTTAACGGCAATTGCTCCAACCCAGTGGTCACTAATGTTTGTCTAAATTATCAGCCATACATATAAAAAATCCCCTCCAAAAATAATCACCCACAAAGTAACATACATAGTAACTCGTAAGCTGGCACGAGGTGTTAAACCCGTCTTATAACGACTGTCGTTTTCCGGCCACGCGAGGATAAAATATGTTACATTCATTCATTCATTCAATTGGTATAGTGGGGTGGGGTATGTTGGGACAATGCTAATTAAGTTACTTTTATCCATTTGGGTGTTTGAATGAACGAATGTAACTTGCTTTATCTTTGCGTGGCCGGTGTCGTGATATATCTATTCCGACACTTAAATTCGTACCGCTATTGGTCGGAATAAATATATCAGGTCACCGGCAGGAAAGCTGAATCGTACCGGTGGTTAAGAACCACTGGCCTAGAGCAGCAGTCTCCTTAGTCCTTTGTTTTAAGTTAGTCAAGGCAACGCTATGGCTGCTAAAGCAAACACCAGTAAAAGAATGTTAAATTCATGTATCATGCAATTCATAAGAAATATTAGTGTACTGAAGATCTGGTTACCAAAGACGCATATGGTTGGTAAATTCATCTCTAATTTGCTGATTCATGTTATAAAATGTGATTAGTCATAACTCAGAATTCTATCCAATCAGAAAGAGCCACACAAGTTTTACACGAAATATAAGAACTTATAATGTAGAATCAGCATCAGCCGGTAAACGAATGTTTGTAGTATTTTGAATTCGCGAAAACAACCGTTTAAATCCTTGGAATGTAAGATGATCAGTTGTTTTTGCGCTTTTAGAAAGTGGGGCTGTACAGAACGCGCAAAGTAAAATATTGTTAGAGAAGCATC
Organism: Ciona robusta; assembly: GCF_009617815.1. NCBI lineage: Eukaryota > Metazoa > Chordata > Ascidiacea > Phlebobranchia > Cionidae > Ciona > Ciona robusta. The sequence continues at coordinate 284,611 of NC_143236.1, forward strand.
CTACCTAATTAGTCGTTTTTATTTTTCAGTGTGTATAGGTTTAAGATTCCGTAGAATTTTTTATAAGTATTGTTCAACATCTTGGTCTCGGAATAGTTGACAATGAAGTTTATTCTTTTAGGTATGCTGTCGTGTTGCTTTATTATTATAATAACACAGTTCGTTAACTTTTTTACATGAACTTAATTTAAATGTACTCTACACCACTTTTTCATGTTAATACAGATTCCAATTGTTTTCCACAGTTACTCTCATTATTGGATCAACATATGGATTCTATAATGATGATGATTACGTTGTGGAATTAACACCAAGTAATTTCGACTCTGAGGTTTTGGAAAGTAAAGAGTTGTGGTTGATTGAGTTCTATGCGCCGTGGTGTGGACATTGTAGCTCTCTTGCACCAGAATGGAAAAAGGCTGCAGATAATTTGCAGGTATATACTTACTGTGCTTTGTTTAAGTAAAAAAAAACTTAACGTTACATAGTCTAGCCCATAATTATATTTATATATAATATATATATTTGTCAATTTAACATTTCAGTGTTTTATAAAAATCTTGGTAATAATTTTGTGCCCCATGGAAAAAAAAAGTTAAATTGCCCTGATACTCCTTTGGCTGTTGACCAGAACAATAACAAAAATACAAAAATGTATTTCTGACAAATTCGTGCAGAAGTAATTAATAGAAACATTCATTATTTCTGATACCAATAAATAATTTGTATATAGATGTGAAGTAAAAGGTACCAACTCAGTTTCAAAAAGTACATGAAAAAAACCTGCTTAAGTAAAAAAACCTGCGCCATGTGACGATGCATGGGATTTACTAGATTGAAAAATGTTTTAAATTTAGTAAAATGATTGGTTCAACACGGACGCACAAATTTTTGTTGTAAAGAAAATGGTACAGCAGGTACCAGCAGGGGCGCAACCAGGGGGGCTGTTTTGCTGTCATGACAGCCCCCTTTTCCGCAGACACGCACGCAGCCAGAAAGTGCTTAGACGCACACACACGCGTTGCATTCAATATTACATTCATTCGCTTGGAATTGAAACAATTTTTCGTTCAATTGTTACGTCACTTGTCCTATTGCAACGTAACTATTAATTATGACGTTTCATAATAAAACAATCTGGAGGAATGTGCCCACTTCCCAACCAACCACGACATCGAAACATCGTGTATGAGCGTCATATTTTTACGCTCTGCGACGGCCTAGGAAATAAAGGAAGACGCATGCGGTAGCATACATTCAACACCTAACAAACGAAGCAATCGTTGTGAATTTATTCTCGTGAAAAGTAACGTAATGAAACTCTGGTTCTCGTGCGGTGCCAACAAACGATGTTTTTTGGCTTCTGTCCAAGCTCGGCCAGGACGATATGTCGATATATTACGATTTCTGTTGGCTCCAATTTACTGATACCGTCGCTACTTGCTTTTATATTTGCACCAATTAAAATTCACTTAATCGCGGTTTATCTGCATTTAAACCAGTGGTTTCCAAACTTTATCTACTCGCGTATACATATTTTTGGTTCATGCAGCGTTCTCAAACCACCCCATTAATTGTAATTTGCCAATTAAACAGGGTAACAGGGTGGAATAAACAACATAAATAGGTTCCATAAGTAGCACTGCTGTATATTTACGATGTTTTCCTCAGCCAAGCAGCCTATTTATTACGAAACAGTAGGGATTCACACCTGGATTCATTGCATCATAATAACGATTGTTTGACCTGGTAATTGATTACGACATAATAGCAATTCACACGTTGATTATCTGCGTCATAATAGCAATTGTCCCCTTGATTATTTAACCTGCATGTGCTTAAAAACAGGTTGGATATTTGCCTTTTCACGAATGAGCATAAGTAAAGATAGGTTTGCAAAAATACTTTGTACACGCATAAAGCAACGCCTAATTTTAAAAAGTTAGGAACACCGGTGTAGGGAATATAGCATGAAATGTCACGCTCTACGTAATTTATGTGAATTAAAATAATGCTCACGACAATCACTAAAAGATCATTTGCGATCGTTTGGTTTGAACTTAATAAGGTACTCACGTACCACCTGGGAGACCTTCGCGTACCATAGTTTGGGAACCACTATTTAAACTAATCATCAGAAACCGAAATTGTACAAAAACTACAGATCGTATGGGAGCAAATAAAACACGATTGTTTACCAATAATCTCGTTTGTGACGTAACAATCGTAATGGTTTTTCAAAGGTTTATTCTGATGTAAATAATCGTTACATTATCCACGATGCACATGCGTAAAACTTGCACCAATGTTTCATCAGTTTATACTAATTTAGATACGTCTTTTTAATAATGTAGTGTTTTTAATTTACCGCGTAAAATAGGATATATATTAGTGTGCACAACCATTAAAGGGAGTTTTATCGCGTCATAGATAAACGTTGACTGGACGTAAATATGACAGCCCCCTTTTGAACGCGCTGGTTGCGCCACTGGGTACCAGTGAGGCATAATAAATATTTAATATAAAAAAGGTTAAAAATTTACCAATAGAAGAAAAAGTGTAGGCAAGATTCAGCGTAGTATTCGCTATGTTTATTCAAAAAATTAAAATATACAATAAGTAAAGTCTGTATTATAATTTTATATAGTACTGTAACTGGGGTAAGATGGGACATCTTTAACTCCTAATATGTAAACATCTTGGTTGTGTTTTAAACAATTAACAACAGTCCATGGGAATAGGAGTTACAGTTTTATATTTAATTTCTGTTTGTTTACTACCAAATCGGACGAGTAAACAGATGGAAAAGGTGTTCCATCTTTCCCCACCCTACTATATGTATATATATATCTACAAAATATTTACAAAGAAGAAGCATTTAATAATCGTTATGCCAATCCCGATTTTGTTTTCAATTTTATTTAGTAGTTTAAAAACTTTTTCCTGATTTTTTTTTACTTGTTTGAAACTTTGGTGGTACCTTTTTAAATTACATTTGAACATTTCTAAATTCTATCCATATTCAAATTTTGATTTTTTTGTTGGTACGCCCCATTAAAAGTTTGCAGGCACTGTTTTTTTTATTTGAGAATATTTGAAACCTAAAAAATTAACAGGGAGTGGCGAATATTGCTGCTGTTGATATTGCACATCATACCACGTTAAGTGAACGTTACAATACTACAATTCCACCGGTTATTCTTATATTTAAAACCAACAAATACTCTCCTAGTATTTACAAAGGTACCAACCATCATTTAGTCGGTAAAAACTTCATGGGAATACAGATTGTCATGTCATTCGTGGTGAATTTTAAACAGTAGCGAACATCTCAGCAAGGTGTTGACATAGTTGCATGGTAGTCTGTTAATGGTGGTTTCATGTATAGGGCCTTGCGAGCATTGGTGCAGTGAATGCAGATGCCCACCCCTCATTAGGCTCTAAATACGGAGTCCAAGGTTTTCCTACAATCAAAATCTTTGGTTTTGACAAAAGTAATCCAAAACCTTACAATGGTAAGTCCCAATACTTTTTGGAATTCGGTAATAAAAGCTGATAGCCAAGTGTGTATAGTTCATTTTAATGTAGCCAAAGGTAGTTGTTACATGTTAGTTCTCTGTATATTACATATTTGTAAAATTGTTAACAAAAATTATTATGTTTAAAACATGTGTTTTGTTTTTTAAACAAATGTTTTGGTCTAAAGCCTAAATTAGTAATAAATTGAGATGATACTTATTGTCTCGAACTCACATCTCATTTTATATTCAGGTGCAAGATCTGCAGATGCCATCACTGATGCAGCAATGAAAGCAGTTCGCGAGATGGTAGAAGATCGAAAAAGTGGAAAAAAAGTAAAATTAGATCTTTCATAATGTGAAACTTTGTTAACCAAGTTTAAGTAATATGGGCTAACTTTGACATAAATCTTCAAAGTAATGGTGTGCCCTGCTGTAGGATCTCACTCACCTTCGTAGAATAAATACTTGTTGTGTGTTAGTGTTACTTTAAGGGACTTTACTGTGAATATCTTAACATTACTGCTGGCTTATCTTAACATTACTGCTGGACCAGGGTTTCACAATTTTTCTGTAGAAACACACAGCACACTGAAGCTTTTCAAGATTAAATCACAATTTTAAGCCAATATTTATTTATTCTCTCGGAACTTATGCTTAAATAATAAATGTTTCATGGCTCACAAATAAAATTAAATAACCTTCCGTTAAACAACCATTATTTACATCATTTGGTATTAAAGTATTAGCAACTCTGTCCCAAATGTCTCTCACAGTATTTAGTTCTGTTCTCTCTTGAAATAATAAATCATTTGTTTATTGCTGATTGCAGCGTGGTGGTGGTGGTGGTGGACAAAGTCGAAAAGAGGAAAAATCATCAAGTGATGATGTCGTCACGCTTACCGATTCAAACTTTAGAGAACTTGTCCTTGAAGGGAAAGAAACTTGGTTTGTTGAATTCTATGCACCGTGGTGTGGACATTGTAAAAAGTAAGTAATAATACTAAGTAGAGATTTCTCAGCTTAATTTATTGAAAAGTTCCACAAGTTCTTTGGAAAATAAAGCAGGAAAAAGTAATGTCTGTGATAAAGGTAGGGATGCACATTACAGAATAATTAGGTATTCTAGGATATCCTAGAATACTTTATTTCGAATCTAGAATTCCGAATCTAGAATTTCGAATCTTTTTATATTTATAGGAAAAAATAATTGTACCCACATAAGTCAGTTTATTGACTCTTTCATACCCGCCTTGTTGGAACATGAGCTGTAAAATGATCAAAAATTGTACTATTGGGTAGTTTTTGCGTCATGAAACGTATAGCAGGTTATGAAAAGACGTTACGAAACGTTTACTCTTGAAAGTCCCACAAACACAAAAATATTTTTTTTCAAAATTAATAAGTTTCAAAAATTGTTAATATAGTATATGAGATGACGTGTAATTACGTCATTAAACAGAATACCGAATCCCGTAATTAGATTCGAATACAAAAGGATTCGAATCTCACGGATTCGAAATTCTGTAATGTGCATCCCTAGATAAAGGCAGACAAATGCTTCTCCCCATTGGCACTATAGCATTGAAGAGAACAGCAGTGGCGCAGCCATCCAAACAAAAGGAATTAATTGGGGCTTTTTAATAAAAATTATTTTTTTAAATAACACCCCCTTTTTACATTGTGATAGATGTACATGGGTCTATATAGAAATTTGTATAAATAGGTAACCCCCTAAATAAGTTTTTTTATTAGGATTGAAAGGAAGGGGGTTGGGAAGTTATTTCTTGGTATTTAGTTATGTCACAACACATTATTCTAACATTGCATTAATATTCCTTTTACTTCTCATATTACAGTCTTGCACCACAGTGGGCGAGAGCAGCAACTGAAGTGAAAGATAAGACTGAAGGAACGATTAAACTCGGTGCATTAGATGCAACAGTTCATCAAGCTACTGCTCAGCAATACGGGGTAAGCAGTTAAGTTAAACATTCTTTTATACTAAAAGGCAGGATTATTTCAGCCTCCGTAACTAGTCTGGTTCTAATTTTAATTTTGCTGTGTTTGATATTTCAAATGGTAAACAAGGGTTATTACAAAATAATTTTAATTTGAGGAAAAAATTTAATTCATTATAACCTACATAATAGGTATTTCTCAATTTTGGTTATATCTGTGTTGAATAAATTTCACAAGAAAGTTTGTATTTTATCTTTTAGGAACTGTTGTTCTTATGAATTTCCCGCTTTCGATAATTAATATTTAATTTGTTACAGATCCGTGGTTACCCAACCATTAAAATTTTTAAACAAAATGAGAAGACCAGCCCAATAGATTACGACGGGTCACGCGATTCGAGTGGTATCGTCAACAAAGCCATGGAATATTATGTGGAAAATATCGACCCACCAACTGTGAGTTGCATGAGTGAACAACTTGTTTGTGGGGGGTAAACAATATTGACAACGTTGTTGAAACCAAAGTATTTATTCACAGTATTGTAGGTTAAGATGGGACATGTGTTGTTAATTGTTAAAAACATGATTAGGAAATACGGTGTATTACGTGGTAACTGCTAATGGTATTCTTTCTTACCCAATAATAGTTTTTGTCTGCTTACATACCTATGATACCATCATTGGTAACTGAAAAAAAACTAAAGTAACTTGCGTGCAAGATGTGTATGAAGCCACTTCATAAAGAACATTGGTGCTATAAAGATTATACACCACCACCACATACACAAGTATATATACATGATCGTCATGATTATAAACATGATCGTCATGTTTATACGAATATCTATTTTAGATTTATGAACTTGTAAGTCAAGAAGTGTTTGATGAGAATTGTGGAACCCATCTTTGTATTCTTGCTTTCTTACCTGATATCGCCGATGATGGTTAGTCTCATTATTTTTATCTGTGTTTTATTTGTGTTTTTTGGCAAGACATAGCGGCAATTGCTCCCAGTAGTCACTACTGGATTGTTTAGAATTGTCATTCATGTAGAAAAACAATTACTGACAAAGTTACATGTTTGGTGGTTGGTATTTCTAACCTGGCTTGAGGTGTATAAAACAGTACTTGTTTTGGCGACCTTGTGAGGAATGAGCAAGTTCATTGATTCAAAATATTCCCCACCACCAGGTAAAGATGGCAGGAACAGATATATAGATTTGTTGAAATCACTTGGTGATCGATTCAAGAAACAAAGATGGGGATGGGCTTGGCTTCCTGCTAATGCAAATCCAGAATTGGAAAAATCATTGAAAGTTGGTGGATCAGGTTACCCGGTATGTAAAGCAATGATATAAGTGGATATGCATTTAAAAAGGGAGGCCTTTTAATTTCTCACAAAAACATGCAGTGGCAGCTTATTGTACTGTTTGGAAATCCAATGTTTAATGCGACCAATTCTTAATTGTTTACCATATTGAAGGCAACCTGAATCGGATGGCAAATGGTTGATTTAGAAAATAAATCCGTAGCTTTACTAAGAATAATCACCTGTAGCAATAAATAAAAATTTAATTCCGTGAATCCAATTAGCAATTTGTAAAACAATTATTAACAAAACTGATTTAAAAATATTTAAAACTTGTTTTTTTGCCACCACAGGCTCTTGTGGCTTTAAACAAGAAAAAGGATGTTTATGCATTATACATGGGTGCATTTAGTGATGATGGTCTTGGCCCATTCCTCAACCAATTGACTTACGGACGCAGTCGGCTCAGTACTCACACACTATCTGAAGGAAAACTACCTGAAGTGAAAACCCGTGAACCCTGGGATGGAAAAGATGCTCCACCGGTATTCAATGTTATATTTCTTGTAATTTAAGACGTGTTTAATTATAGTTATAAAGATAATGACCAGGGTTTTTAAAGATTTGTTTTCATGTTATTGTAATATTTATGTTCTCATGCCCTGTGTCCTGTATGCTAGATAACTTTTTATTTGGTACCAGATGTTTGCACTTAACTGTTCCTATATAGGGTTAAGAGTTTTACAATTAGTTCCTTTTTATTTAGATGGAATTCGTGGATGAAGACCTCAGTGATTTTAAATGGGATGATGAATTATGATGTAACAATAGCAACGTTAATAACAGTTCCATGGTTTACAAATATTCAATGTGAAGCAGCAAAATTTTATTTTTCCACCTTGCCGCTAGGTGGGGTGATGTGCAATATGAAAAAGAAATTAAGCAACCACACGGCAGTAAAATGTGCCTTTGTTTAAAAGTTTCAATAAAACATATTCTAGTTTAATAATTCTTGATTTGGATGTAAAATGTTTGTCACCTGATACAACAAATACAATAGCAGCCTTTTTTCAATGTTTGTTGTCAACATCTACACACTATGACTAGTCATGAAGTTCCCACAAAAAATGACTCACACGGTTGTTCCGTTTAATATACCTCGTGCCAGCTTACAACTTACAAGTTACTTTCTCATTCCCAGCTTGGTCGCCGCAAGAAAACAGGCTGAAATGGGGGTGTATAGCTGGTTACGCTAAACTGTCTATATTGACGTCGATTTAAAAATGTTAACGGAAAATACTGAAACTGTTACCGAAAACTAGCTTGCAAAAATATGCCCGTTTAGAAAATAGTTAATGTGTGATTCGGTTAAGTTAGGGCGTTAAAATATTTTTTGAAAAAAATCAGTCCTCTGATTCTGAAGTTTATTGTAGGCATCATTGGACGAAAATGAAGAACACCAAACGAGTTTTTTTTAATGAAATAAAATCGCGTCAACGGGGACTGCTGGTACATTTTATGCGTTTAATATCAAGGCGAACCTTTTTCATGATAGTAGTTCGTAATCTAGGTTACGAACGTCAAAACTTTTATAATCTATACCTTGGGGCAAGATTAACGTTGCATCAAACACTTTATTACAAATATAATTCTCGGTATACAATGTATATTTAATGTAGTTCGAATATTCGGCACAAGTTATTTATCTTCCTTGACAAACAAATTCTCATTTTTTACATCTCCGATGTCGAAAACTTTCTCACTTTCTAAAAAGGTAGCTGTGCAAGAATATAGCTCGCGATCTGAAGAATGCATTTGCGGTTCATTAAATTAAATGTAGAGAAGGCGGAGAAAGAGAGAGAGATCTGGATCAGTGTAACAAACTGCATGCAAGAGAACAGTTGTAGGCTACAGGCATACAATATATCACGGTCGCGTATGTAGCGAGGTTTAAATAGTTTTGAGTTGTATGTTTATCTTCATTATTTGCAAGTGCTATAGGAAACTGTCAAGGTCAACTATATCGTATAAGATATATGTGTGTTTTGTATAGTAGGTATATATCGTAAGGTGGGGCAAGTTAGGACACCTGTAACACATGATTTCTAAATATCCTGGACGTGTTTTAAATAATTAACACGGGTCTATGAAAGTCGAGAAGATACGGTTTTATAATTCGTTAAATGTCCTTTGTTTACTACCAAATGGAACGAGAAAATAGAATGAAAAGATAACCCATCTTGCCCCACACCACTATACACACACACACACATATGTATATATATATATAAATAACTCCAAACAACAAGTTTATATTAAGCACAGACAATTTTATTTATTTTCTAGTTAAGGTAAATACTTTTCTGCACGGGCTAACAATGGATTTTAAGTGATTGTCCCAACTAACTTACTCCTACTTGTTGCGCAACAGTATAACTGAGGGTCACGCGTAATTATACTTAGTTTAGCAAACCAGCTTCAATTTTTATCGATTTTGTTCGGACTGTCTGAGAAATCTTTTTTTATCCACTTGTAGAAAACATATTTGTTGTACACCATACAAGGTAAGTATGGATAAAGTTGACGCAACTTTAATGGGAAGCGCAATTGGCTCAACCATAGCTCTTATTCTTATTGCGTCATATCTTTTTATTTGTTCACTGAGTAGAGCGAACCATTGGATACATCTTATTCGGAAAGGGTAAGTCAGCATATATCGTGATAAAAATGTGCACGTATTTCGATAACAATTCGTGACCACGCTCATACAATATTATGATATGTTGCACTTAAGCACACACGGTTTGTAATTACAAGCTTATACCACTGACAATATTAAGATGATTTTCCAGCATGCTTGTATGCATCACTGTTTAGTCGAAATTTTATATTTCCAGAAACTCATCGAAGAAAGCAACTACAGCTGCAACGAATGTCATCGAAACACGCCCACGTAAATTCTTTGCTTAAATTCTTAAAATCAAACCTGGGCATTTCTTATTTGTATTTCTTAAATGTGTGTCACAATATTAAAATACTTTCTACGTTAACAGTTTTTGCTATTCTAAACTTGGCATGTTTTGTTTTAGTTAACTCCGGTAAGACAAACAGTTCTCGGGCACACGTCATACTCTACACCATATGTTCCTTTCTTTTATCTGTAATTGTGTTGAGAGCTTTTCTCTACGTCGTTCTTATGATCTTGGGAACTAAAGCTGGCGAGTTGGCGTGCGACCTTATACTTGAAACCGCTACTTTATTATCGGGATTGGGGTAAGTGGAAAAATATGATTTGAAACATCTGAATATACAGTGACGTTGGAGTAAGATCTGACATGTTTTCTTTCAATTTTGCCCATTTGTGTTCAACAAACAGTATATATATCGAAATATATAACCGTAGCCACGCGACTCTGAAAACAAGTTAATTGTTAATTTGGTAAAGCAAGGTCTGGAAATATGTGATTCAGCTGCTAAGAGTATCCCATCTTACGCCACACTTCTTTTTTTGTGTTGATAGTATTTCCGGGTACTTTTCTTGGATAGCATGAAATTACGTCGTGAAATTGATAAATTAAACTTTTATAACTATCCGAAAAGCTTTCACTTTCCATAAACAGTGTTCGCCCACTCAGAATAACTAATTGTTTTATTCTCACAGACTCGTGTTCGTGTATGCATTTGTGTGGAGGTGCCAGCGATATTTTTATTTCTTGAAGGAATTTCATCGCTTTTATACAAAACCAATCCGAATGATCAGTTGGTGCATAGCGTTTATTATGACGATCACAGCTATGGTATGACAATATTCATAAATCATTGATACAAAAATGGCCACCTTCGTTGTCAACGGATTCATAAATATTGAACTGATGGCAAACTTTCAAATCTCATTTTCTTCATATAGATTGTACACCTTATAATATTGACTGATTGATAGTTTACGTCTTACGAGATTGCGTACTGAGACCTGTAGTTATAAATGAATGAGAAGGAAGCACCTATACAGTCGTTACATAACACACGAAACTCTGTTAGTGACTACTGGGTCAAAGGAATTGCCGTTAAGGGTATTTTCGAAGACACACACGTCCACACGAAGAGTTACTTGGCGATTTTTATATAAATCGTTAAACCGATATTTTTTGTTTTTTTATCTCCAATCAAAGCTATATTGGCCCCTGCCCATTTTCTTCATGTTTATATCTTAGGTTTTTCACAAAACTAATTTTATCAGACCAAATCCAACCGTACGAAATAGTTTAGCCTATTCCATTAAACTACGATACCGGATTGATGATTCAAACAGCAAACTACAAAATTTCGGGAGTTGTAATATGATTCAGAGCATCTAAAATAAACTTATTATTATGCGTTTTTCAGCCATTGGGAAATGTTGTAATCGTTTAACAACGAATCTCATATTTTTTTGAACCGTAAGAATACTGTCGAATAATAATGTAACATTTTTTATAGTCCGTTATTAAATAGGTGCCGATAAAAGGAGGTTTAGGAGCGTCCCAACGTGCCCCATGTACCGATTTACACCACGATACATTCGTTTATTTAATATAAAAATCATTTTGAGAAAACCATTTTCACATTTTATTTTTATTTAGACACGACTTATGCTGTATATGATGGGGTGGAAGTATGGAGCTCAATCCTCACCAAGTGCATACGGTTGCCGGATGCTTGCGTTTAATGAAAACGGAACTTATGTGTCATACATGGAGCGAAACTTGTTGCTTATGTACAACACTGTTATGGGATCTGTGATCAGTGTTCTTGGGTTTGGACTTTATTTCAATCTATGGTTTCGCAGTAATCGAACAGGTGGTGAGAACATTATGGTGTTGTGGCTTTGGTAGGATGGGAATTACAATCCCATGGTGCCTAATTAAGTTTAATCATAGTTTATTGAATCAAATTGTCAACGAAATGCTCAAATTCGAGCCCAGAGGCGACTTTAACTAAAATAACGACAAGATTGTCATTTCTAGTGTTGTCTTGATTGTCAGTTTATCATGACAGCTACAGGTGTTAATTTAATTTAAATTATGGGCAATATACGTATTCGTAGGCCTGCACCGAATCTATATTATACTGATTCTCCGCTGGCTTTAGGGATTTTGTTTTATAATTATTATTGCAATAAAGAATTGACAGGCGCATCGGGCATTGCGGTTTCCTGCCTTCTGCAAAACCAGCTGCTTCGTTCTACGGTGTGTTCCTTATTTATGTTGGTATCTGCTGTTATTCCTGAAATCTTACTGTGGTTTGTGATTCCTGGCAACCTACCGGCAGTTCTCACTTATGTGGTTGAGGATGCCAGCTTCATTGTTCAGGTGCGGTTGTAATTCGTGCCAATGTTAATTAAAATAGAATATAATACAACTGTTAAGTGGCGCCAAATGAATTAGGAACCTACTAAACTGACCACGCTGGAATACGTGGTTCATTTTACCATAAACTGTTTTGTAACGGACAATTAGTTCCCTTTTGTGATTATGGTTCGAAACTCCAGCCTGCTGGTAGTGTATATATTCGCAGGTCGTCAGTATGTTCTGTTGTTTGGGCGATTGGAAGACAGCATTCTTTCCAGACGTAATTCAAAATCTTGTGTGTTGTGTTATGTGTAGGAGGCGTGGCAATATAAACATGCAGAACACTGCTGATCACTCTGCTGATGAATCGGGACGAACCTACGTCCTTGAGGAAATAACTCACTAAACATTTTCATTAGATCCCGTTGCTAATATATAGCACATAAAACGTTGTAATACTGTTTGCGAAATCAATTCAATTTGGTGTTCTTAATTGCTTTATTGTGCGACACATTTCCAAAAAAATAAATATTCAAACGAACATGCAATCAAGTGTTTGGTTTCTGTGTTTGAACTAATAAAGATACGTGTTCAGTTTATTAGACAATGCTTATAAATCCGGGCGCAATTTCACAACAACAAAGTTGTATATATATACCTTATTATTTAAATTTTATTTCAGACATACGACATTCCTAAAAACACCTTAACCTCAGAAAAATAAAGGTAAATAAAGAGTTAGCCTATTATGAATGACGTAACTTGGGATTGACTTTATTAATATTTGTGTAATTTGAATACATTTATAGCTTCTCGGTTTTTCGTGAATAAGTTTATAAGACATATATTTTCAAAACGCCTATCCGGCAATTTATAGCAGACAAATTATGGGTTTATGTGTTATGGAAGTTGACTTTAAATTGTCTACTTTTCAATTGACGCAGAAACTTTTTCTAAATCAAACAAAGAAAGTTTCGTCTTGCTATTTCATCATCATTTAAAGTTGGTCGTCATCAAAGCGTCGGTCAATGCAAGGCAGAGTGATTAGCTTTAGACACGTCATTATGCCTGACTTGAGTAAGTGCAGAAACATTCCGATTGTTAAACTTAGTTTAGTATAAATTGTTTTGCTGGAATTTAAATAACTTTTATTGTGATTATAGTTTTAGAAGTTAGGTTTAAAATAATAATTGAACGTGTATGTTATCATCCTATTTATAGTTCATTGTTTTGTTATATTCGTGTGTAAAGAATTTGCATATTCGAATCGTTGCGTGTTTTCTGTTACATAGAGTACGTGATATCAATTAACAAGCAATGTCGTATAGCTCCTCTTGTTCATCGAAGTGACAAAATAATACCAAGTATTTCAGTACTTGGAAAATTTCCGGTAAAAACAACTCTTGTATATGTGCATGAACAAACAGAGCGAAGCTGTTGTTTACGAGGCCACATTAACGTAGCGGAAACTCGTATTGCCATCTATTTTTCTTGTAATTTCCGGCAATGCAAATATACTGTGAATTTGCATTATTAGTGAGAGAGTAAGAAAGCAACAAGGTGGTTAATTGAGTTGAATATAAAGAAAGCTTATACATAATTCGATGTAGCTAAATTAGGGGTAAATTATGACGTAAAACACGATCGGTTATAAAAAGACATAACTTGAAAACAATGACATGGGGAAATTATGATATCATGTAAATAAATAGTGTCGATGTACCACGCTTGCTTTCGACACTCACTCATGGTATATTATGTTGCTGACTACGTAAATATAGCAACAATGTTACGTAGTATAGCAGTGTCGCAACCATCAGAGGAAATGAGAAGATGCATGGGTGGCTGGCCATGTTGCTAAATGTGTGGTACACAACAATATATGCCTGACATGGACGTACTAGTTTGTTAAATACGTACATTTAACGAGTTTGACTCTGTTTTAGCCTACAGTTGAAGTTGAGTTATTTATTTCCTTTTTTTTGTAGCGTACAATTCATATCTGATATACTGTTTAATTAAGGCGATTTTAGATAAAAAATTATGGCAAATAAACCCTTAGTTGTAACTGGATTCATCTTCTGGCTGATCGCCACTGGCATGTTCTTGGCTGCCATGCTAACCAAGTTTTGGAAAAGTCTCCTTCAGCAGGCTTTTCATTTCAATCTTTTTGAAAATTGCGTGTCATCCGTATGTGTTCAAGCTGGTAAGTATAAAAGACCTTCTGCCATCACCATAAAGATATTTAATCGATAATAATGAATGTATACTTGAGAAGCTTTGCGGTTGTTTTTGCGTCTCGATAAAACTAAGTTTAGGCACCTGTAGAGCCACAAGAACAATAACTAAATAAATTATTACAAAAAATGCGAAACAGGTTGATTAGTATTGTGACGTGCTTCGTAAAAATAACTCGATCATCTTGGTCACGTAACTTACCACTTTATGTGAGGCGGTGGTTTCACAAATAAACATATAATATGGTGGGGGAAGATGGGACAACTTTTCGTTTAGTTTTCTCTTTCCATTTGGTAGTAAACAAAGAACATTCAGTAAACTATAAAACTGTATCCTCACGGCTTCCACAGACCGTTGTTAATTGTTTAAAACACGATCAGGCTATTTGGATATTATGTATTAAAGGTGTCCCATCTTCTCCCACCCTACTATATTGCAATAATTCATTTGCTCTAATTCAGTGAACACTAATAGGTTGTCCAAATTATCAGCCACAGCACATAAATAAATTGAAAAAATTCCCAAAAATAATCAACCACGAAGTAACACGTAAGCTGGCGCGAGGTGTATGAAACTGAACAGCCGTGTATAACGACTGTCGTTTTCCGGTCACAAAAGTAAGTCGCATTTATTTATTCATTCAGGTTGGGACCCTTCGTCTATCGGCTTAGCAATGTTTGTACCTCGCATCCTGATGTTGGTAGCTGCATTTTTTATTCTGCTTGGTGTTGTGATTGGGTTGGTCGGTTTGTGCAGTGACAGGAATAAATGTTGCATGGTGACTGAAGGTGTTCTTACAATTGTGGGAGGTAAGATGCGCTGACGTTTACTTAATTTAACTTTTGGCCCGCCAAGCGAAGATGAATAAGTTACATTTAACAAATTACACTAAATATATATATATATACCTAGTGTTGGATATATGAGCCAAACCTTGATCTTATGACAAGAAGCTCAAATATATTTAATACATATAGAACACGTTTTGGTCTAACTTAAATAACTAATTTGAACTGGGAACAGGTGTTGCGTAATTAAGATAATGTTTGTTAATCCCGAAGATTACATGAACTTACGCTAATAGTTTAAAACTATACGTCAATTAATTATTTCCGCAATTTTCCAATCGAAGGCGTGCTTGCGATGTTTAACGATTTGCACTACATCGAAGGCGTACAATGGGGGAAGATGGGACACTTGAGCACATATTTCCAAATATTTCTAAAATCAAAATAGATGACGGTTTTTGGGTAATACCACGACTTAGTACTATCATTGCTTTATTAATTAACACCGATTTAATAAAATATAATAAAACAAACGAGGAGTTATTTATAGCGATCCGCACAACGGGTGAAATTTTACAAATTCGAAAACACACACGATAAGACGGGACAGTTTAAAATCATTGTTAATTTTGATTATTGAGTGTATTTATCAATAGGAATATACGTAGATGACACGAAATAACACTGTACGCTTTGAAAATGAAGAACTTGTAATAACGGAAAATTGATAATAACTATTGATAAAGTTATTATTTTTGCTACAAATTTGGTATTACTACTCTGTTATTGGCACAAGCCACTTCTTAAAAATGATCACCAAGTGCAAATGACCAAATTTCGAATATATTTTCAAAATATTATCTTTTTATTGTATCAGTATCTTATAGCTGAAACCCCCCTAAGGCATGAATTACTAAATTGAAAGCAAATCTTTCAAAGTTTGGCAATGAAAACATACAAAACTACAATGTGGGGGAAGATGGGACTCTAAATTGAAATATATTTACATTAGCAGTATTCTGCAACTTGTAGTTAACCTACCGAGTTTAACAGGCTGTGCTAGTTTCTTTGCCATGTTAACTTCATATATATAACGTTAAACCGATATTTTTTTGTTATTTTTATCTCAAATTAAAGTCATATTGACCTCTGCCTATTTTCTTCATGCTTATATCTCAGTGTTTTTATACAAAACTAAAACTAGTTTTATGAGACAAAATCAAACTGTATACGGAATATTCAAGGTTGTTTTATGAAGCTATGAAACTAGTTTAATCGTTCGCACACGCAAACTAAAAAAAATCATTGGCTTTACCATGATTTAGCAAGCATTAAAAAAATAGCACCTTACTATTTCGCACTTTTTTACCGGTTCAAAGTATACCGTTTCTATTTTACATATTTTTTTAATATTTAAAAACAGTACTCAGCTTTGACGGGCGTTTTATAAAGTCGTGATAATACTGTCGAATAATTCTGTAACCTTATTTTCCTGGTTATCATTAAATGGGGATCCGTAAAAAGAAAATTAAAAAAAGTCTCGTCTGACAAAGCGCCGATCTTCCCCCACCCTACTATATCAACCTCATAAACCAAACTTGTATTTGCCCCATGCGCGGAAAAATATCTGAGCTATACCAAACATTTTAAAGTTTATAACATAATATACAATTGTAATTCATCTCTTCGGTCACATTGTACCAAGCTTTTATTTAATACGTCCACTGTGCTTAGCCAAAAACTTACGCTGCAATAACAGCGTTTTGAATTTATTCTTATCCGACAATATCTAAAATAGTTTTTGCATTAATTCATAAATATACCAACTCTATTATTGCAGGTATTGTGGCCTTGTGCGCATGCGCCGTTTACACTGGGTTAAACCATAACAGTTTTATCAACTTCGGGTATTCCTTCTACTTTGGATGGGTCTCTGGGGTTGGATATATTGTAGCTGGTGCTCTACATGCTGCTGGCAGTAAATAAATAATAATGTGTTGTACTATAATGCATATTTATCATACTATAACTATAATGCATATTTATAAGACTTATAGTTGGTCACCAGAACATACGAACGGTATTTTGACACCGACACAGTCCTATACACACTGTATATTCTTTGTTTATAAAATTATAGAACTGTGTTGTTGTATAACTTTTCCCATCTGTGCTATATTTTACTGACAAACATTTAAATGTAAATGTTTCGCAGTAGACCAAGTAAACAAGTTGAAATTACTGAGAGCAATATTGCTGCGTCATTATGACATCAGTGATATAAGTAGAACATCATCAGCAATACAACAGTGTCCGACAACGAATTATATTTAGCAATATAGAAACTTTTTCGTATCAGTTATGATCGGGTATTTACACGCGGTATTTATAACAGCGACGAAAATAGATACTTTCTAAAGTAAATATAGTAGGACGGGGGAAGATGAGACACTTTGTCCAGCAAGACATTTTAATATTTCCTTTTAAGGACCCTTATTTAATGATAATCAGGAAAATAATATGACAGAATTATTTGACAGTATTATCACGACTTTATAAAATACGCGTCAAAGCTGATTACTGTTGTTAAATATTCTAAACAAATTGTATAGTAGGGTGGGAGAAGATGGGACACATTCTTGTTCTATTTTCTCGTTCCATTTGGTAGTAAACAAAGAATAATAAAAGAATTATAAACCGTATTCCCACGACTCCCATAGACCGTTGTTAATTGTTTAAAGCACGATCAGGTTATTTTAGGTAATAAGGGTGTCCCATCTTCCCCCACTGTACTATGCTAAATAGAAACAATATTTTTGAACAGGTAAAAAAATGCGAAATAGTAACGTGCTAATTTTGAATGCTTGCTAAATCATGGTAAAGTCGATGGGATTTTGTAGCTTGCGAGTATGAGCGATTATACTAGTTTCATAGATTTATAAAAACAACTTAAATATTCCGTACAGTTTAATTTATTACTATATAACTACTTTTAGTTTTGTGAACAAAAACTGATATAAACAGAGAGTAAGTAGGCAAAGGTCAACATGACTTTAGTTTGGAACGACAAAAAATATCGGTTTAACGTTATATATATGAAGTTTACATGGCAAAGAAACTAGCACAGCCTGTTAAATTCGGTAGGTTAACTACAAGTTGCAGAAAACTGGTAATGTAATTATTTTTTAACTTGGTGTCCTATATATCTTTCCCTACATTGTAGTTTTGTAGGTTTTTATTGCCAAACTTTGAAAGGTTTCTTTTAATTTAAATATTGGGCAATATGCGGTTAAGGGTCCCATCTTCCCCTACCCTACCATATGACTGTGTGCTGCTCAAACATCCCGAACTTGGTACATCTTGCTAGAACACTAAGTATACATGCGTTGACCATTTATCTAATTTCACGTTTCGCTGCAAGTACGTCTAATATATCTTTAAATTATAATCGCAATCGTTACAATGGTTTTAATTCAACATAATCCTTTAATTTTTCGCTTCTTACAAAAGTCTATGGTCGCACGTGTCAGTTAATTCTTGACAGTCTCAATATAGATTCGTGTAATACAGGTGATGTTACGTGTGTATGCCACGTCACCATCCATACCCACTATGCGGTGAACCGCAACGAACGATAGAGAATACTTACCCATAGCTAGTTACCCATATTTTCGTGTAATAAATATTCCATAGACGCGCCCCCAAAGAATTATAATTGGCATAGTTTAAACAAGTTTATTTCAGAGGGACTATTTGGAAACCAATTGAATTTAAGAAAATTTTCGCCCGCCTACGCATTACTACGTATGTAACTTTGTGGTTTAAGTGACCGCTTGGTTTTAAACAATACCAGTGAATTCTTACCAAAGATCACGCACGCCCATGCTGGTGGTGACCACACGTTAAGTCTACAACCTTTTATATGGTTTATTGCCAAAGGGTCTAACCACCCCGTCTGCCTTGTGATAAAAGCTACGAATTACTTCCTTTTACAGCTTTTATTTTTAAAGCGCTTCAAATATTCACAACACAAACAAAAACACCTGCTTTATAACAAAGCATATTTTCATCGATAGTATTTAACTTTTGTATACGAGTCCTCACTTTACCAATATAAAAGTTCATGGAAATCTCATAAAACTCCAAGTTAAAATATTAAGAACAATAGAACAAACATAGTTCAGTTTAAAATGCACACGGTAGGTTGGGGTAAGATGGGCCGTCTTTTTATTTTTCATTGTAAACATGGGATGTTATGTTCTAACAGTATTTATCTCACCCATAATACTTGAATATTTTAGTTTGTGCGTTTTATTTATTCAATGATCAATTTGTTTCACTTTCCCGCACATCCTAGTAATGCGCCGGTAAGAATATAGACAGCCCCTGACACCCAGCCAAGATAAAAAGAATAGCCGAAGATCACATAATCCGCGAAATTTAGTGCCGTGTATACAGCACATGCTGCAAGTATCACCAATCCTGTAGATAAAGTTAGATTATGTATTTATAACTTGTATTATATATAACCTCGCGTGGTGGCGCAACAACAGTCGTTATAACACGGCTGTTCTGTTTCATTCACCTTCGCGGTGTGCTAACGAGTTACGGCGTATGTAAGTGTGTGTGTTTTTTTATTGTTATGTATAGCTGATAATATAGGTAGCTCATAAGGCACTACTGGAAATGAACAATTGCTCAAAAACACACAAGTTGACAAGAGAGAGCTGCGTCAATTAGTCTCGAACCCGGCTTAAACAGGGTCGGTAAATCTCTGTGGCAAGCAAATGAGTGCATAAATTAACGTTGGACATTAAACTGATTTCTTACCTCCGAACATTGTAAGCACTCCGTCAGATAAAAGGCAACGTCGTCTCTTATCGCAACAGATTTCAAACAAACCAACAAATGCCCCGAGTACAACAAAGAAGGCACCGACCAACATCAGAATTCGTGGAACAAGCAACTGAATTCCAACTCCTTTCCAACCTTTATTAAATGAAGATTCTCCAATGTTAATACAAGGAAGGTTTCATCCTAACTAATGCTTCCAGGTCCAGGTATAATGTTAATCATATATAAAAACCAAATAGGCTTATATATATATGGGTTGTGAATGCGTTTGTAACTGTGTATAAGTTATTATTATTGTGTTTTTTTGTGTTTTGGCTGACAAATAAATCAACCTATAAGTGACCAATGGTTTGAAGCACTATATAACTGTTAACATTTTGCAAGCCTCTATGACCTTGCGGTTATTTGGCAAAAGGACCCAGTAAAAAGTAATCCTAATATAGTTAAAATATATAAGCACGTTATTTATATATTACAATAATTAACCTTGTGTATTACATAACGAAATCACACATATTTCAAAGAGATTCGAGTGTGTTCCAATGGTGTGCGTCCAGTACTTTGTGAGCATAGATGCGAGGTAAGCACCACCAGCAACACACCAAAGAAGAATTCCAGATATTAGAAGACATTTATTAACCATGTTTTTTTAGTTTTAATACTGTACCAATATTTTCACAAAAAGTCTTTCTTAATGTTTTAACAAATAACAAAGCGGTTTGAGGAAGGTTAGGATACGGTTATACAATACTACTCGTTGTTCTCTACCAAATGAAACGATGATAAAAACATGAATCATTTTACCCCCAATAAGTTAAATTAGATTTAATCAAAATTTAATATTTTATGAATACAAATTTTGTTTATTAAAGTATTTAGTATACCATCGATGTAAACATTTTTATTCCTAGTTTATAATTCCTAAACCAATCAGTATACAATGCCGCCGATTAAAATAGGTTAGCATACTTTAAACATTACTTCACTAACTTACGCTAACTCAATCAACGCCATCATTTAAGCTGGATATGACTTGGCGATGAAAATAAACGCAACGTTGTATTTAAACATGAACGGCCTCGGGCACATAAAAATTCCGCTACGTATCCAGCGCATCACAACGCGTAAGAAGAATGGCAACTTTATGATGTAATGATGGTTTCCACTTTGACCTTGCTATACATGCTAAAATATTTGCCATATATTTATTGAATTCTGTGAATCCTCCCCTGATTAAGAATGTTTAAACTTGATTTCAAAGCCTACAATCTTAATTCGTGTTATTTACGTGTATTCCTAATATTAAGTACACTTGTAATCAAAATTAACAAAGAACCTTAAACTGTTCCATCTTACCCTGTGTGTTTTCGAATTGCTAAAATAGCACTTGGTGTCAACTTGCTAAATAAATTTTTGTATGTTTTAATATATTTCTTTTAAGTGTTCTTATATTTATTTTATTTTATTTCTACCCGAGCCCTTACATACACTTGTTTTAGAATTAATATTATGTGCTTAAATATAAGACCTTACCCCAGGGAATTATTCTACATTTTAAAGAAAGTATTCACTTTCCTATTTCTAAGTTTATTTTTAAGTGGAGTTCAGAAGTTTCGGTTACGAGCAAAAAAAGGATTTTATCGAATACTTTGTATGAACTGGAACCAATTCAGCGATAGCTGCTATAATATGCGGATGTGCTTTCTTAACTAATCCTTTGGTATGAAACGAAAAAGAATCTGTATATGGCGACTTACGTGTCCAACAGCGTCTGGACTGCTTCAAATACGCGTGTCAATATCAACTGATAATACAGACGCTTGGTCAAGTCTCAATACGCGGATGTTGTGTTCTGTAAAATTATGAAGAATATTACAGTTCGTACGCCGTCATCTGATGAGGTATTGAATATTCGGGATTTTGTACGTGCTGGATTAAATGAACATTGGTTTAGAGCTTACTACAACGGAATATTTCTCTCCGTACCCATTCAGGTTGGAGTTAACTATAAACTTTGAATTCTAAATAAAATTAAAAAAATACCCAAAACCGTAAAGTTTAATAAAATGCATATTTATTTGTTTGTTTGTGTAGGCGGTCATTCTCGTCTGTGTTTTATTTATTCTCACCTTCGTCGAAAAACTAAGATTCCAAGATGTCTCGATAATCATCACATGTGTACACTTGACATTAGCAGGACTTGGTAAGACACGCGTGATTAAACAAGAAGTTACTGATTAACTAATTTTTTTGATAGCTAGGCAATATTGGAGAATGATCATAAACGAAGCGACGATTGAATTAGAAAGCCAACAAAAGTTTCATGAAATGTATCTTAAACAAAGTGAATCGAACTTCTGGATAGCAGAGTTGAAACATGAAGGTCGTCCATCTATCTTGGTGGGAACTGTCGGTGTTAGACTGCCAAAAATTGAACACGCATTTAAAAATAAAGAAAAAATCTGTTGCACTTCTCTGGAGTTAACGGTAATTTTATATTGGCTTTTATATATACTATTAAGGTGGGGTAATATGGGATGCTTAAGCACCTTTTACACAACATTTCCATATCAAAATCCAACATAATGTATGAATTGTATCTTGTTTACACACGCATGGCGGGACAACTACAGCTTACGAATTACTGCGTACGTAACTTGGTGGATGCTTATTTTTTGGAAAAACACTCCGAGAAAATTCATTAAACTATAACAGTGGGCAGGACAAAGAATGTTTAAACTGGATTTTCAGAGCGTACAATATTATTTCACGTTAGTTACGTGTATTCCTAAAAATATTAGGTATTAATGAAATAAAAAGGATTTTAAACTGTCCCATTTTACCCTTTTGTTGTCGAATCACTCAAACAACACCTGGTGTCCGAATACCGTTTTGTGTGTTTTAATAGAAATCGCTAAAGTATCAACTAATAAATATTATATCCTACAAATGATAAAACTAATAACCATCAAAGTAGTTCAGATCTCTTTTAACAAACTGGCTATTGCTATACTGTTTTCACACAGGCCACTTCACATAAATTATCTCCAAGTGCAAATGACTAAGTTTCGAGTATACGTTGCCGGCGCACTTTGATGGACGTCGAGAAGACTGTTAAACAATACTGTAGCATTTTTTTTACCCAACGGAGACAAAAAAGTATCCAATCTTTCCCCGTGTTCCATCAACTTACTTAACCCTATACTCTATATATTAGGGTGGGGGTAGATGGGACACGTCTTTCTATTTTTTTGTCTCTTTTGATAGCAAACAAAAACATTCAAAGAATTATGAAACCGTATTCTCACAACTCCCATATGCCGTTGTTAATCGTTTAAAGCACGATCAGGATATTTGCGGATAATATGTGCTAAAGTTGACCCGTCTTCCCCCATCCTTTATACTATATATTTATTTTTACATTTATTAATTTTGAGCTGTGGCTTGGTGATGTATTGTCACTTAAAATTAAACACAACACTTTTGTTTACTACAGCGAATGTCAGTTGCTAAAAGTTGTCGAGGAAGAGGAGTAGCCAATATTTTACTGAGTAAAGTCTTGCAGCACGCACGCAAGCATAAGAAGCATGTTGCTCTCCATACAACTGGTGCACAACCAGCAGCAATGCGGTTTTATTACAAAAATGGCTTTCAACGAATCGTAGAAAGAAAAGAGAGAGTGCTTAGTGGAGCAATCAGCTTGCCAACATATTACTTTATTAAATTATTTAAAGAATAAATTGACAGTCGTATCGGCAATCAAGGGACCTGAAAAGTAAAGTTGTTCACAGTGCTTGCTTCGTAGTCAGAGTATAAGCATTTAAAAGGCCAAGCTGCTGGTTACCGTTATAAGCCTATGTGTCTTGAATTGCTTCAACCCATCGGCCACTAATTGTTTGTCTAGTAAGTAACCAAAGAATATGATATATACCACTACTAATATTGCGGATGCCTATGCTATAACTCGCGAAATAAACATTTTCACATCATTTACGCATTTATTTATTTATTCAAGCATACTACGAGCTTCCTTAACAGCTGCGGATATTCGTAAAATATTTTGTACGGAACCACGAACGTTGCATCACAATGTATAACGGACACGGTGAAACGTCGCACAGTGAACAGATAATTTATACGTCAGTGCAAAGTACTTGAATTGCCATGGCATCAGCTTTTTGCGGTTGGAAATGAAAAACAATTTAAAAAGAATTCACGAAAACTTTCCCCCACAACATGAACTTGACTTCAGCTCATCATCGCTTGCAGCAAGTGACAACACACTGTCTTTCTGTTCATCTTCAACCTTTGTGAGGTCACAAGCAAACAACGTCATGCTTGAGTGGATTTTCTCGCCAGACTTGGCACTAGTTTCCGAAAACTTGGCACCATATTCTTCAGCCAACTTTGCACCTTCTTTGGGCGTGACCTGTCCCAAACAAATGTTCAATACACTGTCTAAACATTGACAAACTTTCAGTATTTAATAAAAATATAAACATTGAATATGTAAACTTACATACATATAGTAGTTTTAAAAAAAAGGTTTAAAACTGCATAAATAGGAAGTAATTAACGATTACTTTTTTGTTTGCCATAAGGCAATAAATCCAAAATATACTTTAAACCATAATGAATTAATTGAACTCTTTGAAATCGTTCTAACTAACCATAATTTTATAAACCATAGTGTATAAAAGCGCCTAATTAACCAGTAATTAATAAGCTTGCGAGCAAAACAATTCAACAAACCAATAACTTGTTAGTAACTGGGCAACTTTTGGATTTTTTTGTGTTACAGCGCAAATATAAAAAAGGGTAAACCTTTTGATATTATTTTACAAATAAATGATCACATTTAAACCGCATAATTTCCAATTAAATAACAATTACAGTTTAAAGCAATAATATCAAATTGTACCTAACCAAAATGTCTGGCCCCAAGGCATAGTGGTTAACGCGCCTGCCTGTAACCCACAGTTAATGAGTTCAAGGCTCGACGTTGCTACCATTGTGGGCGTATGTGTCCTTGGGCAAGACACTTAACGGCAATTGCTCCAACCCAGTGGTCACTAATGGGTTGTCTGAATTATCAGCCATACATAAAAAAATAAAAAAATTCCAAAAAAAATAATCACCCACAAAGTAACATACATAGTAACTCGTAAGCTGACACAAGGTGTTAAACCCGTGTTATAACGACTGTCGTTTTCCAGCCATGCGAGGATAAATACAGTTACAGAGTCGTATTTTTTTCTATCCTTTTATAACAGAACAGTTCTTTTCATTAAAGCTATGCTCTTCAATAGGAAACTGAGTAATTGGTGTACAAACTGTCCTTATTGCATGTGGGGGGTTTTCATTGTTTATGTTTTACTATGTGATATCACTGGTGTTTAAACATAAACTGTTTACTCACCTGGCGAGTCTTGTTGGTTGCTATATCAGTTTTGTTGCCCAATAAAAGAATAATAGCGCTTGGATCTGCTCCTTCCTGAATAAAAAAGATTTTTTTTAATATTGGTATTGCAACAACCCACAGGAAACTAGTGGGTTGGAGCAATGTTCATGAAGCATCTTGTTTCACATTCGCCGTCAACAATATTAACATGGAAACTCTAACCCCCCAAACCCTGAACTAGAGGCAGGTGCTTAACCACCATCAAGGAAATATTTGATTTAAAAAATAAGTAACTATTTATAAATGAACATTTATCTATTTGAAAACTCTGCGCGCAACCAGTAAGTATCAGCTTAAAGCTTGATGGAACAGCCATTTAAAGCATATTTTTAATGCTTAAACAACTTCACAGTTAAGACAAACAAACTAACTCAAAGTTTGTCAACCAATGATGTATGACTGTTGGTGTTTATGGAGACAACCCTGTGCATGTAACAGAAGAATGCACAGAGATCTCAGTCAACTTTGCTCCAACCCCATGGTCACTAACTGATCAACTGCATGGTCAGTCAAATATATAAAAAAAGAATCACCAACCAAGGTATATAGGCCTACATGGAATATTGTAAACTGTATATTAAACAGAACACCTGTGTTATAAGTACTGTCTTTGCCACGCTACGCGATTATAATATTTTATTTAAGAACAAAATACAAATACATATTATGTATGAAACATATGACTGACCCTCACACTTTGCATCCAATTTCTTACAGCAAGGAAGCTTTTTTCATTTGTGACATCATAGATAACAACAATACCATCAGCTTTACGAAAATATTGACGTGTTATACTTCGATATCTTTCCTGACCAGCTGTGTCCCATAATTGTAATGCTATCACTTGAGCATCAAACCTTATGGTTTTCATCTGTTCCAAAAAAAATTTTTACCTCAGTTTTTTATTAAATAGAAAAAGATTTAGGATTTTGTAACATTACAGCAGTAGCATGCGGACTTGGCCCAATTTTCATCTGAGTGCAATACAACTAAAAAAAGAGACGCTTGAACACGAGTTTTTGAACTCGGCTAATCCCGAGATAATATACGTTCATCATTATGTATGTGGCTTTTTATTAGAGCTATGCTCTCTTGTTTGTTTAAGATCGTAAGCTGAAACCATTAGGCAAGGTAGATGAACCAACCCTTTTCTTCTGAATGCTTTATATTTATGTGGAGTCTAACTATAACAATACCTGGTAGTCCACACCTATTGTTGCTGAGATGGAAGAGGTGAAACTTGAATTAACAAACTGTTGAATAAAACTTGTTTTTCCAACTCCACTGTTGCCAACAAACACAACTTTATAAACACGGTCAGGAGTAGGGACAGGTTCATTTCCATGTTGGTCCAACACTATTTTAACATTTATGAAACAACAAATATTAATTGAATTGCAAATTCACAAAAAAAGGTATCTTGAAGTCATAAATAACACAAAGTGCAACATGTGGTTGCTCCATACTCCTCATGCCACTTTGTGGATTACCAAGCATGCAACTTCTGGTGATTGTTTTTATGAATCCCAATATGCAACTCATGACCAATCGGTTAAAGCAAAAATAATTATCTTAACTGTCTTGCTAAAAGAGTAGGAAACCACTAACAATGATAATCACATTGAACTACAAACATTGTATACTATGTTTACGAGTTGAGCGCTCTTTACCATTATTTTACAAGAGTACACTATAAGCACTCGTTGAAAGATAACGTGGATATGAAACACATACCAGCATCAATGTGATTTAACCCGGACATGGAAGGATGTCTTCGTAGATCGATCTTCCCATCTTCCTCATCACTCGCATCTAGAGCACGATTACCAAATTGTTCTGGTGACATCATCATAACAGGATCTCTGTTCCTTCTTGTGAGAGAAATAAGGGAAGATTGCTTTGGTCTTCCATGAAGCTCCTCCCCATTGTTCATCTTTGGATGCGAGAAAGATGACTTCCTTTGATTGTTGTTCAAAGTCTCGTCACTCTTGCTTGAAATTGAGCTTTCGTAAACTCTTTCAACCTGCTCTTCGTCAATCACTTCAAACTTTGGACGTTGGATGTTACGAACTTCTTCCAAGTTATGAAGATTCGAGTAAACTTCACTGAATGAAATAGTTTGGATTCGATAGTTAATCCCAATGAAACACAGCAGATTTGCACCAACTACCAACCTGTGTTTTTCAGCTTCTGGAAAATATTTGCCAACATTTGAACCTTGTGTGAATAGTGGTGGTCGTTGTTTGGGAGTTGAGGTTTGTAACTGAATCTAAAGGAAGTACATTTACTACATGAAACAATAATTATACTGTTTATCGGTAGATATGTTATGTAATAATATTTTGATAAATATGTCATGTATTCAAGCATTCAGCAATGTCTTCTAAAATGATAAAACTCATAGACGATTGGTATAAAAAGAGTATTGCATCAATTTATGTCTCTGAAAGTTTAGATATAAATTGAAAGATTAACTGCCGAATAGAATATTCAATAAAATTGAGTTACCGCTAAAATTGTATGAAACAAAATTTTAATTATGAAGAATTATTAACAATATTTACCTTGTTCCTTTGCTGGGCTTCGTCTTTATCATCTCTTAACTTCCTGTTCACTTCTCTGTTATTAACAAACCAGGACTTAATAAATATTCCTACCCAACGCCAACACATAGTTTTATCAATCACTATCTCTTCAGTTGATATACAACATAGAACATCTGTGTTGCTAACACATAATTTAACACTGTGGTTATATGTCAGACTCTGTCTGCAGTCGTTTAATAACCATAGAGAAACATGTAAACACACTTCTATTACACATTAATCTAAGTTACAATTTTACATCAGCATGAATCATGATTATCTGGCGCTGTAGCAACGTGGTTCGCACTTGCCTGTAACCAAGAGGTAATGGGTTCAAGGCTTATTGCTGCTATCGATGGGCGTATGTGAGTGTCCTTGGGAAAGACACTTAACTGCAATTGCTCCAACCCAGTGGTCACCAATGGCTTTTAAAAATTATCAGCCATACATAAAAAAATGAAAAAACCAAAACAAATAATCACCCACAAAGTAGCATACATCCTAACTCGTAAGCTGGAACAAGATGTATGAACACCTGTGTTATAACAACATGCATATAGTTCTAACTTTGACCAAATTATGAAAGCTCCTTTACAAAAAATGTGTTGAAAATTTTATTTATAATAACCTGAGCATTTCAAGTTGACGAAGCAAACTCTTCTTCTCAAGATCCAACTTCCTTGCTTCTTCCTCTGCTTGCTCTCTCTCCTCTCGTTGCAACTTCTGTCTTTCTATCGCCTCCACATGAACTTTTGTTTCTTCTAAATCTTTTTGCGTGTTTTGCAGCTCCTCAGCTAAACTCTGGTTGAGCTACAGACATAGATAGGCAGCATAAACAACTGCACACACATGTAAAATATATCTTGAATCATATCCTGGTTTATTTCCAGTATAAACAAAACCAATTCTACATTTAAACCAGCAATAATATAACTAGACATACAAGGTATGTGCTCTTTACCATAATACACATCCCACGTATTTCAATGCTAAAAACAGTTGCTATTTGGGGAAGCTTTTAACAGCTAAAAATACAATATACCTCAAACTTTCATTTTATATTTTTTATAAAATTTTAACACAGTTTTAGGAAAAATATTTAAATCAAGTTTTTACTATAAAATGTATTAACATACTTGTACAAGTTGAGCGTTTTCTGATCGAACCTCAAGTTTTCCGCTGCTTAACTCCTGCACTTGCTTCTCTAACGCCACCTGGCGTTGGGAAATCCGCTCAAGTTCTCGTTCTTTTTGTTTCAACTCATTTTGTAAATTCATGGATAATGCTCTTTCTCTAACCACTAGAAATATATTATATCTCCTATTTCTTTTATATCAGAATAAAACATTAGATATTATCGGGGTATCTTATGGGTAAATATGTTTATAAGTAGATATTCATTACCCTACAGATGATAAGACTGGTTACAATTATTTATTTACACCAGAAGAGCAGATTCAGGTCAATACTTTTTTGTTTGGGCTAAAATAAATATTTTATTTAAATTGAACAACTTAAACTTAACCCAACAATAACTTGCAAAATTATTACAGTAACAAATAAAACAAGTTTACAAACATTGGGTTAATACATCTAAGCAAAACAACATTAGCAAGAGGCATTTCTTATTTGTCTTTCTCATTTTAACTAATTTCAATACATTGGTTGTCCTGCACTTACACTAAGCATATATACTATAGCAAGCTAATACAATAGAAAAGAATGAATAATCCGTTAACAATGCAAATAAAATGGGTGCTCTGCTACTTCACAACCAGGAAATGAATGAATGCCTGGGAAACAACCACAGAGCAATCCACAAAGATCATTCAGTCTATTCCCATGCACGTCAATGTCTTCAAGACATCAATAATCCATAAATATTCATGCTTTGCCCCGAGCAACCTCACTCAGGGTCATAATTAGGCAATCAACACAACCACAACATTTACCTTCCTCAGCCACAGTTTTACGTCTTTCTTCATTGATTTGAAATTCCATCTCTTCATAAAGCAGGCGAACTTCATCGGCGTGGTTTGTTGCTCGTCTGTGAGAAACCAACTTTTCATTAAATCAAAAAAATCAATTTCTACGAGTGTAGAGATCATATCAGTCTTTAGGGAGCAAATTGCAGCCAGGTCAGCTAGAAATTTTCATATCAATCTCGTGTTCTCATATACTTAACACGAATGACTAGGATATTTTTTATTCTGACGTTCACTCCTGTTAAATATTTGATTAATTATTGATTTGAACTAATAGGAGAAGAAAATATTAATGAACAGATACAGACCTATTTAACTGCTTGGAGCACATAACACACAACAGATGTTTTATATGTAAATGAGATGATTTGTTTATAAATTAGATAATGACCAACTCTTTTAGTTTTCGTTCCATTGCAACTTTCTCAGCTTTTGCTTCATTCAGCTCTTCAAGAACAATTTCAATGACTTGTTCTATCGGAATTTCATCATTTTCTTCCTGCATTCGATTCCATATCTCTCCCACTCTTTCTCTGATGTGAATTTTATTTTAATAACATCCCATTAAATGTTCTAATGTGGCAAGACAACTTAGAATTAGACTAATATGGATGTATTATTGGGCACTGTATGTAATGGCAATGTGGAATCATACACAATGTGGCTTATGCTTATGAGTTACCAAATACGAAACATTGTGCATGATTGTTTACTCTATATGGCTGCCGATTTAGATAATTGATAAGTGGCCACTGGGTCACAGGCTAACAGCAATTAGCGTCTCGTTCAACTGTCCAAGTGTCTTGCCCTAATTGATATAGTAGGGTGGGGGAAGACGGAATTCCTTTGGAAGATTATATCCATATGTTCATAGGCGTCGATTTTTTCACGTTGTAAACTAATTTTAGGAGGACCGAAAAAAAATGTCAGTGTATGCTTAATTGGAACGCAAGTATAGGCTAAAATACGACGCATGTGAAGGCCTAAAAATGACGCATGTAAAGTCTAAAATACACGCATGTGAAAATAAACTACGACATACATGAAGACCAAATTCTGCCCCACGTTAAGGCTAAATAAACTACGGTCCACGTGAAAGCTGAATTCCAACGCACGAATTTTCTTTGTTTACTACCAAATCGGAAGAAAAAATAGAATAAATAGGTGTCCCATCATGCCCCACCCTACTATACAGTGCACGACAATATAAAATGCATGGGCCTGTTACAGTGTAGTGTTACAAGTTTTTAGAACTGTGAAACCCTATACTACATCTATACTACAAGTAGGTATTGTTTTACTTTTGGGCTGATGTGTCATCGAATTATATACAGTGTATCATGAATGAAACATACAGTGAAGTAGCCACTAACACTACCAAAGTACCTTAAGAATTATTTTTAATTAGAAATTAAACACTTACCTATTGAAAGAAGGATCATGCTCAAGTCGTTCCAAGATATGAGATAATCTCAACTTTTCATCTTTGGAAATGTTGGAAACATCTTGAGGAAAGTCAGCTTCGTCATCAACCTCAACAAATGACTCAGATGTTTCAGAAACATTTAATCCAAGAAACCCACCTGGAAAATAGAAGATAGTCATTTTATACATAGACATATGTACTATGTTGTTGAGCTGTTGTGTACTGGCAAAATTAACTAGGAGTTTTAGAATTATTAATGACTAGTTTTGTTGGATTTGACCAACACCCAATGGCCAGTGCAACAACATATATAAATTTGAGGTAATGAAATTGTAATCATTATTATGTTTGAATGTAATTCATATTCCCGAGTGGTGGGGAAAAAACAGTACTGTGTTTTCTGTTTATACCTCATACCAGCTTACGAGTTACCACGTAGATAACTTTGTCATTGATTATTTTTTATGTATGGCTGAAGATTTTGACAATATTAGTGCCGGGTTGGAGAAATTGCCGTTAAGTGTCATGCACAAGGACATTAACGCCCACAATGGTAACACAGACCTGCTTCGAAGGAAGAAGGGAGACTTCAATTTCAACTTTAATTATTTGACACGTTATTGGAGCGTTGCTGCTCGAGGTTGACCTTAACTCGAAATATTCACAAAATCAAATTTGCGTGAGGTGTATATTACTACGTTTACTCAAGCATTTCTCTCACCGAATCCTTCACAGAACTCTTCAAAC
Source organism: Ciona robusta (assembly GCF_009617815.1). Taxonomy (NCBI): domain Eukaryota; kingdom Metazoa; phylum Chordata; class Ascidiacea; order Phlebobranchia; family Cionidae; genus Ciona; species Ciona robusta. Next base: position 316,810 of record NC_143236.1, read on the forward strand.
GTAAGAAATCCGTTCCCGTCATTGTCCAGACTGTCAAATACGTCACGAAGCTGCTCGTCGCTAAGAGGGAGTTCCCCGTGTAATCTCTATCAAAAAAAATCGAGACATTTTGTTTTGGGGCAATTTTTAAAGTTAAATAGCAACAATTTAATGAAAACAAACACAGAAGCTTTTTTTATTGAAACAAACCAAAGTGTTGCATTAATTCCACGAAATGTTTACCCCAGTATATTCGCCCGAACACGCACAGGCCAAAAAACACAAACAGGTTATTTTGACAACCAAGTCTTTTTCCCAATGGTTATAGCCAACAAAATCGTACGTGCGTTAACGGAAAAGCAACAAAATGGTGTAGGCGTGTTGATATATATTTCGTCTAAATGAAGCCGCCATGGCGTTTTGAGGTATTCATAGCTTTGTTTATTCAGTACGTTGTTTCTCATCCACTTCTTAATTAAGTTTAATATGCTCTTCGTTATACTTTAGAAGCGACAAGTGAAAAATATGTTAAGGTGTATTAAAACAAACAAATACAGTATTAGTAAATACCCATTCAAGTACCAGTGGCAATAACACACACACACAGAAGCAAGCAGTTTGACTTATTTAGCATCATTTACTATATGAACCTGCATGTCAACTTTGTTGATAAAACCTTTTCCCTCTTTATCACACAGAGCGAATAACTCTCTCGATTTCTCTTTTACCATCTCTTCAATGCTTTCCGCGCCTGATGGCTCGAACTGTAGTAGTGATGTCATCCCTGATTGTGACGTCATCCCTGGTTGTGACGTAACGTTCATATTTACTGACATCACCAAAAAATGAATTATTTTATTGAAATATCACGTTCCGTCAATAACTTTCATTGTGTTACATTTCTGCGGAATAAGCGTATATATATGATAAGCATAAGTTGCCAAGAATTAGCAGAATTCAACAAATTGTTTTAGAAAGGCAACTAAACACAAAAAGAATATAAACCCACCCGCCGAAACCTGCCTGGGGCGACTAAATAGTTCTGTTACCAACTGTACTAATTTATATACTAAAAGGACATTTGTGCTTAAGTAATATATATAGAGAGTGTAAGTGAGTTCATATCAACACACGCACGTGTCCATTAGGTTGAGCCTAAATGTTCTTTGACTTTCCCGTTTGCAGTAGATTTATTATTAAGTTAAGTTAAAAACAAAGACGAAACACCAAACAAACGTAAACCCTACAAGGCATTAGCCATTTAACAATCTAAAATATAGCACTTGTTTGTTTAGCTACTTTAGCATATCCGGGAGTGTCGAGATTTCAAGAGGTCTGCCATCACAATATACTTGTGCCGAAAGCCACAAACGTGTTCGCTTGTATAACACCTGTTTTTGTTAACGGCGATATCAAACTTGCCCAAAAACAAACTTCATCTGACTATTCTGTACTACAGCATATTTACCGAGCACGTGAGTAACTCATATGCTGCGGTTGCATCCCATAATACAGCCCTTGCTCTGCTTCTTTATCGGTGCTTACTCGAGTATCGTTCTATCGTTGTACAATTCACAGTTCGTTGAACTTAAATACTTAGTTCTGCCACATTATGACTGATCTCACGAGCGTAAAATCATTCCCACGAATCGACACGCTTTTTGCTTTTCGACCGCCTCAGACTACAGTTTTGTAAATTTATTTAATGGGCGTATAGGGGTCTTTCGAACTTTCAATACATACTGCCACATGTGAGCCTCACTAAGTCAACACACAGCTTCTCCTGAAAGAGTACGCAAACAATTAATAACCGTTGGAGTGGCATGGAGCGTGAAGCGAATCAGCTGGTATTACTAAATGACAAACAAAGAAAAAGTAAAACTTTTTTTATAGCATAATTGGCGTATTAAAATATATTCGCCTTTGACTGTTGTGTATTGGTAATAAGGCACGTTGTTAAACATTTATACGACTCACAACTATTTCACAAGGCTTCGTCGGCTTCGCCTCGTAATGTATATACACCTTATTGATCGGCATTCGCTCACTGCACTACGGATGACGTTATTTTACGAATTGCAAATTAGCTTATACGAATTGCAAATTAGCAGATTCATAGCATGTTGGAAACACATAATACAGTAACACCTGTAATGTCAAAATTGCAATTTTAACTTACCTTCACTGCTTAAAATTTAAAAAATAGGGCTTATTCCACAAATTAACAAACGCCAAACTGCAGGAGCAAAAATCTGAAACTGGCTTTATACTTTTTTTTTCAGGCAAGTTAAAGTCCTTACATTCTGGAAAATCAAAATTTGGGTATTGATAGGTATGTTCAAATGTGACCTATAACTACCATCAAATATTTAAAATACAAAACAGCTTTTGAAAAATATGAGTCACAAAATCGCAAATTCGACCGCTGGGTTAAAAACAATTGGCCGTGGCGCAATGCATGGGATTTCCCATAAGAAAAAGGCGCTTAACTTTGATCGTTTCTAGTTTCTAAAAAACTAAAGATTGTTTTCTGATTTGGTATAACGAATGTTTCTTTTTTAAACTATATAAAAAAAATTGTAAAACATATAGACTTTATTGAGTTTTATTTTTCGATTGAACATAGCAACATAATATGCTGACTCAGCACTTTTTCCTTATTAGTTAATTTTTCGCACTTTTTTTTATATTGCAATGTTCATTACGTCTTACTAGTACCATGGCCTACTCAATACATTTCATTTTTCATATTATATAATGTATTATATCTATTGATTCAACGAAAGAGGGTCTATAAAATCTATATGACCACTAACGTTCTCAACAACAAGAATGAATGAATGAATGAAATTTACTTTATCCTGGCCGATGTCGTAATGTATTTGTTCCGATTGATATATTTGTACCGGTTGTATTGCGCATGCGGCGAGACGCTACTGTGCAGGATAATAGGTTGAAACAAATACAATGACGACCCGGTGTCGCAGAAATATGGTTTCCCTAGAAAACTGGTTCCAATCACAGGCTATATTTATAACTTATTTTATGGGGAATCTAAAACTCTGGTTCCGACTAAAATAACAGTTGTTATAGATGCGACATATTTCGTAAGTTTATATTTTAGGATTTATCCTTTAATAGCAATTTATGCTGTATTTTAACTTAAATTATATATTATGGCGTATAACCAGTGACCACTACCGTGAACACGTCATCATCAAGGATAAACTGCGACAAAACCTACATTTTCACATTAAATAGAATAAACTATATATAAAAACCTGTATGTATGATTCGTTCGGAACCAGGTTTAAATATTTCTGATAAAAATGTACCGTGTCTACGCCTGCGCAGTAGCCGATGAGAACCAGATTTCCGCGACACCGGTCCAAATATATTATGACCCTCTGTTGAAAACGTTCCAGACACGACGTTTACACGTTAAAACATTAGTTTTTTTTTATTTTAAGTCAGCAGAACTGAATTGGTATGTTATGTTTAACTTGTAGAAAAAGTAAGTATACCACTAACAAACCTACTTTATAGTATACTAATATTTTTCCCCGGAACGTTTTTTAGCCAGTGCGTATTTATTAGAGCTCGTATTGTATTCGTTCCGACCTACTGCGCATGTGCAGTAGCGTCTCGGCGCATGCGGAATAGCGCCCGGTACAAATAAATCAATCGGAACCAGTATATCAAGGCACCGGAATACGACAGTCGTTATAATACGGGTGTTCATACATCTACCTCGTGCCAACTTACGAGTTACCATGTATGTTACTTTGTAGGTGATTATTTATTTTTATTTATTTTATATTTTTTTTATGCATGGCTGATAATTTGGACTAGTCACCACTGGGTTGGAGCAATTGCCGTTAAGTGTCTTGCCTAAAGACACATACGCCGATAATAGTAGCAGCAGCATTTCTACCAATAAATTTCTGACATTTTTGTTGTTTTTTGTTTGTAAATTGGCTTTATAAAAGTAACAACTATGAAGCTGGCTGCTGTGAGACTAATAGACCACCCATTGTTATAACGTATCGATAGATGGCGCAATTCCTAATAAAACAAAATCTTCGCAAAGGAGAATCTGCTTCTAGTTACGTAGTTTGATTACAGTTACATTTGGCACTTCGTTTACAGAAATTAATCTACCATAATTTGTATTTACCCAAGAAACTATAGGCTTGTTTAAAGTTACTGCGATATTAGCTGTATATTTAAATACAAAACGTTCGAATGCAATATTTATTTCGTTATGTCCAATGCAACATTAGATCAAGTAAGATAATGCTTTGTTGTATATAAGTTAAACTATTTTTAGTTTACATAAACAACAACATCAACATAGTGAACACTGAAGTACTCTGACATTTAATTTGTACAACAATTATTTCACATAGGAATTTACCATTTTTAGAAGTTGCCAGCATAAATATTGACCGCTGTTTTAATTATACAACTGAATAATGAATAGTACAAGTAATTTATTTTACTTTTTTAATAACAATTTTCAATAAAAACAGTGTAGGCATATAAAGTTGTTGTATGTATTTAATTTTTTTCTGCATGTACAGCATCATAAAACTCAAACTGGTCGAAGCAGAATGCAGAATGGTTTAGAAAGTAAAGGTCAGACTGGAAGGAATGATGAGTTTGATTCAAGTTATATGCATCAAGCTAATGTGAATCCGGTTAGTTATTTAAAACTTTTAGTTGTTATTTATTCTTTTAACTTTATAAAATCTTTCTTAGGCTTATGGCATGGCACCAACCAGCGACTCCTACATGCCAAGTTATTATGGCCAGATGCCGTTTCCTTACATGGGAAGTTCAGAGTGGTCAACAGGGAGTACAGATAACATGCCGTATTTATCTGGATTTGGTGGGGAAGCTCAACAACACAGCTTTCTACCTGATGCCATGTTCAGTCATCCTCCAGCTGCACTTGGAAATACACCAGTTAGTTGGAATAATAACTTACGATCGAAAAACAGTTGATATAATTTTATTTTTCAGGCGTATTACAACCAACCGTATAATTTTTTTCAACATGGAACTGACTTTAGTCCGTGGGCATCGCATAGCTCAGCACATGGGACTGGAATGCCAGAAACTCCTGGTGGAACTGGCTTCGGCCAGCAAACTGCTGCACCAACTTATAATGGTGATTATTATCCATCAATTATGCCGGCAACTCCGCATGATTATTTAGGTACTGGTGAAGCTATAGTTTCCAATGGTAGTGTCTTGGGTCATGGTGCCCCAGGTGCTGCAATACCAGGTGTTGGTGGAAGTACTGTCATGTCAAGTGGTGACCCTATTGGTAAACTACCCGTTGGTTCTTCATCAAATAGCATGAAGATGGTTGAACAGGGTATACAGAATATGGGACTTGGTATGTCTTCAATGTCTGGCGATCCTATGAAGCAAATGCAAGTAACTCCTGTCATTCCCATGCCTGGTGGGGGATCTATTGTGTCAGCAGGTGCACCACAAAATGCAACCAACATTAGTGGACAATCAAGCCAAAGCGCCAGTTCAAGTAACAATAGCACACCAGTGCCTGGTTCCAATGCACCAAAGCCAGTATCATGGGCAGCTATTGCATCAAAACCTGCAAAACCGCAACCTAAACCGAAAGCTAAATCGATGGTTGGGCCAGGACTACCACCACCTATTAAGCATAACATGGATATTGGAACTTGGGACTCTCAGACTCCAGCTAAAGGACCAGCGAAAGGTCAAATGCCAGGTCAACCAGGTGCCCCGCAGAGATGGTCGGCTCCACGGCAGGGGTAAGGTTTTGTTTTGTTTGTTTATGTTCCCAGTTAGTTTAATTGTGTTTGCTCTTTTTCACAGACCTGCAGATGGTTCAGTTTCATCGAATCACCATTCTGCAAATTCTGGAAACACAAACACTAATTTCCACTACAACAATGCACAAACTAAAGAAGAATCAGGAAATGAGGTGTTGGAAAAATTAAAAGCGGAAAATGACTACAACCCAAAACGGTTGACCATCGACGTTCGGAATGCAAGATTTTTTGTAATTAAGTCGTATTCTGAAGATGATATTCATCGTTCCATCAAATACAACATTTGGTGCTCCACTGACCATGGCAACAAACGATTGGATGCAGCGTTTCGTGAACAGCAAGGACATGGCCCGGTTATTTTACTCTACTCTGTAAACGGTTCTGGTCATTTCTGTGGCGTTGCAGAAATGCTCACTCAGATTGACTACAGCAAGCGTGCTGGTGTTTGGGCTCAGGATAAATGGAAAGGAAAGTTTCAGGTGAAATGGATTTATGCGAAGGACGTTCCTAACAGCCAGCTTCGTCATATTCGTCTTGAAAATAATGAGAATAAACCGGTGACAAACTCACGTGACACTCAGGAGGTTCCTGCAGAGAAAGGAAGACAAGTTCTTAAAATCATTAGTAGCTATAAACATCAAACAAGTATATTTGATGACTTTTCACATTACGAACGCCGTCAAGTGGAAGAAGAAGGTCTTCGTCAAAAACGTAATGAACTGGTAAGTGGAACAATTGTTTTGTGTAATTATAATTGTTCCATAATTTGTTTCACAAACTGATAATAGTTTTTTTAAAGTCTACAGTGACTAATTTATTTTACTAATGTCAATTAATATCCTGAAATTTTGTACATGTGTTTACAAAATTGACATTTTTATGCTTTTTAATTAATATGTAAGACTAAGATAAAGAATATATAAAACTAAGATGTTTATGTTAAACAGAGATCTCGGGACAATCACAAAGAAAAACAATCAGCTCATCCAGACCAAGCGTCGCCAAAAAATTAATCAATTAGTTTTGTTAGTATGCCTAATTTAGTTTGTCACCACTGCTTAGCTGGAAACTTAATTTGTTTGTATAATATGAAGTGATTGTATTCTTTATTTCATTATGGCGTCTCGGTTTGGGCTGTTGTTGTGGAAATTTCAAACGTTGTGGTGAAAAATGTAAATTCTTTGCATGGTCATTTTACCTTAAAAAGAACACAATTATTGGTTAGTAGGGACTAAGAGTTACTAACTATGCGATGCCAGACCGTCCTACTACAAATATAAAATAATAAGAATGAACCACACCACAGATAATCATGATCATTTGTGCCTCATAACAAAGTTATTCAGTGCCACCACAATAATACCATCATTCGTAATCCATGCATAGTAGCGTAAGATCTCATTAGTTTGAATATTCGTTGTAAAATATTTATTGTTTTCTTGGTATCTGTAATAATGATGAGTGTCAAATCCTTGTTCCAACATACAGGGCAATCACTTGACTTTCATCTTCATTGAAAATTATTGGAACTATGCTAATAATTATGTAATGAAGTTACTTGCAAATTATTATGTAAATATAATCTTGGGCTTCGTTATCATCACAGCACGATGTGTGCAACCGCTGAAGTTTTCAGTGTTTTATTTCGTAGGTTGTTCTGTTCGTGTGTATTGGTTCCACTAAATTTCTATCGTATAACGAAATTAACATAATATAAATTCTTGTGTGGTGATTCATTCTATTTACTTTCTCAGACATTGATTGTTCAATTAGATTTTTTAGGACTGAACCTACATTTTAGCACAGAGGTTATGGAGAAATTAAAATATGGAAATTGACATTTTATCCTGTATGGGTGGGGGAGACCATCAACCAACAAACAAAGTTGTCAGTGTGCAAACATTAAAGGGGCAGCAGTGCATAACATTTATGACTAAATATAGCAAAAATTAGAACAAATCAATGATTGTATGAAAAACAAATTTAGGAAAAAATCTTGCGTTAATATGGCATACGTGCAACACAACTTAAAAATATTTTTTTAAGTGTTTTAATTACAATAATGTATTGTTTATGACATAAAATGAATAAATATCTTCTGTGTTTTTTGTTTAAAAAATATTTTAATTTCAAATAGTTTGTGAAAGCTTGGTAACATATTTTGTGAAAAGTTGCATTATTGCCATTGTAAAAGAAACAAACATAATTCATTTAATGTTTTAATTGCACAAATCTTTTATTATAGTTTTCTCATATACACAAATGCACTTTTTTTTATGAAATTTTTTTTTTCCTGGTAAAATTCACAATAATCAAAAAACAGTTTAATGTAATCTCAAAAACACTGACTAAAACATAGGTAGCATTATGTGCAAACACCAAGCAATATTTAAAGAACAAAGTTGACAAATAGAACTTTTCTTGATTTGAAATATCATGAGATAAGATGTTCGTCGAATGAAGGAACAGGTTGGTAAGCAACTTCTCGCATCTTCAGGTTTTTAGATTTACATTTTTTCCTAAAAACAAGAAAAAGGAAAAAATAAATTATACAATGTCAAATTTTTAATAAAGAAGATTGCAGAGTTTGCTGCTGTTGACCACTAAATCATGTATGATGACACATAAAATTAATTAGTTTGTTAAATCCCAAAGTTTCCATACTTACTTGCAACAAACAATGATGATAAGTAACCACGTAACCACCAATAGACAAGTCAATATTATGAAGATCAACTGTAAATGTGAAGCAAAGAAATCTGTACAAAATTAACAACATGTTATTATTTTGCCACTTAAAAAAAACAGTTCTCATTTAAATGTTTGAACTAATAGGGAAGATATTTCCAAAATTTTTCCAAATAACCATAAAAACTAAATAAACAAGAAGTAAAGATGACGTGATGGTTAGCTTTAATATATTAAACTAAAGTAGGTAGGTAAGGTAGCAGAGTAAAATAAAACATAACCTTCACCAGTTGTTGGTATTTTCCCACAATCTTGTGCGGGGCCACGGGGAAACATCTTCTGTGATTTTGTGACGAATTCATTCAATGAACAATTGAATCCACAGTCAAGTAGGTTAAGTTTTATTGGATCACCGGTCGAATTTCTAATAAAATTAAATATAACTGTTCGGGGAGATAAAATTAATAATGCCTAATCAGCTGAAAATGAATCTTTCAACTTTGCAATATATTTGGTGGCTTTATACACTTTGTGACTGCTTACAAGTTAACAAATGTGAAACCATGCAAGTGACCACTTTATTGTTTTTATACTATTAATATAAAAATATAAAAAATACTATAACCAACTTTGCTATTAGTTAAAGGGACATATCAACAAAAAATCAAACTAAATGCTCAATCGTAATGTAAAGTGTAAAGGTAGGCTACCACAAAAGTTGCAAACAACGAAACACTTCTGAAAAAATGTGTGCTAAAACCGCAAATTCAACCATTGCGTGGAATTTTTTATAAGAAATAGCATCACTCAACTTTGAATGTTCCTAGTTTTTTACCATTGAGAAAATTTAATTTTTTTCCGAATTTGGCATTATGAATATTCTTTGTGAATAAATAAATATTTGTAAAAAACAGGTTGTACTATGTTTTAATTTTTCAATGGAACATAGCTACGTACTATGCTGATACAGCACATTTTTATATCAAAATGTTTAATATGTCTCACTGGTACCCGCTGTACCATTTACTTGTTAAAAAATAGGTCATTCTTGTTAAAACGTGCTGAGTCAGCAAAATCTGGTATGTTACTTGGTTCAATCAGAAAATGAAACATATTAATGTATAAATTTTCTTCAGTGGTTTAGAAACTAAGAACAGTCAAAGTTTGGTCACTTTTTTGTGGAAAATCTCATGGATTATCAAACGCCTGATTTTTACTCCAACCTGTTTTTCAAAGAACTGTTGAAAACTTTGTTGGTAGCTTTAGATCACAATTGAGCATCTCTATCTATATACAAATTTAAAAGTGGGTTGCCTAAGCCCTAAGGAATCACACAATGGTAGCATAAATGCCAACCCCACAAATGTATTAGGATAAAGTATTTAGTGGTGGTTGGTGGTCACCTGTAATAACTTCGTACAATGTATTCTGGTGGGGAAGATGATTTATCTTTATAAACTTCTATCATAACACAAGCAGCAAATGGTGGAAGTCGATTATTGAAGCTATCCAAGGCAACCAATAATGAACCAATGGTTGTGTCATGCTGGGAATTTAAAAGGTTAATAACAAAGTAATTACTTTTAAATGAGTTAAAAACATATATGGCGAACAAAGATATCTATATCATGATAAAGTAAAAACTTACCGCAGAATATGCAATCACTTTATAACTTTCAGAACCATTGATACTATTGTTAATATTTGTAACAATTTGTTTGATCAGATTACCTGAAAAATTCCTATATTAAGACCAGCGAACCTTGATCAAAAATTATAATAACATGCTAAATAAACACATTCTGCACAACCTTGTTGCATTACAATTCAGTAGATTAAAATAACAGATTTTTTGCTGTTTTTTTTTCTACTTAGATGTCCGTTTTCTATCACAATAAACGGTGAATTTACAAACAAACAAAGAAACATCTGTTTCGGGTTGATGCTAAAAGTTTTAAGAATGATTACATAAATGAAGCTAGCTTATTTCAGTTACTTACCAGCTACAATTCTTCCAATATCTTCCCTGTATTTTGAATTCATACCACTGAACCTGATTAAAATGTCCAAAGCAGCAATCTCGTGCAGTTTGTCCATTACTGCATCACTCGCCCATAAAGGAAGGGTCTTTCCCTGTGTTTTCTATTTGACGAGCATTGATAACCTCAATTATGTTTTTAAACGTAGTATTTACCACATTATAATATAACTAATGTACAAAATAATAAACTTAAAATTTTTTCTAAAGTTCTCTTAAAACAGACAAAAATATCATACTATTATTAACAGCATTTAAAAGAAAAACGACAGTCAATAAAATACTTTACTGAGAGTTACAGCTGATTAATTAAAGGATTTGAAAATGAATAAGCTTGTTTATAAACCAACCTCTGTTATCAAGGTATCTAGAATATTCCAAGAACTTGTTAAGTTGACATTGTCATTACCCGACCATAATGAGATATTTTTTAAAAATTCCTGAAATGCATAAGTATATAAACGAATTTGCGCTTAGCCAAGTTAAGGCTGTAAAATTAACTGTTTTAACTCACTGTGTATTTATTCTGCAGTTCAATATATTCCAAAGAGGAATACGTTTTCTCATGAAGTTGTTGCAACTTTGGGCAAGTAATGATCGGGGCCAACAGTAACTGCCAAAACAAAATTTAATGATTTATTTTTCATATTTTGTAGGTTTAAAATAATAGAAAATATAAATCATTTAAAAATTACTTAAATCCCATATAACAAAAAACTTACAGAATCCAAGATTTTTGGCGCGGTATGTATTGGTACAGGCTGCCATGATGTGTTTGTACCATTCCACTTTTGTTTTCCTTCTGGTGGAAACAAACCAGCCATGTTTGATTCAGCACTCATCAGTGTTCGATCAAAATCTGTACTTCGGATGTAAATCTGGCATGGGTTTAAAATCAACAATGTGAAATAAGAATATATGTACAAAACTGTTTTTTGAATCAAACACGAAAAATTGGATGTGAAAAATGAGAATATTTTAGTGCGTCCTCGCCGTGTGTGCAACAGTTATTTTGGTCAATCATTCGTGACCACTGGGTTGAAGCAATGTCTGTTAGATGTCTAACCCAAGAATCTTAACAGAGCATTAGACTTGTTTTTTTAGTAAAAATACTTATAGCATATATTTTCATTTTATTACTGTCATTCTTACCTCACTTCTGTTGTATCGTCTACTAAGCAATGTATTATATCTTTGCTTCAAGTATGACCCAAGTTCATAATGTTGATGCATCCCAATCTAGAAACCAAACCAAATCTTCTTACTTAAGTTCTAAACAATACTTAAATGAATGTAACTTATTTCTCCTTGTAATGCAGTCTTTGTATTACTGCTGTTTTGTCTCACAAACCTCGTGCTTGCTTACGTGTTACCACCTATGCGCTTTTATGATAAAATATTTTCTTTGGACTTTTTTATTGTATGGCCAACAATATGACAATCCATAACCATAAGTTACAACTGGGTTGTTGGAGCAATTATTGTTAAGTATTCTCACAAGGATATTTACACCCAAAATGGTAGCAGCATTGAGCCTTTCTATACCCTCGATATTATCAATCATACCAAACTTCTGTTGCCAGTTAATACAGTAAAGTTCAAGATATTTTGCATTTCAAACTAACTTGTGTTAGTTGTCCAAGTCCTTGAGGCCACATAGTTTGATTAAATGGATCGTTCTTGTATGAATGTATTGCACTTCTTGCACCATGCCTCCACAGCTAAACAACAATTAATTGATTAGAATAAAGGAGAAATAAAATAACCTCCAACGTACCAGATTAGAGAAAACCAATTCTTCATCTCCATAAATGGGCATCGAAAACATGCAGAGAATTGTAAGTAAATTCAGAAATACTCGTCCGAACATTTTTAAATTTAAATATTCACTTGATTCTATGACTGTTGAAACAAAGAATTCAAAACCACTGATTAATGTTTCATTAAAACAAACATTTTAATAAAAAAATTCATATTAATACAGAAAGTCAAATCTATAATAGGTAGTATAACCACTGCAAACCTTTTGGAATCTGTTCATGATATAATGGTAGGGATATCCTGGGTATAATGCTCAATCAAATCATTTCCATAACCAATTAATTAAACTTAGTGAGTCAACCATCTGGTTGGCACATTCTTTATTAATATATTTTGTTCGGAAACAAATTCCTTAATTGGGTGGATTTATATTTGGATAAGTTTATAAACAATGAACTTGTTTGTATTTTAATTGATTCCTATTCATTTTTGCTATTGCAGAAGTAACGAAGGTGAAGAATATTTCAGTTTCAATTAAATATTCAGAATACAAAGTAAGGCAATCTTGGTATAGCAATAGCATAAATGTCCATTATTTGAAATAGGCAGCCAGCAACACTATTATTAACATTTAAATAGAGCTTCAAATTTATAAACCAAAGGGTCAGGTCAAGCCATATAAGGTAATGCCAGAGTTAGCATTTTACTCTGATTTACTGCATATGTGCAAATCGAGACACACTAACACTGAAAGAAAATAAAACAAGATGAACAAACCACACTAATGTCCATTAAAATAGTTCTTCTGCAAACCGATTTAAAAACACAACTATTTTTCAAAAATTGCACTCAACGTTCACATCAATAAAACAATAGAAAAACAAAGTATTCTTATATTTTCTCACCTTCAAGTTACCATATAGGTAACTTATAAGCATAAAAAAAAATAAAAAAAAGAACATTTGTGTTATAACAACCGCTTTCCCACTATGCTATGGTAAATAGGTGCCATTCATTCATATTTTAAAAAAGTGGTTTTATACTTTTTTTGAACAAACACAATGTCCAACTAAAAAAAAAACAACAACAATTTACTGGCAACTAAAATAGAAATGCCCAAAAGCTTTATAAATCACAGTTTGACATTATTTATTAAAATCAACATTATGTTTATCGTTGAGAGGCAAAGATTCGTAAAAAGATGAGTTGTTTCGTCTCAACCTGCAAGTTGATTGTGATGTAACATTAGAGTGTCATAAAAGTTTTATGGCCGTAGACAGCCGCCCGCTCGTAACCTAGAGGTTATTGGTTCAAGTCTTGATGTTACTGGTGTTGGGTATATGTCCTTGAGCAAAACACCTAACGTCCATTGCTACCCTACAATCACCTTTGGGTCCAAATTGTCATATATACAGAAAAACAATTACCCACAAAGTTAAATATGTGGTACTTATAAGCGGACACTCTGTGTATGAAACAAAACACCTGTGTTATAATGACTGTTGTTCCAGCAAGGGAAAATGAGTTACATTTATTCATTAACAAAAAGGGTAACTTACTTAAAAAGAATAATTCCAAATATGATCCAAGTGATGACTAACAAACAACATAATGCAATGTCATCGCCAGAACTTATGTGGAAATCTGTAAGCGGTCAATGTATTAAACACACAGGTAAATGTATGTAAGTTAATATTCACAATAATGATTGTTTGACCCCTCACTAACAAGTAATACAAATATGTATTTGAAAACAGACGTTCACAAAAATGTTTATAACTTCATAGACGATAAAAGCTTTCAAATTTGGCATTGTTTGAAAGAAAAAGCGCATCATGGCATTCGAAAGTTTTTATTAAACTTTGTTAAAAACAGTGAATTGTTTTTTAGGAATATGTTTTGTAAATTACAACAAAATCAATGTTTTAACTTTATTCTGTCAACGAAAGGCAATTTTATTTGATCTTTATGTTGCTCTGGGCTTCTCCCATATTACCAGTTAAAAATTAGTTTTATAAAAGTGCAGCTGTTTTTACAGTTTTTTGTTTTAGTATTACGGAGCAATTTTTACAATGATGTTGTTTCTGTATGTATCGTCCAACTTTTTTTGGTTATGTTGTAATTTATATTAAAAATGATTTTGGGCAAGTTTTGCCAAGATTTCAGTAAAATCAACTTTTCACCTTTTCACATAGGACGTCATCTGGATCTGATTATAGATGACATAATAATTTTGTTGATGTCATTAAGCAAAAAATCCTTTTAATTGGGTTGTAAACTAACCAGGAAACAACTTTGCAATGAATTATTCTTAAATATTCCAACACAAAACAAAATTATATCTAAATACAAAATTTCTACAAAAAATTAAATATTGAACATGACTCATACTTACTGATAAATGTTGAATCTAAGGAACATTCTTTGTCTAAATCATCAACAATAATATTTCTCGTCAGTTGAATGAACTTAGAAACAGGACAAATATGTCCACATCCAAGTAAATCAAGTGGAAATGGTTCAATGGTTGAGTTTCTGTAAAATGAATTGTTAATGTCATGATTCCAATCAGCAGATGGCAATTCACAAATTGTGGATCGTTTAAAGTCGGTCCAACTACTTCCCATCTAAATTATGACCCAACAGTGAAACTTATGATAAAACATTTCGAAGCTAAGCATTCACAACTGTAAATGTACTTAAGCTACAAAACTCGTGTGTTCCAACTTCCAAGTCATGGACAAGTGAATTGCTATTGTGATGTAAATAATCCCCATGTCACTTCATGTGTTGTAAACCATCCACATGTTAACCAACATAATGAAGTATTCAGCGTGTGAATATGTACTATGTCGTACCAAGCGCTAGGTTTGTCTATAGAGGCCAATGATAGTTTGGGATAGACTACTTCTAAGTTAGATTAACTTTATTGCCACATATATGGAAGTGGAAATATAATTGTTGTTGATGTTGCTGATGCACATGAAAACCAATACATGAAATATAAGTAATTGTTATTCTACTCTTTGTAACATGAACTCATGTGTATCGTCGAAATAACTTGATTTATGCTGCAATATGTAGGATAAACAATAAACATGAGACAAACCGATAAAATGCTTTGATATAATATCCTGATGTTGAATTGTACATTTCTATAATAACTGTTGATGCAAATGGTGGTGGCAAGTTGTTGAAACAAGCCAATGCAACAAGCAATGCTGATAATGTTGTGTCATGCTGAGAAACATATATATTATGCCTTATGGTGAATCATTTTAGCAGTTCTAAGAATCAAAACATTATTCCATTCTGTGATAGTGAAGTTCTATGCGAGGCATGGAACCTGAAACTTAGATCAGTGTTGTACAATAAACCAACACCCAGGGTGTTACCATATTCAAATTTTGAATTCAATTCCTGAAAACACCAGATTGTCTGTTCACAGGTTCTTGAGCTAAAAGTATGCAAGATATATCAAAGGGGAGATTGCTATGACCATGTGATCCATATATGAGCATGCAATAATCATAATGTTGCTGTAACAAATATATATGGCGTAAAAACAAGAACTCACAGCAGAATAAGCAACAACTTTGTAATTTGAGCTTCCATTGATGTTTAATTTAATGTTGTCAATAATTTGTTTCACAAGCAGCCCTATAAACAATCAAATAAAAGTAAGAAATTAAACAAAAGCAAGTTAACTTAAATAACTTAATCCACACTTAACCCTGTATATGAACCATTAAAAATTGTGGTATATATTTTAAAATAAATAAAATGCATTACAATGATGAGAGCAAGGTTAAAAGTTAGATATTTTGCTTCCAAATATGACAATCAAAATTGACTTATATAGAATCAGTATAATCTAAAGTCTTAAATAATATATGTGTATTCATTTTTATTAGTGCCAGACAGAATATCCTGTACTGGTCCGTCATATACAATCCATTAACCAACTACTGATAGTAACTAAAATTGAAAAAAGTTAATACATGAGCGTTATAAGTGCAGACCTGGGCTGGCAGGCAGGGTATGTGGGCTTACCCAGGAATTTTGTAAACCCTGTTAATTATTAAATAACTAATACTTTCGATTTGTTTCATTGGAATAAAAGTCCAGATATCTCGTGCCTCTCATGCTCAATAAGTTTGGCACTCATGGATTTTGTTATACAAATAATAACACATGCACCAGTATATGTTACCTCCATTAATCCTAGCCATCGGTATCCTATAATGAACAGGTGGGCCTCCAAATTTCACCGACATTTCAATTCCAACAATTTCACGAAAAGTTTTAAGAACAGATTCAGAAACCCAAGTTGGAAGTGTTAGGTTCGCTGCTTCCTATAACAACCGTATTTATCATGGTTAAACCTTACAACACATGTCAGAGCAATAAAGCACATGATGGATGAATGTAACTTATTTATCCTCGTGTTGGGTGCAATAATAGTCACTACAATACCAGAGTTCTGTTTCATACACAAAGCTTTTGAGTTACCTGGTACTGATAGAAAACTTTATGTGTAATAATTTTTGGAATATTTTTCTTTAAAGTACAGCGGACAACTGAGTCATAAGGACCACTGGGTTGAAGAAATCACAGTTGAATGCACAATAAAATAAACAATGGTAGCAGAGTTAAGCCTCGACCCATTTCCTTTGGGATAGGCCTGGAGCGCTGACCACTTTGCCATGCCGGCGGTGCACATTGTTACATGTTATACCCATGGTATATAATATACCTCAGCAGTTTTCCCACCACGCAAGGATAAGCAATGAATATCAACACAATATTACCAACCTCGCATATTATGGGATCACTTATTATCCAAAGATTATTCAAGTTTAATTCACCCTTCCATTGAACATCAGCAGCAATTTGTTTGTAAAACCCCTGAAAATACAACTTGATTAAAATGCAGAATATAATTAGAAAACACAAGATAAAAAGAATTAAGCAATATCGTACTCTTGAATCTTATCAATAAAATAACAATTTATAAAAAAACAAGAAATTAATGAACAATAAAGCAAAAATTCGATTTTCATAATTGTCCTTGTATTTAGAAGCCACCACAGATATGCATATGACTTACCTGATATTTCACATCCACAGCTTTATATTCCTTGCTTGCAAACACATCACTAAGCAGTTGATTGTATTTTAAATTACATTTTGTCACCGGAAATCTTAGAACCTAAAAAAAATATTTTGAGCTTTTAATTTAAAAAGAGAACCGACGACCATTCCCTACTAGTTTATTTCTTTTATTATAAAAAAATTATCACTTAACATGAAACATTTAATGAGTAGAATTAGAATGTTAATACCTTAAACTTATAAAGTAAACTGTTTTATAACATTTTTAAATGCACTTGTCACGGATAAAAATTCAAATTACGTAATTACCTTAAAAGTTGTTAAGCAATATTAAAAAAATTACAACACTTCAACAATTACTGTTTAACTGGCTGCATAATGTCACCAGCTTACTGGTCTAAATATTTCATTTTTTTGTCTTGTGTTTCCATCTCGATGCTGTGTATGAATAACCTCATCGACTATTATCATATATCGACAATATATTGTGTATATTTACCAATTGAAAAGCAATAATCAGTAGACAATTGTTGCGTATTCTCTATACATCTAAACTTACAGTCATGGAGAGTTACACTCTAGCTAGAAAATAAATTAAACAAAAAAATATAAATCTAAATGAATTAACATACTTCTTCCTGAGGTTTTGGCACGGTATGTATTGGTACAGGCTGCCATGATGTGTTTGTACCATTCCACTTTTGTTTTCCTTCTGGTGGAAACAAACCAGCCATGTTTGATTCAGCACTCATAAGTGTTCGATCAAAATCTGTACTTCGGATGTAAATCTGACATGGATTTATAAGATATTTGTTAAACTTCATATAGTTTGTCTTAATACAAACCTTACAGCAAATACGTATGACAAAATTGTCTTGGAAAAACACAGTCAATTTATCTACACATGTTAGATCCTTATCCAAGATAGGAAAAGAGATTTCTAATTGTTCAAAACTAAGATATAAACAAAAGATTTTGTTTTAAACAAACCAATCTGTTAATAAATTTATTTAAAGTTCTTGTTTGTTAAAGCTAACATTTATATGTGAAATGTATTATTAGCATAATAAAACATATCTTAATATTAAAATTTCCTACCTGACTTCTGTTGTAAAAAGAAACATTGAGAAAAGAATGATAACGTTCTCTAAAATATTGACCCAATTTATAATGTTGTTGCATTCCAAGCTGAAACAACATTAACAAATATATTTTATTTGTTTAACAATATACCTTATGTATATAAACGCCCAACCTGTGTCAGTTGGCCAAAACCTTGAGGCCAAACACGTTGATTATTATATGGGTTCGTTGGATAAGTACGCACAGGACTTCTGGCACCGTGTCGCCATATCTAATATATAAACACAATATTCAGCTTTGATATAGTTATGCTAATAAGGTTTATTTTATACCAAGTTAACAAATACAAGTTGATCGTCCTCACTTGCTGCCAATCCAACTATGGTAAATAAACAGAACAGAAAGCAAATAGTTGAAACCCTTGGTGAGACATTTTTCCTAATGTGCGTTTTTGTCATGCTAATCGGAAGTAAAAATTTTATCTACAAAATGTAAACGGCATTGTTACAAAGTAATAATAATCTTATGTTGCCAATTCTTTCGTGTAACTACAACTTAAAAAAGTGAGCAACAGAAATCAGGTTTTACACATAGTTTTGTAGTTTGTACTACTAACGAAGTAAACACTAAACATGAAAGACTTCATCGTTGGTTAGGAAGATATTTCAATTGATGTCCAATCAAATTCTTTATACCACTTTTCAAATTCAAGTGTTCGTTTAGTTTGTTCATTAAAATATTCTTCATGTGGTTTCCTCCATAACTGAGGTTCTGCATCAAGCATTCCACCCAAGATTTCTCGCCCAAAATAAAATGGAAAGTTGATTTCATCCTCGACCACGTGTCCAAAACCACCATCCAGCCCAAACTCAACAGCAAAATACGGCAGGCCGGCAGGAATTTTGTCACAAACACTTTTTCCACGAGTGTCTATCAGTTTTTTGTTCTGTGACCACTCAGTCTCACATTCCTGAATCGCTTTCTTAAAATAAATCGGAGCAACATCACCAAGTTCTTTTGGGAGAGGAACACATTCAACTACAAAATGACGCGATTTATTGAGCATGATACAAGTTTGCATAAAAATACAATCACTGTCTTGTTTTAAAAACATATTCCTAAGTGACTGCATAAACTTTCTTATTTCATCCCAAATGTTTTCATCAAGTGAAGTCCCCGTATTACAGTGGTGCATGGGAACAATAAGACAGTGACCAGGCTGCAGAGGACGATGTGACGGCAACCGTAAATAACACACACGCCCAATCGCAATTATCAAGTGTTTAGGATTTTCAGAATTCCCAAAACAAAATTTGCAACTTTCCAAGCGGCGCATGAGGCGTTGATGATTCGCGATTGCTCGTTTTCTGTTCCTTGCATCTTCCTGCGTCGACGAATTTACTTTTCCGGCTTCTGATTCAAACATGTCATCCAATGTAAAGTGTTCACCATCTGCTCCTTTGAACAACTTCGATGTCAAACGAGACATAGTTTGTGTTTGATCTTCAGCAGCTCCTGTTTTCTCTCTTTCAACCAATTCTTTCAAAGTAAAGCGATCATCATCAGCAAAGTATCTTTCTCTTACCCCATCCTTATCATGAACTTTCACTTTCTTTTTCTTCAGCTTTTTCGGGACAGAGTCAAATGAAAGTTCTGATTGAGTGACAGGCCACGACTGACCTGTTTTATTTGTACGAGTCAAGACCACTTCTTCATCACTACTTCCACTTGAACAAGATGAACTATCTTCGTCTTTATGTGAGGAACTGGTTGTTTTGGAAGGTGTTATATTAAAAACACTTTCTGCCTGTTTTGAGGACTCTAGTTTCAGTTTAAGCTTTGTCACCAAAGCATCATTTCCCATTAACTCAGCTTTAATAATTTTGGCAGCAATCTTATTCTTTTCCTCCTCAGTCAGTCTAGTTACAGAATTAGAAACTTGTGGGGTGACAATACTACTTGTATTTCTTTTAACCTCTCTTTTAACTTCTGCACACCTTTTGGTTTCAACAATTTTCTCACTTTTATCATCATTCCTTTCATATTTAGAATCTTTAGTTTGAGCTTTAACATCTTCCTTTACCTTTGATGCAAAAGTTTTTCCTTCATAAGTTGCTGAAGTTGGTTTAGAATCATGTTTCTTCCATGCAGAATGAGAATCTTGATACGATTTGTGTCGCGATGTTGGATATGGTTTATGTTGTTGTCTATCATCATCAGATGGTTTTAAAAATCGCCTTTTTTCCGATCGTTTAGGTTGATTACCACGACAACTGCTGCTATTTGTTTTTTCAGCTTTAGACAACAAATCTTGGAAGGCTTCCCAAGATCCATAACGATCCGCTGCAATTTCCTCTACGCTCCTACCTGTCTCCTTACTTTGCTCTTGCATTCTCTTCAAAGATCGCTTCAACCAACTAGCATCAGGAACTAGGACAGATGACTTTTTCTCCTCCGAAGGCAATCCACAACCTCCAGATTTCCAATATGGATTAAGTTCCTTTTCATGCTGACCCGCAGATTCAATGGATGACAAGGATTTTAAAGATTTGCTAAGTTCTTCTGTTTTCTTTCGTTTCTCTTCCCTAATGTCTGCAGATGTCACTGTTTTAATTCCAGCTAAAAAATCTTCTTCCTTCCAATTATCTTCTTCATGTTGTCCTGGTGGCGGATGTTTCTTTTCCACCCACATGTCTTCACTTGCTTCACTTTCACCACTGGTTGATTCTCGTGAAGGTTTTCTCTTTTTATGCTTTTTATGTTTTTTATGTTTTTTTTCCTTCTTTGAAAGCTTTAAAGGATTGGAACCAACTCGCTTCTCCAGTGATTGCAACATCCATTGATCTTCACCTCTCCTCTTACGATCTTCTTTCTTTTGTTGTTGTTTCACGCTTAGAGATTTTGCAGCTTCCAAAACCTTTGCACGTTGTTGGTTTAATATTCTTCTTTCCTCATCAATATCACGTTTACTTACAAAACTAGCCATCATCTGTAAAATCTAAGCACACAAAATTAGGTTAAATTGTAAATACATACATGCGAACAAATTTGCTACTTTCAATTTTAATGAATAAAATACCGCTTTAAACATATACACGCTATATAACTTTTTTTAATAACACTCCTAATTGTTGCAGCTAAAATATTAATTGTAGCAGCTAAAATATCCAACATTGCTTAATAAACATCAACTATGTTTATATCAGTCATTATTTGAATCAAACCACACACAGACTGCCAGCACTATAGTTTCTATAAATTGAATATTGAGCACAAATAAGATTTTAAGTAAAGTTATACATAATTAAAGTATTTTATGAACCTAAACAGAAAAAAAAATATTCCAATTAAACACAAATCACAAAACACTGAAAAAATTAAAACAGGTTTGTTTTGAAGTTTTGAAGTGAATTACAAAAGAAATGGGACAACTGCTTTGCGACCACGTGGGTAGTTGGAAAACTCTCGTTTGTATGCCCTGTGTTTTCCCAGTGCCCATATCGCCATTTGTACAAAACCAACAGTGGCAAACAACACACTAACTGCACATTGAACCATTATTGCAAATGCAATCCAAGCTCCAACTTCATATGTGTAGTTGGGACAAGAAACAAAGTTAAACATGCCTGTAAACGGATTCGTGGAAGGAAAAGGAATTTTTCTTTCTTTTGAGCCTTCTGGTCTCAGATTTCTTAAAGCAACATGGATAGAATAGTTTCCTAATTCACAGAGGATGAAAATAACTAAACCAACATAGATCTGCACATCTCCATATATGGCAGGGGTGTATTGTGGATGGTTTATTAGGTAAGCTGGCCAAGCAGCGAATGTCCAATAGTATGAACAGTTCTTGAACAGATTCTTGATGGGCATGGTGCCATGTGAAAATCTATGAATAAATTTTGTTTCCAAAACTCGTTTGAGATAATGAAATGAGTGGCAGACTGCAGCAATGTGAACAACTTGATGCTTGCTACTTGTAAATGCAAAGCTTTCGCCGTAGATGAATGGTAAGCGTAAATAAAACAGAAGGTAGATAACCAATGGACCTGTATATTCACAATAAAACACAGTTGACCACCCAAGCTGTGTACCTAAATCTTTGAAGTAAAGAGTGTTATCCTTTCCCAAGCTGCATTTACTCAAAAACTCAGAATCTTTCAGCGATTTTCCACGTGGTTCCACACGAAAGGACTGACGAGATGGATAAAGTTTTGGAAACTTTTTATGAAAAATTTCCTTTACAATTTCAACACTGGCGCTTGCAGGAACTCTTTCCAACATACAGATTTTGTTCTTTGTCTTGGAGTCCAGAATTTGCAATTCCATTTCAACGTTAAGTAGTAACAACACTAATGGAAAGTAAGTGACAATGGTTGTCTGGTAGATATAACAATGCTTAGTGAATAGAAAAAGGTGGGTAGTAGTACTATTACTAGTGAAGATCAACTAAGTTTAGGTTAGTGGTTAGTGCGTACCAAATGACATTTTTTTAAATATCCATCAAAAACAATTTAGTATAACTTTACAAAGTATATATATATAAAGTATTGTACAGTTCCCAATTAATATTAAAAATATATATATACATACACCACCACCAAATTTTAATTTTTCCCCAGCATCATATTGGGTTCCCTCGCAATTAGATTATTTGACTATAAACGTTTAGAAATACCCGTGCACATGTCGCTTGTATTTTCTATTCTATTCTATGTGGGTGAGGTCCCGCGGCGTGGCACGCCATGGGCCCTAGGATAATTGACCCATTACCCCAAGACCCGGGGTGCTCCTGCATGGACCTTTCCAGTTTAAGGAGCCTGGCGCTTCCCCGAAGGTAGGCGACAAGGGCTTTAATGGTGATGGATGGGAGATCTTCCCTTGACAGCTCGGTCAAGTTTAGATGCTCCCGTCTTGCGTTCGCATATGCTGGACATATGCCAACATAATGAAAGGATGTCTCATCTTCCTCGTCACAGACAGGGCAGATGGGACTCTCACTTTTTTTAAGTTTATACAGATGACTGGCAAACATGCCATGCCCTGTTATCACTTGAAGAATGGAACGTAACGTTTGCCTTGGCAGCTTCAGGAGTTGTTCGGAAAAACACCTGCTAATGTTTTTTCTATACTCCTTCGTCTGCCTGCAGCCGTCATGTTTTGTCCATTCTTCTTGGTGTTTGGCTAGGACCCAAAGAGCCAGATCCGATTTACATCGGCTAGTGGGGATAGGTAAACCTGGCTCTGGGCCATAGAATGTGTTACTGGAACCATCAGTAACACATTCCCCAAATGGTCTGAATGACCAGGTATCCAATGTAGTCGTACGTGATTTCCAGTTGCCAGTTGTTGTAAGGCATACCATGTATCACGTACGATTATGTCGCTTGTAATCAATACTACTGTATTAAACCTTTACAAATTTGCGCAAGAATCTGATTTTTCAGACGAAAATCCACGCAAAAAATAAAGTTTCCCATCTAGCCTATACGAGTAACGAGTGCAACCTTGACGAAAAATTCAGTGGGAAAGATGCTTGTTTTATTATCTAATATACAGAGATTAAAACAAAATCAACAATAAAGTCCCAAATTGATAACACGATATATTTATCGAGCAGAATACAGCCCCCAACAGCATGTGCATCCCAAAGTTAGTATAGACCAAGTTAGGAAACGGATTGTAAAACAACGAGTCTTGTTATCCATTGTCTAGCGTCTATGACGTCATAGTCGCCACCATTACGGAGCGCACGGCATAGCATTTTATCATTGCTGGGTGCTGTTTATCGTTTAAATATTGCGATTTTTTAAAAACCAAGCACTTCTGCGCGTAAAAATGTTTTTCTACTAATGTTATATCTTATCACAATAATAAACCTCACAAAAATAATCAACTTTTATTGAACACTCAATCGATTAAAGAGTAAAAAAACAGAAAATATCAGGTTTACTAACCAAAAACATAAAAGAACATGTTTAAAATATAAAAATACAAACAAAAATAACATTACCATAAATACAAACGCATAACATTACCATAAACTGGTGTATCTAGCTGCAGTTTTGCATGTAAATAACCGTGATTTTACTTTTTGGCTCACAAACTTAACACGTATACCCGGCAACAAAACTTAAGGTAGGCTATCTGTGTAAAATTTGCCTATATCGAAGTGACATTGAGGAAAACAATACTAAGTTACTATTTTTGGTCCTCTGCTTGAATTAGTAAGCTACCTTTTTTGCGTTGTGGGTGTTTATGAAATCGGAAAACGCGAACACCTTATCTGCTAGTACTTAAGCAGTTTGGAGCTGCATGTCCACTCATGTTGGATTATAAATGTAGTAAAGGTAGTAAATGGCTCTGTAGATTCGTAGGTATGATCATATACTATTATGTAAACTAAGCTGATTGATGCTAGTCTGAATCGCCAACGTAAAGTACCCTGTTAAACCACACTGTACGCCGAAAACCAGTCAAAATATTAATTTACTTCACATTAATTCCTAGATTTAATATTATATAACAAGATTTATATTAGAAATTATATTTTAAATGATAAAACAACCGCTATACGTGTTTTCTAGCTTTGTATCGCTTACAAGAACTAAATAAACACATACCGACCATGCATTTGTATAGGCGATTCACGCTCTGTGGGCTCCGTAATGGCGGACACGAGCGCCGTTTCCTAACTTGGTCTATACTAACTTTGGTGCATCCACCATACCCTCCTCTGCTCGTAAACAAAGTCCAAACTCCATTTCTCTATCAGTCTCTAACACAGAAATAATATACAGTACAGTGAGGTAAAATGGGACACATTTAGCAGATGTTATTCAATTATCCTGATCGTGTTTCAAACAATAATAACTGTCTGGAGAGTCGTGTAGATACGGTTTTAGAATTTTTCAATGTTCTTTGTTTACTAGCAAACAAGACGAGAAAATAGAATGAAAAGGTGTCCCATATTCTCCACCCTACTACATTGGTAACTGAATGAATATAGTTGCATTCTATCTACTGCTGCACAGTGATAGATGGCACGATAAACTCATTTGATTTTTTCTTTTTGTATAAAAAGATGGGAAAATGGGACACTTTGTATAACGAGACTTTTTTATTTTCTTTTTACGTACCTCTATTTAATCATAATCAAAAAGAATGTTATAGAATTATTTGACAGTATTATCACGGCTTTATGTGCTCGTTAAGTTATAGTAAAGCCGATAAAATGTCTTATTTGCGAGTGTGAACGGTTAACCTAGTGAATCATAGATTTATAAAAAAATATTTAATTTCGTGCAGTTTGATTTAGTCTCATATAAAACTAGTTTTAGTTTTGTTAAAAAAAAGAGATATAAACATTTACAATTCCTAAGCAAACCCTAAACAGATTTAATGCCCACAAGTACTTTAAATTGAAGGTTCAAACCAACACCAGAAGGAACCCTTCACGAACTTGAGCTCCATGCATCTTAAAGATTAACCTATGAAGTCAATGAACATTATTTGAACAATTTGCAAGAAACCAGGCATTATACTTACTGCCCATTTTCCTTTTGGCTTCTTATTTATTATTTTTATTTTTTTTTATCTCATGCTTATTTATACTGTGATGTGTATTAACGCAATGAACTTGTTTCTAAATCCTACATAAGTGTGCATTCGAAACTGTTTAGTGTAAACTTTGATGGAATTTCTTTTTGGGGTTTCCATCTAGCTCCAATCTTTGGATCAATCTTCTTTAAGGCCAACTCCTCCATTGTACGACCGGGTTATGTCCTTAAACTGTCCCGTCTCACCCTTTGTGTTTTTGAACTAGTAAAATTATATCTGTTTTGCGAATCGTTAAATAACTCCTCGTGTGTTTTAATACATTTTTGTAGTCAATTAACAAAGCAATGATAGAACTAATTCGTGGTATCAGCTCAAAATGTATTTTGAATTTGGAAACATTGGGCAACATGTGCTTAAATGTCCCATCTTCCCCCACTGCGCTATATATTTGTGTTCGAGCTTAGTCAACCGCGGTGGTTAAAAGGTTAGTTAAAGTTAAGCCTTTTATAATAGTTTTTTCCACATTTAAAGCGTGTACGCTTTGGCACACACACACGTGACGAGTCGCCACAACATAAAAAGGATTAATTAAAAGTATTCTAATTAAGATATGTGCTCATTGTTTATAGCTGTGCTGTCTTGTTAACTCTAAAGTCAGTTGTTTTTTAAAATGCAACTAGTTTGACTTTCCTTAGTTTTTTGACGTCGCAGCTTATCTCGTTTTCAGCTTTAAAAAATTGCTTTGTTATGCTTTCCCACGTGAGCAACTTTCATTTTAACACACCAACCATTAATGTGTATGCAACGTATAGTAGGGTGGGGGAAGATGGGACACCTTTAGCACATGATATCAAAATATCCTGATCGTGTTTTAAACAATTAACAACGGTCTATGGAAGTCATGAAGATACGCTTTTAGAATTATGTGTATGTTTTTCGCTTACTACTAAATGGGACGACAAAATAGAATGATAAGGTGTCCCATCTTCCCCCGACCTACTATACAATTTCTTCAATTTTTTTCAGATAGGGAAAGTAGAGTGGAACATATCGGTAACTAAATAGAAGCTTACACCAAAACCGCTGCATTAAAATTAACGGGTATAATCGTAGACCAAACGCCCACGTAGAAACACGGCAAATTTTATTTATCTTTTCGAATACAGTAACAAAAAATTATTTTAATAGAAGCATGGCTGCTGCTAAACCAACAGCCGTACTTGTATTAATGAAATAATACCCGCGTATGCATTATTTTCTATCCCTACATTCGTGGAATCTACCAAACTTGTGAACAGACGGCAAGTTATCAAACCGATGTTTATTTTTACTGGATTAACGATCTGCACAAATCTATTTCCAACGGCATGGTAAAAATTTAAGTTGACGAAAAAAAGTTTCAACGATTTATTTTAGTGGAAAATTGTAACTTGTTGGTGCACTGGAAAGAAGGCACAAAAAATGTATTTCAAAGAAACCGTATAAAAATCTAAAATTCCGTGTGATATACAAACACATGGAGCAGAATACGGAGACACCAGTAAACCTTACTACCTGTATTAGATTCTATATATCGCAATTTAATTAGTTCAAAAACCAAAATGGGTTTTCAGCATATTGATGTGAATAGTGGGAACTTAACTTGCAACTAGTTTTAAACGTTTTACTTAAATATTTGTCAGGACAATAATTTCAAAAAATTTAACACTATAAAATTTCTCTTACATTAGAAATTATTTTTAAATGTTATTCTTTGGTAAACACAACCAATTAAATAATTTAGGTAAAGTTTGAAACAAATGTGCGGTTGTTTCCTACTGTATGTAATATTTAAAGCATCTGGTTGTTAAGTTTTGTATCATACGCAGATGATTACAAAGACTTTGAAACAGAGGTACACCTTAATGGCTTGTTTGAGCAAATACTTTAACGGCAGTATAAAATCTACTGAACTGAGGACTGTTGAATATGTTTAGTTTAACAAGTAAATTACTCTCCGAATGTAAATATTTCATCATGTTCCTCCTCCGAGGTTGATGTTGTGGCCACATCAGGAACCATCTGGTCATCATAGTAAGGTGTGGAGTACAATGATAATGGGAGTGAGTGTCCACCACTATGTCGACCGAATGGAAGTGGATGTTTAATGGCGTGTCTATGGTCACCACCACTACCCAACGCAACAGCAGAGCGTGGTACATCCCAACAGTTACCTGAGAATTGTTTAGTTTAAACACTCAAGTCGTTATCTTTTTACCATAAATTTAAAGGGACACACATTCACACACCTTTTTTGAAAAGGGACATATTATCCATAACTATTCCATATGGATACCTCATTTTTGTTTACTATAAATTCATATAACTAAGAAAAGTCTTCTAAAATGAAATTTACGAACCCAATCGTTTTAACCACGGGTGGTCAAGAATTTCTTGTGATGATAAACGCTCAGACGGATTTTTCTTCAGAAGGCTTCGAATCAAATTTCGAGCTTCGGAAGAAAGAGTGTCGGGAAGGGAAAAATGGCCTCGGCTGATTTTCACAAACAAAGCTCGGGGATCGGATTCATGGAAGGGATACCGACCAACAAGTCTGTAGGAATGAACATTCGTTAAAATAAAGTAACATATTATTATTACCCATTACTGTAGATTTGTAAGAATGTTCGTTTTGGATATTACAGTTAAAATTTACCAAAAGTTGGACTATATGTAGTTTAAAAATATCCACGGCATCAGTAATAACTTTGGCAGTTGGGCTTACTATTTGGGTTAAAGCACAAAGGTTGAAAAGAAACGCTATAAATATAAGCGAACTAACTAGGATGAAATACACGCCTATTAAACAAATCCACAAAATTGTATGACTACAGTGTTAAATACGTACAATGTGTAAAGCATAACTCCAAGACTCCACACATCCGATGCCTTCCCACTATAACCAACACACTGTTTCTTGCTGGGTGCACTTTTAGACAAAGTGTTGGAGCAAGCAAGAACAGCTGAACATGATAGAATCTCAGGACTGGCATATGCGGGGCAACCATGCCTAAACAACATGGTACATTAATATTTCATTTTCTTGTAACAAAAAAACAAACAAACAAAAAGTGCAAATCACATTTATTGCTGGTCAGCGGTGGCCTTAGTGTTTACAACAGATTTGACGGTTGCAAACACACTGATATAAAATATCTTTTGCGGTTCTTTTAACCAAACTAAAAACTAATGTGAAATATCTGGAAAAACAGTACAAAGAAAAAGGTGTTAAAACTAATTGCAGGACTACCCACCTATCTGTCATATTGTCATCATCATCCTCCAGCACACATGCTTCCTCAAGACTCTCAAGCATCAACTCAGTTCTATAAACACAATGTGTGGTTCACAATTGATGTTCAAAGGAATTGTGTGATTGATAATACCTTTCCATGTCCCGAAAAATAAACTTCCGCAGCTTGAGGTCCCGAAGCACAATATTGTTCTTATGTACGTGTGCAACGGCAGAAACTACTTGTTTGAACAAAGGAGCAGCTGCAACTTCCTGCAAACGTTGTTTTGACCGAACGTAGCTATGCAAGTTTTCAGCATGAAAACCTAAAATAATAATTACTGGGTTTTACTTTGTAATATGGTTGTTTCGCAACAAATTTTTGGTGTTGAAACAGGGGGGTTTATTGTCGCTAATAATTAACGACATTATCCTTGTTAAAAAATATGTGCTCATGTTAATATAAAAGCAATACAAAGAGCGAAAGGTGGAATCAATGCTTCTATTGCTTTTACCGACAACATTTGCATGTTATATAAGTTTACCTATCACTGTTGTCTATAATACATACACGCCAAACCTGTTTTACAGATATATGCGTCTAATTAACAACTATCACCTACATTAAACAGTTTTCCCCTATGCTCTTCTATATTATTGTTACTGTTCACATAAATAACATTTCAAAGGATTTTTAAAATCAAAAACCAATTTTAGATTTTTAGCCAGCTGAGCTGTCACTTTGTACGATCTCGTTATTAGCAGAAATAGACACTGCCAATATCTGTCAAAAATGGTGTAAAAATGCATAATGCAAAGTAACCACATCTGCAGGATAGTTACATTTAAAAATATTTGAACGCACCGAATTAAAGTTATACAACAATTGGTAAACGTGGACACCATATAAAAGTAGTTTGCAATTTAGTAAATAAAATTTTTATTCCGATGTCCCAACCTGCTTTTACATGGCCTGACTTTAAAAATATAAAATCTGTTTACCAGTCACTCCTTCTTCTGGAACATTCTGTTGATTCTGCATAGGAACACCAGGAAGGAAAAACAAGTAAGCATTTGTAGGGCCTACAACAACATCTACCACACTGTTAATATGAGGATGGGGTGCGACTCGAAAATAACCGTCAACCACTTTCATGTAATCAGCACGCTTGTATACCTGAATGATAAATTAACAATCAGAATTCAAAAACACGAACTGCAGCTGAGTTTAAGGTGAAAAATTAGGTCCAATAGAAATATAAGCAAACATACATATATATATATATATAATAATATATTTAGAGTTAGCTAACACGCTATGGGTATAAAAAAAACAGTGTAGTAAAAGATCGTTATCAATACATTCTATTGATGACAAATAATAAACATATATATATATATATACATTAATACATATATATAGGTTATATATGGAACATTTTTAACAAAATAAAACAACTACACACCTTACAAATGAATTCCTCTTCCGTGTTGTAGTCAACAGCACGAAATACATTTCCAGTGTTGTGTCCTTCAATGTGTTCTACTAAGAGATATTTTCCAATATGCGAGACTCTGTGAGAGCCATCAGGAATGAAGGTTGGTGGTGTAGGTGAAGCTAATCCTGGAGAAATACTATTTGTTCTCGTTCTATGAAAGTCCAGAGATGACTTTACTCGAGATATTGTATCATGTCGAGTTCTTTCAGGCAAAATGACAGGACTGCCTGCAGCACTGTCAAATGAACTGCTGCTAGAGCTATCATCCCTTATTGATATGGGTGAGGAACGTTGTACGTTCATTGAAAATTTGAAAGTATAGAATAGTTAACCAAACGTTTGTGACACTCACACAGCAAAAATGAATTCACAGTGAATGTTCTAATCGTAACAATTTGTCCAAAGTTCTCTTGGTGTATTACGCAACAACGCGAGTGATGATTTCACAATGTTTAAATAACGCACGATGAATTTCCACATCGATGTAGAAGCCTCTCACAACGAGTAAACAAAGCTGGTTTGTGTCTGCCGTATTGCGCAATCGGTCGACACGTTGCTTCGCTGAAGTTTCTAAAAAACTTCTGGTAGAAAACAAACTCTTGGTGAAATGGCAGAACTGCCCCCCAAAATCAAAGGCTTGGCCACCCTTGGCCAAACCAGTTAATAAAAACGTTCGTTATCCATAACTCCTGTAAACAAAGCATAGCCAAGTTAACAACAGAAAAGCGAATACAAATAAGGGTTTTTCTTCTGAACATAATACAACTGTTGGGTTATGTCTCAACTACAGCCAAACAGCTTTCAACTGAAACCTAACCATAAGCGGTTATTACAGAATTAGATATCTTTGCTCACGTACTACGAGCGTTGTGCTCGATTAAATATTGTTTGGTTTTAGATATTCCTCCGCCTTTATATATACACGATTAGTACACATAAATGGCCTAAACAGAATAAACGTAGTAATTTTGAAACTTAAATGATTGCTATTTACTTTAACATTTACACTCTTTTCTGTAGAAACTTTATGATTTGTGGTTAACACAAAAGCCACGGCGCATTAATACTCCGCGTTGTGTCGCAATATCTTGAAACGTAGCATTGCGTCATTCAGCTGCGTACGTTCTCGACCGAGCATTGGCTTGTCTGCTGAAGCGTACAACCCAAGTCTTACGCAATTCACGGTGCAACATTATTTTCGACACCACGATTTCGTAACAGTCGGTCTTGTTGGGCACGTTAGCTGTTACTGCACTGGTCATACAGTGGGGTGCGAACAGAGCCATAGAAATACCGAGTAGAGTAGTAGACCAACCTATTGTTCCGTAAAACACAAATTGAACGGCAATTTGGGTCCAAAATAACACAGTAGGTATAGGAAAAATGTATGTTTTTCAGTAAGCAACAGAAAAAAATTGGGCCTAAAAACAAATTTAAAGGTTGAAAAATGTAAAAATCAGGTGTTGTTTCTTTTCTGTATAAAAACAAGGCATAAAATGGAATTAGAAGCGGTTGATTTGTGAAATTTTAGTCATTTAATGCGACTTTTTTTATAGTAGGGTGGGGAAAGATGGGACACAGTTTCATTCCATTTTCTATTCCAATTTGGAAGTAAACAAAGAAAATTCAAAGAATTATTAAACCGTATGCTCACGGTCACGACACCCATAGACCGTTGTTAATTGTTTAAAAAACGATCAGGATATTGGGATAATATGTGCTAAAGGTGTCCCATCTTCCCCCACCATACTGTATATATATATTTTCCCAAAAATTTTTTGGTAAGATAAATAAAAGCTGTTACACCTTCCCACAAAAGGAAAACACAAACAAAACCTAACAAGTTCGTTTAAACCCATTGCCAAAGTCACCACTTTTGCTCTATTTTGTCCACACAAAGACGGCAGTTGGACTTCTCGGTGTTTATACGACTCTGGTAGGGTGGGGGAAGACGGGACATCTTTTGCACATAATTTCCAAATATCCTGATCGTTTTTAAACAATTAACAACAGTCTATGGGAGTCACGAGGATAAGGTTTTATAATTCTTTAAAACAAGTTGTCTTATCTTCCCATACCCTAATATATCAATTATAGTACAATGGGGGAAGACGGGACACTTAAGCACATATTGCCAAATATTTCCAAAATCAAAATAGATAACGGTTTTTGGGTAATACCACGAATTAGTACTATCATTCCTTTATTAATTGACACCAATTTAATAAAATATAATAAAACACACGAGGAGTTATTTAACGATCCGCAAAACAGGTGAAATTTTAAAATTTTTAAAAATTTGAAACCACACAGGATAAGATGGGATAGCTTAAAATCATTGTTAATTTTGATTATTAAAAGTATTTATCAATAGGAATAAACGTAAATAACACGAAATATTACTGTACGCTTTGAAAATTAGGTCTAAACATTCCCTTTCTTGCTCCACTGCTATAGTTTTTACATATTACCTATACATTATAGCATTGCATAACAATTGGTATTGTTTGAAGGACAATGGGTAATGTTCGAACATCAATGAATAAATATTGTATCCTATAAATGTATACTACTCTGTTTTTGGCACAAGCCACTTCTCATAAAAATTATCACCAAGTGCAAATGACCAAATTTCCATGTATTTTCAAACTATTATCTTTTTATCATATTAGTACCTCATATTTGAAAACCTCCTGAGGTATAAATTACTAAATTAAAAGCAAATCTTTATGTGTTTCTTTATTATAAGTTTGGCAATGAAAACATACAAAACTACATTGTGGGGCCAGATGGGACTCTAAATTGAAATATATTTACATTAGCAGTATTCTGCAACTTGTAGTTAACCTACCGAGTTTAACAGGCTGTGCTAGTTTCTTTGTCATGTAAACTTCATATACATAACGTTAAACCGATATTTTTTGTTGTTTTTATCTCAAATTAAAGTCATATTGACCCCTGCGCCTATTTTCTTCATGCTTATACCGCAGTGCTTTTTTACAAAACTAGAACTAGTTTTATGAGACAAAATCAAACTGTACGAAATATTCAAGGTTGTTTTATGAAGCTATGAAACTAGTTTAATCGTTGGCACACGCAAACTAAAAAAATCATTGGCTTTACCTTGATTTAGAAAGCATTAAAAAAATAGCACCTTACTATTTCGCATTTTTTACCTGTTCAAAGTATACTGTTTCTATTTTACATATTTGTTTATTATTTAAAAACAGTAATCAGCTTTGACGGGCGTTTTATAAAGTCGTGATAATACTGTCGAATAATTCTGTAACCTTATTTTCCTGATTATCATTAAATGGGGGCCCGTAAAAAGAAAATTAAAAAAGTCTCGTCTGACAAAGTGTCCCATCTTCCCCTACCCTACTATATTATGGAAAATGGTAGAAATAACAAAACTTGCGCTGATATACAGTTTACCCAACAGTACACATACCGTTGGTTTAACAGAATGACCATTTCGCGCTATGTACATACTGAGTGTTTGCTTTTAGGTTTGGCAATATAAACTTCGGTGGTAGTATTTGACGGGGTCAATAAAACTTTGAAACGGTAAATTAAGAATACATGGGAATACAGTCGTTACACGTGGCAAACAGGTGCATTAGGAATTTTTGAGCTTTATTACAAAAACTTTTTATTTTTGGTATAGTTGGGTGGGGGAAGATGGGACGACCATCAGGTTTGATATTACCCCATATATAACAACATTGCAAATCATTTAGACTTTTACAACACCTGGATGCGTTGCTTGTTTACTAGTTTATATCAAAAAGTGTTTCATAAAGAAAGTTTTGGTATGCGTTGTATAGAATATTGTTTTTTTTATAAACGGAGAGTACCATAAAGCGATTCCGAGGAGCCAAGTTTATCGTGACACCTAAGCCTAAAAGCATTCATGATACGCCAGATGAAACAGAAATCTGACCTTAGTAGAGGTTTATTCGTATAGTCACTAGGACCAAGAATAAAAGCACAAAAACGCAAGCAACGAATTGCAAAAAAAATCATTTAAACAACCAATCAATTTAAATGTTCAATGCGATCATTTTAAATTTGAGAAAGTTGTCAATAAGAGAATAGTAGTAACGATCAAAATCGAAAGAAAACAGATAGAGCTTATAACTGAACCCATGTATAATGGAAAAAAATAAAACTGAAAATTCCCCGTTTTATCAGCAAGTGATGCTACATAGCTGTACTATGACGAAGGTTGCAACAATTAAAAACGCAAAGGTTTTTTGTGTGAGGTGCAGCCAGCGGTGAAGTGGTAAGCGTGGAGTTTACAGCTGAAAACATCTTTAACCTTATGTAAGTGTGTAGTGCTGGTTTGAAGAGTAAATTGATTGAATTCGTGAGGCACTTAGGCTTAGTCGGAATTTTCAGCCGTTTAATAAACGTGACAACAGATAAAGAAAATCACTTTTTTGTAAAGATAAAAAGAACAAGCCTCGGTTGAAACGTACTGCTAATACATAACGTACATACTGCGTGCGTTTGAACTACCTGAGTGGTCCGATTAATGACTTGTCCACTTTATTGACAAGTGTAACTTGTACGAGAGATATTGGTGAATAACAGGCAAACACCGTATACTGTGTGTAATATTCAACCGTGACATAGCTATTCGAGGATCGTGTATTCTGTTAATCCGTACTAGTCGTGCGCTAACGTGCAAAGAATACCGCATTCATACAACTTGTAACGTGCCTACCAATACATTGGCAATACAATGTTATCCAACATCTTTATAAACAACCGAGTATTTCACTTGATATAATTTAGATATTTATGGCGGTGTACTTGCTGTATACTCAAGTGTTCGGCGTGTTTTTCTCTTATTTAAACATATCACCAACACTCTTGACAGATCCTGGCCAATCACGACACAGGATCGTTGTTCTCGAACATTCGATTAGCGATGGCGCCATCCTGCGGCAAATTGTGGCGAGGTGAGAGAATGAGGTCACTTGGAGAGCTTGCTTATAACACGGATGAGAGCTCCATTTTCGTCTTTGAGCCGCTGGTTGTCGGATTTAAGGTCCGCCATCACCTGGGTGGAGATTTTACTTCGTTAGTTGTAATATGAATACATGACACACATGTGTGTTAGTAAAAACGAAATGAGGATAAAACCAGTATCAAAAAAATGGATCAAATCACAACAGGCGGTACTCATTGAAGAGACCACATCATGCTTGTTGATGCGCATGAATATAAAAAGAGTGTTTTATCATGTGCACAAGTTTTCGGTCGGTTATTAAGTAACTTTGACAAAAGCATGCAGTCGATTCCTATCCCATGCAACGAATAATCAATAAATCTGATTAATTCAATTTAGGTACAAGTTAGTTTACACCTCGTATATTTCTATATCAGGTGGATTGGTTGACTTAAAATCTGATTGGTTTTAAACGAAAGCAAATTGCAATTAGCGACTGCAGAAACTGAAACAAATCATAAACAACACACAAGCAGAAATTCCGCACACAAGATATCAGGGAAACAAATCGAACACAACAGAGCCATTCCCTGCACAGAATTTATGGCAAATGCAATCATGGGATGCTTCTTCACCTTGGCTGCTGGTGAAAAGCGTCGACTGCTTCGAAATGTCAGGTGAAGCCTCAACATTTGACGTCGGGCAGTCGACGCTAGATGAACATTACGGCTTTATGGAAGTCGAACGGTATGTTTCCATTAAATTTCCCACTCGTTTTGAATTTGCAGAAGTTGGGAAGTTACTTGAACGATTCTTAGATAACTGGTCGTAAGTACGAGGTTTGTAACTCGAGTAAGAGTCGGGTTTAGAGGACGGATATGCTGATGACTTGCTTGATGTTAATTTTGATCGGTTTAGTACTGGACTGCTTGGAGGAAGTGAGTTGTAGTGACTTCGTGAAGTTGATGACGTATAGCTTGGTGGAGTGGAGAATTTTGAATATGTGCTCGAGTGTTTGTCTTTTAAACTTGAACTTCGATACGAAGGTCTTGTCCAACTTGTGTTGTCAACAGCGGAGGAAGATTTGGTCATCCCGAGAGCCCGACGTGAGCCATCTCCGTATGAACCACTTTTATACGAGGATGAAGATCTGGATGCAGGAGATTGATCTCGGGATGAGGATGCAGTTGAAAATGTATCTGAACCATATTTAGTATACGAAGATCTACGTGGAGGGACTTCGTCCACGTAAGATTTCTTCGTTGACGCTGAGGCTATCACTTCATCATTAGGTTTGTTCTCCGTGCCAACATCACTTGATCCACTGGCGAAACTATCAACAAGTGATAATGTGGGAGGACCAACTTCATTGGAACCTAGTTTGTTAACCAGTCGAGTTAAGGCCTGGTTTTCTTGCTGGAGCTCTACGTTTTTGGCACGTAAGGAATCCAGACTGGGTGAATTCTGGTGACGAATCATTGGTTTAGTTGAAACAAGATGAAACACAGAGACGACATGTGGAGCAAGAGGAGGTTAATTGGGCGTCACAACAATTATGCACGGGCGAAGCGGTTTATACTTTCGAAGAAAGACGATATTAATAAAATGGTGTTTAACGCAAAGGTTCGTAAATGTAAACCATGCTTCATGGTTAAATCCAGAAAAAATTAGAATACTTTATCGTAAAGTAGTTTAGCTGGGTTAATTTCTAAACACAAGAAGCGCTGTAGAAAGTCCACTCTCACATGTAAGGTTCATCTTACCATTAATTCCTTCTCAGCCTCGGCCAGCTTTTTCTCCAGCGATCTCTTCTCGCTCTCCACCGCTTTCCGACGAGCTGTGACGTCATCAGCACGTTCTAACCTAGCCTCAAGCTCGGTGACACGTCGTTTCGCTTCAGCAAGCTCGCTCTGGAGACGGTCGTTCTCATCACGCGAATCCTGATACATCTACAAGATTATAGGGAGTTAAAGCGAGTCGACTAAGATCACGCTCCCGTAGGTGTGCGTCAACACAGACTTGCGCTGGATAAGGGTTTGGGATTAGTACGATAATGGATGTATCTATTTAACTTATTCTCGCGTGGCAGCGAAACGATAGTCGTTTTAATATTGTTCTGTTTCAAATACCTCGTGCCAGCTTACGAGTTACCCCATATAAAATCGGGCGATTGTCTTTAACCTTTGTCGATTCTGTATTTTTTGCATGGAACTGCTGGGTGGAAGCATTTACATTAGATTTTTTGCGCAAGAACACAACGACCTTTATGTTGGCAGCGTCGAGCCTCGACAAAGTACATATACCGTAATAATAAAACTCAGTGCTGAATTTCTGGGACCATAGATTCTGAATCCTAGTTCAGACAACAAAGTAAATGATTTTTTAACAATCTTAGTTAAAAGTTTTTCGCAACTACAGAAACGCTGTGCCAATATCATTAAAATAAATTTCAAGCTTCTGGAATGACGAAATAATCCAAACCCAGCCTCAATGAAACCACATTTTACTTTCCCCCTAAATAAAGATTTTTACCTTCTTATAATCTTTATCGTCAGTTTTTCTATCATCAACAGGAATTGCGAAACGTGAAGGAAGATCATTATCGCTACCTCTTATACCAGCTCTATGTCTTGTGTGACGATCAGGTAACGAGGATGAATCGTAGCGTGCAGCCGTTGACTTTAAACGCTCGGCCTTGTTAAGTTAAAAAGGTATTAAAGTTCCATGCAGGTTGTTACTATAACGTTACAATATTTATCTAAGTAACCTACATATATTTCATAAAAAAAAACGACAAATGAGATCTATTAATATTTTGTTTATAAGTTGGAAAGTACGTCAGGATTGTACGATGAATGTGAGTATGACATCACAACATATGGTACTTACAAGTGAAGGTCGAGATGGTGACGTCGACCTTGCATCTACGTCATCATTATGGCTACTTAACAGACGGCGCGAATATTTCGAAGTCATATTTACAGTTAAATTAAAATGCCTTAACTTAAACTTCTACATTATATTAATAAACAAATGCAGATTATCATGTACATTGGTTTGACAGTTTATACACTATAACGTCTGTAGGAATATAAATACATTCATTCTTAAAATATTGTAACTGTACTGTAGTGATAATACAAATACTTTTAATAATGTATGCACATTTTAAATTGGGTATGACTGCTCTTCGGCTAACTGATTCCGAGAAACATTAACACTATATTGTATTTTACTTAGGGATATTAAATTGGATAAACCACGACCGACTACCGATTATACACAGAAAACATCACCTTGCGACGCCTATTTGACTGAGCAACTACAGTTGCACCAACGCAACAGTACCAAAGCATAAAAAGTAAACACAACATGATTCAAGTGCCAACCATACTTGGCTTATCTAAAACGGCTTAACAATCTCGAACACTCGGCCTACTGGTTTATACAACAACATAATACCGGGTCTTCATCGAGTTATTACGTGCTAACATTATGTTCATCTATTATTATAAGACGTAGGTGGGTTCTCTTTTTTTTTGGAAACCGCAATTTGCTGCGTCGTTGTCATAAATAATCTCACATACTTTTGCTGTTTCTTACTTGTGTATTATACCACATATGCACTGCAGACATCAACCCTTCCGCATATTCGTTCACACAACATAATAAATAATACATTCCTCCAGTTATACTTATCTATTATTTATAACAGAACTTATAAACCGATCTGCGATTAAACTGTGGCGTTCGTGAACCTTTCAGCAGTAAAAGTTATTTAAGCTGGTTGTTTTATCGATTTTTGAAGAGTCAATTGAATAGTTACAAGTGCTCTTTCGTCACCGAAGCCATGGTCGACACACAATTAAAGTTTACGTCCCGTCAATATTCGACTATTACTTTCAACTTTTTGTACAAAAA
The DNA here is from genome assembly GCF_009617815.1 of Ciona robusta. Lineage (NCBI taxonomy): Eukaryota > Metazoa > Chordata > Ascidiacea > Phlebobranchia > Cionidae > Ciona > Ciona robusta. The sequence goes on from NC_143236.1 coordinate 356,507, forward strand.
TAAACGAAGATGGAATTCAATAGAATATCAAATAATAGAAAATGATGAATCTATTCATCTTAGACATACTTTTAAATGTTTAAAAGCGGCATTATAAAATACTTTGCTTTAACATTAACTTAAAAAATGCATTCCTGAGATACCTTCCTTTGGATGTGGGTAACCGGACACTTTAAAACTATGAGTTGACTGATAATATTGCGCTTTCCGCTTATCTAGAAGCACAAGTATCGCACATAAGCATACGTTTGCCTCAGGCCCTATGCACCATGCATAAACGCTAGACGGCTATAGCGACCTCTTTGTATTGAACTAAGCATTGCAACCAAGCTATTTACCGATTAAGCAAACATTACCTAGTTCTAGTCTATACTTAATTACATTACCAATACACCAGTATCGCTACTTTACTCTGCTTACAAACTGGCCAAGTTTCCGTTTCTTCAATAACTAAGCACAAGCAGCAGTGAAGCGGAACCTGTGACATAAAGGTGCGGCAGGCAAGCCAAGAACGAAGAAAGTGTTTTTCTCTAAATCTGAGTGAGGTCTATCTTTGGAGCTGATACACGCTTGAACGTCTATGAAACAAAGAAAAAGGCAACGGGTACCGAGAATCTACCTCACAAGGAGAAGCTACGATCGATGCAAATGTCAACATTCCTGTTTGGCTGCAACCGTTCACCGTCTCCAATAACATGATTTAAAATGAAATGTCTGCTCTGTTAAAAGACTTGTGCAACTAGTTCTTAATAAACACCCTGGCCCTGAAGTCGTCTGTTTGATACAGCAGGTCTTTTTGATATTTAATGAGGTAACTTAAACGTTGTCGACTGCAAACCTCGCAACATATTTTCATTTGTATACAAACGGAAACTTGTGACGCACTGTAGCATCGCTAAACTATAAAGTATCTAATACTGTCTGATACATGCAACAACTAAGTTGCTCGAAGCAGATATGAGTAACGCTCTCACTCGGTTAGGCCAAGATAAGGATCGGTAACGAATCAATTAGCGATTTAATCTTGTCCTGCAGGATTAAGGTCGACCCTACATCATGTTATATATAGGAATGATGCAAGCTCTCAAAATACATTACTAACTTCTACAACTGCAAGTGACAGCTCTATATTAGGAACCTACAAAGTAACCGTCGCCGTAACAGTGGTTAGCGCGCTTGAGTCTCTAAGAGTCTAAACCAACACTAAAGGCTCGTCGCTTCTAACGTTGTGGCTTGTAGACGTATGTGGATTTTTACTGCTCTTACTTACACCTTAAAACTAGTGGTCAATAATAGGATGTCACACAGTCAGCCACCAGGATAAAAACACATCCACAAAGTTACATACGTTGTAACCGCCCAGCTGGCACAAGGTTTGTGAAACAGAACATCCATGCTATAACGGACTGTCGTTTGTTTTCCGCCACACGAGAATAAAGTTACATTCAACCATATATAGTATTAGATACACTATAGATTCATTATAGTCATCAAGTATCTTATTTAAAATTTGTGTACCAAAGGTAATACAGGTTCACCAAGCAAGTCTGTTAAAGCCATGTGATTGATGTGAATAACTGATAACTTATAAAGTCTCCACAAACACACCACAAATAACTACTACAATAAATGTGTGGGAAGATTCTTTATCTATATAAAGTGTTTATAAATGCAAGGTTTAAATATGAAAACCAACCTTTTCGTCATCCATGACTTCTGTGTCATTTTTAAATGTTTCTTCATCATCACTTTGGTTCTGCAATATATTGTGATGTCATATTTGTACATTGTCACTAATATTATTAATAATAGAGAGGAATATACTTTCTACAGATAGGAACTGTATGCTAGGTAAATAAACTGTGTCTATGGTTTTCATAAAATAATGTAAAAAAGTGGAATAAATGTCTGAAACATGTACAGTGGCTGGTAAGGCAATAAATATTGGAAATAATATTTTGAGGTAATCACTACTAAATAAGAAATGGAAATAAAATTTATAAAATGTGTTATGCAACAGAAAATGTGTAATCTGAATTAATTAAATACTTATGGGTGACAGTCAGAGAAAGTTGGTATGCAAATATTCCATACAATGTTTACTGAGCAAATAGTCTACAAGGAAACATTGAATGAATATGCCATTCAGTAAAACTTAATACATGATTAAACAGGCGGGCGATGGCGATAGTGCACTGTACAGTAAACAAACCATAAAATGAACACAACATTAAAAGGGCGACTGACGTAAGCGATGCAAGCTATAATTACACATTTCCTTCCTCATTCGAGCAATAGAACAACTCCTTTAACATTATATAGGGGATGTAACTCGTAGGGCAAGATAGAGTTGTTTACATCAGATGATGTTGCATATAGAATAGATAACCAATTGTAAGGAATAGTAGTCTGTCACTGAAGACTTAACTTTGTTTAACTTTATTTTTAGTTGCTGATGGTTAGTTACCAAGCAATACAGAAAGGTATTCCGGACAAGATGATCTGTTTGTTTGTTGTATATTAGTTTGTACAGAAATGAGTATATGCAGTAAATGTTAGTTTTAACTGACAAACCTGTTTAATTTTTATTGTATTTACAATGAGATATGAACTAACCTGTTGAACTGCATGGCTGGTAAAATCAAGTCTGCGTTTAACATTATTAATAGCAATTATATCTTCACTGCTCAGTTTATTCTTTAAGCTCTGTTGACTTGGTCTAGCACAAAAAGCTTTCGCATAAGAATCTTTTGCATTCAACCCAATGAAACTTGAATGAGGTTTAATTTCTGCAGATTGAATATTCTGAGCTGTGTCCGATGTCAACTTTTGTGATGTAACTAATGCACGTCTATCAAACTTTTCACATAGAGCAGATGGCTGGCAACTTGTTCCGTCTTGGTGAGATACACTGTGTTTTGTGTTGAATGCATCATCTGCATTACAATGCTCAATATCTTTTACTAACATTTCATGTTCGCTAAATTCTTGGTTACTGCTTGAACTTAACATTTTATTTTTTACAAATGAAATCTTTTTTCTTAAAAATTCTGATGCTCTGGATTTGACAAGACTAGGGGAATCCCCACAATGACTATGTCTTCTTTCTATAAAAAGTTCATCTTTTAAACATGCTTCTTTTTGACTAAAATCACTTGTGCAACACTGCTGATACTTAGGCACATCTTCACTGTGCAACACTTTCTGTACACTCAACATTGTGCCATAATATCTCTTGCATATTTCCTGAGGATGAAGATCACATTGAAGAGATCTACGTTTGCTGGAGCTTTTCCTCGCAATGTCACTATGGTCACCAGATGCACACACTTGACACACAGCTGAAATATTCTTCCCTGACACTTTGCCAAGCTTCCTCAACCAATCTAAATCTTCTCTCCCGCTATTATCCTTTTCCTTTACTGGTTTCTGCAAAACACAACAAAACTTTAACAAACTCATCTAACTGTAAAGATATATCATCTAACTAATAAATGGAACATATCTTGATAATAATATCCTATCGAAAAAATACCTTTGTCCACAGAAATCTAAACCTTATTACAAAGCATATAATAAACAATTATAGATTATAATTGTGTTAATTACGTGCAGCAAGTATCACACACAATCATTTGACAACTGTTAGTATCCAAATAATGCAACAAACAAACAAAGAAAGCGTCAGATCTACATTTTAAAAATATTAAAACAGAATTTTCAATACAATTTAAACTTTAAAAGTAAATTTAAAAACATGTTCTACAGTTTTCATCATTTTTAGATTATCATTAGCATACCTATCCATATATATATATATATATGGTAGGTGGTAGCAATATACAAGCATGCATTATCTGAATATTAGATGAAAGAAAATGGGACAGCGCAGTGTTAGGATGTCATAACCACAACTTTCTTATTGTAGAATAATAGTCGATTATTATGACATCACAAATCGTGACAGTGATATTACAGCACGAGCCATGCAAGTTTAACGAATCAGCTTCTGCAGATATTGATTGATTGATTGGTAATTTACATTTCCTTACAAAGCATTCATGATGTCCATGACTTCCACATCTGATAAGACAAGTAGCAACAACCAACACAACATGTCCAACCAAGTATTTCAATTATATCTCTATTATTTGAACTTTGCTCTTCTTCCTCCTTATGTTCATCTTGCTCCACAGCTCCATAATGAGAAGCAGCATCACCCACTATTAGTGGATCATTAACTTGTTGTACTCGTTGCAACAGCGGTGATCTGCGGCGTATCATCGTATTATCATCAGCTTTCAACGGTGGAACAATATCTCCTTGAATTGATTCAACACCCGAACGATCATCATCATGTTTGTCTTCTTTTGCAAACATAGAAACAAAACTTTCTTCTTTATCTTTAGCACCATATAGTGGTGAACTTTCCTGAGCGCACTCATCAGATTTGATCATTTGTGAAACTGGTTGCTTTATAACTGGTAAACTCTCTTCAATTATTTCAATATCATTACCTAGTGGTAGCAAAGGTACGTTAGTTTCAGTTGGTAATGCCTCTTCATCGCCATCTACTGGTGGTATGTTGTGAGTTCCAACATCCGATGATTCATCTTTAGTTACAATTTGTCCTCTTTTTGTTTTCATCCTCTCATGGAGTCGGTTAACCAATGCTTGATACGCCGCATCATCATTCATTGTGATGTCACTTCCTCCTTGGTTGTTCTGATCCTTCGATCCACGCGTCACCGCTGATGCAGACGAGCTCGTTTCATCATTCATCTTCTTAACTTGATATCTATGAGACTTCCATCCAAGTTTAGGTTGAACTCTCGGACTTCGGCTTGGTTCAATAACTTTCTGCTCATCATGATCGGACAAATGATGAGATGATATTTGAGCATCACCTGACTCCCCTTCCCCCCTACCCCACACAACACAACCCTCAACACTTACATCGGTATTCGTTGTTTCAGACGGTTTCAAACCAGGAAGACCGGTCGATCGTCGCTCTTTACGTTGCCTTCTTCTTTGTTGAGCTGCAGATTTACGAGCAGAAGGCGATTGACCCCCTGGGGTTAGGGAATTCCCCTCATCTGCATCATCATCATCTATAAAAATAATTCAGACTTTAATTTTTGTTTAACATTTAAAATCGATAAAGTTCATCCAAGAAAAACAATGTGATATTATACTATCAAGGTATTGTTACAGATCAAAGTATGTACAAAAGATTAACATTATTATGGTAATTACTTTACAAACAAATCAAAATACTAGTACAATTATGACATAATTGTTATGACATAACTCATAAGTTGACCACATGAATATTGTCATCTGATGTGGCTGAGTGGAATTACTGCCATGTAAATATAAAATAAGACTTACCTTGTTTTTGAGGATCTTGTTTTTCATCTCCTGCGTCGATATTAATACTTGGAATCACTGTTGTGATTGGTGCTGTCTTGGCAGTGTTGCGCACACGTTCGTTGGATGGTATATAACCAGATGGCAGTGTGACCGTGCGTGGACTGTTAGATGAACTGGAAGCACTGCTGTTGAATCGTCTGTGGTTTGTTGCCATCGAATCCTGAAAAACACCTTCTTTACAAAAACTGTTTTGTTCGACAATGATAGCTGAATAAGGCAGCAATATATAAATACATTTACGATATGCAGAAGGAACATTTTACAATGACCATTTTTTAATTTGAGATTCATCAGTAAAGTGATTTTTGATAAATTTTATGAATAATTTTTTTATTTATGAAGAGTAGTCCTTATTAAAACTATTTGTGCGAATACAATGCAAACTATTGATAAACTTTGGTTAGTTAATAATTAATTATAATTATAATTATAAATAACAATAATTATAAATGAACTGCTTACAACGTGTGGGATTCTTCCAAGATCATTATTTACACTTAAATCTGAAGCATCAGTTTGTTTGCTAACTGATGATGATGCGTTTTCACTTCGTTCTTGTTTCATATGGTCAATCGTACGTTTTGCCTCTTCAAACACATCTGGTTTGGTGGAAAATATTTAGATGTTAGATAAGGCTTGATGAAATGGGCCTAGTTGTAAGTGTGCCATGCATGATTTACTTCCCTACACCAATAAAAAGAATTTCACTTGATTGATCTTTTTAAAACAGTCCCAAGGTGTGAACTTTCACTAAATAACAGTAATTTATAATAAAAAGTAGTGTGAAAAACTGTTGAAACTATGGTGTGCACTATGCAGCAAACATATTCAGGGGAACCAAGTGTGTTGTGATTCATAAGTTTAACTTTGTTTTATTCTATGTGGGTATTCCCTAATTGCTTATGTTCTACAGGGTTGTGGACAATAAGAACTGAGATTTAGACCACAGTTCAATTACCCCAACACCTCTAGCGCCAATGCTTGGACTTCACCAGGTGTGACAAGCTTTAAAAGTTATGGATGGGAAATCTTCCCTTGTTGGATCAACAGCTTAGACACAACTCACCCAAAGTAACTCCTTGTGTAGATCGTCGGGTTTGTCTCTCCCTCCTTGACCTCGCTTTCCTTTGAGCTTCCGCTTCTTCATCTCGGACAGGTTGAAGATGTGATCTTCTTCTGTCTGGCCGTATGTCACTGTGATGTCATAATACAGACATCAACATTAAGTTTCACACAAAAGACTGTTGACAATTCTTATGTTTGAAACATTAAAAAATCATTTTAGTACATTAATTCAATATTTCTTTTTAATTTCTAATATTTGTTTAGAGAAAGTAAGATAAAATAATTTGATTTTTAAAACACAACTTACATAGCTGCATTAGTTTGTTCACTTGTATCTGCAGCTTCTTCCACACTGAAAAGATATTTTTTAGTTAAAATTACAAACTTTCTGAACATTATCTGTTAGTTTAACTAACTAAATAGACAAAAATTCTGACAACGCATTACTTCATGCATCTTAGGTTAGAAAATACATTCAAATTCAACTTTAGTTCATGCACTTGCATATCATTTCAAACGGGATGTCAGTAGCCAGTCTAGAGTTAGGTATGTCAAAACATTGACATTCATTTTACATTTGGAATATATCAAGATAAACAAAAGAACAGGATATATGAACTTAAACAGAACATTAACCACATAAAGCTTCTTTTTATAATCACATTTGTTAGTTCACAACTTTCCTGCAACAAAAACAACCAATAAACAGCAAAGCAAGCATGCATGTGTTAAAATAGTGGGTGGGTGGGTTGTATGTTTCAATAATATGAGTTTCTCACATCAATCAAGATGGTCCAACTTGTGTTGACAGTCTACCTTTGTTATAACTAACTACATGTTAGTTTAAAACTAAACTACTGTCTGTTAAGCTTGTTATCTTCCACTTTTACTAGTTACTGCCACACAAGGCGGCGAACCAACTCTGGTACCTAGTTGCTTCGTTTGGTTTATTGCTTGCATCAGGTTCTCTATATTTATTGACAAGTTTCTGGTATCGAAGACGAATTAAATTTGAAGTTTGGTCGGCCTCATTAGAAGGTAGATCGAGCGAACGCGAGCGATGCAGACGATTGGATGGCTTATGGGGTGATGAACAACTATGCTGACGATGAACTCCTGCCTTCACACCACCCTCACTTTTAAAGTTTGACAAATATTTCTTGACAAGCGATCCATGTTTTGTGGCATGAGGCGAGTTGCCATCCATAGTCACAGGTTGGCTGTATGTTCGTGACCTCTCACTTTGAGATGTTTATATTTATTATAAAGTTAGTAATAAGTAAGCCCTTGCATGCAGACAACATCACCTCATATTAACAAGATAAATATAAGAAAGCATGCAACACCAAGGGCATGTGCAAGTGAAATAAATATTATTGTATTTTGAACCTGACAAATCCCTATCATGATATTTGTTCCAAGTGATACTGAGCACTGCAAATAGTTTTGTCACCGTACCACACAACACACATCTTATGCATTCTACTATTCTAGAACCCGACATCATAAAATGCAAAACAAAACCGTGTCCTACAAAGCATAACTACCTCGAGAAGACATTGATGTGTTTTGATGGTTGCTCTATTGAGTCTTTAATGTCTGAGCTAGAAGTGCGGCCGACTGCTCGTTTGTAAGATATGCTGTTGCGCAAGCAAGCCAATGATCAAGTGGTTATTAAAAGCAATGCAATATAAAGTAGGGGGACCAAAATATAGAGGTGACTAAAACAAAATAAATCAAACCTGCGTTTATATGAAATTGGTGTGGCCGTTGAAAATGTAGAAGTTGATTCGTTGGCATATCTTCTATATGAACCACTTCTTTGGAAACTACTGTTAATTAACATCATTATTAAAAAAATCAATGATCATCGTTACTTGAAGAAAGTCTTGATTACCTGGCCGGCTCGTTTTCATCTGCGGAAGTGTTTCTTGACTTGCTTGATGGCAGTCGTGCGTCGATTATTGGAGCAACTCGTGCTGTGCGTGTTTCACTCTAAAAATTAAGAAAAAATGGATTGATTTCCAAAAATCCGGCATTATAAAAATTCATAAATAAAATGCTATAAAGTTATATAATTTACAGAACACTTGGTTTTAATTCAAGAAAATAAAATAGAAAGTGTAACATTCTGTTCCATAATATTTACAACTTCCCACTACATACACACTAATCAGTGATCATACAAACCTTGCTTGACTTCTGTTCTTCCTGTGTTTTACTGACGTTATACGAAGCAGATCGATCAATATCATTCTGTGAACCACGGGAAGCAGATCCCGTGGGAGGACGACCCATCCTCATCTTTTCATCAAAACTTCCAGTTTTTCTTAAACCTAACATCCAACCAACAATTTTCATCATTATTGAATCATAATATTAATATCTTCGTACAAAACATCTATGGCAGGTAATTATCCCTTTAAATCACATATTTAATGAACTTATATGGTAAACATGTGATGGATAAACTACATTAAGTAACTACTTAATAATCCGTACAAACCTAATCTCCAAGTTGAAGGAGCGCCGTCTTTTATATCACTGTTTCTTTCTGTTGGTGTTACTACAGCTGCATCTGGTCCATTGCTTTTCTGCAATACCATCATTTTAACATAATCTTAAACAAGGTGAAAAGACAGTTTATAACACAGGGACAAGATGGCTTGTTTGGGTATAATTGAATAAATGGGACTTTAGCCGGGAAACGCCAGTCCTTATACCATGGGTGTTCAGTTTAAACACCTTGTGCTAGCTTAGGAGTTACCATGTGTGTAACTTTGTGGGTAATTTTTTCATTATATTGCTGACAATTTTACCAACCCATTAGTGACCACTGGGTTTTTAACTTTTTATTTTATTATAAAAAAGAACCAGTGGGTTATAGCGATTTCCAGCCCACAATGGTAACAGTGACAAGCCTTCAACCCGTAACCTCTGCATAAGCATACTACTAACTGAAACACAAGTATTTTTATAAAACATACAAGTAAAAAATATAAACAACAAGTAAGCTTAGTTATCTTTTTTTAACTAGAGTTAGACCGATAATTATTCTTTTATAGATGAAAATTTGTAATTGATTGTTGTTACATACCGGTGTTTGTATGGGTTGAGTGGTGGCTACGGGTCGTGTGGATGATAATTCATGTGCGCTCATAATAGTTGGACGAACATCTTTGTTTGCGGATGTTGAAGATATGTGAAGTGATGCAGGTCTCGTTACTCTCCGACCAGCAAATCCTGTTGTACTCCGGACATTGCTCCCAGAGCTACTGTAAGTCAGAGATGAAGTATCTTGGATGTCAGTACGTGACCCAATTTTATCAGTGATGAAGTCATTATCGAGTTTGCTTTGTTTCTCAGTAAGTTTTGATGATGTCACTTCACTTGATGATGTGGAGTCATCTTCGGAATCGGAGGATGAACTCATTAACGTGTCGCGGTTGAAAGCTTTTTCGGCAGCACTAATGTGAGCAACACCCACATCATTATCATGAACCTCGTTGAATTCACGCTTCGTTTCATGGATGTCAATTTGTTGATGAATTTCAAACCTTGTAAAAATTAACTGATGAGGCAAATTTGAATAATTTCCTAACATTAAGCATATTATACAATGATGACGACTTATCCTTGTGTGACGGTGCCAGGTAAATTAGAGTAATAATGGAGGTGGGCATATGTGCCAAGCATGGATATATAAAATTTATATATGCATGTCTTTGAATAAATATTATAACTTATGTGATTAATCTGGGTACACAAAGTAACAGGAAAGTTGGTGATATCAAAAAAATTACTACATGGTATATATCCTAAAGACCAGCTTGGTTTTCTAAAATATATCCCTTCTATGTGGGTTGTGTGGTGGATAACATGCTCCATATCCTGGGTGCTCACTGCCGAGTTTTGCAACTTATTGGATTTTCTTTTTCATGTTACTTTTAAACTAGTAATTTGGAGAATCAACCATGCAGTTGGAGCAACTACCATTAAATACCTTGCTCAAAGAAACATCCGTAGGCAAGAATAGGACCTACTACCTATCACCATTAAGCTTTCAACTTTGTTGAGTAAGACATTAATCTATAAGCAAAATATAAAATGAATGAAAACACCTACGTTTTATTAGTGATAGTGTTGGTCGGAAGAGGGTTGATGAGTTCACTTTCTTTCATCTGCGCTCGCTGAAAACATAAATACCAGGATGATGATAATTGAAATTCCAGTGTTGCTACTCTTTTCTACACAGGTATCAGTCTGTGCAGATGAGCCAAGAGGCACAATGTTGAGAAAGTTGTGTGCTACTTACATTTTCTTTTTGTAATTCTCTCATATATTCCAGCATGTCTTCATCTGCGACATCACACGGTGTTTGACCCTGGATCAAAATATTTGTGTTTACCTTTGGCCTTGTATTAGGTAATGAAATATAGTAAACTCTGAAATAGTTCCAAAAATTAAGAGAAATGTTTCAATTAAAAAAATATCCATTCACTAACAATAGCAAGAAACAAGAACTAACCAGATTGCTTCTAGAAAGAAAATTTGCTCCTCGATCTGATAAAAGTTTGGCTGCTTCCTGTTGTGACCAATGAGATGCAGCGTGAAGTGGAGTCCAACCATCGTTATCACGAAGGTTAACATCCATACCAGATTGAAGAAGAAGTCTGTCAGTATATAATCGTCATGAAACAATTATCTAAATCATATGACTTAAAATTCTCATCAGATCTTTTAATTCCTAGCAATACACATAAGAGGTAGTAAACTACAATTAAAATCCCAACCTAATAACATCAATGTATCCTTTAGCAGCAGCAACATGCAAGGCAGTTGCCCCAGATTTAGGGTGTCTGTATATTGAGGATTGATCACCATTGTGAATAGAATTAAGATGTTGTTTTGCATCAGCTATCATAATCTCTTGTTCTTCATTACGAGCAGCTTCAATGTCCAACCCTGAAATTATTTCATTGAAATGGTATGTGCTTCAGTGCTTGTGTCACTTGTTTTGTCATCAAATAATATGACAATGACGAATGAAATGACACATGATAGCTGTATGTAAAGTAGTCAGAAACATTTCAAACTAGGACATATATTATACATGATTTTTAAACAGATCCAAACATTATATAATGGAAAAAACATAACCAAACCCTGCATATCATCAATAGTAAGTACCCTCATAATGGGAATAAGACATGTAAGCTTCTATACAATCATTTCAGTAACAAGTTAAAACAACAAACTGAAGTGAAATTTAATCCGAACGTTGGATGCTTATGAACACTTGTACTGATCACTTAACATTATTCGATGAGCATAGTTAACCTCTTACACATCAATATGGCAAACAAGGGTATATTATATAACATACATAAATGTGTGGATTAAACATGTAGCTTAACATTTGATGTAAATGTGGAATAAAACAAGTCACACTAACATAGCAATAATTTTAAATATTTTAAACAACATTTTTATTTAATTAACATTTTCTCCTTTGCACTGGCCATCTCACACATAACTAATCAATCCACTCATAACAAGTCGGTAACTTCAGCAACCAATACAAACCTTGGTTATCTATTTGTTTTTGCAGGAATTCCACCATGTCATCTTCTTCTGCAATGTCAAGAGGGACTTCCCCTTCACTATTAACAGCCGCAACATTTGCATGGTTGTCAACCAGATATCTTGGAGAAAGAAGAAACCATGGTTAACCTTCAACCAATGCACTTGCTCAGTGTGAACATGTTCAATTAAATTAAAATGAACAGTTTAGCGAGTATGTAGTAGATTTGTGTAAGTTTAATGTTGGATTTTTAGGTTTAGAGCTTAGTTTAAATAAACTGCTTGCATTTGGTTGTTAACAAATTAAGCGTGAGATAAATAACATATTATCATAACTGTATGTTACATTTGGTGTAGCTACATTGGTAGAAAAACAAATAAACATTATGAATCATGCATATTGCTAATTTATATTTGATTGACACATTTGTTATGAATCTATTATATCAGTAGTTACACTAGTTAATTTAAATGTGCGCCACTGTTATCAAAGTTTGGTGCAGCTGTTGTTTTAACATTTTTAACAACAAAGATCTATTTTACCACGCAACGCGAGACGTTGGAATACAATAGACACTTCTCATTGGGGTGCAATCCTACTTAAAGTCGCACGGCCATGACGTGTGTGACACAATTCCAAATATCTCAAGCGACTATCCAGAGTGTTAAATAAAAGAGACAAGGAGAGAGAATAGTTTCATGAGCAAATGACAGCTGAGGCGTAACTTCTCTAAAGCCCTGCTTGGTTTGTGCGACAATATATTGCTTGCGCAATGTTTTGATTCATCTGTACGGGAAAGATTATTGTATTGTTATGATTACAAGTTCAATGAAGTACGAAACAATCTAAACGGAACATAATATCTGTGTACATTACCATTGCACCAAATCATTTCTCTTTTCTCTAAGGGACAAATATAATTCAATCAATTCATTGCTGCGTGTGTGGAAACGATACGTGATGTTAATAGAACTTCGTTATTTAAACAGAAGTTAAAAAGATGTTTACATTGGACATATTTCGTGAAGTTTATCTCCTTTAAACTAGGCTAAGATAGTAGCGCTGTGTGAGGCGCACTGTTTGTAATGCCATCGTATGAAAACCACTTTATAAACGAGAGAATAAAGGAGTTCAAACCGCAGTGCTTATGAGCTTGGCTGCTCGCTAACTTGGCTATGATCCAGACTGAATAAAATATTGCACGAGTCTTTCCAATTATGCTCGTGAAACAATTATCAGATAAAATATGGAAACACACAAAAGTGTGTGCGGGTGACGAGAAATAGTTTGCTTTATATCAGAAAAGATAAATAAGATCTTGTGGGGCTATCGTGTTGTTTATAAGTTCAAAGAGAATGACATTCATCCTGAAACAGCGTGATAAGCTAGAGTGGCATTAAAGAGCTGACAGGCTCGCTAAAAGCAGACAATTACGTATATCAGTAAATTAAACTACCAATCAAGCAAGGGCATGCTCTATATCAATATTATGCTCTCATTCCCTTGTGAATGACTCCCATTATATATATTTAGGTGGATATGCAATTATTTTTAATGTGTATGTTTGAATGAGGTCAGACTAAATAGTTGGTGCTTCTTCAGGTAATTGATGGTTTGACAGCTGAAACAACATACACTATAATATTATACTCAGGGCTATATCTTGACCACTGTGTCTTTGTGTAGTAAGTTAGACACATTGTACATAACAACACAGCAGAAATGAAATTGTACATAACAACAAAGCAGAAAGAAAAAAAACAAAGCAGAAAAGTTAGCAATAATTCACAATTCTTACATTGACATCAAATCTAATTTTCAACATAATGAAGTGCAGACATTGTAGGTCATAGTGGGGCTGTTTAACTAATTATAAATCCACTCCACAATTCAACAGCTGTAGTTGACAAACAAAGTGCTGATGTTTGCTTTGTGTTCATACACCACAATAGGAATATTCTATTCATTAAAAAAAAACATATATATGATGTATTTAAACCTTATTTTTTTGCAAAGTAAAGATTATGTTTTAAATAAACTAAAAACAATATACATGATGAGTAATATAACTCAGGTCTATATTCCTGAAAATGTAAACAGTTTAAACTTTATATCCTACAACAATATGAGTAATATAACTTTTGTATCAACATAAACCTCATAGGAATCAGCATACAACTTGCAACGAGCGTGTTCTAACATTAGATTCTTATTGCAGAAATCAAAAACTTGATATGATTTAAAACTTAATTACAAGACAACTTACTCACAAGCCTTTAACAAACCAACAACATTAATATACAAGATGTATTTGAAAACATGATCACAGTTATGACTGATACTTTGGGATCTTTTTTTCGAAGCCCAATTTGAAAATTATGAAATAATTTGTAGGATATACATTGTATATCCTACATTTTAGGCTACATATATATATATATATATTTACATATGTATACACAGCCCATGCTCCATGTATATATATAATATTTTTATTGCACAAAAAAGAATATTACCTTTAATTTCATATTAAAACCAAAACAGTGTGAAACTACATTACCAAACAATAGTTTGTGCAAAACTATTTGTTCCGTTGTTAAATGACAGAGTAATACATAAGTAATCCAGTGTAAGTTCATGTCATGTTGAAAAATAAAGATGGATCGAAAACAGGATTTTACACCTACCATGGCGAAGCATCTATTTTTTGGTTTATTTAAATCACCGGTTACCAAACTTTTTTTTAAATTTTGTCTGGTGGACCCTTCGCAATTATTTAGAAATTTTGTGGCCCTACAAAAATTAAATAATGCTCAGGGAAAATGCAAAAACACACCAATGAAACTAAAAGAAAAAACTATCAAATACAGTAAGCTGTTTAATGGGAAGAGTGCAATTGTTTTGCTTCAATTAACTCATCAATGTTTGGTTTTGGATGACAATAATTGCTTCAGTGCTGCACGGACCCCAGTTGGTACGCGGACCCCAGTTTGGAAACCGCTGGGTTAGACCTACATTATATGCAATATATGCAACACACCAAAAATAACCATACTACATAATTCAATATGGGTGATTTCATGATTAGTATCATTTCCACAGGTCTATGTGTTGCTATATAATACAAAATGGGAATAATACAAACAACACAGAATTATTAGAATTATAAAATACTATAACATTATTCAATTCTGTGACTAGCACTATTCTGGTACTTGTATTGCTGAATATCAATTTATTAAAACAACTAAGTTTTGACAGAAATGTCAATGTTTTGTCTTATTCGCGTCCGAGACCACTTCCGATTGTCGATAAAGAATCACAAGTACTGCACGTGTCTGTTCAAGACTCGAATAAAGAAGCATTCTATTTGTCTCTCTAAAATGTGTGTATCGGCTCCCGATATGTATGGTACAGGGAAGCATTATTTTAATGTTGAAAACATTTGCGTGTACAAATCAAACAAGGTTACTTGAAACAATTCGCCAGAATGTGGCTGTTTTAAACAGCGCACGCTGTAGAAATATTTGGATCTTATGAATCTCCGCTACAACCTGTGTTACAGAATATGTAACACGAAGCCACATGTCATACTTAATGATGCGTTTGAATTTCTACCAAAGTACATTGTTCCATAAACTATTCAGATGTAGGAAACAGTAACAAATGTTGTAGACGTAACTACCTTGCTATATCCATGAACCCGCATGATGCAGCCGCATGAAGTGGAGTCCAACCTTCATTGTCCTCCTGATCAATATCAGTTCCATGTTCCACCAAGAACTCCACCACATCAAGATTATCATCAATGCAAGCCTACAAATAAAATACTATGTTGCTAACTGTTTTACTTTCGATTTAATTGAAGAGCCTTAGTTTTTAAATAAATACCACACATACCTCAGCACAGAAAAAAAATACACTTAACTAACATTATAAATTTGTAAAAAAAACATTATAAAACTTTTTTATCATCATTATCAATTTTCTAAGCATAGATTTATTATTCAAACCACTGAAATGCCACCAATTAGGTTGAAAAAAAATATTTGCTGAAGTAAGTCTGCCTGCAGACTAGTCTTTCCAAGTTAAGCCTGTACACAGGTTGGCTTTCCCATATTTACCAGTTGTGTATAGTGTATACCATATTACTATTAATAATATTTGAAAAAAACAGAACTGTAATAACTAGCCTACCTAAGTGAAACATTTATTATAAGTAAAATTTTCCAATCAGATTTAAATTGTTGAACTTAAGTGTTGTAGCAAGAGAATCTAAATTATTGTTGACCTAACTATACTAGTCTGTGGACTGTAGCAGTTTTCTCTGGGACTTGTGTGTGCAACATTAGCATTTCTTGCAGAGAAAAATGTGGAAATAATAAAAATTGGGATGGCACATTCCAAACAACAGTATAGCCTATTATTACTTGTGCCTACTTCCAGAAGTGCCAGCAACTGGTGAATTTTTGAAAGTTGTCATATAGCCTACCCAGTTTACAATTCTTAAGCTGTCTATTTGTTTCATATCAACTACACTATCATGGTGAAAATAACAAAGTGTGAATTGCTAAAGTATCTCAATTAAATAAAAGGTTAAACAATCGCTAATATGATGTAATCAATTCACTACTCTATAACAAAAGTGTGTTTAGTTGGGAAAAACATGGTAAACATAATGCAGCACAACTTTTGGAAACGATTTTTTTGATAGCTTATGACCAACTGTTCATTGAGTAAATTACATTTATTTTACAGGAAACTGTGAGTTACGCAGCGCCAATTTTATGTTGAAAATTTCTACAAAAAAAAAACGGTTTGCACGCTGCGCTCTGCATATCTAAGAATTTTAATCTGTGCGCCTGCTTTAATGATGAATAAGATTGTGAAGTAACGTCACCATAAATGTAGAACATTCATCTTCTGGATTAATAATAATGAACCTAATCGCCATCATGAAGCAAATAATCAATGTGTGAATCGCCACTATGACATAACAAAGCATTATGCGTGGTTGATGAAAACATTACATAAACATTGATTATTTCAAGGATGGATTAACAATTTCAAGCAAGTGGTGGGTCAATACTGATATAAGCGATACCTATGGCTCTTTATTGAATTATGAAGTCACGGTTTGCATCTTCAACATTAAAAAAAATGTATATATATAATATATTGATACGGAGATCTCATGAACGTACCATGCGAGTAAAAATTATTTTTTGCACGATACCTATGGCTCTTTATTGAATTATGAAGTCACGGTTTGCATCTTCAACATTAAAAAAAATGTATATATATAATATATTGATACGGAGATCTCATGAACGTACCATGCGAGTAAAAATTATTTTTTGCACGATACCTATGGCTCTTTATTGAATTATGAAGTCACGGTTTGCATCTTCAACATTAAAAAAAATGTATATATATAATATATTGATACGGAGATCTCATGAACGTACCAAGCGAGTAAAAATTATTTTTTGCACCAATAGTTTTAAAAATAGCAACCAATCATAAACAAATGGATCGTAACTTCAAATACACAACCTGTGTGTGCAAGGTTGAAAAAATTGGAATTTAGCCAAGATTGCAGAACAGGTTTGCCTATTGCTTCAGAATTATGATTGTTACGCCTAGATGAACAAATGTCTCTACAACATAGAACCAATTCACACATAGATTATTTGTGTCATAAGAATGTTTGTGACGCAGAATGTTTTTTGCGCATTTTCAAAGTTAATTTTTGACACAAACGCCCGAGTTTTTTTTAAAAAAAATATACAGCGTGTATCAGGGAGGTGTAAGGAACATTTTGAGACCAAAATTTTCACTGGTCACCAGCGGCAGTATTACCGAAAAATACTATCTATCATTTTACCAATATGGGTAATCCTTTAGCTGGTGGCCACCTCAAATTTTGGTTTCAAAATGTTCCTTAAATCTCACTGATACTCATTGTATAATTTTTTTTTGAAAAAACTCGGGCGTTCGGGTCGAAAATTAACTTTGAAAGTGCGCGAAATCGTGCTGCGTCACCGTATTTTCCACATCAGCCGTTATGAATTAAACCAAGGTTGGATTATTACGTCATAGAATGCGTATTGTTACGTTTGATTCCTACGTTAAAACAGTGGGGAAAAACAAGGCTATACCGTCTTATAACGTATGTAATATACCACTATTGTGACGTAACAGACCGCGATTGTGACGTAATAAATCGTTAACCTTACGCAAATCAGACGAATTACGGTGACACAGCATGTTTTTGCGCATTTTTAAAGTTAATTTTCGACACGAACGACCGACTTTTTTGAAAAAAAAATTAGACAGCAGGTATCAGTGAGGGCTATAGAACATTTTGAAACCAAGATTTCAGGTGGCCACCAGCTAAAGGATTACCAATATGTACATTATCATGACATTATATATGATGGATTAAACAAGTGATGGGTATGCGATTCAATGATTGTTTATGCTCAAATATCCTTACCTGATGTAAAGCAGTAAGTCCATCTACATTTGCAAAGTTGATATCCGCGCCTTTATCTAACAAAGCTTGAACTTCATCCAGGTCTCCACTTGAGCAAGCAGCAAGAAATACTGCTCCATCGTGGAACTTAACTTTCGGCTTGTAATTGTTTAAAATGCTACTTTCCGAGTCTGTAGCTGAATTTTCCCAGCGTTTTAGCTGCTCTTGTCGCTTTTCTTTGGCAGTCAAAGGTCTGTCGCTATTGTCCATGTTATAAGCCATGGACTACTGCAAGCCTACAACAGACACAACAAACCTGCAGCAAAATCTTTCGACGTCATCAAATATTGCCCACACCCTAGAAGAAATACCTCTCGTCTCAATGCCGCCCTCTTATGTTTGTTTTAACTAACCGGTGAGTTCACAAACAAGACGGCAAACCATTTAAATGCGTTAACTTTTAAAAAGAACCTAATCACGATTATAGTACAATTGATTGTATTTTCAACTCAATTGCAATATAATATAATTAACGCCAAAATTGATTGACTATTTTGTAAAGTTATTATAGCAGATAATAATTATTGAACTTCCAGGTGGTGCACACTGTAGGCCTAAAGGCCATGTCACGTGCTATCTGAATTTTTGGATACTTTTTACACCCTTTCAAACAAATGCTGCTTATATTTAAAACACACAAGGTGCTTTTTAAAGATTTATGCATCTAACATTGTAGGAGAGTATTTTTTGTTATTTTTTTTGTGTAGCAGCGTTAATAAGGCTTCGCTCCCTTGGCCTCTGCGCTCATCGCAGCTTTACTATTACATGATTTTGGCTTTTCCGTATATTTTAATTTTTAGTTATTACCAATTTTCTATTATTACAAGTTGATATGACTTTGTAGGATACAAAATTGGAACAACAAAACTAAGAACGTGACAAAAAAAATCGTGATGTCTAACCAATAGCCTATATAGTAAACTTGTAGTGCGAGGGAAGATAGGACGTATTAGTATAGCACAATGGGGGAAGATGGGACACTGAAGCACATATTGCCAAATATTCCCAAATTCAAAATAGATGACGGTTTTTGGGTAATACCACGAATTAGTACTATCATTCCTTTATTAATTGACACCAATTTAATAAAATATAATAAAACACACAAGGAGCTATTTAGCGATTCGCACAACAGGTGAAATTTTACAAATTTAAAAACACACAGGATAAGATGGGACAGATTAAAATCATTGTTAATTTTGATTACTAAGTGAGTTTATAAATAGAATTATACGTAAATAACACGAAATAATACTGTACGCTTTGAAAATTAAGTCTAAACATTCTTTTCCACTAAATTGAAACTTATTTACATATTTAACCTACCGAATTTAACCGGCTGTGTTATAGTTTCTTTGCCATGGAAACTTTATACATATAACTTTAAACCGATATTTTTTTGTTATTTTTATTTCAAATTAAAATCATATTTACCCTTGCCTAGTTTTTGTGTGCATACATCTTGGATTCTTTTAACAAAACTAAAACTAGTTTTACAAGACAAAATTAAACTGTACGAAATATTCAAAGTTGTTTTATGAAGCTATGAAACTAGTCCAATCATTCACACTTGCAAACTAGATAATTTCATTGGCTTTCGTGTTATTTTTGCGAAATTCAAAATTAGCACCTTGCTATTTTGCATTTTTTACTTGTTTAAAATGTACGGTTTCTAATTTACATTTTTTTTAATATTTAAAAACAGTAATCAGCTTTGACGGGCGTTTTGTAAAGTCGTCATAATATATAGTATAGGGTGGGGGAAGATGCAACACTTTGTCAGACGAGACTTTTTTTAATTTTCTTTTTACGGACTCACATTTAATGATAATCAGGAAAATAAGGTTACAGAATTATTGGACAGTGTTATCACGACTTTATAAAACGTCCGTCAAAGCTGACTGTTTTTAAATACTAAAAAAATATGTAAAATAGAAACGGTATACTTTGAACCGGTAAAAAAGTGCGAAATAGTAAGGTGCTATTTTTAATGCTTGCTAAATCATAGTAAAGCCAATGAATTTTTTTAGTTTGCGTGTGCGAACGATTAAACTAGTTTCATAGCTTCATAAAACAACCTTGAATTTTTCGTACAATTTTATTTTGTCTCATAAAACTAGTTTCAGTTTTGTAAAAAAAACACTGAGATATAAGCATGAAGAAAATAGGCAGGGGTCAATATGACTTTAATTTGAGATAAAAACAACAAAAAAATATCGGTTTAACGTTATATATATGAAGTTTACATGGCAAAGAAACTAGCACAGCCTGTTAAACTCGGTAGGTTATAACTCAAGTTGCAGAATACTGCTAATGTAAATATATTACAATTTAGAGTCCCATCTTTCCCCACATTGTAGTTTTGTATGTTTTCATTGCAAAACTTTGAAAGATTTGCTTTTAATTTAGTAATTTATACCTTAAGGGCTATTTAACTATAAGATACTGATATAATAAAAAGATAATATTTTAAAAATATATTCGAAATTTGGTCATTTGCACTTGGTGAAATTTATAAGAAGTAGCTTGTGCCAAAAACAGAGTAGTAATACCCAATTTGTAGCAAAAATAAAACTTTATCAATAGTTATTATCAATTTTCTGTTATTACATGTTCATATACATTTGTAGGATACAATATTTATCCATTGATGTTCGAACATTACCCATTGTCGTTTAAACAATACCAGTTGTGATGCAGTAATATAATGTATAGGTAACATGTTAAAAACAATAGCAGTAGGTTTAGACCTAATTTTCAAAGCGTACAGTATTATTTCGGGTTATTTACGTCTATTCTTATTTATAAATACACTTAATAATCAAAATTAACAATGATTTTAAACTGTCCCATCTTATCCTGTGTGTTTTCAAATTTGTAAAATTTCACTCCGTCATCTATTTTGATTTTGGAAATATTTGGCAATATGTGCTTAAGTGTCCCATCTTTCCCCATTGTACTATAGTTTAATAAACCCTGAGGTATAAATTATTGAACTAAAAGCAAACCTTTCAAAGTTTGGCAATGAAAACATACAAAACTACAATGTGGGGGAAGATGGGACTCCAAATTAAAATATATTTGCATTAACATTTTTCTGCAGCTTTTAGTTAAACCTACCGAAGTTAATCGGCTTTGCTAGTTTTTTCCTTGCTATGTAACTTTAAAACGATATTTTGTTTTTATACCAAATTAAAGCCATATTGACACCTGCTTATTTCCTCATGTTTATAACTCTTTCTTTTTCACAAAACTAAAACTAGTTTTATTAGACAAAATCAATTTGTACGAAATATTTAAGTTTTTTATGAAGCTATAAAGCTATGTAAACTTTATAAAGTCGGGATAATACCGTCGAATAATTTGATTGGATTAGTTTTCTGATTAACAGGAAATTGGGGTTCGTAAAAACAAAATTTAAAAAAGTCTTGTCTAGCAAAGTGTCCCATCTTCCCCCACCCTACCATACTGAACTGTTTACTGGATTGGTGGCACATGTTAGTTCTT
Organism: Ciona robusta; assembly: GCF_009617815.1. Classification (NCBI taxonomy): domain Eukaryota; kingdom Metazoa; phylum Chordata; class Ascidiacea; order Phlebobranchia; family Cionidae; genus Ciona; species Ciona robusta. The sequence goes on from NC_143236.1 coordinate 378,634, forward strand.
CCTAACTCGAGCACGCAAAAACACAAGATATTATTATTCGTCATTTCAAAATTGTTGGTTAAAACGGGTAGCTTAACAAATAAGATAGCTAATCACGGTATGATATAAGAGTGCTTATGTACTAACAACATGACATCCAGCAAGCAATTGCTTATATTAATGGCTGAAGGGGTAAAACGGTTTGGTTAGACTGATTTCACATTACATATTCGCATCGTTTTAATAAAGAACAAGTCAACAAAGAACGTATTATAGGCTGCCTCGTGTCGAAATACTTGCGACATATATAAAACATAGATATCAGCAACTTCAGTTATTGAAAGGGTGTAACAGCGGGAGCCCCACATGGAACATTTCTGATTACATTTGATACATGATGAAAATCAGCAAACAATTATAAACCAAAGCGATAAAGCACGAAATGCACTGGCACTAGTGGCCACAAAGTTAGAAAAACGACAAAGGCCTACTAATCGTCACACGCTGATACAACCCGTATGTTAGATTGATGATCATAAGTCATAATGCAGGTGATTATGACGCATACCGATTAGTGTCATTTTCTAACTGTCGCAGAATGTGCAGTTTAAACATTGAGATTTCTCAGCATGCAAACATAAAGGAGCGTTTTAACCGATACAGGTGGCTGTTGCACGAAATGTCGGGTTTTGTTGAAAACATATTGATTAAAAATTCAATGAAAATGTGAACCTTGCATTGCTTACACACAAGGAATACGAGCGCAATAAAACTTCCGCATTCAATCAACTATGTGTGAAGTTAGCTTGAGGAAAATATAATTTACGAAATAAAATTTTGTCAGGTAAATTATGAGACACTTGGTTCATGGAAAAACGTTTCGGGTGGAAAATGCTGCGGACTTTGGAATGTTTAGAAGGTTAGCGTGGGATATCAACTGAGACTCGCTTCTGTTGATTGTTAACGTGTGTACCGGTGGGAGACGCGCTCAGTGACGTAACAAAGAGCACGCCGACACAGAGGTAGTCCGCGGGGATCGATCTCAGTAATGACCGATTTTTTGACGTAGTTTGGATGGAATTGAAATGTGGCCATCGTGCCTGTGGCTAAAATCGGTTTACCTTTGATTTGCTCACCCGGAAACAACGTGGGATGCACGTAAGTGACATCACAATAGTTGCTACTCGTGGTAAGCCAGTGCACGTTTACATGTTTGTTAATACGGAAGGAAAAGGTCTGTGCGTACACAGCATTATTGTTTGCCAGACTAAAATAATAACTTAAGAAGACGCGTGTCTCTAAAATGGAATAGTGGAATAAAATACAGCGAGTTATAGAAGTGGACTGCGTCACTTATAATAATAAGAATAATAATCGATTGATTAATGGCCGATTTCGAATGATTCACTTGATTTCGAGGTGAAATAGGAGTCTTAAAAATTCAATTGATTATGGAGCTATCTGCGATAAAAATATGTCAGCACTTGCTCCTTATTGGTTTCGAGACTGTCTTAGCACAGTGCTACACTATAGCGTTTATCCTCTGTGTGGACCATAATCTGGTCATCGAATAATCGTTCATGACAAACCACTTTATGACAAATGTTACAACACAGTGCAACACCTCTTCTTGTCAGGAGTGCCTTCCGTGTTTTGAGGTTCTGGATACTTTTGGAATTCTCTATAATAAGAAATAATTACCAACCAAACACTTGTTTAAACACAAGAAAAGAAGGAGCAACAAACCTTATGCTTCGAACTAGATCATAAAATGCCTGATCAACATTTATTTTTAACATAGCACTTGTTTCAATATAAGGCACTCCAAACTCTTTTGCCATCGCCTTGGCTTCACTTGTTGTTACCTGAAATTTTAGAATCAACATTAAAAACAATTCTACCATAGCTTTATTTTATGTATTCAGTTACCATGGTAAATGCTCAATATATACATATGTATATATATATATATATATATAAGAATAATATGCATATACTAAGCTGAAAATAAGAAAAATCAAACTTACACATCTTGGTGGAGTTTCCAAATCACATTTATTTCCAACTAAAATCATTGGAAATTCATCTCGGTCTTTCACCCTTAAAATTTGCCGATGGAAATTGTGGATTTCATTAAAACTGTAAAAGTAAAACAATATTCTTTGTTATATACCACTAATTACATAACTCCTAGTTATATTTCATGGTGTCCAACATGGGTATGCATGCCTTAAAAAAAGGGGTAATTCAGGTAATTAGATAGTATAGAAAAAAAGGTGGTAACCTGCTAATTAGGTAGGTACACTGGTAACACAATGTACGGTATTTGATAACCTCAAATTGAATAAACGAACACACGCAACTTGATATATTCTGTTTCATACACCTCTTGTATGCTTACCAGTTACCACGAATGCAACTTTGTGGGTGTTTGTTTTTTTTACACATAAGTAAACACTGGGTTCGAACAACTGCTGTTAAACTAGGCTTGTATTCCTTTAAATGTTTTAAAAATTCTTTGTGGAATACATCTTACAGTAAATAACCACGAAACATCATTTGAAGATGGATAAAAAGCAAAATATTCAGATAATAGAAAACGGTAGTTAGTAACATAATAAATATGAGTAACTACATTGCTTATAAACCATCTGAGAAGTTGAGAGCAACATTCATAATATTGTAACTTGTAAACATTGACAGTGAATAAAAGTTCACAGCGGTAATTTTTATTTCTTTATAATTTTCATATTTCGTTTTTTTTTCTGGACTATACAAGTTTATGCTTCATATATGATTGTGAATATGTACTACTTCAGATACATTCCATTACAATATTGTTACCTTAATTTATCCGCAACTGAAAATACTAACAGGAATCCTTCTCCAGATCTCATGTATTGTTCCCTCATTGCACTGAACTCTTCTTGACCAGCAGTATCTAGAACTGGAAGGCAGCAATATATTAGAGCAAGCTTATAGGTTATTATATCATAAGAAATGAAATTTGCTAGTATCACACAAAAATCCAACAAACAAATGCTTAAAGGACATAATGAAGCCTCATTAACGCGGGTGGTTTAATATTAAAACAGAAATAGACACAAATGTAAAGTACTGCAAGAATGTTTTTGGTTTTAATCAATTATAGCAGGTAGTTAACAGTATCACAAAACATAATTACATTATGACTTGTTTCATCATTGTATGAGTCACTGATATATCAGTGTGGGTCGTATAGCTTGTATATACATCAGTTGCAATGTGAATATGAATTAGCATGACAAGTATGTTGTAGCTGACTTAAAGGCTAAACTTTTACTGCACCTAATGCTGACGTAAATGTAAAGCAGTCTGATATGCCAGTATAGGAAAGATAAATAGGCCAAGATTTCCTGTCTGCTTTTAATACATGACCAATGGTGTAATAAGCGAGTGGTGGCAAGCAAATCACAATCACAACATTAAACAATTTTACAAGAAAACAAATGCACATAAAAGTAATTGCATGAATTCCAATTAACTAAGGTACAAATAATGACATCATGGTCACAAGTTGTGTATCGGTACAACCTAACTCTACTTAAACCATAAAAACAAAAATGTTCGTCTATATATGTAAATGTGGCCACTTACTTGTTTTGTTACACATATATGATATATATCTACTTAGCGGAATAACCAAATAGGTTTGAATGTCAGTTAAAAGATGATTGGTGTGGCAAACAGTATTGTTAAACCAATAATATATATATACATATAAAGAAAACATTTTTTTTAAACCTAAAATCACTTACTGTCAAGGTTTCCCACTCTGCCATCTATGACGCACTGTTTTCGATACGAATCTTCTATTGTGGGATCATAATCGGTCACAAAATATGACTGCAAAAAAGAATAGTACATGCATTAGCGTTAAGCATATATAGCTATGAAAATTAAAAACCATTAGTGGTTGAGCTTTCATAAGGTTAACACTCCGATTTAATGAAACAAGGAAACCGCTTATATGCTAATGTAAAAATAATAAGTTGAGCAATAGTGTATGGCCAATTGCATAATAAACATAGCGTACCTGAATAAATTGTATAGTCAACGCACTCTTCCCAACACCACCCCCACCAACTACTACAAGTCTATATGCTGTTTGTTCTGCTGCTGCCATTCTTTGGCACACAGTTGAAAGTTTTTATTCAAAGCTGTAAAATACAATCTTGGTAAAAATAAAGTCACAGCATATTCAGCAGAATGGAGTTGGCAATTTATTTTTGTTTTTAGCCAATTTGCACTAAAAAAAATATGGAACAAAAAATCTTCAAACCGAATTTGACGTTAAAGAGTTAATTTTATTATTAATATGCTCTCTTTTATGCATCACACTGATCACAGCATGTATGAAATTTTAGACAGGCTATTGAATGCAGCTTCCAAAGTTTCCGTTACAATATTTTTAATAAACTTTAATGATTCCAACATTGCGACTATAATAAACACTCCCTTCTTATATTTATATATCTAACACTTTCCACACAAGTGTACATCGCAGATTTCCCTCTAAAATATTTTCATTGGTTAACCATGCAATCAATGGTTAAGCAGATGAATAGTTGCAGGTGAACACATTTGCTACCTCAATTTGATTTCCTGTTTCGTCACTAGTTACGTAGTCAATATAGTTAAGTGCAGGAATAGGATCAGGGATATTGTCCAATTACGAGCAGCAACACAACGAATTTCCTAATTTTGCTTCAATATTACTGCTGTACATTTCCGAAAAAGTCTGAAAGAAAAATTTAGCCTGTTATAAGGACTAAAGGACACATATATAAATGTGTAAATAGCTTTAAATAGATATGTTCATAATAAAGATTAACCACAACTCATCTACATGACTACACCTTTTCATTTTGTTTGAATGAATTGATATAACTTGCTTTATCTTCACATAGTCGGAAAGCAACAGTCATTATAACGCGGTGTTCTGTTTCATACACCTCATTCATCGTGCCAGCTTACAAGTTAGTTTGAAAGTGATTATTTTTTCTGGATTTTTTATTTTTTATGTATGGCTGATAATTTGAGTGTTGGAGAAATTGCGGTTAAGTGTCTTGCCCAGAATGATAACAGCGACAGGCCTTTAACATTACCTCTAGATGGGTTAATGCCAGGCACGCTAATCACTTTTCAACGGCGCCGGGATAGTTCATGAATTTATACAACATATACACATAGTGCAGGTGATATTGATCTTTACCGATAAAAATATAGGTTTATTAAACATGAATTTTTATTCTTCTTAAAGCATGGCAACAAAAATATACAGTTGTTACATTTGCAGATTCTGATAACATCATATCTACATTTTTTACTAAAAGCAATGTCAGTTTTCATCGAATTGTAAAAATTTTAAAAGATTTTAAAGTTATTGTATTAAAACAAACATACACACACAGTGGCGCAGCCAGGGGAGATATAGGGTGTCGCGACCCCACCCTCTTTTAAACCCCCCAAAAAATTAATTAAAAAACAAGTTTTGACATTTTTGCTTAAAACCCCTCCCCCCTCCCTTATTTTTTTCTGGCTGCGCCACTGCACACACATATAGTCATATATATGACATATTGAACTGTTTATAAACCCATGGAGCAATCATTAAAACAAACACCAGATAAAAACATATGCTGATAGTAAAATGATAAATCATCAGAATTCAGAAGTTTTCAGATAGGCAGTTTTTTATCATTTTTCCAAAAACTATTATACAGTTAAACTTTTAAGATTTAATTACTAAAAATGCAAGTACAACAACTTATCAAGACTTAATACTGAATAAACAGTTGCTAATATAACCAGTGATAACCACTAGAACATCAACCCGTTGTACTCTCTAGTAAGAGTGAACATTTGATGATGAAACATAAACTTTTTTTTGTCAATTCCATCAACAAAAGTTTTAAGAGTATGCACAACGATATCTCTGCGTAAAGCTAATTAATTGACTTCATTTTATATTAACAGGAAGAACAACACAATTTCACTTTTAACATTACTTGCAAGATATTATATTAACAGCGATGATCACATCATTTTTGAACAGAAACAGACACCACCAACCGCCAATTACAAATAATACAAAACACCTAATGCAAAACCCATGGCAACCGGCTGAAAATTCCTAAAAAAAGAATAAAACGCTTTATTTATTAACAAATTTGGTGCTAGTAAAGAAACCTTTTCTTGGGTTATCTGCCTTTAAACATAACCACTAAGTAAATAAACCATAACCCTTACGATTAACCCCCAAGTATCAATCTCTACACATTACACAGGCCTAATGACTAATTAGCAATGTACCAAAGGATTCTTCACAAGTTTTTGGAATTTTGACTCCGCTGTAGCCGTACATATGTATGTAATTCTTACTTACAACTATATCATCATATAAACATCAGTTAAGGCAAAATTACTTTGCAGTAAACTTTTGTGGTTTAGCAATAAATTGGAATGGTACAATTACTACATGCAACTAGCTATAAGTTATTAAGTAAATTAAACTTGCGACAAACGTTAAAAATAAAGCTTGCACCGACATAAATAGCATATCCAACGTATGTTATTAATTACAGACCGTTGGAATTCAATAAATACAACACAACCATACCAAGGCATTTCTACATGCTACAGAAAACCCAGCCCTTATCGAAACCAACATAACATGCTCATAGGCGCATCAAGCGTTAAATTTGTAAACAGATGTGCACGTAGGGCACATTTTTCAAAAAATATTTTCAATTCCACTACTTGCCGCATAAATTATATTTTTTAGTTGCTTGACTAAAAGTTGATCAGTAGATTTTGACCGTCTAGTTTCCGTAATATGTGACGCACAGGATTTATATCGGCCGACTTAAAAACCTCGGTTACCATATAGTGATATCATTCCATGAGTTTTTACTCGTTTTAAGTGATGTTCATGGTACTAGAACATTTATAAATGTCGTTAACCTTTTTTATGTTTCGTTGACGTGATACATTTAGGCCGTTTAAATCATAGCGACGCCAACAGTTCTGGTGGTAAAATATGTTTTGTAATATTTTTCCCCGGAACTTTTTTAGTCGGTTACGCATATTTATTAGAGCTCGTATTGTAATTGTTCCGAGCTTACTGCGCATGCGCAATAGCGGTACAAATATATCAATCGGAACGAATATATCACGAGACCGTTGGCTGTTAAAGGACGGGCGCTATTGCGCATGCACCGCTGCGCCGAAGGTCAAAACAAGCGCAGAACGTCGGACTAAATATCACAACGACGTTTATAGGTTGAAATTTAAGTTTTTTAAACCAACAGAAATGACATAGCTGACACACGTTGTAATGAAAGGCGAGATAGTCTATTTAATTATTTTGGAGAGACGTGTGGTTCTAAACACCTTACACCAGCACTGTGCGCATTTCAAACCAGCATCGTTTCCCTTCTTATCGAGTTCTTGGTTGTATTTATTGATGGCACCCGCTCGTTTTGAGCACGTAAGTGATCATATAGTAGCCTACGGTTGGGGAGGACGGGAATCGAATAAACCTGGGACAATGGCTGAAAATGGAATATTAATATAGTACAATGAATGAATGTAACTTACTTTATCCTCGCGTGGCTGGAAAACGACAGTCGTTATCACACGGGTTTAACACCTCATGCCAGCTTACGAGTTACCATGTATGTTACTTTGTGGGTGATTATTTTTTTTTGATTTTTTCATTTTTTTTTTATGTATGGCTGATAATTTGGACAACCCATTAGTGACCACTGGGTTGGAGCAATTGCCGTTAAGTGTCTTGCCCAAGGACACATACGCCCACAATGGTAGCAGCGACGAGCCTTGAACCCATTACCTAATGGTTACAGCCAGGCGCGCTAACCACTACGCCACTGCGCCGGTCTAATGGGGGAAGATAGGACACTTAAGCACATATTGCCAAACATTTCCAAAGTCAAAATAGATGACGGTTTTTGGGTAATACCACGAATTAGTACTATCATTCTTTTGTTAATTGACAACAATTTAATAAATTATAATAAAACACACGAGGAGTTATTTAGCGATCCGCACAACAAGTGAAATTTTACAAATTCGAAAACACACAGGATAAGATGGGACAGTTTAAAATCATTGTTAAATTTTATTATTAAGTGTATTTCTAAATAGGAATATACGTAAATAACACGAAATAATACTGTACGCTTCAAAAATTAAGTCTAAACATTATTTTTCTTGCCCTACTGCTATAGTTTTTAACATGTTACCTATACACATTATTTTATTGCATGACAATTGGTATTGTTTGAACGACAATGGGTAATGTTTGAACTTCAATGGATAAATATTGTATCCTACAAATGTATATGAACTTGTAATAACAGAAAATTGATTATAACTGTTAATAATTTTTTTTTATTTTTGCTACAAATTGGGTATAACTACTCTGTTTTTGGCACAAGTCACTTCTCATAAATTATCATCAAGTGCAAATGACCAAATTTCGAATATATTTTTAAAATATTATCTTTTTATCATATCAGTATCTTATAGTTGAATAACCGCTCAGGTATAAATTACTAAATTAAAAGCAAATCTTTCAAAGTTTGGCAATGAAAACATACAAAACTACAATGTGAGGGAAGATGGGACTCTAAATTGAAATCTATTTACATTAGCAGTATTCTGCAACTTGTAGTTAACCTACCGAATTTAACTTGCTGTGCTAGTTTCTTTGCCATGTAAACTTCATATATATAACGTTAAACCGATATTTTTTTGTTGTTTTTATCTCAAATCAAAGTCATATTGACCCCTGCCTATTTTCTTCATGCTTATATCTCAGTGTTTTTTACAAAACTAAAACTAGTTTTATGAGACAAAATCAAACTGTACGAAATATTCAAGGTTGTTTTATGAAGCTATGAAACTAGTTTAATCGTTCGCACACGCAAACTAAAAAAGTTCATTGGCTTTACTATGATTTAGCGAGCATTAAAAATAGCACCTTACTATTTCGCATTTTTTCACCTGTTCAAAGTATATTGTTTCTATTTTACATATTTTTTAATAATTAAAAACAGTAATCCGCTTTGACGGGCATTTTATAAAGTCGTGATAATACTGTCTAATAATTCTGTAACCTTATTTTCCTGATTATCATTAAATGGGGTTCCGTAAAAAGAAAAAAAGTCTCGTCTGACAAAGTGTTCCATCTTGCCCCACCCTACTATAAGATGCTCATTTTAAATGTTCGCTGAATTACATTAAAACTGCCATAATTATCAATAAAGTATTGTAGCTTAGTTACATATTTTTTACAGTTTAATTTTGTCTCATAAATGTTTAGTACAGTTTAATTTTGGTTCATAAAGTTACTTTTAGTTATGTGAGAAATACTGATATATACAAGCTATACATAAAACAAGAGATCACAGATCTATTGAATGAGCACGTTTTAAGCTAATTAGCATAAGATAGTAGAGTCGGGGAAAATGGCACACTTTTAACACATAATATCCAAATAGCCTGATCGTGTTTTAAACAATTAACAACGGTCTGTGGAAGTCGTGAAGATACGGTTTTATCATTCATTAAAATGTTCTTTGTTTACTACCAAATGAAAAGAGAAAACAAAATGAAAAGGTGTCCCATCTACCCCCACCCTGCTATATTAATTAATTCTTTTTCCACAACGGTCGACCGGGCTCGATCAAAAACAAATCTGAAGTAACCAACAAAACGGGTTCTAGTCGCCATTGGTGACTGTAGAGCAGTAGGCAGAATGTATTTATACATGTACTATAACCAATGAAACTTATAACGTATGAGGATTGAGTGATTGGTAAAGAATATATGTAAATACGCTTTGTACAACTCCTGTACCATGTGTTTATTGTAAACTTACACTAGTTAACGTTGTCGTCGCTTTAAAACGTTTGTTTTCATGAATTTTGACAAACCGTAATCACGCAGTAATTAGGTAATGTTAGAAGTTAATATTAATCATATGATGTTGAATTAAAAATAATGTTTCAATTACGATTAATGATAATACGGTATAAGAGTAGTGCATTTAATGCGTCTCCACTTAAATGCTAAGTTTGATTCAGTCGAGAATCGTTGTGCAGATACAACACGCTTGCCGTCGTTTCCCGCCAAACTGCCAGACAGTGTTTCCGCTAATGTAAAGTGCATGAGGAAAGTAATCGTTAATTAATCGCTCATCGTGCGGTTTTAAATCTGAAAATTCAGTCTAAAAATTATAAATATATATTACGATTTGATTTCAATCAAGAGATTAAAGAAAAAATGCTAGAATTGAGAATTAGGATAAGTGCGGAAAATAATCACCCTATGAGCAACAACAACAACAGCAAAGCCAAGAACAACTGTTCGACGAAAAAGGATCTATATGACCACTAACGTGTTCAACAAAGCCAAGAACAACTGTTCGACGAAAAAGGATCTATATGACCACTAACGTGTTCAAAAAACTCATTGTTTTACAACCTGTTTCCTAACTTGGTCAATACTAACTTTGGTTTGGCCAACTACACGCCCACGATAGTAGCAGTGTTAAGCCACGCACAGAATATTGGCTGAAATATATTAACCACCGAAACTTGTAGTTTGACCGTCAGTTCCCAACCAAGTGGCCTTCAGTTCTACCTTGCTGTTATGAATACAAAAAACAATCAACCAAATTTGCTTATGTGGTAACTAGCCAAGATCTGTATAACCACTTTCTTACACCTGCCTAATTAGATTTGATTTCCAATTAAATATTCAGGTCATTGCAACATACATATACATTATTAAAATTTTCCCTGTAATTGTAAGCTTTCAGTGTCTCTTTATTCTCATTTTCCTTACCAGTTTTTTCTTACCGAACTTTAATATAAAATAAAAACCCCATTTATACTTCCATTTTTATTTACTTTATCGTTGGTGGTTTGCAGCTTTCCACCACCTGCAAGAAAAAAAAAACGATTAAAATCAAGTTTAATATTTTAAATACCTAAATCATGTAACTGTGGTTGCTCAGAGGGATAGAGAAAGCATCAGTGATTGATATCTCAAAAGCGCTTCAAGTTGTCATCATTGCAACAAATGTAAAAACAGGATTAAAGCAAAATATTACCCAGATTAAAGAATTCTAATCGAACAATCCGAATCCCATGTCATCATCAGATTCCTCCTCAGATTCTTCTTTCTTTTCTTCTTCTTTCACTAAAACAGATTATTTTGTTATTGTCTCCACTAAACTAGCATAACCTCGCTTTACCTTCTGCCTTGGTTTCTTCAGCAGCAGCTGCACCACCTGCAGGTGCCCCACTACCACTGCCAACATTACATATCAGTGACTTGATGTCTACTCCATCCAAAGCCTGGAAATAAAGTTGATGTTGATGTCCAGCATAACAATTTAACACAAAAAGGAGCTTAATTTGCATTCGATCTGCTACTTAAATTTTTTAACAGACTGACTAAATTAGAAATTATTGTTACAGTTTTACCTTTTTGCAATTTAATCGTTTAGGGGGAATACTTTTATATAACAAATAACTGGATTCATAATATGTTGAGCACGAAAAACGTCTTACACCAAAACAATAAGCAAACCGCCTAAAAAGATTATTTTGTCGTTTAATTGAATAATCTGTGTTTCGGCAGAAAAATATTTATCGCTTAGTGCTTAGAATAAAAATTAAGCCAAACCTTCAGTTTTTTTTCAACAAAACCTGTTTGCAATAGAATGTATTTTATTGGACTCAGGGAATTTTTTTTAGTACCCTTTTGTTATTTATTATTTCACTTCACTATATTTGATGTACTAAAAAATTGCATTCTTGACTCTTACAGGAATAAAACGATTTTGCCACCCAATAAATTCAAGTTTGTCTGATTCGATGAGGTTGCACAATCAGAAGTCACAATTCCATTATTTACGATTAAATGTTAGTTCCTTACGTCCCCTAAATATTAACCGATAGATTTGCTGACACTTGCCATTTATAAATCATTGGAAAAAATTTAAAAGCAGTCACCATTGGCATACCTGTGAATATTAATCAGTAAAACCTTTAACTAACATTCGATTTACTAGATTGTGCAACTAACCTTCCCGCCTCCTTATATTTACAACAAATGTGTGGCCTATATAAACATTTTCACCACCACCAATATTGAAAGTAAATTGTTTTACTTTCCTGGGCGCAAGTAAAATTAATTTTTTTGGAATTCGACTTAGATTATCTAGTTCCTACTTTATATAAAAATCAAAATGAAGTATATTTCAATTACCTTGGCAAAAAGACCTGGCCAAAATGGTTCAACAGTAACATTTGCAGCACTGAGTAGTTTCGAGATCCTGTCAGCCTAAAAAGTTTTTTATAAATTATTACTACCCATCAAACTACAAAATCTTAAAGTAACCAACACTAAACCACTGAATTGGCCACGTTGTGCAGTTCAACAAATAAAAATGTTTTTACAACTTACGGTAATATCAACTTGATCGTCGCTGAGAATAAGTGAAGCATATACACATGCCAGCTCGGAGGTCGACATTTTTAGCTTATTTTAGGTTTTAATATCGTTGGATGGATAATACGTCAAGTGCACGTCGCCGATATTTCAGGCCTTAGCAAAAAGAACGATGCACCTTACTACAACGCTTTCAGAGAAAAGAATTCGACGATCAAAATTTCACAAGAGGCGCTGTACAAGTGTTCCTCACAGATATAATATAATATATACTAGATTACGCAACTACTTGGTTGCCTATTTAGTGTTACATTTCTGAAGCATAGTATTAAATTTCTAAAATAATTAATACACACATTATTTTTTATATTGATGCAAAAAGCAGGCAATTTTATTAAGGTAATGTAAAAAAATTACATCTCCCCAAATGACGAAATTCATGCGCGGGGAAACCCCTATAAAAATTATGGATTTTCTGCTTTTCTTTTCCAATCTTTCGTGAAGGAAAGGGTTCGTAAAAGAAAATGGAACAATTTTTGCTTGATTTAAAACAAGAGCAATTCAACGGATCATATGATCTTGCGTATAAAACCATAAACCATCTACGAAAGCTGATCAGCCAAACAAGATGGACGCATGCACAAGAGCTCATGAATACAATTAAAAAAGTAAGTTTGATCTCAATTTATTAAATATATAATAAATATCTGAAGATAACTGCTTTATTCATTTATTATGTCATCAAATGTATTCTGTGAAAAATATACAGCTGGTTTTGGGGTTTGCACAACTTTTTATTGGCGGCCACAGGTTGTTCAACCCTGTATTTGAACGATGTTTTTAGTAGCATCAACTTAATCTGTTTTATAGGAAGGTAAGAAGATGATAACAGCTCAACCTTCAGAGTACGTGGTAGGCAACATGGTTCGTCGTGTCTTGAAAATTATCCGCGAGGAATATGTGAGGTTATTGGGCGAATCTGAAGAATCAGCGAATAAAGAATCCTTGCATAAGATGCTCACTGCTGAAGGAAATGGTACATTTTTCCTTCTTGTTTTAGTTCCAATATATAAAATTTAGTTCCAATATAAATATAAAGGTTTATTACTGTCCCGCTCCGAACAAAGTGGATTCCTGATGAAATCCGAGAACCCAGTCAAGAACTTTATTGCCAAATTAAAAAATTTGTACAAATAATTTTTCTTTATAAATCAGTAAAATTAGCATATCTTGTTTTCAACTTAATGTGTTTACTCGTCTCGATTAAAAGGGAATATCAAAAATTTTGTTAATCTCTGTCCAGATAGCGTTTTTATTCTGGTAGTATAACGGTAGTCATGATATCTGTTTTAAAAAACAACAACAACAGAATCTAAAGTGACATGGTTAATGTCAGCTACATCAATAGTTGTCAAACACCGTCCTCATTTATTATTATAGTGCATGCATCATACTTAGCTGTGCCTGTTTGTATGGATACTTAACAGCTGGTTAAAATCTGGTTTAGGGGTTAGACTTGGGTTGTTGAACATCTCACTGCTGTTCCAAGGGTCCCAGTGACATGCCACCCTAGGCATCTCTAACATTATGTATATTATATTTATAATAGAAAGAGACGATCACACAAAACCACTGAAAGAACTAAAAACGACCGTAATTGAAGCTGTGAACGAATACATTGATGAAATGGAGGCTTCCATTCATAATATATCAGCACAGGTGGAACATTTAACTGTAGTCATCCAACAAACTCATTTTTTAAGCAAAGTCATCTTTGAAAAAAATATATATAAATATCAATATATGTTCACAAACTTGTAAAACTGTAGATTTGGTAAAGAGCTATCAGCCTAAAGTTGCTCAGTAAATGTGTTGCTAACGCAGGTACACAAAGTGTATGAAGGTGCCATGTATGGTGTCACTTGTCTCATACCTTAATAAGTAACTTTTAATTATTCTTTTTCTTTACAAATAACAGGCAATTGAACATATTCATTCTAATGAAGTTATTCTGACATTGGGAAAATCCAGGACTGTTGAAGCCTTTCTTAAACAAGCTGCAAAGAAAAGAAAGTTTCATGTAATAGTTGTGGAGGGATCCCCATTATACCATGTAAATTGAGCGATAAATTTTTATACTGTGTAACTCTGTTTTGTTTACAGTTTATAGTAAAAATAAACTAATACAACTTTTTTCAGGGACATGAACTTGCTAAGTCATTGGCATCAAAAGGAATTGAAACAACTGTTATCACTGATACTGCAATTTTTGCCATTATGTCCCGGGTTAATAAGGTAAATCATAGATTGAAGTCATGTCACAAATAAATAATTGCTACAGGTGATAGATTGATGCTGCTACCAACGTTGACGTGTATGTTCCCAAGCAATACCCTTACTAACAAACATTCTGCTTGGTTGAGGAAAATATTGTAAATATAAAGAAGTAGGCACCGCTAAGTTTATGTTGCTAATTCCCATCCGATAGAAATACGTATAGGCTGCAGGAATTCTATGACGCCATAGTCAATACGCACGCCGGCCCCCGAAATATGATGCACCCCAAAATTGACATAGATTATTAAAAATTGCACCTATGCCCTTAGCAGTAACTACTCTAGGGATCATATTTTTTGTTCAGCTGATAATATAAACAACCCATTATGCATTAGAGACAACTGGGTTAAAGCAATTGCCGTTAAAGGTTTAGCCCAAGGACACATACGTCCACAGTTTCAGCAGCAACAAGTTATCAAAATAGTTGCATGCTTTATAACTTCATAACTAATGATAAAGCATAAATTATAGGCTACACGAATATTAAATATACCTTTATTGTCATCCTGCTATTAAATGAATAAAATGATTAAATGTTTTCATTAATCATGTATAGCACAATTCAATGTTATTAGGTAATAATTGGAACACATTCTGTTCTCGCTAACGGTGGTTTAAAGGCAGTGAATGGTGCCCACATGGTGGCGTTGGCTGCTTCTCATCATGCCGTTCCATTAATCGTGCTTGGAGCGATGTTTAAACTTTGCCTTCTTCATTATTCCGATATTGGAGGAAGTGAAGCAACCTTTAACAGGTAAATATCATGTTGTGTATAATCTTTAACTTGAATGATTTGTGGTGCTTTGCCATAAAACCTCATCCGTATAATATTTAATAATTGGAAGATTGTTTTCACACAAAAAAATCTTGTTAACTCCAAATAACACATTCTTTTCCCCAGACTTGCTTCACCACAAGAAGTGTTGGATTATTATGATGGCGGGACTGAAGAACTCGTTAATGTTCAAATCTACTCTCCTACTTTTGATTACGTACCCCCGGAACTTGTTACTTTATTTATTTCAAACATCGGTGGCAATGCACCATCGTATATGTACCGATTATTAAGTGAATTGTATCATCCAGATGATCATGTGTTATAGATTGTTTTGCTGCTGTTGTTAACAGGCATAATCTAATACTTTTAATTGCTCTTCTAGTAAAAAAAGAAATTTTATTGAAATAACATTATGTTTCCCTTCTGAAAGGAATTCTCATAGTGACACTAGTAGAACAATTTCAAGTGTTATAGATTATGTCGAGGTGAATGTTTTGTTGACCTAATGCATGAAATGGTTAAATAAAGAAAGCTGTTTGTTTTAACTTAAAAAACCTCTTTATCATCGTGTGGTGAGTCAACAGTGGTCAGTGTAAACTGGTGTTTTTACATTTGAATCATACACCTCGTGTCTGCTTTCTACCACATGTGTAGAATAGGGAGGTATATTTTTAATGCTTTTTAAATGTACGGCTAACAATTTAATTTTAATAAAAGACCTTTTGCACATTAAAAATAACTTTTAATCATCACATTTAAAATAACATAGTAGTGTTATTTTTAAGTTGTATTGTGTACATGCCCTTATCGGATGTATGTTATTTGTTATGAAACGAGTTTATATTGTCTACTATAAAACTACAATGCCTGGGTTTTATTAGATAGACATTATCTTTAATTCAGAAAATTAATTCATTGCTTCAGAAGGGAATATATACAAGTCATGGCTTCCACAAAATAATATTGTTGACCAAGCAAATAAGTTTATTGTAATCTAAGTTTCCAGCATATTAGAATATATATTGGACTTTGAGAAAGGATTGGCTCAGGTATTTTGCTATTCACCAGAAAAAGCCTAAATCCAGGTCCATAAGCTGAGCAATAAACGTTACAGTTACATATCTCATAAAATGGCAATAGTTACCACAAATGCTAAAATTGTTTAAACAACCGTCACTTAGTAAAATGTAACTATAATAACGTCTGTACACATTTGAACACAAAATACAACAAATATTGTGAGTATAATTAGACATCACAGTAAGTTTAAAAAATAACCAACATTAATCTGATATAAGATAAAAGCTATTGAACATGAAATGACCATTTTATTATTTCAATTTGAAAAATATTGAATATGCAACAAAACACGTCACCTTTGCAATCGTCTGTATTAATAAAGCTAAACTGAGAAAGGGATGTGTAATTTATTGGTTAAGTGGCGACATGATAGCAGAATGATGATCAATTTTATTTTGAGGTTTTCCAACTACACGTGTTTGTAGTGGGTCTCTTCCATCATCCATAATATTTTTAACATGATCAACATCATCATTTACTAAAACCTTATGCTTTCCTTGTCCCTTCCTTCGCCTTGGACCTGTTCCATATAATACATGATTAATTACTGACCATAATTAACGCTTGTTCTAATTTATTCAAAGACAAAGAAATCCTACCATCCTGATAACTAACACTTCATAGTGTTTTGTAGGCGATATAATATGATAAAACGTAACTTAGATTTATTTACTAATTACTAAGCTTACCAATGTAACTAAGTAGCACCGGAAGAAATACAAGTCCGTGTCCCGCACCGAGCACTACCACGCATAAGTACATGCGGAAGTAAAATACTTTGAATATTTGTGATTTACTGAAAGCAAGAATCACGATGCCAACAAACTTTGTTAAAGTTATTCCACTCAGTACCTGATAACAGAAATAAAGGATTAATTATCAACAATAAAACACTTCACTTGTTTTCTACAACAGCCCTGCTTGCATTTATTTTTGCACTGACAATTTAACCATCTATACAGATCTTTATCAGAGTAAAAGACACTCAACCGCGCAAAATCTAAACCTCAAACATATGTTTGTTGAATTGAATATTCTGCAATTTCTACCAAATTTTCATGGCCTCTTACCAACTATGGTTGGGTGGGCCTTATACTAATTTAGATTTAGTAAACTGAGTTTGAGAGCAAGTGATATAGACAGTAAACACCTTGATGTTAAGATTATCAGATGTGGGTGAGGTTCCTAGCATGGTCAGCCATAAAACTCATTTTTTCCGCCAGAGTTGGCTTATTATTCCGACACCCAGGGCGTGGGTTGGGAGCAATGCTTGTTTAGTATCTTGCTCAAGGAAACGTACCCCTATCGGTTCCAAACCACATAACCACAGCAACCAACATTAACAAGTGTTTGAAACACTCACCGAACTTCCAATCTCAGCCAATGCTTCTTCTGCACGTGCAACTCTTGTTATTCGCTGACTCAGCGCAAATGCTCGAGTGATGTGAGCACAAAATTCAACAGAAATACCGACCGCCTGCATTAAGTTCATCTTGTATTAATATTATAACAAAGATATAAACCATTATTATTAATTAATTTCAATTTTCAGTATGAAAATGTTAAATCTATTTAATATGAATAAATAAATGTAACTTGCTGGATCTGTGTGTGACCATAAAACAATAGCTGTTATAACACTGATGTTCCGTTTTATTTTACCCTTCCAGTTTACGAGTTACCACAAATGTAACTTTGTGTGTGATTGCTTTTCTGTATGAGTGATAATTAAGAAAACTTAATAATGACCAAGGAAACATACACCGTCAATGGTGGCAGGGTCGAGCCTTGAACCAATTACCTCTGGTTTCCAGGCAGATGCGCTAACCACCACGTCAGGGTGCTGGACAAAAAAGTCTAAATATTAACACTTCCAGCACATACTATTATTTAACAATCTCTTCTAAACTTTAAACAATAATTTGACTTACCATGACCAAGTTGACCAGGGACACAGCGTTTAATGGGATATTCCACAAATACATTGCCCCGAACATATCAAGTAATATTAACAATATTGTCACAACTACAATAACAGCAGAGAGCAAGTCAAATCCAAGAAGGAAAAACACAACAACAAAAATTGCAGCTAATGAAACACCTGTAAATTATGCAGCAAGTAAGTAACTGTAATAATAAAGAAGGAGGTTGCAACAATATGTATGAAACTATTCAAACATGTTTTGTGTCAAGTTTGGTTAAAGTTTACTGTCTACAAAAAAAACAAAACAATTATGCATAAAAACATAATAGCATGGCTGTGTGTTAAATAATAACTAATAATGCAACTGCATACAGGATAACGGACTTACCCAAGTTAAATATTGTGTCGTGCACAATTGTCAGATATTGTTCATAGAAAACATAGAACACAGAGTAAGGAAACACTTCGGCAGTTGTATTTTGACTGATCTGCTCAGCAATTTCATTTGCACTTCGTAAACAACCGATAAAGTCTTTTGATGTTTTTGTAAGAGTGTGATAAGCCATGAAACTTGTAGCTGTGATTTTTAAATTAAATAAATCTTCAATTGCTATTTTTTAACAATACAAATTATATGTTAGACACAAGCAACCAAAACACACAACAATTAGCAGCCGGTTTAAAAGCACAACTTTTAAACTTCAATTTCAGGTTAAACTCTAATAATTGCAAGACATGTATTTCAGAAGGTAGCCTTTAGAATAGTAAGCAGAAACAGAAAACTTAAAAATAGTTTGATTATTTTTTAACTGACATTTTAGAACAAAACACTTTAATTAGATTTAATTACAAACAGCATTTTATCCGATATGCAGGTGACTTCAAGGCTATTAACATAAAAACTATTTCCCTCAAAATATAACATGTCTGGTAGTTTAAGCAACAAAGTATTTAAATAGTATGTTTGAACTATTTAGTATATACAATAGCACTGGTTGGCAATTATTACTCACCTCCTACTCGTGATTTTTTCCCTTCATCAATAACTTTAACTGAAGTTCCATAAGCGGCGTGTCCTCTGTTGAAATAGGTAAAAAAAGATAAAAAGTAGGAACTTTTGCAAAAAACTAATGGCTCGGGTACAATAAAAAGATACCTTCTAAATATAACAAAAAAAACACTTTCAATATGTTACTGTAATACAGTGGTTCCCAAAGTTTTTTTAGTGCGACCCAAATCAGAGTTTTATGAACATCTACGATTTCGTGCCTCTTTAACATTCAAGCCTGTTTTAAACCTCCTACATGCCTAATGATCACGTGTCAATCCCTATTATGACGCAAATAATTGACGTGTAAATTGCTTTTATGTCGTAATTAATTGCCAGGTTAAACAATCGCTTTTATGATGCAATGAATCCACGTGTGAATGCCTACTATTTCGTAACAATAAGTCCATCTGGCTAAGAAAAACATGGTAAATATAAGGCTGAACTACAACGCAAATCTAGCCTGAATGCTTGAAAAGAAAAAAAATGAGTTTTAATAAATTTGAGTCACCCTGGCGCGACCCATTTTTAAACCCTGTGCGACCCATGTTTGGGTCGCGACCCATACTTTGGGAACCACTGCTGTAATAAATCCCATGAATCTAATCTACTGTTCATGAATTTAGACGATTCTTATAACAAAATAAGGAACCAGTGGTATGAAATATACAACGACAAAAATTAATGTACTGGAGGAGAAATGTGTTTCAGCAGAAATAGCACAATCAGTCTTTTATATAAATCAAATTCAATAGTTAGACAGTTTGTACCACCTAATCCAGTCATTATGTGGATTATATTAAAATTGCTTATATGTTTATAAGGTTTGGACTACTTTATTCATCTTACCCCTTTGCGCATTTTGTCTCCGGGTTATCATTAAGAAACCACGGGAGGAATTTCATAAATTCATCCGGTGTTGGTCGACTTTGGTTTGCCGACTCCTGTGCAGATCGACACGCGATACAAGATGTTGAGACAACCTAAAAATACAGAACACATCAACTTACAATATTCAACCTACTTACCTCGGTCAACCCAACATATATTACAATCTAGCTTTGTAATAAATCACACACAGAACCATTTTATCACAACGGGAATTATCCAACTTATAGATCAGGACATCATAGTTAATACTGAAAATATATTGTATTCTTACCGTTGCATTACAGAAGACATCTTCTTCGCCGGTGTTGTCATGCCTACAGCATGAGGATTGTGGTTTCAACCAATCAAAATAATCATCCAACCATGAAGATGCAGGGTAAGCAATGTGGGAACTAAATTTACAGAAATTTTATTTATCTCTTTGCATACAGTGGCAATGACCAAATTAATCAAAACGTTAAAGTAAAGGCAATTCGCAGTAAAATAACAGTCCTTAAAAACACAGTGGGGTAAAGAACACTTAAGTAAAAAAACTTAAACCCATAAATGTTAAGTTTACTTTATTTTAAAACTAATCAAGAATTTAAAAGATTTTCGGTTTGCCTTAAAGTAAAAACGAATAAAAATGCTTTAAAATAAAAATGTAATCAACTTTCCACTCACTAGTTAGGCATCTTTGACATTCTTGCAATTTGTTCAATAAGTGAATTATTATTACAACCCATGCCACCACATATCTGGTTTGCACCAGCAGCATCTGTGTAGTTCTGCCCGTCCTTTACTACAAAGTAAACTGGTGCTCCAACTGACAAGTAACTGAAAATAAATAGAACAATTAGGTCGCAACAATTGATAAAATATTCCTAATTCCTAAAATTAAACACTTTTTGCTTCATATACAGAAACACCTTATGCTCCGGTAAAAGTATAGTTATAACTCATATATAGTACTGTGGTATGTGAGGAAGAATACCATTAGCACATATTATTTCCTAATTAAGTTTTTACAAGTAATAAGTTTTTAAAAAGCAGGGACCCCAAAGCAGTATAAGACAAATTTGGTTCCCTTGTTTATTTTTTATTGCAGTGCATACAGTTCTACGGGTGCCTGCCTATCCTGCCACCCCAGACTTGACCTATGAGTAATTAAATGTATTACTTGTTCATTCCATCAAAATAATCAAGCACATATGAATCTTCAGGCATGGATAATGATTGATCAAGTCCAATATCAACCTTATGCAACACAGCCCCACTGAAACACGCAAACCCTGCAAATTAATAATATCATTGTTTCATTTTAACTGATTCAAACGAGCATCACATTTTACTCTAGGTTATTTTAAATAATATAGACATTTAAACGTAGCCAAGACCTTCTGGTCAATTTACTTTTTTTGGAGGTTTCCTAAATAGTACATTGAAACATAAGCATGCAAACATAAATGCTAAAACAGTTGTACAATGTACTAGATTTAAATATTCTCTTGTACTTTGTAATTGTACCTTACAAACAAAATAATAAATAGTTACCAGCGAAGATGCAAATTACTATTGGTCTAACACAGGATGATAAAACAGCAGGAGAAAAATAATTTTTCACAATTAAATAAAGAATTCCATCATTTTCACTTTCTTCATTCTCCTTGTCTTTGATACAACACAAACAATCGAATCGATTTGAATTCTAAATAAACAATAAGCTTCAAATACTTATCTGCAAAATACTTTTAATTGTCAAGCATTTTTGAGACAAAACCTCAAAATTAAACGATGAAAGCTCTGGCTTTTTTATTTTCTAATCTGTAAGTTTTTGTAATCATGAAAACAATTTTACATTTAAGTAACAGCGCAAATTTTGTGTACTTTGCGACCACAATGCATGAAATGGTCACTATGGTTGAAAACCAGTAATCAAGAATAGGATTTAAATTAAAAATAAAAATGCTAGCTGGAAACTTTACCTGTCGTTTGTTATCAAGGGCAAGTATGGCAACAAAACAAGATATTTGTAACAAGAAATCACAGAATATTGCAAGACCAGCCATCATGGAGAATGTACGCACAGCAGGCATTGTTGATAAACCTCCTGAAATTGTTATTAACATTATATGTCAACTAATCCTGGTTTTACATATGACTAATTATTAAAGAATTATTTTTTAAATATTAAAAAAATGTATTCAATGCTATTTTAAATCTCATTAATTAATTGACAAAGACAAGAATCAATTGAAAAAATCTTGGATAACTTTAAGAGGTTTCACCTAAGAAGAAAGCAACCGTCTCTGATATTGAAGACATGAACATACTTGGAGCGACTTCACCAAGAACTCGTCCCAATCTTTCTTCAGGAGTTTCACGAGGTTGCCAGTTATCCCTGTGAGATAATGTTAATTAAATGCATATGTATTACATTTGTAAATTGTTTGCAAAATCGTACATTTGTTAATTGTTAGCAGAATATTGGTAAAAGGCAGTTACACCTATAGTTGTCATTTTGACAAATATTGGAAACTTAAATAATAAAGTTAATAAAAAAAAATTAAAAATCCACTTTAACCACAGCAGTGTTTTTATAAACTTTGAACCAAATTTCCATAACGCGACTCAGTCTTTAAATAAAGGGAACTTTATGGATTAATGCAAGTATGCAAGTTAATATGGTGAATGAAATATACCATAACTGTTCAACCAACAAAACCAATAGGACTGCAAACATGTGGTGAGAAAGATTGCTTTTCTCAAGGTCAATTTACAGTATTGAAATTTAAATAAAGTTAAAATAATAATTTACCGCTGATAATGTTGCACCAGTATAAATATATTATCCACACCAACAGCTAATGCAAGGAATGGAATCACTTCAACAATGATAAGAGTGAGTGGCACGTTAGCATAACTGAATATACCAAGTGCCATGACAACTGAACACAACACAATCATCACACCAGATAAACCAACAGTTAACTGACAATCAACCTGAATGAACGAAATCATCATCAGAATTTATAAATCAATTTTCTTGTTCAAAAACATTTTTAGTAAAAAAACCTTGTGGTTTATAATATTAAACATAAGTAAAACCATGTCATAACATTTGTGAACTAAAACGATCAACAAAATTTCTTTTTTGCAACTGTTTTTCTGTTTTCAGTTTAAATACAAACATCCCAATGTGTGTTTAAGGTTTACTTTCAACATCACTGATGATAGGTTTAGTTTTTTAAACTAAAACATGTGAAAATGACATAATTTCATTAAATAAAAGAAAGTTTTTTTGACTGTTCACACAAACCCAAATATTTAAATAAACATAAAGTCACACAAAGAAGAAACTAACCATTGTTCTTCCAAGCCTACAACTTCCAAATCTTCCGAGTGCAATTGCAACGTAAGCAAACATAATGAGATACGAAGCTATAATGGTCATCACATCTGCTCCAGATTCTCGATTAATTTCATCTTCAATGGACCGTTCCGATGTAAATGCAACGTTAAGTTTGCTACCATTCCTCTTCACATATTCCTTCATGAACTCAATGTACCTGAGATCATAGGCATTACATTTCATAAAGTTTTAGTAAAATCATGGTCGACAATGTTTTTTAAATGCAGTTCAAGCCATAGAGGTGAAACATAGAAAACCTCATTGTCATCAATTAATGTGGCAACATTACTTATCCAACTTACCTTTTCTCCCATGCCATTGCCTTGGCTAATTTTTTAGAGTTGTTATAATAATTCACAACAGGAAATGTTACAACTGCTGCAGTTGCTTCTAAGTAATTAGTTCCATTAAATCCACCCAAAGCAACCCATGGGAACACAGGCCCACCAAATGTTCCCAAACAAGACAGATGTAGTTTTGTTGCATCATCTATTGAAGCTGCTCCACTGCAAACATAAAACTTTTATTTAAATACACCTTAATACCACGTTGTTCATAGTGTTTTGTTGGTTTAACAGCCATGCTAATTTTTAATAAGTTTACTCAAGTAGTTTTAACTCCTAGCATAATTTAAATGACAGTAGTTTTAGGGTAGGTGCTTAATTATCTGTTCACTGCATTTTACGTTTGGCGCAAATATTTGGGGTGTTATTTGATTGACCCACCTCAGGCATGCCATCAAGTGGTCATGATAATCGGCTTCAAAGAAAAATCCTCCCTCGGAATAAGCTTCCTTATCAAGGGTGGCGTGATCATTTTGAAAGTAGTTAA
Organism: Ciona robusta; assembly: GCF_009617815.1. Classification (NCBI taxonomy): domain Eukaryota; kingdom Metazoa; phylum Chordata; class Ascidiacea; order Phlebobranchia; family Cionidae; genus Ciona; species Ciona robusta. Next base: position 403,421 of record NC_143236.1, read on the forward strand.
CCACTGACATAATGGTGCAGTTATTATTATAAGGTGCGAGTGGTTTAAGGCAAATATCTTTCAAAGTGACCGTCTCATCATCAAGCTTTGCTGTCAACCTTTCAACTTCAAGCTGTAAATCTAAAATCTGAAACAAAAAAACATTATTTCGCTGCACGTCTGCCTCCAACCCAGGGGTTACCAGTTCAAGGCTTGGACCATTATAAGCACAAATAGAACTTTTATTAACGTCGAACACTAAGTATAACATCATTACCTCATGCAAGACATCTTTTCTTAGAATGGAACCAAATGTAACATTGACTTGTTCTCCCGTACTACTTGAAGAGTATGGTTGATAATAAGTGGTTGAACTATTCTTTGCAGTGATTATCATTTGTTCAGTTCTGTTAAACAAATGTCATAGGGAGTTTTTAATGAATTGAACAAGGATTTATTTTACCCAAAAAGTATATGGGGATGGAGGTTATTTATTTAGGTTTATTAATTGTTAAGGATTGTGTTGAAAAAGCTCGGCTCGAGAAAAAAAATTATTCCAAAATTATTTATTTTTATTGACGCAGTTTTTATTATTTTATTACAAAAAAGTTTTAGAATTTTTTACTTCTTATAAAAAATCAGCTATGGTAACAGATGAGATGAAAACTTAATACCACATAATAATGGATACTGGATAATTTAATATTTACTAGGAACTTATGTTGATATATTTTGCACAGAATAATAATATCACTATGGAAAGTTAGTTGAACAATGAACATGCAGGTAAAAGTTGTAACATATTTATAACTCAGTAACAAACCTGTAGAAAGGACCAAAGTGTTGATCGAAATAATCTTTTCTTAATCGAGCTTCGCTTGATGGCGCTGACCATAATTCAACTGGATCGGTCGTTATTGTCATGAATTTTAAACCAAACGCAGACACACCAACCAATATAAACCCTGCATGTCACAATTGTGTTTCAAAAGTATCCAATACACAAATACAATATGCATACATTATTAGGTATCCGGATTTAAAAAGGAAATACCTATATGGCTATATAATTTGCTTATTATGTTTCTTCCTGCATTAAGTACAATATGCATGGTAACGGATCATTAGTGTAGTTGCATGAACATACATACCAGCAAGCAAGATAATAAATGGATGTCTTGCACAAATTATTCCCCATTTTCGGAAAGCGGATCTGAGTCCATTTTCAAGATACAACCCCCACCTTTCCACAACTCCTAATTCATCTTCACAATCCAATGGTTTGTCAAGACTGTAAGAAAAGGAAACTTCCAATATACCCAAGTAAAATTAAAGCATGATTTTTTACTTTCTCATCATAAAGAAACATGATGACTATCTGCTGCAAACTAATATTTAACCAAAGTTACCTGTTGGTTGTCCTGACCCCAAGGTCGTCATCACGGGCACTCACAGTGCTATCATCAACCACAGTACAACACGATTCATCAAAGGTTGAATATTTATTTCCACTCTTACAGCACAGATGCATTATAAACACCATGAATACTGTCAAATGATTGATACTTTTAAAATATGATTGTAGTTGAGTGTTTATCAATAAAATAAGCATTGATTCACATAAAAAGCGCCTGACTGTAAACATTTGTCCTAACCACCAACTTACCACAAAACCATTGCTAAACATAATGGTATTTTAAAAGTCTAAAATACTCTAAAAGCTTTAGGAAAGGCAGCTGAAAAGCTGGTGTCTTTTACATAAGCAAAGTTTCGCAGCAGTTACATTCTAAGCTAGTTTTATCAAAATCCGTAAGTTAAAATTTGTGACAAATACCTTGTTTAATAATTACTTACAGAAAACAACGCAAAATCCTCCATAAACAAATGTCATTGTAATATAATATCCGTCAATGCCAAATATTGTCCATGGTGGAGATGGTTTGGGGGGTTGTGGGGGGGGTCCTGCACATGCTGTTGGGCAATCATTGCAACTGCATGCACCTGTGGTTTACATTGATTAAGTTTCCCACGAACTGCGTATGTAATAAACATGTGTGCTGTGTGCAAGACTGGTAAATACTAATATCCAAATATTTAACAAGTTACTGAAAGTCATTGTACAAAATTAACCTGTTTATGGAACAATGTAACTTTAGTGATCAAGCTTATGTGTATGTAAACTCAACGTAACAGGAGGTTTGCCCAAGTTATATAATTAACCAACCGTCTCCATTTCTTTGTGTCTCGTTGCATTTGCCAGTTTGGTAATTCATTCCAACACTTGTGTCGTTTGAAAATGTGACGTCAATTTGAAATGGAGCGAGGCCATTACTGATACTGTTCATGTAGGTGATCCAGTTCTACAGAAAAATAATTTTATAATACCAACCGCCTGTGGTTTTTAAAACTGTGTTTGCTGTAAAACTTCAACAAATTAGGAATAGTTTTTATACAATGTGTGTGAAATTGTAAATTATGTAAGATTGGTTTGTAACAAACTGGTTTATAACCTTAACACAGGTGCACAGTCATAAAAACAAACTTCTTAGGTATTATTTTCGTTTTTTTTTGTGGTAAGGCAAAAATAGCTTATATTTACTTTATCAAAAATTCTTTGCCAAAATTACATATAAAGAAAAAAGTGAAAGGGTGTAAGAAAACAGTTTAATGAATATCATTCCACTAACCTGTGCATTACATTTGTCAGCATAAGGCCCGCACAAAAGATTTAACGCTGGTGTGTTCGTGGATGGACTGCTCACATGGCTACATGAATTAAACATGGATTCTGCATATTGGTTGGTCATGGTGTAGGACAACGTAGAAACATAAGTTTGGTTTTTTATCATGTGGATTGTGTCAGTTGATGTATCTGGGAAAAATATAAAGTGCTTAGCTGGAAGATTAATATAAATGCAACCCATGAATACTCTACAAAACAAAGTATGCATTATTGTACTTCTCATAGCCTACAAAGCCTTTAATACAACACCAAATATTCAATTTAATTTGATGTATGATATTTACATTTTAAAATGTCTTATGTATATAAACGTTAAACTTATTTATACCTGATTGCTTAAAAATTAACCTCTTACTTTTTAAAGTTTCTGGAGTGGTGAAGGTACTTTGATCTGTGCTGCAAGTCATTTCACAAAACATGGCCACGAAGTTGCTGAAACAAGCAGGACATCTTGAGAGGTATTGGTAAGGTAGTTGTAAGTTACTCTGAAGTGTCTGGAGTTGTTTGGTGCTGCAGCATGTGTAAGTCAAGTTGGGGCCTACAGATTACAGAATAATAAATACATGAAATTAAGAAATCAAATCAAATATTACTAGATCACCTTTATACATGTAAGGACATAACTGTAACAAGATATCCAAGCCAGTTTGTTCTTCTAATTTTTTTGCTTTTCCGTTGTAAAAACAGTTTAAATTTTTCTTGTTAAGAACATTAGTGGCACATTCATCATACATTATGCAATATCCATCTCTGTGAATGAAGTTGTCTTTACCCGTGGATGAAAACTGAGCGTAACACTGAAATCATAGAATATAAATGTTAATTATAATCTCGAACACAAGATGTTAATTAATAACTATATTTATACTTGTCGTAATAACGTAATAATGTTAGGTTCGCAAAATCATAGGATTTCTAGTTTCACTCCTAATATTTTAAAACTAGATACAATTACAAAGTGTCTATAGTTTTATACTATTGTAATATTCAACACCTTATAAAGCTATGTTACACTCTATTATAGCAGTTACAGATGGAAAATCTGCAATATGTTCATACAATGTAGAATAGAAAAAATATAGTAAACAGAATAGTTTAGATTATGGAATATATATATACAATGGAGAGTCATAAAGACTCATTTAAGAAAATTGAAAATAGACAAATAAAAACAAAAAGTAGGAATATGTTACGTTATATCACAAAGTCATGTGAGAAAATACAAAATGAGCTGAGCCATCAGAAACTGCCCCAAATGTCAGGAAATAATTAAAACGGATCACTGCCTGTGGCTATCAATGAAAACAGCAATCAGCAGTTTTTTGGATCAGGAACAGAGTACAAAGTTCATTAAACACCAGACCAGAGTTTGCAAACAAAGAAAACAGTTGTAAACTAGGTGAAGTGAGTCTTTTAACACTGTTTTTAGATTAATCCAAATTAAACAATTTATTATCATTTTAAATACAAAATAATATTCCTAATCGTATTTTATTTTTTTATTAAAGTTAATTTAACATAGTAAACGCACAGAAATAAAATATTAAACCAAAGCAAAATCAAAGTTTACCAACCTGTATTATAAGAACAAACAAAAATACGATAAAACAGAACGTCCTCTTCATTGCAAGAAATAATTCCTAGCTACTTTATTACAAGTTCTATTTGAAATCGTGCTATCTCTGAAACACCTTTAAAAATTGACAAATTGTGATAAGGTGGGGTAAGATGGGACATGTTTATTCATTTTTTGCCCTTTTCTGTAGTCAACAAAACATATTCTCTAATCATACAACTAACCAAAGGCCAGCAAATCTATTAAAGCAAAGTTAATTGTTGAAAAAACTAATAAAAAATGTAGGAAACAGAAAAAATGTAGGAAACAGATCAAATCCTCTTATTTGGTAGGCTTACTAGGCTAATGTCAGAATTTTTCCCATAGCAACACAGAGGATTAGTTGCTGGTACCAAGCAACTGACTAAGGGATAAATGCGCATGAATAAAAATAATATGACCTAAGGAAAATTGAATGTTAAAACCAGAACCATAACAAAAATAATAAAACTTTAAAAATATTACATTACCAGTACACAACATACAGATGTAAAGGCACACATAAATATATATAATAAATGTCCCACCATTATAAAATTAGGCACTTGTCAAAAATGCCTAAGACTAACTTCTAAGTAAAAAACAAACAAATAAATTAAGAAACATAAGTCAAACTGTCTTAATGTTCACCGTATAAAAGCAAATAAAAGTTAAACATAGAAAATATAACCTGGAGTACTCAGTTCCTTAAACGTACCAACCCAACCAACGCACCCAATCATATTAAACCCCACGCACATCCTACACGCACATTCATAGCAACCAAATCCTTTGAATGACACGCCCATGACGTCATGTCACACTGATCAGACGATCACGCCACTATTTACTCATGCGTGTCAAACAAATCTCTAGCACCATCTAGCTGTATTAAAAGTAATGTAAACATTTGACAATTTCGTAGAAATATTTTGTAATTTGATATTTATGAAATTTTGTTATAATTACTTAATGTATCAAAAGTGCAGTACATAATATAAAATTAAATGTTTGTATTAAAAGTTTTCACCGCAAACAAATGAAATGGAAGTTAAAAAGACATAATGGATAAAATATGTAAGGCTGAGTCTGTATATAAATATGTTGTAACAACACCGATAAAACAAAGACATTGGCCGTAGAACAGTATTGGCCTTTTGAAACGTCCCAGTATAAATGTTACATGAACAGTGGTAAGTATATACAGCCACAAGCTATACTAGTATTCACATATATATGTAGAGTAGGAAAATGGGACATGGGGTAAATTGGGAAACTTGTTTTATTTGTTTTTTAGAATCCCATATGGTCATAAATTAAAATTATGTTTCCGAGTCATGCAGGAGTAGGCTATTCCCCAGACTATATAATGCACGCCATAGTCCACTACCGTTTTTAACTGTATTAATCGTTAAATAGAAATAGTGGAATAAAAATTAAAATAAGGCTAATTTTTTTAATGCTCGGTAAATTACACTGGCCAAATTTATTAGTTAAATTTGTATATATAAAGTTTATTTGGTAAATAAGCTATAGTAAAGCCAGGTAAATTTGTTGGATTACACTCGAATGTGGAATAGTCTTATTATGAAAACAACTTTTTAATTTAGTCTCCAAATGGGTTGTCTAAAATCTATCAGTCACACAGAAAAAAAAACCTACAAGTTTTTTCGTTGCCCTGCCGAGCAACGATAAATCAAGTTAGACTTAGTTCATTCATATTACCAAAAAATATACGAAACGAAATTGTTTCATATATACTTTACTTTTACTGCAATGAATGGCAAACCAAATGACAGTTTGTCTCGTAGCAGAGATAGAGGTTGTCTTAGGTTTGCCGCTCTTACCTTGAACAATATGTGAATATTTTTTAATCAAATGTGCATATAACAGTTTACACAACCCATTTATGACTTCGGGTTGAGCACTAATCGTTACGTTTGTTTTGCACAAGGACACGCACCGTAATATCGGTAGCAACACTGATCCTAAAATCCGGTATTCCAAGGTGAAGAGACAATATACACCATTTATTTACAACTGTCACAAATGTACACTCATACATATAGCTGCTGGTACTGTGTGATAAGATGGGATACCGTTAGCAACCCAAATCGCATATTTTTAAATGGGTAACAACGCTCTTTCAAGTCGCGGGGCTACGGTTGTTCGAGTCGCGAAGCTACCGTAAATTTGTAAATAGTCTTTGTTTACTACCAAATGGAACGAAAAAAAAGCATAAAAACAAGTCCCATATTACCCCACCTTTGTACTTATACTTTATCTATCAAACACTCCATTATTTTCTTCTGCATACATGTGTTTATTGTTTAAACAACACGGCTAATAGGTTATATAACGGTTGATTTGTTTAGATTTCTCCATCAATCGGCTCTTCTTCCTCATCATGATGTTGAATGAGTTCTTGATCAGGATTCAACGTTTCTGTTTAAACATTTACACTTATTTGTCTTATAAAGAGACAAAAATGGCGCAACTATGCTGTTTTATGGACAATATAGTCTCACTCGAACACAAACATGCTATTGTTTTAATTGCCAAGGTACCTAGTTACACATTTCATTTGAAGAGGCCGATATTATTTTTTAACAATTATTTCACAAAAACCCCCTAGCCGTCTGTATTCACGACTTATTCGATCATAACAGAACATGAGGCCCATTAACACTGTCTTACTTTCCGATATAAGCTCATCCATTTCATCAAGCATCTTTTGAGCATTGTCTTCTCCGTATTCTTCCTTTAGATCCGATTCTATCTTCAACATCTCACGATTGTATGCACCCTGGTCCTGGGGGAAGCAAATTTTATATTTTTGTTTAAACCACAAAATGCAGCACACGATAAATAGGAGTCAAGATTGAATATATAGTGTAACATAAACATTCACCAGGTTATTATAAAACCAAATTTACATAAACATCAAATTCATGATGGTTGTGGTACAGTTGTTAGCTCGACTGCTTCTATAGTAATGAGGTTACGCTTATTAGGCTCTCGCTGCTGCGATTCATAGTGTATGTGTTCTTGTGCAAGCCACTTAACAACAATTGCTTTAACTCAGTGGTCACTTCACTATAACGTGGGTAATTTGTAAACGGACAGGAGGTATATGAAACGGAACATTCGTGTTACAAGTACATTCATTACCCAGCTATTACTGTTAGAATCTAAATAAGTTAAATTTATTCGTCTTACCTTATCTTTTAATTCACACAACTTTTTAAGACGTGAGTCTCCAAAATACTTCGCAATGCGAACCACGTGACCCGCCACCTTTCCTACTTTCCTGTGCATGGAAGTAGTTGAAGTTTAAAAGTGAATATATAGTTGATGTTAACATATAAAGACTAATATAACTTCCGCAACTATACAACGTATATACTAACTTCCACACGCGACGACGACGAGAAGACCTTCGGCGCTTCCAGGCATTAGAGTTGATAACCAAAATGCAACACACAACCAACAGCAGTTTCCAATTCATCTAAACAAAAAGCGCTATAACACACCATGTGACCGCAAGACAAGAATCTTAACTTACCTTTGCTTAAAAAGTAATTCTCGCAAAAGATCGAATTTATATTGCTCATATCAGAGATTGTTCTTCATCCAATGCTTGCATGTAAGTAACGATTCGTGCATTATTTATACTTGTAGCCGACATGTAGGATGATGGTGGCTTCTAAAAAAGATTGATCGGTTATGTTTATTATTTCAAACTGTTGCATATAATCTTTGCGGATGCCTGACATGCATACGAGTTCCGTTGCTTATTATGTTAATCTCAACCAATCGGATGTTGTGATATCCTTATACAAAAGTTTATGACCTTACATAATATATGTGTCAGATTCAATGTTTACCCTTGTTATTACCTGGGTAAAATACATTATAATTAACAAAAGTTTTGAACTAACGATAGTTCAGCAAGTCGAAACTGCAGTAAACCAACGACCCAATAATAAAAAATCGTTGAAAACTTCATACTGCAACCATTGACAAATTTAACTATAAAGGGTGGAAAACTACATGTAGCCGTTAGGTTGTTTTACTTACCGTCAAGTTCAATAGTTCAAGCGGGTAGCGGATCTGAATGAATGAATGAATGAATGTAACTTACTTTACCCTCGCGTGGCCGGAAAACGACAGTCGTTATAACACGGTTGTTCATACACCTCGTGCCAGCTTACGAGTTACTAAGTATGTTCCTTAGTGGGTGATTATTGTTTTGAATTTTTACCTTTTTTAATATATGGCTAATAATTTGGACAACCCATTAGTGTCCACTGGGTTGGAGTAATTGCCGTTAAGTGTCTTGCCCAAGGATACATACACCCACAATGGTAGCATCGACGAGCCTTGAGGCAATATAACCTCTGGGTTACAGTTATAGGCGCGCTATAACCACTTTGCCACGGCGAAAGACTGTTATTAACATACTATCGCTTTGTTGGGGATTAAATAAAAATATATACAGGAATGAACTATATTTTGGCTATAGGTAACAACAAGAACAAACGTTCAATCTGTAACATATGTATAAGGTTCTAAACTTTTATATAAGGATGTCACAACATCCGATTGATTGAGATTAACATAATAAGCAACGGAAACCACACATGACAGGCATCTTCTTAACCCTTGTTATAAAGAGTTTATGAAAAAATTAATGTAACTTCATCCTCACACACGGTTGTTCTATTTCATACACCTCGTGCCCGTTTCCGAGTTACCACATATGTGAATTTATGGAAGATTTATTTTCTATATGGCTTATAGGACAATACAAGACCACTGGGTTGCAGAAAGCGGCGTTAACTGTATCCCTCAAATCCGACCAGCATTTTAGCAGCGACGAGACTTGATCCCATCACCTCTGGGTTAGAGGAAGGATTGTTTATTACTGAGCCACGGCGCCGGTCACCTATAGTAGTTGAAACTAGATAGCCTTTCGTCATAAAAAAAACGACAAGTCAAGATTAAAAAAAATGTACAAATATGTATTTTACAAACCTGGAAGGGCTTTATGTTGAATTTTAAACTTACATTATATACTGTTAACCTTGTTAATTGTCTTGAAAATCGTTGATAATTGCCAAAAACACAATCAGAATATTTGGATATCAAATGCTAAAGCTGTCCCATCTAACTCTTCAGTACAATAATAACGAAAACTAAAAATTTGTATAGTAGGGTGGGGGAGATGGGACAGCTTATTTTTGTTGTTGTTTATATCTCAAATTAAAGTCATATTGACCCCTATTTTCTTTATGCTTATATCTCAGTGTTTTTTTACAAAACTAAAACTAGTTTTATGAGACAAAATCAAACTGTACGAAATATTCAAGGTTGTTTTATGAAGCTATGAAACTAGTTTAATCGTTCGCACACGCAAACTGAAAAAATCATTGCCTTTACTATGATTTAGCGAGCATTAAAAAATGGCACTTTACTATTTCGCATTTTTTTTACCTGTTCAAAGCATACTGTTTCTATTTTAGATATTTTTTAATATTTAAAAACAGTAATCAGCTTTGACGGGCGTTTTATAAGGTCGTGATAATACTGTCGAATAATTCTGTAACCTTATTTTCCTGGTTATCATTAAATGGGGGTCCGTAAAAAGAAAATTAAAAAAGAGTCTCGCCTGACAAAGCGTCCCATCTTCCCCCACCCTACTAGGTATATATAAAAAAGTGTAATATATATATAAACCTTACTTATGTTTTAACTTTTCGCTTGAACATAGCTACACTATTCTGACTGATATCTTTTCTCATATTAGTTAATTTTTACCCCCTCTTCATATTAAAATGTTCATAATGTCTCCTTGGTACCTGATGTTGGCTACTTTTTTCCTTAAAAATTATACTTCTAATTTGGACAACTCATGAGTGAGGAACAATTTGAAAGCAATTACTATTGAACTGTGTTAACTAACGCACGCCCCAGTGAAGTAAATATTTTATTCACCGTCGGTACTGCGGACCAATCTTCATTTACAACAAAACCTACCGAAGATAGAACATGAACTACGTTGCAACACACAGTTAAGTTGTATTAGCATTTGTACATAAGAGATTTGATACAATGACACTCGTACACAAACATTCATGGTAAAAATTTGATATATCTATTAAGTTATCAAATATTATTTGAATTAATGTGACTTGTTACTTTTAGTTAAGGCAGGAATTATCTTACATTACAGTTACAGCATACAAAGAAACAATACAGATATTTCATGAAACAATTAAGGTACAGCAGATATATTATAGAGAACAAAAATAAAGCGACAACATAAAAGAATATTTACAAAGTTTGTAGTTTGTTTATATTTGTAGATTTTTATTGTGCAAGATATAGTTTGTGGATATTCACATTTGTTTTGCTGGTAGTTTATTCAAATGACCGGTTGGTTAGAATAAGTGGAGCACACAAAGTCCACATGTAGATAGCGAAACAAATCCAACAAGAAGATATTTTGACCCACACAGCCGGCCATGTACTTTCCATTGTCTTGAAATCCATTCCAGGTCTGTATATGAAAAACACAAATACTTGATATAATATTATTTATTATGTTACTTCTGCTATATCAGGTATAATGTAATAAAAACTGTTTTAGCTTCTCCAGCATAACAATTTTCTCCTGCCATTCGACAATACACTTAATGAAAAGAACAAAAATAACGTTTTCATAACGGAAAAGTCAAAAGTCTATATTGAGATATAAATTACTTTATTCAACCACAGTGTGACGATAGTTTAAGGGAAGCGCGACAGATGTGATTCATGTGAAGCTTTCATTTTATAAACAAACATGAGTTCGATGGACAAAATGAAACTAACGTAGTGACCTTGCAACATCTGCTTTAACAAATCAAAAGCAACAAAATAATGTAATAATTTTACTGTTCAATTAAATTGATTCAAGGTTTTATAACACTCCTAATCATTACTTTATTAATACTTTCGCACCAAACTGTCATACTGGTGATTCAGGTTTTGCCACATAAATTAATGATGTCCTCTATGTTATGAATGTTTTATATCAACCAAGATGAAACATTCAAAATACCTAACACCTGTGTGTGTGTACCTACCTGTACCAGTTGGTCAATGTCATCATAATATATAAAGCTGCAAGAAAGAACATGAAGTGAAAGAATGAATAAGAGTAAGCAACTCCATTCTCTTCGTTATCATAAACTTGATGACCTTCTTCATTCTGCACAAGATTCTGCTTCAAAAAAAGGAAAAAGGTAATTAGCTGCATAGATTTTGTTTCAACATACTTTTTGTATTCAACTACTGATACACATATATGTAAACAAGCTTGGACACCTCCTTAAAGACTTTTGTCTATAATTATTTATCTGATGAAAGGTTAACCACCGAAATAACAAGTTATGCTTACTAATTAGGAGAGTTACAAAAAAAGATTATTGGTAAAGAATTGACTAAATGATTATTAACTTTATTTTATATAAATTTAAAGTTTAACACTCATGTAAATATTGTAGTATATTAACCTTGGTGTCATCTGTGTTATCATCATCAAGCATGACATTTTCATGTAAAGTGAGACGACCAACATTGTCTTGAGTTGATGATCTGATACTGTTATACAAAAGATTATTTTGATGCAATACATTGAGGTAATATGATAAGCAAGACACCCACACGAAGTGGCAACTATTTCAAGACACAGCAACAACTCCTACGTATTTCCACACAGCTTTAAATAACAAACTGTGCAATTTTAAAATAGAAACTGCTACTTTATATTCAGACAAGCTAAACACATTGCTAATATTCCTAATTAAAACTATAAGCAGGTCAATTTTTATACAAAAAACATTTTTCTTTCTTTAGAATAAAATATTGAAATAGATTTTGTATGGATTATTTTTCCTCACTGTACCAAACTGCGAACACTTGTAGTTTGAAAGTATGTGGTTATGGGTGGAAACTTTTTTAACTGTGGGGAGGTAGTGATGATTTAACATGCAAAACAAATTTCACCATTATTTGTTTATAATATTTACAGAATAATGTAATATTAAACGTAATATTTTTATTTTTGTAATAATGTAATATTTTTGTAATATTAAAATTCCAGGGTTGGGATGTACACCACACCACTCGTGGTTTGTGGGCTGAAAATGTGATGTCTCACCTTGAGTACAAGACACAAACAAAGAAAACAAACAACCCGATAATGCTTTGTGCGTCCCACCACTGTGCAGTTGGAGGGGTGGGTGTCGTAGCAACCGATCCATTTATACTGATTGGAATCCCACCGCTGATTTTCTATCAGGAATCATAAAAACAATTAAATTAGATATTGACCATGCAAATTCATGACAGATCAACTATATTGCAGTAGATTGAAAATGTACCAATACATGTAAACTACTTGTATTACTAGACTGTTTTATCATAAACAATACACAGTGATTAGGAAAATAAGTTAAATATTACTTGTGCGATTGTTAGCAAGCCAGGATTGCAAGTTTTGTCGGGTTCATTGTTCATAGCAGACCATGTGAGATAGATGCAGTAAGCAGAAACGACTGACGCTTGTAGTAATCCACTGCGTGGTTGTGCTGAATATATGTTGGTTATTCTTTAACAGGCATAATGTATTATGTATCATCCAATACAGGCATAACATAAATAAAAAACCTATATTACGTATTGTTTATAATGTATGACAGCATTATTCAACTGTTTTGCAGGAACTAAATAAATATAAGGCACAAATTAATAGCAAAACTTTAACTTGAATTTTCAAAACCATTTTTAGTACACACTAAATAAATTTAAACAACTGATGATTTAAATTAATTTTGCCAGAGAAGTTGCAATAGTGAGAGTCTAAATTATATATTATTTAATACAATACAAATAAAAGTTCTTGAAAACCACACAAACAACAAACAAAACCAAATGGCGGAGCATATGGGGTAACAAGGGGAACATTCTTACAAGTCATTAAAACTACATCTATGCCTTACCATCTTGTATTTTAGGAAGCACGGCCACGACTGAACAAACCACAGTCAGAATCAACGTGAAACTGATGAAGAATTTGTTCAAAGCACAATCACCCTGGAGAAGTAAGAAGTCATGTTTATACCATAAACAAAACGTTTATTATCAGAAACCTTTAATATATTACGCCACATTTATGAGGTGTTGCGCAAGACACTAAAATACAATTTCTCTAACACAGTGGTACCTTAGATGTGTTGAGCAAATTTTCAGCTAAATCACCACTGAGCATGCGAGAATAAACAATACAATACATATACTTACATTAGTATAGTAAACATAGAATAGCACAGTAGCTGTGATGCAAACCGCGTAGTTGAAGAAAGTTGCGATCAACAGAAGAATGGTCCAACATCTTGGAGAATCTGCCTCCTCACGTTTTTCCAACATGTAATCATTCCAAGAGTGAGCAAAGTCAACCAATAACACCAACTAAAATATTCAAGATTAATGCAATTAAGTTTCGGAAACATGGGATATTACTCTTTTGTTTCTAAAAATCGAGATGAAAGACAAAGTATGAACATAAAAATAGAGAATATATCAATAGTGATGTTTCATGAACTATAGTTATAAACTTTATATCTATGCAGACATTAACTGTATTTAGTTCAAATTACTTGCTACATATAGATAAACTGTATGCCTAACCTGTAAGAATAAAGTCTTATATAGAAACTCACAAAATCATATTCACATACAAAGCACACGAGATCCACACAAAAACATAAAATCAACCAAAAATAAATGAGTGAAAAGTAAACTGTTTTATAAAATTTTATGAAATATCACTAAACAAAAAATTTACTATTGAATAAAAGAGGATATTTTTGAAATAAAGCAGGTTGCTAGTTAACTGTGGCTCTAAAATCAATATTTGAAAAGCAGAACAAATCAATAGTTGATGCACATTCTGTATTATAGTTTGACAAATAAAGAAAGGGATTCCTTACTTGAATTAGAATGAAACAGAAAGCTCCTGCCATTCCAATGTAATAGAATGCCACGCTAAAATCTCCACGTGGAATATAAAATGCACCAACTGTAATTCCAATCAGGGCCAAAAACTTAAACAACCAAAATCTAAAAACAAAGTATCATTTTAAAATGACGATGTAATTATTAAAGGTGTTTAAGTATAAGTGATGGTGCCATAGGTAATCATCGGACAGGGTTTGGCTCTTCTAAGAAAGCAAACGGTCGAACACTAAATTATTTTTATTTAGTGTTTGCTTTGAACAGTCAAACCCTATAGTGGGTTCAAGAACAGACAAAACATGGGAAAATGTTGTTTGTTGCTTTGTACAATGAATCAACAGGACAAACAAACTGAATGTAAACAAACAGATATGAAGATAGTTACACAGCTCACCCATTGTGTACTTTTGCTCTTGGGTCTCGACTACTCTTCACATATAGCATTAGAATACAGAAGAAAGCAAAAAAAGCTGCTACACTGAAGCAAACTCTGGAAGTAAATAAGTTAGTTTGTAAAGGAATGGTCAATCTGTGTGTGTTGAAACAGTTTCTTTATGCTATGTCACTATTTTGCTTTTCATACCAACGAAAATTGCAAAATTAGTATACAGATGCTAAAATGTGATCTGAAGCCCCCTTTTTTCCACTCCAGCGGTTGGATTTTTGGTTTCGATATGAAAAAAAATGCCCTAACAACTGCTTCAGAAATATATACATAACTTAATTAGCAAAGCATCAACAATTGATATAAATTAAAGTTTCCACCATAGCAACAACATTTAGTAAGTTATTATTTCTGAACCATAATTTTTAATGATGATGTTCTTACATACATTTTTTTTATTTGACAATTTACTTAAATAACCGGAAAAACATGTTTTATT
Source organism: Ciona robusta (assembly GCF_009617815.1). Taxonomy (NCBI): domain Eukaryota; kingdom Metazoa; phylum Chordata; class Ascidiacea; order Phlebobranchia; family Cionidae; genus Ciona; species Ciona robusta. The sequence continues at coordinate 418,683 of NC_143236.1, forward strand.
GTTTGTGCAAAACCGTTTTATTTAGAAATGTAATTTATAAAGCTGTTTATTGCGAAAATTTAATAATAATGTATGACCAGCATACCCATTAGTAATGTTGTAAAACAACACTACGTTACAGATACTTCCTGTTAAATGACATCACATACACAACCTGTGCATGTATATGGCTTGACGGACCACAGGTTATAAAAAATATTCTTCATAACATATGATACAAATTTAAAAATTTGAATTTTTATGTTGTCAAATTTAATTAATTGCACATTTGAAGAGAAAATGAATTTGAAAATCACCTGTACACGGCCAGATAGCCAGCAAGCGAACCACAATCAACAAATCCTTTTATTGGATTAAAACTTTCCTCATTCTTGCAAAATGTTGGAATCTAAATTATGTTTAAAAATTAGAATGAAAATAAACATTGGATAATGAGTTTTAAACGAATGTTTATTAGTTGTATAGATTTTTTTAATTTAACATGCCAAAAGGATCTTTTTTATGTACAATCGAAGAATAAATTAAAACAAACCAATCTTTTTACTTTTTTCAATTTTTCCTCCAAGCCAGGAATCAACATGAGGGAAGCGACAATTGTACCAAGGAAGAGAAACATAGCATAGACTATTCGTGTTGAAGTGGAGTTTTTACACGAAGGACAAGCTTTGCAGCACAAACTGCATGCAGCACTTCCACAACAGCATGCAAGCTGTAAACAAGTTTGTTAAACATTATAAAGGTAAAATTAAAAAAATTGGGTAAAACTATTACCTGCGCTGCACCACAAGTACCAAGGACTGCTCCCATTTCTTCACAAATGTAAACACAGATTTAAATTGACAAGTAGGTTTTATGTTAATCTAAAAACACAAACACAAGTTTGTTAGCATGTAACTATTTACATTACTTAAACAAATTCTGTTTAACTGCAAAAGCACGAATAAAATAAGCACACAAATATACATGAGCTGTAACAAAGCAACTTAAAAAATAATTATTAAAACCAAATGTTTACCATTTAAATTTAATTCTTTAAAACAATCATAACATTGCATTTAACATTGCTCCAATTTCATACAATTGTTTAAAATACGAAATTGCACTGATGTAATAACAAGTCAAACATGAATTTTTAAACTAAATTTGGAAAACTTGATGGCATGTGTGTTGGGCAGTATAAGCAACATGACTCTGAGATTGTATGTGACCTCGGTATGTGCACCATTTTACCAATGAGACTGGTTGTGACAGATGCTAATATATGACTTAATACTACAACCATGTGCACAGTCATACTTGGGATCACAAAATTATGATATAATATGACCTAAAATAATTAATGTAACATTTAACTGTGGGCGGTTGCATTAAATAAAGTTAACATAATTAGGATTACTTAATGAGGAAGTATTTGCAGGCATAATCTATAGCACGGCTATACTTTGAACAAAATTTAAAAGATTGCAAAGCCTCCTATAAATTAAAATACTTGTAAAACAACATACATAATTTGAAAATTCAATATGTTAGTAATATAAGAATTAATATAACATCTGTATACTATGTAGTGTGTAAAATAGGACATTTGGTTAAAACACTGACATATCAACTTGTTTAAGATTTAATGCGATTAACAGGTTTTTTATAACACAATAAATTACTTAAAAGCTGGGAAAAACACATAGTGACGATCATGCAGGACACAAAATAAAATAAATGAAATGTAATTTAACAACAATAAAGGACAAGGTTATATACAAGAATTTGGGTGGTATTTGGTTAGCTGCACTGATTTGCCCAAGGCCTTTAAAAGATGTTCATCCATTTAATGATAATGGATAATAATAACAAACAAATTTTTCTGCTATAAATAATCCAATATGTTAGATTGAAGCTAAATAAAAACAGATAAAATGGCATTAATACTTATAAGATTGGTGTTATAACATTTATTAACATGTTGTGCACACTGCATGGGAACTAGCATGGTACTGTGAATAGTGAATACATGGGAACCAACACATCAAAGTTTTTTGATTATTTGCATGCAGATAACAAACAATTATGCAGACCTTTACATTAAATAGATTTAAATATTCGAGCCAATCTAAATTTAATACTTTTAGTCTTAGTAATTTGTTTAAATTAATTCCAAAGTAAACATTGTGGATTCAACTTCTTTAAACAAGTATAAAAATATGTGAATGTGGCTGCAAGTGCAGATAGAATTTGTTGGGCAGTATACACATTACATGTCACATTGTGTTGAGTGCTGCTAAAATATATTTACTCAACTTTAAAAATTGTAGATTGATAGAAAGTAAGTGTTATTTAGAGACACCATTCTCTTTTTTGTGTCAAGTTTGCGAAGACTTTTTGATAATAATGTTTGTTTCATCAGCACTGCTATCTGCTTCATCATAATCATCATAATATATCGGACGGGCTAACCCCTCCTTATATACTCGCAGTATTGCATCACATACAAACTTAAACTGGCTTGGCGTTTGTATCATCATAGCACGCTGATCACGCATTGCTCGAGCAATTTCAATCGGATATACAGGCTGGTTTGCCTCAATTAAACACATGGCAGTTTCCATAGTAATTAATACACCAGTCCTTCCAATACCAGCACTGCAGTGAACAGTACTAGGAATGGCCATACCAACTCGATTCTGACGAACACGAAGCACAAAGTCAAGAAAATCACTGGAATCATCAGGCACGCCATGGTCCGGCCAAGCAATATACTGCATTTGTCTAATATCTCTTCCCTTGGTCAGATCATTACCATTCACTTCACCATCTTCATTACATTTGTACAGTTTAAAATCCCTGAACGCAAAGGAAGGTGTAACTTCTTCTGTTACTGATTCAATAATGAAGGGACCAAACTGAACACTTGTTCCACCATCAGGCCAATACTGATGACATTTCGGGCGCCCTCTTTCAACTACTGTGGTTAACATAACTATAAGTGTCGACTTCTGTTCCCATACCATCTCCCAAAAATCAAAACTTGTGTTTGGTAGTGGGCCTTGGCAAGCAATGTACCGGTTTGTCCAGTTATTCCCTGGAATAAACATGTTGACATAATTAGCATTGATGTAATCTGTATCCACAATACCATTTAATATAACACGAGTGCTGTCATAAGGAGAAATATCCCGATATCGATTTTTTGTTACATTCTGAGGAAGTCTTGCGTCATTCATAGTAGCACCAGGCTTTTTTCTATACAGTGCATCAAACATATCGAGTATTTGACCGCTGTCCAACATATCTTCCAACCACTGCATGGATCGCTCAAGAAGAGCACCTTCATCATCATCTGCACCAACAACTTCCCCTACATCATCGGTCAAGACTTCAACTTCATCTTCATCTGCTTGATTTTGTGGTTTCACAATCAGCACCAAGTGTCCAGTGTGATGCTCCCTTGTTGAACGGATAAACCGAACAACTTGTTCATGGGAGTGAGAGGAAATATCACGTCCGTTTATTTGTAGAACTTCATCCCCCTCATTTAAAGCAGGAGTGCACATGGCGGCAGGTGACCCAGCAGCAACTTTAGATACTAAAATTGGTATATTTTGATCAGCTCCTCCCTTAACATTAAAACCATAACGACCTTCTAAATCTGGTTTGATTCGAATAATAACCAAATCATCAGGAACTCCATTCATCTGACCACTTGACTGGTGAGGGAAGGGAATAGGGTTGGGAAGCATGTATGACTTTTCTGTGAGAGAAGTGAGCACACTGCTGGTTTCACTACCTGTGGTAAGCACAGACAACTCACTTGCAGCTGTTTCATCGGCCTCCCCAGCTGTTTCAGGTCTAATGTGAATCGTTCTATAAGATGCAGTTAGTGCTGGATCTCCAGTGTGATACTGTATTGGAATTTTGACGGGAGGTGGAATTTCACTATTATTATTTGATTCATAATTAGCATTAACAAACAATTTTGGTTGTGAATGAGCAGACTGCATGCTGGCTTGTTGCTGATGGAGCATCACCATCATTTGTTCATCTGTCATCCCTGATTCACCAACACCATAAGAAACTGAGGGTGGAGCACTTAATCTACGCGGAGCTTTATCTTCATTCCTACTCTCACCATTGCAGGCAAGTGACATGTTATCTTTGGATTTAGTTGAGGCAGCTCTGGTTCTTAAATATCGCTGACGTTGTGTCAAGTCATCAGTTGACTCATCATTTTCCCTGTCTTTACCTCGCCCACCTAAAGTAAGATAGCTGAAGAGATGTTTCTCCTGTCTTGCCATTTCATCCTCTTGTTCAGGTAATCCATCATTAGCAACATGTTGATGACCGCATGAACGACTCATACATCGATCCAAGCGATAGAAGGAGTGAAAATCAACACAACTTTTCCACAATCGTTTACAAGCCCTGTAGTTTTCCATATGAAAGCTGTGAATTGGTTCAATCGCATTAACTTCCTTTTTTGCTGCAGATCGCAGTTGGACATAAAACTGCTTTCTCTTGAAAGAAATCTTTACTATAGATGACCATCGAAACTCATTCTTTTTGAAGCCATTCTGATAAAGCAGCATCCCTGTTGAAGTCACGCCAACATCCAAATCTTCTTCATCATTATCTTTAGCACGATGCATTTCTATCCCGTACATTTCAAGTTTTTGTGACTTCTTAATAAAATAATATTCTGCTTGAGATGGGGAAAGTCCCCTGTGCATTTTATGCAAGTGAATCACTTGTGCTTCAAATTCCTCTGTTTGGTTCGGAATAAAACGAAATTCAGCAACATAATTTTTTTTATGTTCAGCACTGTTAAAATCTCCAAGTTCCGATTGAACTGCCAGCGCTGCAATAGAAGCAGCTTCTGACAAAGAACACTTCAGTCGTCTCTCAAGCAAATCTAACTTGATTTGCATAAATAACTGGTAGCGGGTAAACTCATCTTTCATGGTTGATAGGTCAGTTGCGTAAAATTTGACACGGAAGAACAGAATGTATGGATAACCTCGCTTAAACTGTTTGCGAATGGATTTGGTTGGATCCAACCATCTCATTGTATCAGGGACATCGTTGGGAAACTGAAGGCCGAAGAATTTAATTTCAGTTACTCGTAAATGTTGGAACACAAGGTCTAGTAAGACTTGACCCCGATCGCGCTTGTTTACTTTGAACACTACTTCTGTGTGATCCAACAAAACAACCGAGATGTTTACGTTGGATTGTTTCTTTTCTTTTGCAGGTTCACGCACATTGTAAGTACCAGATCCCGTTAAAAGGTTACGAGAAACTGCAGGGCTTACTTCTTTTACCGCACTCATTCTCCAACTACGAGTCGGAAACTTTTATCCGAAACATTTGAATATATGCAGTCTTAATTTAGTCACTTTAATAACTCATCTATTGGAAACAAAATGTATTTATTCTCACAAATGTATTTATTCAATAATAACTAACATAACGAACATATGGGTTAATTAACATGTAAAGTGCTGTGATGGGATATATAACAAAAGGTTTAATTTATCTCTTCAAAGACAATAATAAAGAACAAGTTATTAAAACAAGAATAAATTCCACTTAACGTAATATAAAGTACAAGCAAACGCACCCAGTTACACTGCACCTTAATCTTATATAAAAATCTTTCGCCTTTACACAAGTATACTTTATAAAGACACACAATAATTATCTTCTTAAATTTGCTCCCTGATGCAGATATTGCAAAATCACAAGACAAGGAAATTAGTATACACCGCCGCTAGTGTTTGACATTTATTGTGAGAAATACTCCCCTTAATACTTTATTTTCTGTCGGAAAACAAGTTTTTGTGCACCTTAACGACGTTTCCTCTTAGTATTGGAAATATTACTGAAGCTAAGTTTTAAAACCATGGTTTGTTGGCATCTTGGCTGTGTTGGTTTTGTATAGGCTACTCATACATAATGAATAAATACACATAATTTATCTTCGCGTGGCCGGAAAACGACAGTCGTTATAACACGGGTATTTCTACACTTCGTGCCAGCGTACGAGTTACCATAAATGTTACTTGGTAGGTGGTTACTATTTTTTTATAATGGGCGATGATTTAGGACCATTAGTGACCACTGGGTTGTAGCAATTGCCGTAAACTATCTTGCCCTGGGACCATGGCGACCTCCGCCGTGCCTAGGACACATACGGCTGTGACGGGGCGAGCCTTGAACGGCTGTGACGGGACGAGCCTGATGATAGCGGCGACGAGCCTTGAACCCATCGTGCCAGCTTACGAGTTATCATGTTTGTTACTTTATGGGTGATTTTTATTTTTTTTATGTATCTGATAATTTGGACAACCCATTAGTGACCACTGGGTTGGAGCAGTTGCCGTTAAGTGTCTTGCCCAAGGACACATATGCCCACACTGGTAGCAGCGTCGAGTGAACCCATTACCTCTGGGTTACAGCATAGAATACTGAATTCTATGGTTACAGGCAGGCGCGCTAACCACTATGTCACGGCGCCGGACCATAACAGTGTACACTACTTATTTTTTCTTTTCTCCCTACTCGCTCATTGGAATAGGTTGTTTGCTTTTCACTCGGCGTCTATGGTAACGCTTGATCTCGTGTAACAATGTGAGTACGCTTGGATAATACAGTAGCTACCAGTATCAGATTGCTTATCAGGTCAATTACTGTCACTGTGAGTGGCGAGTGAAAAGATTTAAAGCTTTGATTAAAGGATAATTAGAGCATATAGTAAGATGCACAAGACGGATAAAAAATTAGAATGGGCAGGCAGGCTAGCAGCGGTGTTATTAAACGACGCAACGGATACGCTTCGGTGGTTTCTATTGGAAAATTTACCGAGAAGCGGTAACTGTGAACCAGATCTTAATAAAGTAAGCTGTGTTTTTGTGGTATAACTATAGTATACTGAAGTGACTCACTTCACTTCAGTATACTATGGTATAACGCTCACCACGGCACATACTACTAGCGAAACTGCGCTTACCGTGAAAGAATGAATGGAACTTATTTCACAAAACGCCCATGATGGTATAGCAGAGGCTTAAAACCGTCTGCTCTGTTGTGCCGGGTGAATTCTTCAGTATATATTTCTTACCAAATACTTTTAATACTGAACGGATCAAAGTAAAACATGTATTTATAACAGATACTGCAAGAAAACAAACAACTGTTCTTTAAACTTCGGGATAACACGGAGTCCACTAAGGTAATAAACAATGAGATGTATGATATTTTATTCCCGGAAGATGGAAATGAAATAAATGTCGCTGATTTAGAAATCCAACTCATCTTCGTTTTAATCCGGTAATTTAGCCTACTAAAAAGAATATTATGAATTTTTTTACTGATGCTCAGTGACTATTTTTAACTGATGATCCTTTCCAAAACTTATATCCATGATGGTGCGTTTTAACCACTGTCGTTTTACTGTTGTTTCCACTTTTTTGAATGTTAAGTTGCAAACTTTTATTGCTGTGTGCATGTCATGTCTGCACATTTAAATTTTAGATTTTTATGTAAATTGCGTTCTCCGTCGTGGGATTGGTGGAATGTCGAACCACGTGATCATCAGACCAGTCCATTGTATGACGTCATCAGAGTTGTGAGATTCAAAGAACAAATAAAGAGTTTGGTTTCTAAATTTCCCAAATTTTCAGAAAAAAAAACAATAACTCTTGTTTTCAGGCATTGTTCATGATTATGACATAACAGAAGAAATTTTCCAATCTAAATGGTGCTATATTACGTCGATTTTAGATAAACTCGATTGCTATAAATTGTCCGCGAGACGTTGGAAAGATGACGTATTCGTTTCTGATGACGTCATATGTGTTTTTACCAAACTGACAGAAACCATGAGGTGGCATACTTTGGAACTCTCAGAACGAGATTTGATTTATCTAAATCAAAAGCAAAGTAGGATACTTAAACTTACCGAGGTGGGCATTAAGGGTTAACTTTAATGAACATCGTAGTATATAAATACATTTATGTGATAGGGATGCTTGAACGTGGAAACCTTTTCCGAGTTTATCGGGAAGTTTGGTCAACGGAGAAAATATAATTTGGCAAATTTGAACAATTCAAAACAGTTGAAAATGTTGGATGAAAAGCAAGAAACGTCACGCGTAATATCTGAAACTGAATTAGGTATTGCGGAAACTCTAAATTCTTGTTTGGTCAAACATAACGGGCAGTTACCATGCAAACAGGAAGCAGTGCATGGCCGAAGTAAGTTAACATTTTATCGTGATGGAATTTATTGTTTTTTTTACCGCGGTATAAACGCAGCATTTGGTGAATTAAAGATATATATATATCTAAATTTTTAGGTGAGCATCAACTGCTTAAATGTGGAATATCCAAAATATGCCCAGTGGAAATCGATGACAGCGTGTTCATTGGTGCCGGTCGAGGTATGTTAATTGCAACGTAACACAACCTTGCTGACAAAGATTTTTCCATTTTTACAAATATCTTGCTATCGTTTTAGAGGAAAATGAAAATGTTCAATCACTTCAAGCATTATTTCGTGAGTTCTACATATCTCGTAATAGTGAAGTAATGCCTATGGCGTCGCATCACAATATACGGGTAAAAATGGATGATGTACGAATCAACGTCGGTAAAATAGGAAGATCGCAAAATACGACAATAATTCGCGATGTCCCATTTTACCATCCGGAGATTAACACTTTGGAAAGTTGGAGGAATATGTTGAATGAAGAGAAACCTCTTAGGGTTTTGGTCGAAGGCGAATGGTCATCCGGGAAAACAACTATGATGAGGAAGATAGCACATGATTGGGCTACAATTAATTCTACCCAACTAAAGGATTTTCAACTTGTGTGCTATGTCGATTTATCTACAGTTTGTGTTGATGAACCATATACGTCTCTAAGTGAATGTGTGGTGGATCAATGCGGTAAGTGCAACTTATTGGACGTAGTTATCTTTTGACATTTATGTTTCAGCATTGTATGGTGTCATGTCCTACAGTGATTAGCGGGCCTACCATTAACCTAGACCTTACAGTTTCAAAGCTTGTCGCTGCTATTACCCAGTGTATGTGGCCGTCTTTTTGAGCAAGACGTATTTAACAGCAATTGCCCCAACCCAGTTTGTATGGATTGTATATATTGTCAATCGTAGATTCAAAAATAATGATTATCCACAAAGTTACATACGTGGTAACTTGTACACGGACACTGGGTGCGAAAAACAGAACACCTGCGTTTAGCGTCTGTTTTTGACCAGTAACGCAGAAACAAATAAAATTCACCCATTGATCTAACTTTTTTTCGGATTCAGAAACATTTCAGCATTCAGCTTATTGTTATGATGATTTGGAGCAACATTTCATTGAAACCAACGGAGCTGGTACATTGTTGCTGCTCGATGGCGCAGAAAGGCTTCATGATGTCACCACTGACGCAATGTCGGAGATATGTGACGTCATCATTGGAGAACGATGGCGCTATATGTCTGTAATTATGACAACAGCTTTGTGTTCTTGTAACCTCATCAAAAGTGATTTAAACCAAAATGTTTATCACATCATTAACAAGTCAAAGTATCAATGGCAACGTTACGCAATGGTGACGTCATTAAATAGTGACGTCATAGCTCGTGTGAGAAATTACTTCCAAGAAGACAACGAAGTAGCAAACCCAGAGGTATGTTCGCAGCAATTTTTAAACTGCCTCAGAATATTCCAGCGTGATGTGTACGCGGACGTTATGGTGTCACCGACATTGCTCTACATGCTGGCACATTACTGGAGAACGAAACAAAAGCAAGCGAAACCGACGCTTCCAGAAAAATTAAGTGATGTCATACATTATATCTTTAAAAGGTTTGTTTAAATCTTTGTCATGTTCCTTTCCTCTGATACATACATCTTCGATTTAGCCACGAAATTTCAATGGACACATTTCGTCGGGAATTCTTTCGCAAAGTACTTGATCGAACGTTGGTTGGAGATAGCTGTAACCTATTCCAGGTTAAGTCCCTACAAGAACGCGATTGGAGTTCGCTACTTGAAGGTCCTGTCTTTCTTAAACACCAGACAGGCACCCAGATTAAAGGGATCAAATTTTCGCACGTGTTATACGAAAACTACGTCGCAGCAAGGTAATCAATTGACCATGTTATTGTCTGGTTATGTAGCTTATTTATACTCATACTGCGGGACAATAAAGACAGTCGTTATAACATAACTGTTCTGTTTCACGCGCCTCGTGTAACTCTTACCTATTTGTCTATATAGGTGTTTGGTTGATATGTGTAAAGATGACACAGGGCTCTGCATGAAAATGTTAACATCTCACATCTCATGCCTGTCCAGCGTCATGCGGTTACGTCATTTCCTTATTTTCTGTTGTTATTTGAACTCTGATGTTGGTGAAATCATTGTCAATTATTTATCTTCATTACTTGAGACTTTGAAAACATCGTTAGAAAACTCAGGTTGGATTAATTTATCTTCATGTGTTGCAGCCTGGGTAGCGCGTCTTCATAGTACAAGATTGCTATGTTAAAGACTCGAGGTTCGTCGCTTTAAGTACCGGCGTTAATTTGTGTCTTAATATGGACAAGACGTCGTGCTGGTTTATCACGGTTTATTCAAATTGTCAACCATACATTAGGAATGGCAATAAAAAACACCAAAAAGTAATATATTTTTAAATTGCAAGCGGGCACACTTATTAATGTGTTATAAGATAAAAATATAACGAACAAAAGCGTACAGTAGGTTGGGGGAAGATGGGACAACTTCTCATTATGTGTTTTCGTCCCACTTTGTAGTAAACAAAGAACATTCAATTAATTATAAAACCGTATCCATACGACTTCCACGGTGTCCCATCTTCCCCTACCCTACTATATAGTAACAGAATGTGTAATGTTACATTTATATTCAATGTGACTCCTCCTTAGGTAAAAACGAATCTCTACAAGAAGCCACAAAGAATATTTGTATTCAGTGTTTTCACGAGTTGCAGACCACACCTGCTGCTGCCACACAATTCCTCACAACAATACAAGATTCTAAATCTGATTTCTCGGCCAATAAAAAACATGAACAAATTGATAGAATAGATGGTCGTGTTCTTAAATTGAGTGACGTTAGATTTTTATCTTTCAGAACTCAGCAATCTCTTTTATATCTAACCAGTCAATGTAACCCACAACTTTCACGATCTGGTATGGTCAGGTATTTGCTGGATTCTGACTTGTTTTGGATACGTTGTCTAAATTTACACGGAGCAAAAGGTCAACAGATGTTCTTAATTTCTCATATACTACGCAACTTGCCCTTCGTAGAAGAAGTTCATTTAACCGAAGTAAGAAACGTCACCGATGCCAACGTTGATCAGTTATGTGAAGGTATCGTCAGAAGTAGCCGTCACTCAATTCCAGCAATGCACATGTTTCGTTTTACTCTCCACGCAGCCTCGCAGTATCATCGGTGCCAAATAACGAGTTACTCAAATCTTGGTAAAGCCATTAAGTGCTTGATCTACCTCGATAAGTTAGAATTAACCATAGCAACAACGAAACTTCTTCTTTCATTATTTCAAGATAAAAACATTGATTCAGCGATTGATGGGGATCAATCCCGTGCTGACCCTGTGGTTCCAATAAGAAAACTCAACTTAGCAATGTTTGGTTTGAGTAAAGATGATTGCACTGAACTTACAAACAATTTAGAACGCTGCATCTTCATACAAGATATTGATGTTTCGAATAATGAGTTGAAATCTAGATTCGGGTGGATGTGCAAAAAGTTTTCTAATTTTCGTTGTCTTCAGGTAATATAACAATAATTTATTCATGTGATGGAGCAGAGGAGAGCAATACCCGTTATTACATGGGTGTACTGTTTTATACACCTCGTGCTGCTCGCTTACAAGCTACCACGTGTGTAACTTTATGGTTACTTGTTGTTGTGGTGAATGGCTAACAATTTAAACAACCCATAAGGGACCATTCGGTTGCCATAGTGGGGACTCTAGCCTTAATCTAGTGACAATGAGGTTAAAATTGTCGTATTGAAATAACAATGATGTTAAACTTTCAGAAATTGAATGTGAGTTCAGCTTGTCTTACACCATCAAGTGTTGTACAGCTTGCGCACGCTCTCTGCCGGCCGGAAATAGCAAACAGTTTGCTGCATTTAGACGTCAGTCATAACAATGTACAATGTAAAGATTCAATGGGTGAATTAACAAATACAATCAAAGTCTTACCTCGACTTGAATATCTAGACCTAAGTAACAATTATGTTGGCGACACATCTGCATGCTCGTTAGCACATGGTCTTGGAGTGAATGGGGCTGTTGAGATACTGAAGTTGGATTGGGTTCAAATCGGCAATGTTGCATTCTCAGCACTTCGCTACCACTTGGCCGATTCCAACTTAAAGGAACTATCGTTGGAGGGGAATTACCTAGGCTGCGAATCGAACGACTGTTTCATTCATTATTGTGAAGGTATATAGTGACGTGTACTATGGAGGGGGCGGGGTGTATGATGGATACCGTTAGCACGTAATATCCCACATTTCCTTATCGTATTTTTAACAATTAACAGCACCCGTATATAATTCTGTAAACATGCTTTGTTGACTAAATTACTCCATCCTATACAATATATTTGTTATAACAATGTGGTAAGCATCTGACATTCTATACCTTTGCAGCATCGGCGGATTGTGTGGGAAAAGAAATGTTTCCTAACTTAACTTCGTTAAACCTTTCAGGTGGCTTGTTTAGATGTTTTCTTATTTTTAACATTCATGTGCTTTTAATTGTGGTTGAAAGTTAGGGTTAGAAAAGAAGCCTTGCTTATTAGTTTAGTTTTATAGTACAAGCTTCATGAAATGAATTAATATTGAATCAAGTCTGTGTGATTGTTTTACGTCTATGACTTTTATGGAGTCCTAAACTAAATATTCAACTGCACGTTTAGGTATCAGCGCCAACCTTGCCACCAAACCATCTCATGGTTCAGCTCTTGCATTGGGCAGGTTCATAGATTCAGCACATAATTTGGAATCTATAGATTTACGTCACGTCTTTTTGCAAACAGAACATCTGATAGACATTCTAAACAGGTGTACTCATCACATAAAGTTTAAGAACTTACGGTAAGTGAATATGATGGCCCACTTTACAGGCCATGCTCGAACACGGGCCATAAAATTCAGTTTAATAAGTTGGAGTAAGATGATCCGTGTTATTTTTTTTATCGACCCCTTTTGTCGGAAAACAAAAATAGTTACAGACCAACATAACCGTATTCCCCACGGACCTTCTTGTTGTATAAGTATTGGTAAAAGAGAACTATTTAAAAAAAAAATACGATTAGAAAATAATATGTATTATGTGCTAACAGTATTGAACCATAGTATATTGAAGTCACTTCAGTATACTATGATTGAACTTACTCCCACAGTACTATATGATAAAGTGAACTATATAAACAGGTTAAATAAACCTTAACCAACAGTTCGTTTCAGAATTAGTCAATCATTATGTGGTTTGACCGAAGAAGAAGCCTCGAAGTGGAAATGTTTAAAGTTGGTTCCATGAGACTTCAACATATACAACATGCAATGGATAAACCACAACATTTATCTTGCTTCTCTCCGTCTTCCACGAGCCGAAGGATAATTGTGATGGCAGCTGACATTAATAAGTGGTGGATGGAATGAACAAAAGCATAATTCCAACTGTTTAGAGAATAATATCCCGCAATTACAACATGCTAGGTTTTATAAGCATTGGTATAGTTCTACATTAAACATATTGATGTTGTTAAAATCATACAGCGTCAATAGTCCGATCAATAAAAGTATAACGTTTTACCTGTTTTGAAAAACACAAAGTAGAAGTAGAGAAACAGCTCCAAGTGCAAACGATGGTAAAATTATCTTCAACCATTTCTCTTTATCTGGATATAAAGCCTTGGATCGGTACATTTCTTGACCCTGTGTTTGAAACGCGATAATAAACGAATGAATGTAACTTGCGTGCCTTATACTCGCGTGGCGGGGAAACGACATTATAATACGGGTAATCTGTTTCATACAGCACCTTATGCCCGCCTTTTGGTAGGTAAAATCGTTTTTTTGTAGGGTTATTGTTTCTGTATTTATAGCTAACAATTTAAACAGCTCACAAGTAATTACTGGGAGCAATATTGGCGTTAATTTTCAGGAACCTTTTTTTAAAAAATATGGAACGCTTCACGATTTTGCGTGTCTGAACCTCTGAACCAGATGCCGGTGCGCTAACTATTGTGCCACCGGCCGGGTTAAAATACGTGACGTGGTCTCCTTTATGTACAAAAATCGCCATTGAACATTCAAACGTAGAAACCAAAAATTTGCTACAAACCCAGGATATCGCAAGCAGTAGGCCGCCAGTTATTAGTGGACCAGCATAAACACCAGGTCCTTCATCCTGGAATATCCTCACGCCAATAAGCAAGCCACCACATACCACAGCTGAGTGCCTGTAATGCGGTTATTTCAAAATTGGGCTAAGCGAAAGTACAATGTTTCGCTTCTACAATTCTGTATGGTAGTGGGGATATATGGGCAAATTTTCATTCCCCTTATTCTTGCCCAATTTCGTAATAAAAGAACATTTTTAGAACTATATAACCGTAACTCTGTGGACCACCTACAGTGGTAGCAGCAAATAAAAACAATCGATTACTACAGTCTATACTAAATCACCCTTAAAATACATAAACGGGTTAATTAGTAAGAAGGTATACGAGGTGTATGAAACAGAACCCCCGTTTTATAACGACTGTCGTTGTCCCGCCACCCTGGAGTAAAATAAGTTATATTTTTCCCTAGAACTAACAACTTACTTTCGATCATCGGTATATCTTGTTAATTGTGTAAGTGTGGAGTATAACGATAGCACTAGTCCATACGTGGAGAAGAATGTCAAAAGCTTTTTTCCCATCAAGCAAAACAGAAGAGACAACAATGGAGTTGTGCAGAGGTGGAAAAACTGCGGTTTAAACGTAACAATTAACAACTCTCTCCTTACCACGGCGGAAAATGCTTTATCAAAAACAAATAAGAGATATATAACTAGCAAAGTAGCCTAGGTTTCGTCATTTGTGATCGCGTAGTAATAGTATACTCACTTCAGTATATTATGATATAGTATAGTAGGTATAGAATGGATTCGTAAACAGTATGTTTATAGCTTCCCTTTAACCCAAAACCCTCTGGCTCTCTTTTCTATGTCAAACCACATAATATTGTGCTTTAAAGTTTTCCTTTATAAATAACTACAATGTCACACAGCACTATTTTTACATTGTTGCACTTTATACTTTGATTTATTTTAAATTGACCACTGTGAAACACCATAACTCCCAATTTTTTACTTTTGTATCATTTGCATGGTCCGACTTTTACTTTATTGCAGCATGTACATTCACTATCACCATAATTTGTTGCACATTATTTCAGTGTTCACACCGACATGAGTACTATTACTTGGCAAGCCGTTGGCACACTTGTGTTTTGTTTGTTTAATTTCCTAATTATCCTTGTGCCGGCCCTAATAGAACTCTGTCCATCAAGCTACTATTTTTGTAGCTCACATCATTATTGTTATATAACACACATATGCATGACACTCAGTCTTGCTCATTTTTTATATATATTTTTTTATTTTTTTTTTTATTTATTCAATTCTGTTGATTGTCTCTTCTTTTTAATATTTGTTTATATATTTTTTCCTTACTTTTTCATCTTATTCTTCCTAACTTTTCAATTCCAAAGCAAACCTTAAACAGATTTACTGCCCACAAATACTTTATTGCAGGTGTAAACCAAAATCGAAGGAACCCTTCATGAACCCGAGCTCCAGGCATCACAAGGATTGATCCACAACAACAATGGACAAATTCAAACAATTCGCAACAAATCCGAAATTATACTTGCTGCCCCTTTTCCATTTTGTTTCTTATCTATTTGTTATTATGATTGTTTTTTTTTGTTTTATTTTCTATTCCAATGTTTATTTATACTGTGATGTGTATTAATGTAATGCACTTGATTCTAAATCCTACATAAGTGTGCACTCGAAACTGTTTATTGTAAACTTTGGAAGATGGGACACTTTGTCAGACAAGACTTTTTTTAATTTTCTTTTTACGGACCCCCATTTAATGATAATTAGGAAAATAAGGTTACAGAATTATTCGACAGTATTATCACGACTTTATAAAACGTCCGTCAAAGCTGAGTACTGTTTTTAAATATTAAAAAAATATGTAAAATAGAAACAGTATACTTTGAACAGCTAAAAAATGCGAAATAGTAAGATGCTATTTTTTAATGCTCGCTGAATCATAGTAAAGCCAATGAATTTTTTAGTTTGCGTGTGTGAACGATTAAACTAGTTTCATATATTCATATTTATAAATACACTTAATAATCAAAATTAACAATGATTTTAAAGTGTCCCATCTTATCCTGTGTGTTTTCAAATTTGTAAAATTTCACCTGTTGTGCGGATCGCTAAATAACTCCTCGTTTGTTTTATTATATTTTATTAAATTGATGTCAATTAATAAAGGAATGATGGTACTAATTCGTGGTATTACCCAAAACCGTCATCTATTTTGATTTTGGCAATATTTGGCAATATGTGCTTAAGTGTCCCATCTCCCCCCATTGTACTATACAGTAGGGTGGGAGAAGATAGGAAACCTTTTAACTCTATTTTTTGTCAGACTTAGGAATAAACCAAGGAAATACAATGAATTATAAAATTACCTATATTCTTACGACTCCCTTAGACCGTTGTTATTTAAAGGACGATCAGGATATTTGGATATTACGTGCTAAAGGTGTCCCATCTTCCCCCACCTTACTATACAACATAATCAAAAACAAGATAATAATAAAAAATGGTGAAAAATATATCTGTTATAGAACACTATTCGTTGGACTTAATTCTGCCCTATTGTAATTTCTAAAGTAATCTACTTACCAGTTGGAAGAAAGCAGTGAAAATGTAAAGAAATGCTAACGTGAAAAGCCTTTTCTTCGTAGCAAAGATTCCTGGTATAAAAAAAGCGGCACTACTAATTGCAGGGAGTAGAAATTTCACTAAAATCAAACCCATAACTATGATTTAATCTACGGTTTAACACTATGCAATGAATGCTCTAAAGGCGACATACCAAATGTACTACGGTACTCTCGGTTGTTTTGCGCGTGCTGCACCATTATCTTGGGAATTGGCATGTGGTCTTCAGCTGTTGTCTGATTCAGCTGGACACAATAATGTGATATTTCTCACGACCCAAAACGTTTATTAAAATATCAGTATTTGGTCTAAATATAAACAACTTTAAAATACACATTTATGGCCCGAATAAATATTCTTAACTATGTACATACTTAAAATACGCAATTTAAAAGTTATATTATTGGCAACTAAATTTATTGTTAATGCAAGTTTTAAATTATTAGGACATTTACCAGTTTAAATGCAATCTAATATGTGTTTTGCCTAGTTTAGGCAACGGTATGTGTACCGTTAGTTTCGGTGAAAAACAATTTTAAGCATTTTTTGTACTATTTCTATGTTACCACGTGAGGGAGTTTCCCTTGGTAAATTTTCCAGAGCACATTGCATAAATTTGTTACATACCATTGGATACGGTAAGGATACCGAAGGTTTACTGTGTTATTCAAAATGGATTTAATACAGACTATTGAAGAAGGTACTGAAGTAACTCTTGTGTCAGAAGATAGTGAAAGTGACGAAGAGGTTTGTTTAAATATTTTATTAGTTCTTTAAAAAACTGTGACTCCATTGCTATATATTGACGATATTACTTCAGCAATGAACATTTTGGTCTAAAAATATTTATTAGGTTTCTCTAATACCCACTGACACTGTAGTCTGTACATACTACATATATATATTATTTTTAAAGTCTGTTCATTTAGTCGAAAGTTTCAATAAATGCAATACTATATACCATTATTATTATAATTATTAAATATGATAATAAAATGAAACAACTGATTACAAATTTTATTTTAAGTTAACATTGGTGAGTAAAAAGCAACGAACAGAGAAGAAATTAGAAAGCAAAGGTTTTAATCCATCATTTCAATTCGAAGATGATGGATTTTATGAATCAAAATGGACGCTTGAATCTGCGTTACACGATGCTATTAAGAAAAAGGTGAGTATTTGGCAAAGTACATTCAGATAATGTTGATTGTAGCTTTCAATGTTTTATTTTTTATGTTATTTTCGGATGTCAATAGTTTTAAGAGATGTACAAACAAAATTGCTTAAACATATATATATACAATCCATATCTATATGTTTGTGACTTTGATTTAGCATGTGTACACACCATGTGAGAGTGTTTGCCATGTTGCTATTGTCTTATAGTGTTTGCTAGATTTGATATGTGGGTAAATGTCATATTCTTTATTTTCTGTACATTGTAGAAAATGCATTCAACGTTGGATCAAAAGATTGATGAAGTTCGAAGGAATCGAATAACGGTAACATTGGACATTCACTTGTGTTTTCATTCAATTATTCATTAAAATATCACATCAGGTTATTCAGCAAATTCCTAGCAATCCACAAGATGAGGAGGATGTTGTTTCTGATGATGATGAGGAGTTGGATCTTGAAGATGTTTCTGAGGCTGTTTCAGGTAACGGTGTACTTGTGGCTTATAAATGTTACTTGTTTTATTCTCGTGTGGCCGGAACACTACAGTCATTTTAACATTTCTGTTTCATACACCTCAAGCCGGCTTATGAGTTCCCACAGAACATATAAAACGAAAGTATGAAAATAAGTTTTACAAAAGTTAAGTTCTGTTTAAAACATGTTTTTCTAATATATATACAACTGCTTGACATATTTCAAATACTTTGTAGATAAACTAAAATTTATTGAGAAGAAAAGAAAAAAGAAACGAAAAGTTGATTCTGAAGAAAAAATTGTTCAGATACCTTTGGCTGAAATCAAAGATGGCTCTGGTGTCAATAAGAATGTATCTTGGGATCCAAATTTAGGGTTTCAGGTGTGTTGTAAATATTATTGGTGATATGATTCGATTTGGATAAGATACTGATGACTTTATTTTATCTGATACTTTTCGTTGGAACAATTTTGTGCACTGTTCGCTAGACTCGAACTTGTCTGTTATGTAATTAATAGCACTTAATTAATTTCCTGACTTACCAAATTCCTAAGTTTGTTTGTTGTAAATTTGGTACGAAAATCAACCAGACGTCCAACCTTATAATCATTAAATCAGAGCCAGTTTTATGAAATTAATAACATTTTTTTTTAGCAAATGAATATTTCAAGGCCGCTGTTGAAAGCTATAAGTGAAATCAACTATGTTACTCCAACCCCTATACAACAAGCTGCCATTCCTATTGGTTTGCTTGGTAGAGATATTTGTGCTTGTGCTGCTACAGGGACAGGTACAGTTGTTTAACCTGCAATGACACATTAGCACTTAAATGGGTTGCTTAAACGTAAACAATATTAGAAGGTATAATAAAGTAGGTAAAATAAGTTTCACTCTACATTAATAAACAGTTTTTAATCAATTGTAAGAGATGTTAATATATTGTAAACAGTATTTTTTTAAAATTATAAACATTGTGTTAGTTTAATACAAATGTAACCTAATTTTTTAAATGGTTTAAATATTTTATTGTCAGGTAAAACTGCTGCATTTATGCTGCCAGTCCTTGAGAGACTACTTTACCGAACCCAATCAACTCCTATCACCCGAGTTCTGTGTTTGGTGCCCACCCGAGAACTGGCAGTGCAAGTTTATAGTGTAACTCATCAACTTGCTCAACATAGTAACTTAAGAATATGCCTCGCAGCAGGTAGAATATTAATTAGTATTGTTCTGAGTATGTGTCATCAATTGTGTAAACTGTAGGTTCACTTTAGTGGTTACTAGGATCATAAAAGTGGTAAGGGATTAAATTGTGATTTTCCACACAAACACTTTGGTATCCTATTGGTATTACAAATTTTATGTTTCAATAGAATGCAGTTTGGATGTCTCAGTTACAGTTTTAAGCAAGCCAAGTTTAAATTTTATGTAATAATAGTTTTTCATTACAGGTGGGCTTGATATGAAAAGTCAGGAAGCTGCACTGAGACAAGGTCCGGACATCGTGATTGCCACCCCTGGTAGATTGATTGATCATTTACACAACACGCCATCTTTTGACTTGCAGATGGTTGAAATTCTAATTCTTGATGAGGCTGACAGGTGATTTTTTGCTAAAGTAGTTGTTGGAAATTATGTTACTTAGTTTCTTTATTGAATGGCAAAATAAAATACTTTGCGCATCAACTGGTGCATTAGAGCATAGGAGTTGGTATATTTTGATTGAATAAAAATGGGGCATGTAAACACACGAAGAGCAAAAACAGAATGAAATGTTTACTCCATTGTAGGACGTTTCCTGCGTGCGTCACAATTTGATTTAGTAGTATGCAAAGCAAACATGCCTTTGCTATTGCTACAGTACCTTAATTATTTCCCTTGGGAACAAGGAATCCAAAATGTATTCTAAAATAGGTGTTCACAAAAATCAAAATTCAGTCTTGTAGCACTTTTTTCGAAGAAGGAATATATAATTGACTGTATTCTTGTCTCGTGTCTAAATTGTTTCATACCTATCTTAATTAAACCCATCCTTTCTATACAGAATGTTGGATGAATTTTTTGAGGACCAAATGAATGAAATAATAAAGCTGTGTTCGCACCACAGACAAACCATGTTGTTTTCAGCAACAATGTCTGAACAGGTTAGTTTAATTTGAACAAACTTGTCGAAGCTTGATTATATTATACATTACAAAAAATTGTACATTAATGAGTAATTACAACCATGCTTAGTTATATTGCCTTTTGCTTTATTCTAGATTTTATTAGAAACTTATTTTATATACTTATCTAATAAAAGAAGTTTTAATTTTTAAACCACCTCTTATAGGTGCAAGAACTTGCTGCCGTTTCATTAAAGAATCCTGTGAAAATTTTTGTGAACAGCAACACAGATGTTGCTCCGTTTTTGAGACAAGAATTTATCCGAATTCGAGAAACCAGAGAGGGAGACAGAGAGGCAATAGTTGCAGGTTGGGTTGACATTATACATACCAGCGATTTTGTTTAGTACTCAAAGATAGAAATATAACTATTCGTGTAGTCATCAAATAAAAACAATTATTTAACATTTAAGATTTTTATGTTGCTTGCAGCGTTATGCAGTCGATCATTCATATCCAACGTGCTGGTTTTTACTCAAACTAAGAAACAAGCTCATCGAATGCATATTGTACTAGGGTTGTTGGGATTAAAGGTAAATTCTCTTTTAAACATTTTATGCATTGTATGTTTGTATGAAATTCGTATAACACAGATGTTCTATTTCATACACCTCATGTCTGCTTAGGAGTTATTACATATGTAGTTTGTAGACAACCCACTACTGATCATGTGATTAAAGAAAATGAGGATAAATATGACCACAACACTGTGACTAATATTCTTATTTGATCATTCAGGCTGGTGAACTTCATGGGAATTTATCCCAAGGTCAGAGGTTGGAAAGTTTGAAAAGGTTTAAAAACGGAGATATAGATATCCTGGTGTGTACTGATCTTGCAGCTCGTGGATTGGATATTGAAAATGTTAAAACTGTAAGTTCTATGGTAAAAACGCAAATGCACAAGTGATTTAAAATGTAACATATTTGGTTACACAGGTTATTAACTTGACAATGCCCAACACGCAACAGCACTACGTTCATAGAGTTGGTAGAACAGCAAGGGCTGGTAAAAGTGGAAGATCTGTATCGCTTGTTGGGGAGACCGAGAGAAAACTGTTGAAAGAAATTGTAAAATTTGCAAAGAACCCGGTGAAAAGCAGAGTGGTTCCTCCTGGTAAGTAAGCTTGTTAGGGTTTTAATACTATTTGTATTGGACAGTGAGAGACAAGGTTATTGCAAACTTCTTTACTAAAAGTTTAAACTGTATGTCACCACCAAACAATACTTACATACAAAGAGCACCATCATCCACAATACCTACACTCTACACAACCCTTTTATAAAGCACATGTTTGGTCAAAGTGTAAATGCCAGTTTGTTCGCAACCTCTTTTTAACCTCACGCATACATCATAGTTCTGTCATTTATAAAACTCTGTCGTAGATGTGATTTCCAAGTTTCGTGACAAACTGAATGAGATTGAATCCGAAGTTGGTGATGTCATGAAAATGGAGGCACAAGAAAAACAAGTCATCGCATCAGAAAATCAAGTAAAGAAGGCAGAAAAGATTATAAAAGGAGAAGCTCCTGAAAAAAGAGCATGGTTTCAAAATAAAATGCAACGGGAATTCGCTAAAGGTGTTCAAGCTATGTGTTTTTGTATGCTGGGTTCTTATATAAGCCCAACAGTCTGATTTTTTAGGTTCATTTATATATCTAGAGCAGGTTTTTAGGACTTTTGTTGTTTAATCTATGCAATCTAATCACAATCACACAAAGGTAAAGTTAAAGTTGTTACATTGTAAGGTAGAAGGAAATAAATACATTACAAACATTCTATAATATGCTTTTTTAAACACCAGTGTATTTTACAGCTGAGAGAATGCTCGGAACACATTCAGAGTCTAAAAAACGTGGAAAAAAGATGAAAAATAAAAGTGGTTCAACGTCAACAAACAATGTATGTAAATACGTAATCTTAATTTAAAAAATTGTTTATTGTTAGGGACCCTTTGTTTTTAGTCTACTAGGTTCTGCTGCAGTAAATAAAAGCTCATTTATGTTTAGCCTGAAGATCGTGTGAAGAGAGAACTTGAAAAAACACAAGCTTTCCAACATCGAGAACAAAAACGTGGCAGAAAACAAAAAAGGGCGAGATCTTGTGCTGAACCTGTGCCGGTTAAAACAATAAAGATACAACCAAAAAAGAAAAAAAGTTCATTCGACAAGGAGTTAACTAGAACTGGCAAAAAATCCTTGGGGAAACACAGAGACATGTAAGTGCCCCATGACACCATGATTATTAAAATGGTCTTGAAAATATATCTAATCTTTTTTCATCACAGAAAAAGAAGAAAGAATAAGAAAAGATAAGGATGCTTAAATTTCGGTTTAGGTGAAAATAAAATCAGAATCATCAAACTGATTGCCAGCTTTTATTATAAAACAATTTGAGTTTAAACCAGTCGTCTGATGCACTAGTGTGTGTCTTGTTAAGTTGTGGATGAGTTGTATACTTGTTGTCATCAACACGTACAAGGCAGCATGTATCTTCTGATGTTTGCTACTTGTTCATTCTATTCCTTGCTGTCTGTCTCTTACAGTTGCTTTAAACCTCTCCTCCAGTAAAGATATTTCACTGATTAAATCAGTAATCGCATTCGTGAATGCTTCTTGTGGGCTGTAGTCACCAGTTGTTTGAACTCTTAAAATAAACTTATGTTCAAGGGGGTGGGGAACTTTGTATCCAGCGAACAAAACTTTAGGGTCTTTAAGCAGCTGCCTAGAAAGAGAAACCAATGTAAATTAATGACCAAGTGCTCCATCTATACAAGCCATAACAAACATACATCTCAGAACAGTAATCATAGTACTGTATTTTTGTTGGTTAGGTATTTCATTGGCCTTGATCCTCCTGTTTAATTGACTGTTATTTTTATTTTGTTACAAGATTCACCCAGCTTCACATGAGCATTATATAAGTTACAATGAAAATCTCAAAAGACTAAAGGCACATCAATTCATACGTTCGTAAAATGTTTCCAAGTGTGTGATCTTCCTTATTTACTGTGAAATGTGCTGCATTAGGGACTTTTGTGTCTTTAGTGATAGAAATCCTGAAAAAAAAACATATTAATGAATGAAACTTACTTTATCCCTACGCTGCCAAAAAACAACGGTCATTATAAGAACATTGGGCGCATCATATCTGGGTTAACCAACTGTGCTACGGCGCCGTACATATAACACGAAGAATTTTTAAAGGTGCTAGTGAAGAATCTTCCCCCCTCCACCTTATTTGCTAACTCCTAGGTTAGATGGTTAGGTGTTGTAGGGGGTTAGTGGTTATAGGGGTTAGTGGTTATAGGGGTTAGTAGTTAGTGGGTATAGGGGTTAGTGGTAAGGGGTTGGTGGTTAGCAAATAAGGTGGGGGGGGGGAAGACTCTTCACCAGCAGCTTTTTAAAATATCCATTCAATTTATAATATATATACAGTTTATTTTACTTACTTTTTTTCGCCGTCAAACAAAAGAAATGTTTCAAACGCTGGTGGGGCATTCATAATAAACGATTTAAACTTTCTATAGTCTACACAGTTAACAAACACTTGGCTCTTGCAATCTAAACTCAAGATACGAAGTGATGGTGCTGGTATAATATGTAGGAATGGTTATTTTTGCATCAAGTATATTAAAGATATTTATCGCTCTACCTTACTTCACGTCCACGCACAGTGAAAACTGGAAACTACCAGCAAAACAAAATAACTCTTTTCAAGAATTGGCAGAGGTCGGACGAAAAGTGCTAACAGAACCGCTACAACTTGAAGAGGTTAATAGGGGACCAGTCCCATATGAGGGACGGTAATTCTTTATTTTTTTTTTGTGTTTATTTTGACATTGTTTTAAAACATTTAAATATTTTTCCAATTAAAACGAAAGAAAATAAACTAAGTGAAGTTATATTCGTAATTAAGATTGTCTAACTTGAAGCAAAACACACGTAAACCACGTGGGTAGTTTTTAACCGATTAATAAACAAAACATTATAAATGGATTAAGAGATCAATCATGTTTTATCCGAGGTTGCAATCGTTTATACGGTGTTCAGAACAAAATTGCGTATTAAAGAAACATTATCATGGAAATAAGAAGTATATGGCATTAAGGTTAGATGTTTCTTATATTATTATATTTGTCATGCACATGTTACCAGTTTTGTGTTGTTTACTTTTTTACCCACTGATAAGTAATTATACTAAAAATGAAATACTGGGTAATGATTAAAATAAAAATCATTCAAAATGTTTATGCTTCATTGTTATCCAGGTTTAATGTTGTCTATTATTTTTAAGTTATTAACTAAATCATGCGCAAAATAAATTACACGGTAACTCGTAAGCTGACCCGAGGTGTATGAACACCTGTGTTAACTGTCGTTTTCGGGTCATGGAGAAGAAAGTAAGTTAAATTCATTCAACTAATCTGTTACTTGCCAGGACAAAACGTGGAGCTGGACAACCAAAGAATGTTTTTGCTTCTGTGCCAACGCTTCATGCCTTGAAACGAGGAGAACAATATGCTGTTCGGTACACAGATAAATATGGTGTTCGGTCAGATAAATTTGTACCAAAAGGAAAACTACCAGCGCCCCGCTGGCATTGGGATTATGACTTAACCGACGAAAACAAAAGTTTCTTGAAAGAAATTTCAAACGATGGAAATATTGAAATGTTGCAGCAAGCAAGACAATCACCATTAAAAGATTCTGATTGGCCAGTATTACCATGGCAACCTGGTAATAATATTTAACACTGTTACCAGCATTCACCACTAAAGTGAAGTAACAATTAAACATGTTTTTGCAGGATCTAAGAGATGCGGTGCTGTTGGAATTAAACTAGGAGTCCACCCTATTTGGTTTAAAGATGGCACATATGCCAACTGTACTTTAATACAGGTACTGTTATGCCACATTTTAATAATACAGGTACTGTTATGCCACATTGGAAAGTTAATTTTTGCGTGGATTTTCATTTATTACAGCAGTATTAATTACAAACAACCTGTGCATGGATGGTGGTGTCATGTTCTTCATACATATTTACCTGTTTATTAATGTAGATTCAAGACTGCCATGTGATTAAGTATTTTTCTAAAGAGGAATACAACACCAAGACAGCCGCTGTCATCATTGGGGGAAAAAATGCAAGTCCTTTTTATGTGAGTTTTGTTTTTGCTTGTTAGTGTACATAAACGTGACCATGACTAGCATGACATAAATTCTTTCTGTTTTTAGAAAAATGAAAAATATCATGAGTTTTGTCGTGAGGCTGGAGTGCCAGTTAAAGCAAAATGTTTTCGTTTTTTGATATCAGAGAACGCAGCTTTGAAGCCGGGGACTGAAATAACTGCCATGCATTTTAAACCTGGACAGTTTGTTGATTGCACAGCACAAAGGTAATTCCAACAAACATGTGAAAGGTTTAAAATATGTTACAATAAAACCATTGCAGCATTGGCTATGGATTCCAAGGTGTGATACAACGCTGGCACTTTGCCGGTGGACATGCAAGAAAAGATAAGAAGTGGATGCGAAGGCCTGGATCAATTGGAGGAAGCCAAATAGGATGGGTGATGAAGGGAAAGAAGATGGCGGGTCAGTTGGGTGGGACGAATGAAATCACAAGAGGACTAAAGGTATAATGAGGTTTAAAATCAACACTGATATATTGGATTATGATTATTATTGTTAGGTTTTAAGGATCAACACTCGATATAATGTGTTATATGTGAAAGGAAGAATTGCGGGGCATATTAATCAGTTTGTGAAGATTGCTGACAGCAGCCTGTACAAATATCGACCACAAAGTGAAGAAGAAAAAGACAAACTAATTGGTAAAAACTAAGAATAAATAATTCAGGCATTGTTGGTTTGTAAATGTACAAATTAATTACAGGACCATTTCCCCGTTATATACCAGAATTCTCAGATGAAGAACTGCCAGAAGAATTATATGATGATAATGTTTTAAGTCTTAATTCACTTCCTATTGTATCCTAGTAGAAATACATTTCATATTTTAAGTTTTGTTCTTTTTGTAAAAGTAAATACTCACACTACACTATCTATTGCATTGTATTTAGTTTTACAAGCGAAAAAGCTTTTACCACCAGTGGAAGTTATACAAAAGGTGAAGTCACGTGTTTGCATGGTTGATTATTTATTTGTAGGTGACACTATTAGCAAATTATAAGTTAAAAATGGAACTACAAATAGTAACTTGATTTCATTTTATGACACGTAATAATACCAGATCAGGTTTTGGACTTCCGTTATTTATGCAGTATCATACAATAAGACAAATAATAAATGCAGTTATTAAATTTATGAGCCATAATCATTTATTATACATTGAGACTAATATTACACAATACACATTTAAAACAAAGGTTTCTAAATAGATTTAACATAGGCAATAAAGCACAGTAATAAATGACATCAAACTTAGGTCACTGTTTAACATTAGCCCCTACTGCAGCATTACCTGGCATCATCTGGGGACCAAATTTTTCATAACACATCTCAGCAATGTGACGTTTACAGTCATCTGCGTATGCGTATTTGTACAACACAATATAGAGAAGGCAATGCATGAAAAGCATGTAGAAGAAAAAGATATTTCTTGCGATTTTGCTTGACAAAATTACCTTTCCCAATCCAAGTGTTACTTTCTCTGGGGGAGTAAGGTTCATGTATTTTCTTTGCTTCTCCTTTCGATTAAATGATGTGAACGGATCCAATGTTTCTTCGTATTGAGATGAATATCGATTCGCTGTCACATCTTCCATTGATACCTTGGTGCTGGAGGAAGTTGGGTAACTTTGCAGGTATTTGATTTTCTCATATAACTTGACATTATCCGCACGGATGCTGTCCACTTCACCCTGGAGATGCTGTATAGTTTGTTGGTTGTTATAGTTGTCAGCTTCAAGCTCGTTGTTGCGTTGTCGGAATCTTTCACGCTGACTTGAAACTATCATGAGCAGTGAGCTGTCAGTGTTGACCGGACCTGTCGTATTTTTTATTGCATCAGCAACTAGCTCTCCAGACATGCCACTAGGTGGTGATGGAGAGCCATCCGCATCAGAACGAGCAACAGATGCAGGAGCTTGAATCATCATCAGATCAAACTCCAATTTCTTATTCAACTCCTGAGTCTCGAGGCATGTTGATTCTGCCAGGGCAACCTTTTGTTCAAGCGTGTTTGAGAATTCTTTTAGCTGAGCATTCTCAGCTCTTAGACCTGTATTTTCAGATTGCAAACCACGATTCTTTTCAAGCAAAAGCATCTCAAGTGTTTTGGGATCATTTGTGCCTCCAGAAAACTCAGTTGATTTTAAAATATGCAGCTCGCGCTTAAGTTCCATGTAGTCGCTTTGTTCTTTCAACTTTGCTTTCAATTCATTACATTCCTTTTCTTTGTCATTTTGTTCTTCTTCCAACTTAACAATTATTTCTGCAGATGACTCTCGTAGTTTTGCCATGGAAGACTGCATATGTTGGATATCCTCCACAAGTTGCGAAACTTCTTTCTCTTTCATGGCCAATTCAGCTTCAAGACTATTCCTTGACAATACTTCAATGGATTGGTCGATGGTAGAAACGGAAACAGCTTTTGTATTACTTTGTTCTTGCAGCTGATCTTTCAAGGTTTCAACTTCCTTACATGACAACTCATACATTTGATTTGCACGATCCAAGTCAGAAAGAATCAATTCTGCTTCTGCTTGTTTTGCAGCATTTTCCTCATCATACTTTGTTTTAAGATTAAATAATTCTGACTGTGATTCATCAAGAGCAGATTGTAACATCGAAACTTTTTGTTCCGCCTCACTTAACTTAGTCGCAGCTTGAAACTGAGTATCATGCAAAACTTTTTCACGCTCAGCAAACTCTTTCTTCAGCGCCTCATGTTTCTCCTCAATAACCTTCTGTGTACGAGATGAAGAATCGCGTTCCAATTCCTTAATTCTTTCACGAAGGTTCTTTATGGTGACTTCTTGGTTTTTTACTTCTGCAAATTCTTTATTATATTCAGCCAGTGTTTCACGAAGTTTTGTGTTTTCTGTTTCAATATCATTTAATCTTTGATTTTTTCGTTGAAAAGATTCAGCTTGTTCTAATGCAGCAACAGGGTCAGGCAGTTCAATCAACTTCTTGTACAACGTAAGGAAGTCAGTTTCACAAGACTTGCTTCTTTTCGTTAGAGAATCAATTTCAAGCTGAAAGCTTTTCAACAATGGGGCAACAGACTTCCTAATTTCTTCTGTGGAAACTCTTTTGAATGTTTTCATTTGCTCAACAAGTTTGCGGCGTGACACATCGCTATTATCTTGCCTTGTTGCAAGTTCGGTTGCAGTGTGGTCCAATTCTCTTTGAAGTTGAGTCAGTCCAAATGTTCTCCAGAATTGAAGCATGGAAGTTATATTGACAGACATTTTTATCTTTTTTTATAAAAACTTAACTATATATTGATTTTTAAAACCTACATCTGTTAAGAATTAATAAGTTGTATATAAAAAAAGAATGCAAATAGTATTATATTCATTATGACAGTATATGGAAAAATTGTGATATGCCTAAAGATATAAAATGCAATGCAATATTTAAATGTATTTCCTGACACATTTTGCAACAATACTAAACACATTGGCGGCCATTTGCCACTGTAATACTAAATACTGCTCGCAAAAAAAAGACCATTAGGTATGAGTGCAAAATATATAAAATTTACATGTCCATCAACTGATAAATTAGCACATGCAGGTGGGATTTTCTTATAAAAAGTAATATTTATGCTGTATCAGCATCTGTATTTAATCCACACAGTTTTTCTGTGATTTTCCACAACTTTTGTGCATCATCTTCATTTAAAGCTTTATCCAACAGTTGTTCTTCCTCACTGTCGCTGCTGCATGAATTAGATTTTATTACATTTAAAACCTTAAGCAATTTTATTAATTTGTATCACTTTTCTAAAAGCCAAGTTGAGAACTATGCAATTTATTTTCATAAGCTGATAAGCATTCGGTTTGCTTCGAAACCCCCTTGCAAATAATGATGTTAACCGCTGGTGTTCCATAAATAATCAATCCGTCAAAAGCTAATATGTTTTATGATCGCTATTATGACGCAAGTAATCAACGTGTAAATATTTACTAAATATTGTAATAAAAACTTTGCAATATATGTTGAAAAAATAGGACCTTGCTCATACTTGATGGATATATATACAATATTACCCTTTAGCAATGTAACAATTAGCCGTACTTTTTTACTTCAACATGAGACTTTTAAATAGTAAATGATTTGAAGTTTATAAATTTAGGTAAGCAACCAGCTTTAAATTTTCCAAGATTTTAATATTCTTATTCTCACCCTTATTTGGCAATGTTGCATTTTTGCAACAAATATTGTACGCCAAAATAGCGAGTTCGTAAACAAAAACATCCCAAATCTTAAACTTTCATAAATATTTTTTGCATAGCTATACGGTATACGCCAAATAAAAAGTGCATAATAATGAACCAACAGATTGAATTTTGGTTAAACAAGCTAGAAATAATCAAGAAAAGGTTTCAATTACTTAAATTTAGTTACTTGTAATATTTTCCACTTATATTTTTCAATTCTTCAGCAACTGCACAAAATATTGTGCTTTGTGCTCCTCGCTGTGGAGATTTGAACACCAACAACACAATTGGCCACGTTATTGCATGTAAGATACGTTTACCAATTGATCGACCTTCCCCATACATATGCCTACCAAGGTTGGTAAGAACTAAACCAGGATGAATCAAATTACAGGTGACGCCTGTGCCTGTACAATTGACAATCAAAATTTAAAACAAGCCGAAACATGTTTGTTTATTTGGTTTACTACCTTTTATAGGAAATTACTCCTACACAAGTAATATTAATATATAATATGTTTGGGTAATGGGCCAAATCTGGCCTAAATCATAGGTTTTATAGACCTCCCTAATATAAAATAGAACATATAAGGCCAATGTTTGCTAGTTACAACCTTGTGTTTACATGGCAACATAGTGTTTGTGTAATCATTATGATGATTCAATAAACTATATATAATACATTAATGCTTAAACATAACATGGTGACTAAATAGAAACCAAGTTACTAATTTATGATTTCTAATATATATATCCAAATGTTCATTATTGTGACATATTAATATCAACACCTTATTCATCATCAAATAAATAGAATGAGGGAAAAACGGAAATATAAAGTTATTCACCTTCTAGCCGACGACTTAACTCGCGAGCAAACAAACAGTTTGCCAGCTTGCTGTTGGCATAAACATTAAACGGCACATATTCTTTGTCACACATTAAATCATCCCATTTCATCACACCACGTTTGTACCCAGAAGATGCAGTACAA
This sequence comes from Ciona robusta, assembly GCF_009617815.1. Classification (NCBI taxonomy): domain Eukaryota; kingdom Metazoa; phylum Chordata; class Ascidiacea; order Phlebobranchia; family Cionidae; genus Ciona; species Ciona robusta. Next base: position 450,004 of record NC_143236.1, read on the forward strand.
ATTATTCGACTTGGTGCACTTTTCTATATAATATGTGTACTATCAAAAGAATACAAATAACCTTTTTCTTAAATTAAAAACAAACTTTGTAAAAAAATATATTTATGATACCAATTCCCTGATGACAGGCTACCAAATTTATTATTTATCCAACAAATAACACTCTTACTTTTATTAGATCCAACAAAAGGTTTGTAAGGAGAAAGTGTCCAATGTGGTTGATACCCAAGTGCATTTCAAACCCATCCTCAGTCTTGCCTTGAGGGCAACACATAACTCCTAGTATTATTAAATAAGCAGCATTAACTACACATACAGGAAGATATGTTAAGCAGGAGTGCTCAGGTCATAGGCGCCTAAGTTTTGATAATCCAGGTTAGGCAAACTCATAGTTACAAATATCAACTACTTTATTGTGTGTATACGTAAGCTAAAATGGTAATTACCACACTCGCACATTATGCGCCCGTCAATACGTAGCCCGTTAATCTTATATGCACAGTATTTTCAGTGGCATCTTTTTCTTTTTATGAAACAAATAAAACTAAATGAGTATTTTGATAGCCCTCCTACAATGAAAACATATTATTGTAATGAGTAGTCATTATATTACTAGAATTACAAATGAATATGTACTATTTACCTGCATTATTAATTAAAATATCCAATCTATTTTCATTGTCATTTACACTTTTTGCAAATTCTCTCACAGATTTCAACGATCCCAAATCTAACTTTCCAACTTCAACTTTTGCATTTGGAAATTCTTTAATAATCTAAAAGTGTGATTATAAAACTGGCGATACGCGATGAACTGCAATAGGCATAAAAGACATTATTCAAGTGACCCAAACAAATCATTTAGGCCAGGGTTTAGATCAGTGTATCCCACACACATTTTAATGGCCCCCCTTTTATTGGTTGGTGAACTGTTATCAGTCTCTTGCAGTGGCAGACAAACTTGATTTTAATATTGGGCCTAGTGCATTTACCTACGTTAAGAAGGCTGTATGTGCCCTAGGCCAAGGGGGCACACAAATTTTTACTTAAATATTAGTACAACTGATATACTTTCAGCGTCCTTTTATGGTCGCAAACGCCCAAAGGTAGGCGTCCACTCTGGGAACCACCGGATTAGATGATTTGACATCTTTAGGATCAGTGGGGTCAAAACTAAGTTGTCCTGAGGTTTACAACTATGTATACATTGACACTATTCCTCTTAACACAAATTGGTTTGGTGGTAAATGTCACTGCAACTATTTTGTTACAGAAATAACAACAAAAAATGATAAACCCAATCCTTTTTTCTACAATTTTATTAGCTGATGACCAGTTATACTTTTTCAGCACAACACAGAAAAATAAGCACGTCGATATCAACTTAGCCGCGTAAAAGTGTTGTTGTTATCAGTGAAAATGCAAAAACACATGCTTTATTACCATAGTTTGCATGGCTTTGAAAGTAAATGAATGTAATTTACTGTATCCTCGCGTAGCCTATTATGACACGGGTGTTAATACACCTCGTGCCAGCTTACGAGTTATTTGTACGTTTCTTCGTAAGTGCTTATTTTTTTAGATTTTTTGAATGAATAAATGAATGTAACTTTCTTTATCCTTGCGTGGCCGGAAAACGACAGTCGTTATCACACGGGCTTAACACCTCGTGCCAGCTTACGAGTTACCATGTATGTTACTTTGTGAATGATTATTATTTCTTTTGGGGGGGATTTTTTTTTATGTATGGCTGATAATTTGGACAACCCATTAGTGACCACTGGGTTGGAGCAATTGTCGTTAAGTGTCTTGCCAAAGGACACATACGCCCACAATGGTAGCAGCGACGAGCCTTAAACCCATTACCTAATGGTTACAGGCAGTCGCGCTAACCACCTTACCACGGTGCCGGACTATCGTAGCACAAAGGAGATATGTTACATATGTTATAATCTTCTTTTTCGAACTTTTGTGTTAGTAAAAACACTAACCCCTAACGAATTGTGTAATCTGTAAATTTTAATGTAGGAATCAAACGTAGTAATTCCCTCTATAATTCGGAACAATCTAAGCGGTGCTAGTGAAGAATCCTTCCCCAACCCCTGAAACTTTACACCAGCTTATTCTGCTATGCACCGAAACATTCTTTACTAGTGCCAAAAATTATACAGTAGGTATTAGTAAGACCTAAATTACATTTTTACTGGTAACCAGCTATAGGACTACCTTAATGATAATTTGGCATTTTACTATTCAGTTATACTGTTCTCAACAAAATTGATACAGACAACTTAAGGCAGTTAACACTTTAAATAAAAAATTTCTTACAGATTTTTTGACTTCTTCAGCATTTGCAAGATCTCTGCACGCCATAATAACTTTTGCACCTCGCTTTGATAGCTCCCTTGTTGTTTCTTTTCCAATTCCTGAATTAGCACCAGTGATGAGGGCAGTTTTGCCCTCCAAGGTAACATTGCTGGTCACCCAACCCTTAGACACCGACATAATAACACTGCACCAGACGACGTTAGACAAGAAACATTGTTGTTGATCAAGTTGGGATTAATCGTCACAATTAAGTTTAGTGAACCGTATACTATGACGTTATTCACATTAAAACAAGAGAGCTAGATTTAATGAGTAAGTATGTATTAAATTAATTAGCATAATATAAAATAGCTTTTTTACTACAACGGTCGACTAGGCTCGTTCAAAAACAAACCAGAACTAGTAACCAACTAAGCGGTTTTAAGACGCCATTGGTGACTGTAGAGCATTAGGTAGAATGTATTGTACGTGTATTGGTAGTGACAACGAGCCTTGAATCCGAAACCCTGAGATTAGAACCAGACAGGCTAACATATGTTTTACGCGCCAGGCTTGCCTGTACCCCAATGTGTTATATGTATGGATCAGACTCATAACGTTAGCTGCAGAGTAAAATATGTGGAGCACAATTTTGTGTCAGATGATGCCAATAATTAATATAATCTGGTAGCGTAGCATAGTGGTTAGGGCACGCCGTAAAGACAGAGGTAGCCTATAGGTTTGAAGCTTTACTAAAATAAGACTACACCAAAGCAATCACCCACAAAATTACAGATGTAAAGTACGGTAGGCCTAACACAACAAATGTTTTATTTGAAAGCTTGGTATATCAAGATAAGTATAACATTTCTTATTGGGAACACATGATTGCAGGCACAGACAAAAGCAAAGTCTTCATTATTTTAACTTAGATATGTTTAAACAGTAAATAAAAAGTATCACAGTGTGGTAATCAAAATACATTGGAATTGCTAAGGGTGCAAAAGGTAGCTCTCAATGCGTACTGGGACTCTAAATCTTTTAACAAACGTCAGATGGTTGTATGTTAGCTGTAGGTGCTGGTGTGTGCGGTGTGATTCTTGAACCAGCAGTTGTGGCACGAGAACCTCTGGATGGAGCAGATGCAATACGTGTTAACCAATCAGCAGTTGCAGGATGCTGAAAGTTCTTGCTTAATTCAAACAAGTTAACAACTGATAATTTCTGAAAAAAATGTGTTAAGGCCAATAATACTATTTTGACAAAATCCCAAGACTTTTTACAGCAAGAACTTCAAAACTTATTAATATGTAGACGATAACAAATTTATGTTCGCATCTAATTAAAGTATTACTTCACAATGTTTCATTATTACACTTACGAAAAGTGTCATTAAACGAAACACTTAACAGCAAGTTAAATTGTTGACCATATAAAAAAGCAAAATTCCCCAAACAAAAATAATTTTGTTGACCTCATAAGCACAAATAAGTTATCACTTTAAGTGTTCTTAACTAATGTTAAATTAAGGATACAGCTTTTTCTGGTAAGGGTGGTAGTTGAAATATTGATGGTGGTTGAGTCAACCGAAGTTCACCCGATGTTCCGGTTGGATGAAAATATTGATGTGCACGTGGGTTGTAAACATTTCCTCCCTTTGATGGCATGAACAAAGCCGGTAGACTAACATCTTGTAGTGGACCGTGAAAGTTCTTTTCTGATCTTTGTAATCTACATAACAAAATTTTAAATTTATACATACATAGTTGTTTGGTATTTTGAAACAAAAATACCCTAGTCTACTAGGCATTCAGGCATGTACCATGTTTGTATCAAGAGCAGGAACAAAACACATTAAACACCAGGTGATCAACAAATTTACAAGAACATAGAAACAATATTTGTACATCAAAATGTGTTTTTTTACGAAATGTTTGAATATAAGTTTGCCTGTATGATGGAGTAGACTTTCCATCAATAGAGCATTCTTAATACTATTCAAGAGATGATGTAAGTTATATATTTATGGTGATGTAGGACAAATATTTATGAATAATATTTTATTACGGCATAACCACATGAAATTAAATTTAATGTTTAAAAATAAAGGAAAAATCTGCACAAATTAAACTTCTACAGACTACATACTTATATTGAGAGGCTAACTTCTTTTCTATATTTGATGCGATGCGACTCCTTATTCTTGCGTCTAATTGTTGACGTTTAATAATCATTTCCTCTGTTAACAATCGCATTCTTACCCAGACCTATAATTATTAGAACAACATATGAAATTATTGATTTTTAATTCTCATTAACTTTTTGTTCAATGATAATTTATAAATTGTAGTTTTAAATTGTAAGCTATTTTCCTAGTTCTATGTCTGTACCATAAATGTTATTAAAAACAAATTGTCAGAAAACTAGAAACTATTGGTTTGTGTTAATGGTTAATCAATTATAAGTAAGGGTTGTCTAATATATATCTCACATTTTTGGGTAAATTAGCTCCCCAGTCAGGAAGTTGTGGTATCTTTGGTGCCCTCCAGTGACTGCTGGGTGAATGTGGTCGTCCCTCTGGACTTGGAGGTCTTGGGATTCCTACAATATTAAAAATAAAAGGATTCTTTCATTGCGGGGTTAAAATTTCTTTGAAAAATTGAAAATCAGGCTTTTCTTAAAACTTATCATACATAAAAAATATCCTTGAAGCTTTGTACCTGGTAGTTTTTGATGTTTATGATCAACTTTGTCCTTTGTTTCATAACGACTTTCGCCATCTATAGCAGGTTGTACAAACATCTATAAAGGAAATAATATATGAGTAGGTGCAACGGTAAAATATTTACCACATGATATATTCTGTATGTGAAGCAACATATAGATTACAAACTGAAATTACTACCATCTTATACTCTATTGAAGGCAAAGGTATTGAAAGATAGCAGTACAGATTTACATCACAGTAGATCAAAAAAATAACAAAACATTTAATTCCTACAAAAGAATGCAAAGATTGTATTATTTAAAAACAAAAGAGAAAGGAATCAACAGCAAAAGGACAATCGTTAAAGTACACTATAGATAAAAGGTGCATAAAATATTATCAATCAAAAAGTGTGACTACTGGGCCCATATTAAAGTATTACCTTTTTAATTGAGCATACAACCAACTTAATGTGTTAAGTATTCTTCAGCATTCGTCACAACAAACCTGTGTTTGAGAAGTTTGTAATCGTTCCACTTCAACAAGCAGCTGTTGAACCTTAACCTCATATTCATCTTGAATATTCTTAAGTTCTAAATCATGTTGTTCACGAATTACTTCAATTTCCTCAACTGGAATGAACCCCTAAACACAGAGCAGTTTACAATATGCTTGGTAAGTGAGAAATATTTTTTTTTTATATTATTTCTTAACAACCGTAGAGATTGTACAACAAGTTTCGTAAGCAAAAAAAAATGAGTCATATTTTATGATTTCTATTCTAGTATGTTGTATAATTATAACACATGTACTCCTGTACATAAAAGTGAACATTATTGAAACTAGAATAGCATTTATAGTATTGTGGTGTGTTTTAAAACTTAACAATACTTCTTAACTCATGTTCATAATAGAGTTTTATATTCTGTGAAGATTCTTTGTTTACTATCGACAGGATAAAAAAGAACAAAACATGTCCCATCTTACCCCAACCTAGTGTATACTTACTGATTTATGTGATGATGATGAGACAAATGACATGGCTGATGTGCAAACATCATTGTATTCCTTACTCAGCATCTTTACAAGCTCATCTTTAGTGATTTCATTCATGTCAACACCTAGCAATCATATTAAGTGTATAAGTTTCTTTAAACAGTGATAACACTTCAATCAACCAAGGGTGACAACAAATGTTAAAAATGCGCAGATCAACTTAGATAACAGATGAAGTAATAAATTACACTGAAACTATATCCCAAGTTTACATTTAAAATACATTAGTTAAATAACACACTTTGATGCATTGCATTTACTTTGTTTGAGGCGATTACATGAGAAACATTTCCATGCGAAGTCACCAGCATTAACACAGCAATGATGTACAACACAGCACGTTTATATTATTTATTAAATATATATACCTGTCACATCTTGTACTAATTCCCTTATCCCATCAGTATTAACTTGAACATCAGAATATCGCATTTTCTCATTCATTACCCAATAACACAGGACAGGTAGTTGACCCAACACACCATGGCTGTGTCCACCTACATACATTTATGATGTATAGCAATTCGTTTTAGACAACACAACTTAATTTTATAGTTCGTACGGTTACAAATTTAAAAAAGGCAGTTAAATAAGATAATTTATTGTTAGTAAAATAAAGAAGTTAAACTTTTTTAGCTTTTTAGTGAGGTTTACAAAATAATTTATATTTTTCTGAATTTTTTATATGTTTATGTATATGATAGAGCGAATCCTATACAGTTTTCTAGATAAATTAACAAAAACAAACAAACAAAACATGAAGCTGACCTATCCCTAGTTTTATTCCTTGTAGAGGAAGCATAGAAAGTTCATCATTTGCTAATCTATCTTCAAATGTAAGTTCATCTCTCTCGTCACTTTCAGTCTTGCCAGTTTCATTGTTTGTTGTTTTTTCTTTATGTTGTGAGGATGAATTGTCTTCATTCATTTTAATTCGAAATTTCTGTGAGAACACGTTGGAGTGTTTTTATAGTTTTAACAAAAGCAGGTTTTTTCTCACATACTCAACATAACATGAATTCTAGTGTAGTGATCGACGTGTGAAAGCGGGCGATAATAATGTTATCGTTGTAATTCCATGTTTAACGATGTTATATATTTACTGGTTTAATGATATTGTGTGAGTCCACGTACCGATATTGCCTGACAACGGAAACTGTCACAATTTCCTAGCCGTTTCCTAATTAAGATGCGTGGCTGCTGGCATTGTGTGTGGACTATGCCCAATGGTGAACTATGCTCAATACCCAGACATTGTATCTGTATTTGCGTTATGTGTGACTGGCGGTAAGCCTGGAGGCTGACGTGTTCCCTTCTTCTCACAACTCTCGTCTGTATAAAAGATGGGTGCGCCATGTTTCGGGACGCCTTGAGCCATAAATTCTGCTATCGTTATCGTATCGTTACGTCACTGTCAAGTTACTAATAAAGGAGTTATTAAGTGTTGATCTGGTTCCAATTGATCTGTGATTAAACGAGGTACAGCATCTAGTACGCGCGAAGAGGAGTACGATAGGACCAGACCCAACACTAGCATGTGAAGCATCTGTATTTAACATTATCATGATGGAATACAAAGAACATATAGCCTTGTGTAAACCAACTTCAATAACCTTCGGTAAGTCTTAAGTTACAACTAACATGGAAATATTTAAACCTAGTGAACCTGTAACAAATAAATGTAATGACATTATCACATAATTAATAAGAAATGTCACCTTCTCTTGTATTTCATCCCATGTTATTGTTGCCATGGCAATCATTTTAGCTTGTTCACCTTGGTGTACTGAAATCCTCAGCTGCAAAACACAAGCGACAAGATTAAAAAATATATAAGTATTTACTGTTAGATAAGCAGGTATCAAAAAAAGGTTAACTAAAACTACTTAAAGCAATGATAAAGCCCTAAGCCACAACTCAAAAGTAGGTTTCCATTTGATTTGGATGGTTCACCGACTACAGTGGTTCACAAAACAGTTAAATATTTATTGAAACAGTTGTTATTGTTGCTCATAGGTTGTGTTTGTGTGTTATTAATTTGTGCTTTATTTTTAAATTGCGTTCAAATAGCGAAACTTACGGCATCTGTTTTATCTCCAACATCAAACGTAACTTCTTGATATTTGCTGCGATTTATATTCAAAGCATCTGAAGGTTCATCATCAACTTTTACTTTCTTCAAAATACTGCTTGGCTTTGCGGCAACCTTGCTTGGTGAGGATGGAACTGAAAGTTATTGTTTATGCTTATGATGCTGAAAGAATTAATGATGAAAACTATTGTATGATTACAATGTGTTTTACTTAGATTCACAAGAAGGGGGTTCTACTACTAACCATATTGCGCCATTATGTATCTCCTGTCTACTTGTGAGTTACTTTGTTAATTAACTTTGTTATTTCTTTGATAAACACTGTTCTCTAAACTAAACAGAGTTGAAACTTAACATTTTAAAATTGCTATCGGCGATGTAACCTTTTTATTGCACTGACCTGCTGGACTAGAAGGTGTTTTTGCGAATCCAATTGATTTCCTTCTTCCAGATTTCCCCCCAAGTTTTCCTTGTGATTTAAGCTCAACCTAAATTGTAAAATGTGATCAAACATTTGAAGCACAGAAATTAAAACTAGAAAATAGACAAACCATTGTTGGAGCTGTGGAACAGCCATAAAAAATAGGAGCACTCGACAGTAAATAACAATTTCTAAAATGTAACACTTTTTATGATAATGCTTAAGTTAAACAAGACACAACACCGCAATAAAAAGCATGCGGTGGATGATAGACCACATGATTATAACAAGAAATGAACAAAATCAAACTTCTGCTTCTTCAGCTTGTACAACTTGTTCCATTGTTTGAGGCGTGTGGTGAGCTGATGATGAAGCAAGTGTTGATGTCTTTTTGTTGATTCCACCAAAACTGACATTACATGAAAGATCTAAACCTTCATCATCTAAAAATATATTCACCATTTATTTTGGTAACGGTTAAATTTGAAATGTGATATGTAAATACATTAATTCTTATTGATGCTACGTTGACAACTCTTGTTTTGTGCAAAAAACGTTTCAATGACAATTCAAGTCCAAAACATAAAAGTGAGAATAAACATAAATCTAACAGAAATTTTGAAATTATCTCAATGACTTGTAAAAATAATATGTTTAAAAACAGGTTAGACAGAATTTCCATATCAATTATTTTTCATCAAAGTTTCGAAACAACAATGGCGCAAAAAACCTGAAATCCTGGTTGGCATGCAAGAAGTATTTGACCAAACAAAACTTACACGTTATTGTATTTTTAAATTATAAAAATAATTCTGATTAAATAAGGTACAGATAACTGTCAAAGCAATAGATATATTTACACAAGTAAAAAGTAAGTTAATATCTTTAAACTACTAAAACAATCAAATCACCTTTAAGTTCCACAGGTCTGAATATCCTTACAACAAGATGTTGATCGAACTCTGGTTCATGGGTCCACACAGATTTATCTTCAGATGGAGGTTTTACCACAACTTCACGAATCACTTCTCGAATCTCAGGTTCATCAGATTCTGGTCCGAAGCTCACGCCACGCTTCCGTTGCTGTTAATAAATATTCTTTATCAGAAATAAAAAAGAAGCTTTGATTTTTGGATTATATTTTCCATGTATGATTTATATTACTACTTTAAAAGAGAAATGTTTTTCACAATGTTTTGGGTCTGTTATCAAACCTATTCCAGGGACAGTAAATTAAAAAACATATCAATTATATTGAAGATTTTCAGTGGCAAGCTTGTCCTGCAGTAGCACCTTAATTGTTGAAGTAATTGACCAAATGCCTAATTTCTTGGGACATTAGTGTGCCTAGCCATGGGAGATGGGACCCCACGTCCTCATCCATATGCAACAGAAATTACTTATGAACCTTCACATCCGGACTCCCATCGTCTACGTTTCCGGTACTATCCGATATTTCTGATGGAATCCCGTCTGCTTCACTTTCAATATCTGAACCAGCTTGTGGTGTTCCTTTTATTAACAAATGATTATCATTAGAAGGAACTTTGGATTTTATGAAATACTTACCATCATCATCAGCAGGTGGTGATGCAGCTATAACAGACAACATAAACCTCTGCTTCTCTGACACACCATCATCAACGATGTGTTCTGGTTCATCTGGAAAGATTATATTGTTTTAAAGGTAATACGTTTTGCTGGTAATTGTATTTAAACAATAAAAATCAAGTTAATTATTACGCAATTAAATTATTGAATGAGGTCTTTTCGATTTATATTCTGCCTTAATAGCAACAGCTTAGAGTGCTTACATCATATTGTTACTTTCCCTTACAAAAACAAGCAAGAGGTTATGAAAATATTTTTACACTGTACTGTAGCGTTGACTGTGCTCTGGCTCAGATTTAATGATATATATTCAATGTATAGCGAAAACATAAGCTGTCTTACAATGAATAACAACGACATACAATTACTTTGTGCAGTCAGATAGCGTGTGCATTGGAGAAAGAACAGCATCTCCAGGCTGTAGAACATGGATATGATACATATATATATTGGCCCAACAGTACGTGATACTTTATTCCTAAACACTAGTTTATAGTCATGCCAATCAAATGATAGGTTAATTTAAATACAATTATCAACAAACCTTGATCTAATTCTGATTCATCATCACTTAGTTCAACTTCGAGTTCATGTAGATTTACTCTAAATAATTCAATCAAACAGAAAATTACACCAGCTTAAAAAAATTGTTTATATTCTTTATTTTTAAATCCTCTGTAGTTATAACCTTAAGTTCTTACCCATCTTTTAGCTTCTTTTTAAATGCTTCAATTAAAAATTTCCATCTTCTTCCATGAGTCTTTGAACTTGTCACCTAGATGTAAATTTGTATTAGTTACAAACACACGCACATTTAAAATTACAAAGTAAAATATTTGGAATATAAAGTTAAAAAATACATTTATTTTAAAAATATTTAAAAATACACCTTTGTTACAATTCAAAATATGTTTTTGTTACTTTTGCAAATGCTTTCTCCCAGTTCATTATTCGTTTTTCCATGTCCAGTCTTCTGGTGTGTGCGTCAATTAGTTGCAGACGACGAATTGCAATATTAAGTTGCCGTTGCTTGCTTTCATAATCTGTATTTAAAATTATTGTGAAACAACACGAAAACAAAGTTCAAATTAGAGTATGAACAAATAGATAAATACCAGTCCTAACCAGTGTGTAGTTTTTTTAAGGCTTCACTTCTTTGTTCCCATGGTATGGAATATATATTGACGAGTCTTGTCAATTCTTGTATAGGTGTATGAAGGTCAGTGATACTACAAAATAGCATATTATGGGTTAGATTCCATTCATATCATAAGGTAGAAATAGGATAGTTAATGTTTAGAAGTTAGTTGGCCAGTTTCAAGGATACTAAACAGAACAATAGTTCCCAAACTAGTGTCCGCTGTTTAGGTCTGTACAACAATTTCAGAAAGTCCGCAATGTACAGTGTGACGCAGCCTTTTTCTCTACTGAATATAAAAACAAATACCTAAACTAACCCGATGTAGTACAGAACATGGGAGTTGCAATGTCCAAAACCAAATAAAAACTTAATGATTTAATTGCAGCAAAACAAGTGCACTTATTCCATTAAGCGCTTACCATATTTGATCGTTTGGGTTTTTTTATTGGTGTAGTTTGTGCATTTTCCCCATAGCATTCTTTCATTTTTATTGGGCCAGAAATATCAAAATAATTGCAAAAAGGCAAAATTTTTAAAACAATAGTTGCAAAAAGGCAAAATTTAAAAAAAAACAGGCAAAATTTGTAAAAAGTATGCGAATCACTAAAATAGAAGTGGTAAGCTTTGAATTATTAGTCTTTAATTGTTGGGTTTCAATTTATGGCTTTGAACCGGCAAACCACTGGGTGAATCTTACAAAACAAATATTCAAATGTGTGTGAATTTCTTTGAACCAACCTTCTGAACATTTTACCAGTCACAAGCGTGATCGCAACAAGCAAACTCGGTGGCAACTCATGTTGTAATAATTCATCTTTCAAATCAAGTAATTCACTGAATGAACTATCCACCAGTGACAAACAATTATTCACACCTAAAATATACAACAATATTAAAACTTAGTCAATGTAATATAATCAGAAAAAGAAATGAGTTCTAACCCAGGGTAAGCCACATCATCTGAATGACATAGAAGCAGCGTGGGTGTTGGGATAATGGACCAAACCTGGCTAAAATCCCAGGTCATTTCTGAATATATAAATAAATTAATTTTACCGTCGCAAAGACAATCAAATTTATTTTGCTCTTCAATCTCTCTCTCCAACTGTGCAGCTTTCATTCTTGCTTCTTCTTCATCAAACATCGCATCATCTTCCACTTCTTCATCTTCATTCAAGTTAATTATCGCTCGCTTTGATTTCATGTTTTAACAAATTTCTAAAAAGTTTAACCGAATGTATTTTTTTATTTTATAGTTATCACGAATTTTAATTGTAAACCAGCAAGAATATACAACATGTATTATGTACCGACTAAAGACTTTGCATATTAAGTAACATTACATTGGTTTATAGAAAAACAGTACTTGGGAATTAAGTCATATATATTTAAAAACAAATATATAATTCACATTTATAGCAGCGCTGAGTACTAAATTTAACAACAACTACTAAATTTAACATATAAATTTAATTTAAACATTTCATACTAATTGCAGAAACCAAAACCCTGGCTTAAGCAAAAAATTAGAAACTTTCAATTAACTGTTAACCTAAATGTACAAATTAAATTGCAACAAATGAATTACTACGTTGAGGAAAGCGCAACAGAGATTGTGGTGGGTACAAGTGATTGTACAACCAAACCCTGCATCAAATCATCATTTCTTCCATCTTTTTCAGCTCGATAATCCACAAACATTTCTTTGAATGTCATAAAATCAGTGAAACTGGTTAGTGTTTCAAATATTTCATCACAGATTTCATGCTTATGGGCAGTCAGAGATGCAGCAAACTTTTCCATAGAAAACCAGGGTAGTTTATTGGTGAGTCTCATTTCAAGGTATTTCTCAAATATAGAGTTATATTCTTGGAAAATATCAGTGTAAATAAATTTATTTTCTTCCGTATCTTCAAATACATGGTAATATTTATCCATAAAATCTTGTTGTAAATTGAGGAATTCATCACTTATAAGAACATCTTGTATACTTCCAATTATTTCATCAAATCTTTGTTCATCTTCACTTCCACAAACTACTCCTTCCATCTCGGATCCCCACATTGCCATATCAAAAGTTTAACTTTTATCAAACTTACAAATTTATTATCCCAATTAAATCTGAAAAACTGAATCAAATATTACAGTACACCCAAACCAGTCTAACAAACTTTTCTAATACGCGCTAACGTATATTTAAAGCAAATTGGTATTTACATGGATGAAATAAAAGTAAACTGTCATTAGAATCGAATGCAAACAGTGCAAATTTACAAAAGCATTGGTTACATAAGTGATAAAGTATTCTACGTTTAACATCTACACAAAACTTTAAACAGTCTGTAATTCCTCTTTAATGTCGGTTTCTTCCATTTTTATTTGGACCAGCAGGTCGAGCCACACTCCTTCCCTCAACCCCACAATGAAACTTTCCTTTCATGCCATTCTCAACCTCATTACCACGACTAGATGGAAACAACTTGCCAGTTTTCAATTTCCACTCTCTTTCAAAGTCACTTGTATCTTTTTCCTCCATGTCAAGAAACTTGCGTTCCTCTTCAACCTGTCCTCCTTTCTGTCTCCGCTTTTCAACAATTCTTCCTCTCGGCCCGATGTGTTGACCAACCGCCATTTTTTCAACCCCAGTTTCACTATCACGGACAGCACGGTGCGTTTCTTTAATGGCGCCTGGTGCTTGGCGAGTAGATGATGCAGCTTGGTATATTTTTGGCTTGGACTTACCATCATTCATGTAAGACATTGTTGAGCACGAAGAATACATATGAACGTTTGGATCATTTTTCATTTTTTCCATCCCAGAATGCATTTCTTCAATGGCTTTATTCATGTGCCGAAACATCCCTTGGAAGGGATCCATGACTTCATCATTAGCTTTGGACCTACGTCGATGATCGCGTTTATCATCTTCTATCGCAAATCGGAATCCGAAATCATCGTGTTTTGGAAATCTTGTAGAAAATTCATTGAAAAACGGGTCTTCTTCAAATTCTTTGAACATGTTACGAAACATGCTTGTATTAGTAGATTTTACATTGAAAGAGATGTTAAATAAAATATAAAATCAAATCGTTGACAGTCCGGATTGCAAAGCACTAATATCAGCTATGTATGTTTACGTTCTGTAATGAGTTGTGGTATTTTCCGTTGGAGTTGCTTCTCCATAGCAATGACCCGAAGTTAGTGAACCGTAACAGTTCGATTTTATATGTGTTTTTTTATTGTGGTCTGATATATTCGTTTGATAAAAAAACGAACAACATAAAACAAATTAATATAAATAATTCAAATGTGAAAAAGATAAACATGTTTGAAATAGCGCATATACAACTTTCCAAAAGGCGAAAATGATTGAATCTCTATAGGTTCAAAAGACGTCACCAACTATTTCGTTCGTTCGCTTGATGTCCACGTCATTTTTTTCGTTTGTTTATGTGGTCATCATTAGTTGTTATCTCATAGTTGTTGTGACATTAGTATAACGGCGTTAACGCAACAGTATATATAGCATTCGGGGAATGGTTTGAGAGGAAAAAAGAGTTTCGGTTGTCAGACAAATCGGCGTGATAAATGGGTTGAAAAAAGCATCAAAGTAAATAGATATAGGCCTACAATCTATGTTCTTTGGACAGCAAGGGGGGCGGACGCTCACCAAGGTGATCCTAGAATAAAGATATTATAGCGGCCATTTTCGATTTGAAAGAGATTTTTCGATTAGGCTCTAGTAGTAAATAAAAAAGAGTAGAACGCGCAACTGCCCAAAACCACGATACATTCTTTTTTCTATTCGCGTGACCGCCAACTCCGTCCCCATTTCGCTTGGTCACTATTGTAAATGATAGGCGCACAGTGGTTTTAGAAGGTGTTGTAGCGGTTGATTGTGCTCTAGCACAGATTTAATGATATAAAGATAGCTAAATTTAACACTAATGCGTAAAAATTGAATATAAAGCAACTTTGTATAGCGAAAACAAAAGCATGACAGGAATTGAATGCAGTTTCGCTGCTTTTGTAACATCTACTTTCCCGTCATTCTAATCGTGATAATAAAACAATTACCCAGTTGTGTGTATGCAAGGCGAGGCAATTGCCACAACTGGGTAATCAAACGAGTGGCATCAACCCAGAGACAAACGTGAGGACAGAAAGAGTATAATAAAACTCATACTGCCCTCCTAACAGAGAAAATAGGAGGGATTTTATAGCATGAAACACGTGTACGAAAGCAATATAACAGGAAAGACTGTTTTACACTGAAAAGTGAGGTTGGTTTGCCGAACGGGCAGACTGGGCACATAGTTTTTTGTACTTGCTGTAAAAATGCAACATGTGTCGCTCAATCATAAACACAGTTACGTAAGATGTTGTAGTTACGCAACACGGATGTTTAATATTCATTCTCAAACTTTCAAAGTAGACTAAGACACCATGCATGCTGCTGATCTAGTATGTTTAAAGCCTCACATAAGCTTAGAACCTCCTGTGTATGGGGTAGCTGAAGGTGACAGTAGAAAGAAATTAGCAAAGACGTTTGTTTGCTCGCAAAACAAATTAAACGTAAGTTTGAATTTCACTCATTCATGTTTGCGTGTGCTCTAAATTGAGGAGTTTTTAGGAATGGGACTCTTCGTTTTACATCGGAGACCTTGGACAAATTGTACGAAACCTACAACTGTGGACGAAACATATGCCTCAAATCAGGCCGTACTACGCAATGAAGTGCAATCCCTCACAACCAGTGGTACAACTGCTAGCGTCGTTGGGTGTGGGCTTCGACTGTGCAAGCAAGGTATGTTGGAGATTTTGCTGGTAGCGCAAAGTGCCTAAACGTCTTGCAAAATATGCAGTTACAATAATAATTTACGATCATATATACTTTTAGTTTGAAATTGAAAGTGCCTTAAAGTGCGGAGTGAAACCTGATGACATCATTTTTGCCATACCATGCAAGATGTCTTCTCATATTGAGTATGCTTGTCAAAGCGGTGTTCGTACCATGACTTTTGACAACGCTGACGAGCTGCACAAAATTAAACGAATTCATTCAACTGGAAAGTAAAGTATTTTTTTAACGTGCCCCTTTTTTAAACAAACAACAACGTTTCTGTGCGACAGGTTACTCATGCGTTTGGATGTGACGGAATTTGAAAGGGGAATCAAATTCGGTGACAAATTCGGCGCATCAATGCCAGAAGCCAGGAAGCTGATATTACTATGCAAACAGCTGGACTTAAATTTGGTTGGGATTTGGTATGTTGTCCCGTTTGGTGTAGTATAAGTTTTATACGTGCATGGTGTTTATACAATAACGTTAAAATAAACAAATTCATCGGGTCATTTAACATTTATTTACTTTTCGAGTTTTCATCCTGGGAGTGGAAGCGATTCTTCCGAAGCGACTAGAAACTGTTTACAAAAGTGTAAAAAACTTTACGACTTTGCAACTTCAAATGAAGTACATTTAAAAATCATCGACATCGGCGGTGGATTCGTTTGTGGCGAAAATTTTATTGAGGTTAGACAACTATTCGCGTGGCTGCTGAGCTCGGCTATTATAACGACCAAATTATTGATGTGTTTACATAGTCGTAAATTAAAACTTACTTCTAACATTTTTCCCTGGTGTTAGATAAGTGAAACAGTAACTGCAACTGTTGACAAGCTTTTTCCGCCTCAAACTGGCGTAACAGTGATTGCTGAACCCGGTAGATTCTTCGTGAAAAATGCATTCGCCTTCGTAACATCTGTGCATGGTAAAGCGCTCGTTAATGGTAAGCTTACACCATAGTTTATTTAATGTAACGCATAAAGCATTGACATATACTCATTTTTTGTACAGACCGAGCAAAGTATTACATAGGAGCTGGAGTTTTCTCAACATTTTGTATGACGCTTTTCGAAGAATTTGAAAGAATCCCAGAAAGCTTGTCTCGCAAGGCAGTAGGTGTATTGTAAAATTTTAATATGCTACACGCTAATATATATAATAGGGTGGGGGAAGATGGGACACTTTGTCCGACGAGACTTTTTTTAGTTTTCCTTTCACGGACCCCCATTTAATAACAATCTGAAAAATAAAATGTTACAGAATTATTCGACAGTATATTATCACGACTTCAAAAAGGGCGCGTCAAAGTCGATTACTCTTTCTAAATGTTAAAAATATGTTATATAAATAGAAATTATCAGTGTTTCCTGAACGGTTAAAAATATGCGAAATAGTATAGAGCTAATTTCAAATGCTTGCCAAATTATAGTAAAGCCGATGAAATATTGTAGTTTGTGAGTGTGAACGAATACACCAGTTTCATAAATTTATTAAAAAAAACAACTTGAACATTTCGTACAGTTGATTTGTCTCATAAAACTGAATTTGTCTCATAAAACTAGTTTTAGTTTTGTGAATGAAAACAGAAATATTTTACTTTAAGATAAAAACAACAAAAAATATGGTTTAACGTTATATATATAAAGTTTACATGGCAAAGAAACTGGTACAGTCGGTTAAATTCGGTAGGTTAACTACAAGTTGCAGAATACTAGGTTTTCATTGCCAAACTTTGAAAGGTTTGCTTTTAATTCAATAATTTATACTTCAAGGGTTATTCAAATATAATATACTAACACAATAACAAAATAATATATGAGAAGTGGCTTGTGCCAAAAACATGTAGCAATACTTAATTTGTAGGGAAAATGTAAATTTTATCAATATTTATTATCAATTTTCTGTTATTACAAGTTTATATACATTTGTAGAATACAATGTTTATCAATTGGTGTTCGAGCATGGCGCCCTCTATAATAGCCTTTTTTAGTATATTCTATTTTAGTTTGTAAGCCAAAATACCCACCTGTTATTAGCCCCTTTGCATTCAAAGAAAAAAACGTTTATTTTAAGAAAGAAAAGTGTATACAAACTTTGTTTACAGGAAAACTGTGAGGTATATGCCAGTAATGTGTACGGTCCTACGGGCGCAGGCGTTGATATCGTATTGAACAATATTATGTTGCCGGAAGCTCGGATTGGTGATTGGTGGTTCTTTGACAGTAAGCTTGTATTTTAATAATTTTGTTCAACATTATGTTCTCACTTTTACATTTACAGACATGGGAGCTTATTCTTCGTTAGTTAGCATTGGTTTTAATGGCTACATGGTTTTAAAGACGGAGTTCTACATCGCACAGGATATATGGTAATCATGCGAATTTTTCAATGTTTCTTATCAAACATTTGTTCATTACAACAAAGCAATGTTTAAACATAACAACATTTAAGCTACTAACTTCGCTAAATTAGAACGCAATTAAACTTTAATTTAAAATTCACCCAAAATACCTAACTCAAGAGAGCATAATTCTAATGAATGGGTACGTAACATTGTACAAATGTTTTATAAAAAAAAAGGATAAACACACTTAGAAACGTACACGCTAATCTATGATTCTATTCATTTTAAAGTTTAAACTATTGCATCGTAGTGTTTTAAATAGCTACAATTTATAGAAATATATATGTTTGTCTCAAGATTGACTACTCGATAAGTGCTCGGTTTTAAAGGTAAACATTTATTTTGATATTTAAAATATTATTCTGTAATATATTCTGTAAAGAATTGAAAAATGCTATGTACAGATAAACAACACTAAGAACAGGTACAAAACACTTTTTTAACGAAAAAAGTACATTGAAAACGTGCACACACACTTTGTACCGTACTGGTAGAATCTATAAAATACCATAATTTAATTTTGTATTTTTAGGAACGATATCGCAGATAAACTAGACCCCAAGTCTCCCTTATTTGGGCAATATCAACAACTTGAAACAATTGGCACTGGAAAAACTTTGGATTTTGTTTAACTAAATGTTCTAGAAAATATAATGGTAAAGTGGGGGAAGATGGGACACTTACGCACAAAGTGCCCAATATTTTCAAAATCAAAATACATGACGTTTATGGGTGAAACCACGAATTAGTACAATCATTCCTTCATTAATGACAACATAATATATATTAAACCACACAATGCGTTATTTAGCAATTCGCACAACAGGTGTAATTTACAAATTCGAAAACGCACAGGGTAAGACGGCACAGTCAAAAATCTTTGTTAATTTTTATTAAAAAGTGTATTTATTATTAGGAATACATCTAAATAACACGAAATACTGTACGCTTTAAAAATTAAAAAAAAAGAATCACCTACAAAGTAACATACATAGCATGAGGTAATTAATAATTATCATTAAATGGGGGTCCGTAAAAAGAAAATTGAAAAAAGTCTCGTCCCATCTTGTTCCACTCTACTATATATTTAAAATATTGCATTTCCTTACTTAACTGCGTGGTCGGAAATTATCTATGTTATATTTGTAGTTTAGCAGCCACAATTTCATTTGACACTTTTACTCAGGTATAAGGTTTACTGGCGGCGTGTTTTAAACAGTTGTTGTATTTTTGGTAATTTCCTTCTCTTCTTTGTAATATTTAATCAGATATTCGTTACTGCACACCACCATGGTACTCTAAACACTAAATTTGTTAACATTGTGTGATGTTAATCTTTGGTTAGGATTTTTATAAAAGAAGGTCTTTTTACCGTGAGAGATAAAATTATATATTAAAGGGAAGATGAAAAAAATTGCATATAGTTGTATGCAACGGCGGCGTATTTAGTCGCTGGAGTGTAACTGTTTTCACGAATGTCGTCATCAAGGGTCAAAGGTCAATGGGAACGATTTTTGCCGGGGAACGATTTTTTCCGACACCGGGAACAGCGCAGTGGATAGCAGGCACTTTCAACAGTTTTTATAAAAGTTGCTTAGCTTATATAAATATTATTTTACTATTTAATAAAACATTTTAATTAAAACACAACATTTAACAACAGCTTTAACCATAGCATGCTGCTGAATACACTTACCAGGTAATTTGGCGCAAACCGATTAAATATTAACGATGCACACAGCTCAGTTTATTCGATCAGAAACAAAACCGCTTAGACCTAGCCACTTATGTGTGACAAAATATTACGTCATCAAAGAACAAACAAATAACTGCCAAGCGTTGTTCTAGTAGTGTTTAGAGTAGCCTACTATGATACCATGGCCAAAAGTCTGACAAAGTGTCCCGTCTTCCCCCACCCTGCAATAATAGCGTCGACTTTTTAAAAAATGTAGGGGTTGCGAATTTGCGATCTTAAGCTAGAAATCGGTTTGAAACACGTAAAATGGGTTGAAGTAAAAAGGCAAAATAATACTATTCCAATTAGTTTAAGACGTGCTTACTCATTCGAATTTAGCTATCTTGTTTAGGCATTAATACGTACTGTACCGCCAAAGCCATAGAAGTTGTTGAGCAGTGGTCATATAGATCCTTTTTCGTCGAACGGTTGTTGTTGTTGTTGTTTTTTAGACTTTTTTCCGCACTTACCTCAATTTTTAATTCTAGCATTTATTCTTTAATCTCCTGATTGAAATCAAATCATAATATATATTTATAATTTAAATTTTCTAAATTTTCAGAATCGAAACCACATAATTAGCGATTAATTAACGATTACTTTATTGTTTGAGCAAATGCGTCAAATTTAAAATGTACCTTAAACTTTAATTAAATGATTATACTCTATAAAGTATTTTAAACTAAGCATAGTTTTATAAACCATATATTGCATATGATCGCCTAATTAGCGAGTAATTAACGATTACATTTCTGTTTGTTTAAGGCGCTAACTCGTACTTAAAACGTACTTTACCATTGATTAATCGACTGTATTCGATACAATAATTTTAACTAAGCTTAGCCTTATAAACCAAAGCGTATGAAATCGTCCAAATAATGAGTAATTAATGATTGTAACGCTTGCGAGTCAAGTGAAAATGGCAAACATCGGGAACCCAGTAATAACACAGTAATCGGTAAGTTTGCGCTTTGTTTACGTTAGTGTGCAATTATAAATAAAAAAAGTCTAAAATATTTGTTACACCGGGCGAGGATCGAACTCGGAACATTACGCTGTTATCTGTTCCCGGCTCGCGATTTAACCGGTTGAGCTGTAACTCCCTATTATACCACATTTCGAAACAGCGGCTATAAGGTCTAGGAATGTGAGACATTGGGAGTTTTGGAGTGCACGACTGCACGTGTTGGTGAGATAAGAAATCCTCACAACGATTCACGACTGTATCAAACTATTACTATTTAAGTGGGGACGCATTAAATGCACTACTCTTATATCGTATTTTCATTAATCGTAATTGAAACATTATTTTTAATTCAACATCATATGAATAATATTAACTTCTAACATTACCTAATTTCTGCGTGGTTACAGTTTGTCAAAATTCATGAAATAAACGTTTTTAAGCGACGACAACGTTAACTAGTGTAAGTTACAATAAACACGTGGTACTGGAGTTGTACAAAGCGTATTTACACATATTCTTTACCAATCACTTTATCCTCATACGTCATAAGTTTCATTAGTTATAATACATGTATAAATACATTCTGCCTACTGCTCTACAGTCACCAATGGTGACTAGAACCCGTTTTGTTAGTTACTTCAAATTTGCTTTTCATTGAGCCCAGTCGACCGTTGCAGTTAAAGGATTAATTAATATAGTAGGGTGGGGGCAGATGGGACACCTTTTCATTTTGTTTTCTCTTTTCATTTGGTAGTAAACAAAGAACATTTAATGAATTATAAAACGTATCTTCACGACTTCCACAGACCGTTGGTAATTGTTTAAAACACGATCAGGCTATTTGGATGTTATGAGTAAAAGGTGTCCCATCTTCCCCGACCCTACTATATTATGCTAATTAGTTTAAAACGTGCTCATTCATTAGATCTGTGATCTCTTGTAAAAGAAGTAATTCTTCCTGGGGTTGCTTCACCGACAATGCTGTAAATATGTTTTTTTTGTAACGAGAATTAACATTTATATTTAATCAGAGATACATAAACAAGAGATTGGCAATGACGTCATTTCGATTGTTTAACTTGAGCTCCTTCTTCTAACGTTCACGCCTGACTGAACAGGCCCATTGTCTTGTTTTTTCCACCACGTGCGGAATTGCGACAACAGACGATTTCGATACGTTTTAGTTTAGTAACTTTCATTGAACCTGTTAGGTATATTCTTTGCCTTAATCCAAAATAGGAGTATCTGTGTATGCTAAGTAGGTGTTTCGTACAAATTTTCGTGCGGATCGGCGCACCGGAAATACAAAAAGTAAGTGATTTTGTTCATTACCTGTCATAATTTAAAAGACGTGGTCTATGACACATTGCCGTAATGAACTCGTGATGGTATATATAATCATTCTAATGTACAGTTTGTATTCTCGTAATAAATTTAATTTAATTATTTTCACAATAAATTAAAAAAAAAATATATAGGCTTTTAACTCAAGGTGCTTATGCCTTGATCTGTCCTGCTGCTCATACCCAATTTTTTCATCCCTGAGGTTTTTTTTGTTAAAGCAGGACAAAGGCTCTTCCTCAAGATCCAAATTTGGGTCACAGAGCAGTTATATAGAGGGTTAAAACAACAAAATTGGGTAACAGGTAGCAAGTGCCAAGGGTACAACATTTTTTTGGATTTTATGTTATTCTATGTACAGCTGGGTTTAACAGAAATTAGTTCTGCCCATTGATATATTACAATATATATTGCATTATTGCATATTATCTTGTATTGAAGCCGGGTGTTAATTGCCACTAGAAGATCTGGATGACTAAATTTAGAATTGGTAACTTTTCTTAGAATTATATGTTGGTTGTCATTTTCAAGAGTCCAACCCTTTCTCTTAATTTTAGAAAAAGATTTGAAGATGTCCGAAAGTGAGTTATGCACGTTTGGAATGATTCTGACAGGAACGGCCCTAGTGGTTGCCGATGGCTTGTCACCTACTCGGAATGGTAAATTGTTTTTTGGCATGGCTCCATATTTTAATTGTTTCCTTCCTGATACAGGGTATATTTTAATATCTTCTTTGTCAAAATGCAGTTCACAAATCTCGGCATTGCCTTTATGTAAGACATCCTCAATGTGGTCATCTTTACTTTTACTGTCCCTGTACTTTCTTATAACATTTTCTAATTGCTGGTGCCAATTTTTTAGATTCCCTTTTGCAAATTTGTTGATGGTAAAGATGGATAGTTTGGAGTATTTGGTATCTGTACTGCATCCTGGGATAGAACAGTGAGTTGCTGGCATTTTTCAGTTTGGTAATTTACTTAATAATGTAATGTATATATAGTATACCTGAAACAAGTTGTATCATTATTCATAAAATAGTTTTAAACATAAAAGCCACAAAATAAAGTTTCGGGTGTTGCCGAAATTTAGTTTCAAATGCAATATCTTTAGTAGCCACATAATAAACTGTTTCGGGTGTCGCAGAAATTTGGTTTCAATTGCAATTTTTTTTAGGACCGTTTTAAAGTCTTCCGGGTGCCTTTAGACTGACGACAGATCTTTGAGTCATACATGTTTTTCAACTGTTTGGTATGGCTGAATGCTCGAATTTTTACATATTTTGAAACTATCAATTCCATAGCTGAAAAAACTTGAGTATTGTCATAGTTACTATGAAAGGAAATGTTTGAAACAATACTTGTCAGGGCGTACTGTTTCATTGTGTTAATGACAATTTGTTCAGTTTTGATTTGTGTACTGTGGCAACAATTTACCAATCTAAATTCTTTCTCTGCATGTACCAAAGCCTTTAACAAGTTATCAGAAATACTGCAAAGCCCACCATTGCTGTTATCAATCCAATTTCTCTGTTCTACCATACCAGTACGTTCATTTCTTCTAAAATAGTCCAACAACGGATGTACATATTTATTCCCAATGTATGTTCGAATAATGAAACCACCTAAAACAAAAAAAAATTAACGAAGCAGTGCTGCAATTTCTACAAACTTACCAATGTAATCAATTATTCGCACATCTTGCGGAGTTATGTCTTTAACTTCATTCTGTTGTATTGCCGTAACTGCAGTGTATTTTTGTTGCATGTCAGTCGTAATTTTTCGGACAGTCTGCGCTGCTTCTACTTTTGGGAGACCTGGGAAATGCTGCTTTGCGTTGTATAGCATTTGTGTGACTTCGCTGTAGTATGCATCCATGTTTGGAAATAAAGAATACAGTTTAGTTAAGGTAGAAGTTATCGAACCTTCAAGATCAGTCACGCCGTTATCACGAAGTACTTTGAGTACTATTTCGTTGGATTCCCGGCCGTCGCTGCAGACGACTGAAGATGCGCTTCCACCTTCACCGTTTTTAGCCGAATCACTATTTTCCTCCTCTGTATCAATAACTACAACTATGTTTTTCAACTGCTCTGGCGAACAAGACGATAAATATTCCATTTCAACGGTTATTAGACTTCCAGTTATCGAAATATACTAGATCGTTGAAAAATCGTATTTTTCCGTCATCGGCGTATCCACTTTCCCGCGCATTTATAGGGATTGTTCATTGAGGCGTGACCAAAAATCAAGTTACCGGTCAATTCTCTCGCATAATGACGTCATTGCCAATCTCTTGTTTATGTATCTCTGATTTAATATTGTTGTTATTAAAATTTTATTTTAGATTCGGTACCGTTGTGGTCCAGTTAGTGCAGTGCCCACATTTTATTTTAGTGGCACGAGTAGAAGATATCGAAAATGGCTGCTATAATTTTTGTATTCTATAGGATCACTTTGGTTCTTGCTTGTAGTATTTGCCTACATTCTTTGTTGTTATTGTCAAAGAACATAGATGTCAGCTATATTATCACAGTACACGTTGTACTATGGTATATTTATTTATTTACTATGGATATAGACTAGTAGGATGGAAAAGATGCCACATTTTATTAGACGAACGTTTTTTTTCTTTTTCTTTTTACGGACGCCCATTTAATAATAATCAGGAAAATGATGTTACAGAATTGAATACTTTGCAACTTAAATATTTTGCACAGTTAGATTTTGGATGCTTACGAACAACAAACAAAATATACAACCATATTAACTAAGGATGGTATATTGGTATATAATATATATATGTAATATATAGTTACCAATGATGGTGTTTATATGCATTTTATACTTATGGATGGTGTTTATGCAATATATAGTTACGGATGGTGTCATATATATATGAATTTTATACTTACGGATGGTGTCATATATATATGAATTTTATACTTACGAATGGTGATGTTTATTATGCATTATATAGTAGGTGGTATATATTGTAGGGTAGGGAAAGATGGGACACTTTGGTGGGGAAAAGATGGGACACCATTTAATGATAATCAGGAAAATAATATAACAGAATTATTCGAAAGTATTACCTTGACTTTATATAACGCGCGTCAAAGCCGATTACTGTTTTAAATTTTTTAAAAATATGTAAAATAGAAAAAGGATACTTTGAACAGGTAAAAAAATGCGAAATAGTAAGGTGCTATTTTTTAATGCTCGCTAAATCATAGTAAAGCGATGAAATTTTGTACTTTTTGTGTGTGAACGAATAAACTAGTTTTATAGCTTTATAAAGAAAACTGTACCACCATCCGTAACTATATTTTAGTTATATACCACCATCTGTAACTATATAATGCATAAACACCACTATCTGTAACGACTTTAAGTAATATGAACTTTAATCACATTTTGGTTGTTTTCTGTAAGCATTCGTACATCCGCGTGTCGTAATCAAGTAGTTTGACCTGCAGCGTATGTATGATGAGTCATTATTTATGACTGTCGTTTTGCTGCTTATTTTTGTTTTTCTGTTTTAAATATTCTAATCTTCGTTACTGTATTTGAAGAGATAATTAAAGTTTATGTTAATATGCTGACAGTTTATTATAGAAACAATATTAAGGGGGAACTGTTGTTCTACTTCATGTGTGTGAATCGCTGCAATTAAATATCTGGTTAATATATTGCTCTATATGTAATACTGAATGGCATGTTCTGTTGTAAAGTAATGATTTGACCTAAGAATTGCTGCACCCCTTGGTCCTACTAGGCCGAATACTCACCACAAATCAACATGGTAATATTCTAATCAAGTTTTGATTCAACTACTTATTACAATATTGGTCTGTGCACTTTGATCAGCACATATACAATAATAAATACTACGACTTATGTTAAAATCTGAATTAAATCTGTGAAAACTTCAAATGTTAACCTTATTTGTTTTGCAAAAAAATTATTGTTTCTGTACCTGGTTAAATATCATTCAAACATAGCATTATGTTAGCTGACAGATAGTCTGTGCTATATAACATATAAATGTAGATGAAATAAAATGAAATATTTCAGGCGTGGTTGGAATCTGTTGATGTTGGATTCCTTACAGAGACAGAGAGGGACATGATCTTGGATGTTTTGAAGCGAGATGAAAAGCTACGACTTCAGGAACAGCAGAGAGTGATGTATTTATTTAATTATGTTTATTATGGTTATATAGTAGGTTGAGGTAAGACGGACTATGTTTTCATTCTATTTTATTGTTCCATTTCTTGGTAAACAAAGAATGTTTACAGAATTATATAATCATATCCTTCAACCTGTTAATCAGCGCTGTTAATAAAAAAAAGAATTAGGAAATACTGGTGAACAATATAGGAGTGTGGAGCACCCTTGTAGATTTTTAAATGTGCTACTTTTATTTAATAAATAACCCAGGATTGTAAAAGTTGTAAATCCGGAAGGTGATCGTTTAATTTTATTGAAAATCCGGGCGTATTATATTTAACGTGCGTCTGTCACCCAAGTTACCAAATTTTGTTATAAAGCGTATTACTAACCACAGTCTACTGCGGGCGCCTGTGCGATAGAAACGGTTGTTAAAGCTGCGATCTAATGTTTTATGTTCGTCGCGTGTTCGTAATTATCAGCTAACGAATTCGCTCGAGTAACAAACATTGCCGTGCTGCAATTTGGTCATTTTGCGCTTAATTGTTTTGTCACATGTCTTATTGCAACATAACTATGACGTTTCATTACGTAACAATCAGGAGGAATGTGCCCACTGCCCAACAAACCACGAAATCGAAACATTGTGAATGAGCGTCACATTTTTACG
This sequence comes from Ciona robusta, assembly GCF_009617815.1. Taxonomy (NCBI): domain Eukaryota; kingdom Metazoa; phylum Chordata; class Ascidiacea; order Phlebobranchia; family Cionidae; genus Ciona; species Ciona robusta. Next base: position 477,471 of record NC_143236.1, read on the forward strand.
CTCTGCGCCGGCGTAGGAAATAAAGGAAGTCGCATGCGGTAGCATACAATTTAACACATAAGCAAAGCAATCGTTGTGAACTTATTCTCGTGAAAAATGATGTAATGAGACTCTGGTTCTCGTGCGGTGCCAACAAACGATGTTTTCTTGGCTTCTTTCCAGGCTCGGCCGGGAAGATGCTTTGTAATAATATATTACAATTTGCGTTGGTTCCAATTAACTGATAGCGTCACTCCTCGCTTTTATATTTGCACCATTTAATATTTACATAAAAATATACCTGCATTCAGAGTTTAAACTATTCTTGGTTGCTGGCTTAAAATAACTATGTCGGGATTCAAACAATTATACGAAATATAGAAGCACATAAACCACAATTGTTTTCTAAAATTTTAATAGTTTATCAAATGCATTATGACGTAATCATCGTTACATTTTTAATCCACGATAAATGTCATTTTAATAAATGTAATATCATTTTAAATTCACCGCATAAAGGTTCCTTGTGACATGGTTTGTGTCAAAATAAGTATAGTGGGTGTTAGGAAAATGTATTTTTTTTTAATATTAGCACGAACCGTTCCGTCAGGTAACCGATACAGTTAATATAGAGCGCACGTTTATGTCGTCAATAGTTACTGAACTAAGAAACCAAAGACTATATTGTTTGCCGAACGTAAGAGAGTTAATTTTAATATAAATAGGATTTATTTCTATTAAAAAAATCCGGACGTTTAGACAATTCGGACGGTGACATTATCACTGAAAAAGGGGTATTTTTACAATCCTGAAAAAACCATCCCAAATTTGAAGGCATGTGCCAATTATTTTGTAATCAAAGATGTTAAAATTCGAAATATGAATATTGTCAACTACTGTTGCAAATCACATTCATTTAACGCCAACCACTGTTGGTTAATCGGAAACAAAGAAATTATGGCACACTCAGCATTATTGTGTAATTAGACAATTACAGATGTGCGAGGAAATAGTATTTATGACTTCATTATATGAGGTCACAAGCTAATAATGTAACAGTTTGTGTGTATGCCATACTCCCAGGCGATTGCGAATTTATTTTGGTTTTTATGTGCGGTATCCGTCTTACAGCACACTACTATATATTGGTGTTTAGAATCTATGTTGTTAAGCCTGTAGCTATTTGTGTTTTTTACTGCATTACTTGTAGAACTGGTAATCTCTTACATATTTAGGCCTACTAAGTGTATATATTCTGTTTAAAAAATATTTTGTAATCAATAAAATTGTATTGTACACTTCATTAAGGAAATTGAAAAAAGAACTTCGTGGGATTAAACGAAAAGGCGCAAAAAATGTTGAAGTGAATTACCCAACTAACATATGTGAACGTTGTAAAATGAAAACGGGTTTCATTGTCAATAAAGCGCAGAACTGCCCAGTTTGTAAACACAAGGTACAGTAGGAATGTAGGATCATTATATGGTTTATTTGTACAATGTCGTAATACATTGAATGAGTGGAGTTTTAAACTTGGTATGACATTATGACTGTAGCATTATATATAAAACCAGTTTTAAATAGATTTCATAGTATACATATGTAGCATTCTAGCATAGTACTTTTTGGAAAACATTTATTGTGACAAATCGCAATAATCTTTTTTAATCCAAAAATTATCTTCAAATCTTGTGTCCCAAGTATTAAGTTATGACATGATCAAAAACTATTGTAAAGACTGAACCGCAAATAATAAATGTTAAGTTCCAGGTCAAATTAAGCCTAGAACATTAAAAGAAAACACACGACAGAGATTAAAATAACATTAAACACAGTTAACTGTTAAACCTTGAATAAATGTATTGAATACTAAAAATAGAATTCTTCTACCAGCATTGTTTTCCAATGTTGTAATTTTTATAATAACATTTTGCTTTTGTTTTCAGATATGTCAAGACTGTCGAATTGAACATAAATCATTGTGGATGTGCTTGGTTTGTTTTGCTGAAGTGTAAGTTTAGTTGCTTCTATTTCATTTAAATCAACACTGTTCAGTTACTAAATATACAACAATATACAGACCGATTTATTGTAAAGCAAAAAAGTAACTTGAAGACTTGTTCTTAGGAAGATAAAAGCAGAGACGGGTGAATGGTTTTATGACATGATGAGAGCTGAGTTGAAGCAAATGTCAGAAGGAAGTATTTTGTTAAAACACGCCGTTGGAAAACCAAGACCAACTCAAAGTATGTTCAAATTGTCTTTACCCCACTTTTATTCTGATTAGAACTTTAATATTGTTTAATTAAGTGATAAGACTGTCATTTTTATAAATTTTACAGTGGACATCAGGTTTGATAATAATTTGGTTGGTGTTTTAAATACAATGGATCTGCATGAAGCTTTGCAGCAGATTTAGCTTCCAACGTCTTTGAATTTCATGTATAATAAAATTAATATTTATTATGTGTTGTGTTGGTGAAGGCTAAAACTATAAACTCACAAGTCACCATGATCAGTTTAACAATGTTTTAAATATTATAGAAACAACAATGACATCGCGTGATAGAGTAGCACCCAGCATTACTTACACAGCTCCTTCCCAATCTTCTTCCAAACCCTACTCTGATTTATCTGGTAATTTTATCTCATGTTTATGTTTTATAAAATTAATCTATGCTTGTATGTAACAATTAAATTGGAGGGTTTGGCGATAGGTATTTTTTTAAAGTTTATTTCCATCATCCCTAGGAAAATCAAATATTGCCAAAAAATAAAAACCAATGTAATAATAAAATACTAGCGGTCACAATGCTACAGGTAAACCAAATCTAAGCTGCTGTTCAATATGAAGTCTAAAGGCCAAACTAATATTTCTTGATTTACAGAATCGGATCTCACCAGCAGCTCTTCAAAACAAGGTATTAATTTTCCTAATCATAGAAGGGATACTAAGTTGTTTTTTACATTTTTATTTTTGTAGTTTCTCAAAGAACTTGTATTTCCAGATATTGTAAGAGTGGGAAGTTGTGAGAGTATTGGAAGCTCAACTGAGTCACATTCGCAAGCATATTCAACCAGATCAAACAGACAAGGACCCGCTGAAACCGGTTTCATTAGTTCTCTGCGGTAAGTACCAAGTTTCAGAGTTAGGTATTTGTGTGAAACAACATTGGTTTAGATCAACACGAAGCAAAGAATCTTATTTATCTGATTCTGAACAATCCACAACATCATCCATGTATAGCCCACTCCACTCCACACATGGTCCGCACTATTCATCTTTACCAAGGTATTTTTATATTATAACCATATACGAAAACCTACCCATAAGTTTTTTTAGGTTCTTAATATTCACGGTTGTTACTTAATTAAAATAATTGTCATGCACACAGTTACATATTAATCAGCAGTTGCATAATATATAAAGTTACCACACATACTCTGCAGTATGAACTCCTGAATTGCCCCACCATGTGGTTCAAAATCCTAGAAGTTGTTAATAAAGCAAACCTGTTAAGAATTGGCATCATATTATTTCTCTGTAATAATAAAACAGCATTGATAATTATTTAAAGATCGCGACTTCCTCCGCTTCCATACAATGATCCTGCAACATCATTGAGGAACAAAAGCAAATCGCAAACTCTTCCGATCACATCTCGACCTTCCGAACAAATAACTATTGTAAGAAGTTCCTCGATCAGTGATATTGCATCAGGTACAACATTTCTATGAATGTTTTATGTAATCAATTTTTAAGCAGGAGTTGCGAGTTACTAAATTAGGAGATATCAAGGTTTGTATTGGGAAGAATGAATAAAGAAGACTAAACACTTTTGTGGGCAATAATAGGGGCATTGTTTTAGCATTGGCTAAGGGAGTCCTGTTTGTTTTTTTTAAATGATTTAAACTTTTATGGTATGTTAAGTTGTTTTGTACAAATGGATAAAATCTTTTTTTCCAGAAAAAGAAGATGCAGTGTCAAGCAAGGGAAATTCACAAATGAGAAAAAAATTTCGAAGTGCTGGAAAAAAGCTGATGTCCCAAAAATCTCTCAGTAAATCTGTGCCTTCATTGTTTGCTTATCATAAACGCTCCCGATCTTCAGTGAGTATTTTCTTCTGTTTAGCAATTTTTTTAGTTTTATGTCAAATTAAAGCTCCCGTTTCAAAGTCAATAATTTAAACCCAACAATAAAAGCTGACATTTCTTGAGTTTAGCCTGAAGGCATAACAAGCAACTTGAGGTTTAAAAAGGCCTACTAACGAAAAACCAATATTTGAATATAGGTAGGAATACTCAAATGTGGTCTAAAGTTACCAGCAAGGTTCAAAAATAATAATTAAAATCAAACTGCTTAAATAAAAGAAATCGCCCACACGACAATGCATAAGAATTCCCTTAAGAAAAGGTGTCACTAAACTTTGACAGTTTCTAAACTAGGCCTACTAAAAACATTATAGTACAAAAAAGATTTTGCTATGTTTTTTGCTCATTTTAAAATTAGTTTTTAGTCTTTTTTACAATTTTTAAGTATGCATTATGTTTATCTTCTGTACCATTTTCTGAAGAAAGAGTGGATCATTTGTGTTGATAATTTGGTTTAACAATGATCTAAGTCAGTGCAATTAGTTATGTAGCTAGGTTCAATTAATAATAAATTAAGTTAAGTGACAATTTTTCTTCGGGGAATTTCCATGCATTGTTGCACAGCCGATTGCAAATACAACAAGATGATTATTTCCTTAGTGAAAAGTTTTTTTTTTGCTATTTTTCTAATTTGATAGTTTTTATCACCATTTTTTCCAGTTGAACAAAAGCAGCCAAGAATGTGACATGGTGATTGAAGAAGAAGAATCAAACCATAATTTAAATAAAAAATCATCACTTTCCACTTCTAATATCCAGGTAATCAAATAAACTGTTGCTGACTGACATAATATCTAAAAACCCTTCCTTGAAAAATTGTTTTTCACAAAGATACCTTAATGAAGGCAACCTTAATAGAATGTGGAAGTTTTAATTGAATTGTAAAACTCAACTTTATAGTTTTTCACTTACAGATATATACAGTGGTTTCTTCAGCTACATTTGAAAGGTTCATATTCGTGTCCGCTGTGTTTTGTCCGATTTCTGTTTTAGCGATGCATGCTGAACATAGCTTATCTTATTTGTTTGTAACAAAACTTTTATGTTGTTGTTTTAGTTTTCACATAACACAATATTTAATATTGTGTTAATTTTACTTTTCACATCTCTTGCATGTTTTATGTTGTAACTAATTTATATTTAAGTTTTTAATATTCATTATAAAAACACTTGTCTTGTCATATCGTTAAGGATAATATAAAATAAACCCGGCACCATGGCACAGTGTCTAGCGCGCCAGTCTCTGACCCATAGGTTATGGGTTCCAGACTTGTCGCTGCTGTCGTCATAGGTATATATGTCATTGTGCAGGATACTTAACGCCAATTGTTGCAACCCAGTGGTCACTAATGTGTTGTCCAAGTTGTTAGTCATATAGAAAAATAATCACTCACAAAGTTGCATATGTGGAAACTTGTAAGCTGGCATAAGATGTATGAAACAGAACACCTGTGTTATAACAATTTGCTATTTTCCGGCCACACGAGAATAAATTAAGTTGCGTTCATTCATTGTTTATTCATTGTTGCGTTCATTCATTGCAGGATAACTCATCACATGGAAGCACACCACTGTCATGTTGTGGGGAAATTAATTTTGCGCTCGAGTTTCATTACAAGTAAGGTTTTGTTTAGGTTTAAATTTAGTGGTAAAATTAAAATTATTTTGTTTGTAATTCATAATTTAGTGTGCATTAAAGAGAAGTACTTGTTTATTGTTGTTTATTCAACCAGGCGCAGTATTTTGACAATAAACATTGTTGAGTGCCGTAATCTCGTCAGTAGTTCGCATAAGAAATGTGATGCTTATGTCAAATGTTATCTCACTCCTGATCGAAGTGTGAAAAAGAAAACTTCAATAAAGAAAAACACTCTGTCTCCCAAATTTAACCAGGAGTTAAAGGTATACGAACATTTTTAACTACAAACTGCAAATTATGAATGTTTTTAAGGAGCATACTCATTAAAGTTTGTATATTGGTAAACACTGTCAAAAGTAATCTAAAGTTACCAACAAACTTTAAAAATAAATCTACCTCCAAAACATCACATTTTTAACAAAAACTATTTTTAATTTTAATTTAAATGTATATATATAGTCTTTTTCCCTTTCGAAATAGTACTATTTTTTCGAGATACCATCACTTATATTTGAACTAGTGGTGCCACAGGTACTTATCTATTGAGCAATTTTACTTGAAGCCAAATAGCCAATACATCATTTGTATTTGCTATACATACCTGTATCCCATCGTCAGAGATAAGGTGGCTCACAAATATAAATGACAGTAACTCAGTTCTCATTTTAAAAAGTTGAAAATGGCTATTTATTGAGATATTTAATTTTAGTTTTCAAACATCACCATGGCTGAACTAAGCAGTAGAGTTTTAGAAATGTCAGTTTGGAATGCGGGAGTTTTCGGCAAAAAGATTTTTATTGGTCATGTTCAAATTTCCCTGGATAATTGGAAATGGACAAACACACCACACTGGTATCCCCTGAAACCCAAGGTATGTTGAATTTATTTACATTGACTGAACTACTAAGGCTCTAAATAGCCTCTATCACTGTTTGTGTTTTAACAACTGTTGTTTTTCTGCTAGCTGTTTGTTGTTTTTAATAAATATGACTTCCCTGTTATAACATGACTATTGCTTTGATTTTGATTTTCTTTTTTTGTTTTATAAATACCGATCTTTGCTTTTGTTTTATATTAGACAAACAAACAATTTTGCTATGTTTTTGTTGCAGGAACTATCAAAAGAGGACGCTCCTCATGCTCGACCTTATAAAGGCGACTTACTGATGGAGGTTTGTTACAAACCACCTGCACCAATGCAAGCGTCAGGGCTGGTTATGGTTATGTTGAAACAAGCAAAGAATTTGGAACCACTTCGCTCTTCTAGAGGAAATTTAAATGTTTATGCAAAAATGTAACTTTTTATTATTGTTAGTACTAGAATTAATCATGCAGAAACCAAAGTGACTTAAAATGTGTGCAGGTTATATAATGGTCTTGTTTAATCTGTTTAGAACTGTTTTATTTTAAGTTTTTGCAACATTAGTTTGGTATAAATTATTGAATATGGACATTCTAAACGTAGAATCATGCATGTGTTCCAATCTCTAATAAATATCTTATACGATTTATCATATTAGTTATAAAATGACCCAAAAATTTAGGTGTATTCTTCCAATAAAAGAAGATTCAGTCACCAATGTTGTGGAGGGAAACAATCCAATCTGGAACAGCACTGTAAGACTTCCTTTAAGTGGAATAAATGTGGAGGAAAGCGCATTTAAGATCGGTATTTGGCACAAACCTAATGGAAGTGCAATACACCGTACAAACAATCACACTTTCCTTGGTGGGGCAATATTTTCTTCTGAAAAAGGTATGAATTTATTTCTTATTACTTTAATTATTGAAGTGTATTTCATCATTCTTTTAGTTTTATTTCAATGTTGCTACGATATGTGTTATAATTTTCAAACTGATCCGCTTGTATAAACTACAACACCAATGTTATTGCCTCTATTGTTTTGTTTGCTTATTGTGAGAATATTTATATATTTTTAGAACTTTCGACAGTGGAAGAAAGAACTATTTGGAGAACAATTTGTGATTCTCCGGGTCGTTGGATATCTGCCAATATTTGCTTGCGTGTTTTCCGTTAAAAATATTATATCTGCTACAGTTTTTCCTTCTCTTTTAAATCTTTCAGCCTTCTTTTAAACCCTAGTTTTGCTTTGACTTAATAGCAACTTTGTAACTGTTAAATAGTATTAGTACTTCTAATTAAGTGATTACCTGATTTATTTATAACGCAGTATCCGCTGTAAATAAACAATATTTGCACAAAACATTTCGTTATATTTCGAACATGATTGTTGCAATTACTGTTTTTATGATTTTTGTCCCATCTGCTTTTTTAAAAAGGGATGTCTAACATATAGTTCAGAATGGTATTTTGTAAACATAACACTTTACGACCCATTAGTGACCACTGGGTTAGAGCACTTGCCGTTAAGTGTTTTTTCTCTAAAGACACATACGCCCACAATGGTAGTAGCGTCGAGCATTGAACCCATTACCTCTGGATTATAGGCAGGCGCTAACTACTATGCCACGCCGCCGGAATCACTAACAAAACGACAGTCGTTAAACCACCCTATGGTATGAAAAATGAAATTGCAAATTAGGGGGCTTGGAAAAAAACGAAGGCAACACGAGGCAGATTCCATTTTGCGTGGATTTGAAATGCGTAACAATGCGTTTATGACATAATGATATGTCAGTTATTTGATGATAAAGGTTGCTATAGCAACAAAACAGTGATTGGTTAAAATTTTGCAACATATTCTCCATTTTGAAAAAACGGGTTTAGGATCCTAATATATTGCAACTACAGTATTTTAGGGAATCACATAAAAGGCTACAAAGAAAATGAATCTGATTCGAAACTCGGTAAGTATTTTACCTGAAGTAATAGTGTAGATAGGCTTTTATGAAAACCAACAATTGATTTATAGTTTAAGTATAAAATACTAGCGTGTCAGTGCTGTCCGCTAATATTATTATCACATCTGCCTTCATTAACATTTTATAATATTCCGTATGAACGTTTATTATGTGATATATGCCTCAGAAAGTATAGACTGGAAGCGTTATCGTAGTAGAAGTTATATTTAGTTTATCAATACCATTTACTGCTTACCTAGGGCACTCATGGCATAAAAAATACAACTTTAACCTTGAATCGACGGTGCTTGATGACACACAGCAATTATGATAATGGGCTACACGGTTACCTTGCCATCACATGAACATGAGTAACTCTGGAGGCGAATGAAGCATCATGTATGATTTAAAAAGCCTGACTAGGCTGTTTAGTCACTTCTTTTCTCGGAACAATTCGTAACTAAACATACTTAACTGCGACCTTTTGTTATTTAAAGATTTTTCTCTTGGTGATTGTGGCATTACTATGCGTGTCCTGTTATGCTCAAACAACGGATTCGGGAGTCACTGATTCCGGTACAGATGACACTGCCACAGATGGTGACACAACCCCTGCCCCAACAGCTGCTCCGGCCACCAACCCACCTGCCACCGATCCGCCAACAACTGAAGATTCGGATAACTCAGCAGGCGAACCTGATGCTACAACTCCAAGCGGAGGTAAACAAATTTGTGGCCTTATAATTATTTACTGTTATTCTACAAATCTTTCAAATATTAATCATTTTATTTTTATTTCAGCGGTCGTCCTCCATAAAGTTCCACTGACTATTGCAACCGTTACATTTGCAGCGATAGCATCTTACATTATAGCCTAAATGTTTGCTGATCTGTTTCAACGAATGACGCATTCTACAAAACTTGTAAAAGCTGAATAAATTTCCCCTTTTTGTTGCATTACTTGTTAAATTCTCTTTTTTAAAACGATCTTTCTGAAATACACATTACAAAAATAAATGACGTTTCAGCTAATCCGACGTTTATATTCCTTAAAAAGCAAATCCGATTCTATCACTGGAACATCTCAACATTCCTAATTGACCCTCAACCTCTATCGTATTTATAAATTCCAATCACTTGGTTGAGTAGAGAAAAAGTCGATGTTATTTAAGGAAACTTTATTCTCTCACAATAACCTTTCAGATGTAAAGAGTTTAAAGCTTTTGTGAAATTAACACGCAAACTAATTTAGGGCATTTCGTATCTTACTCATATTTCGTAAACTAGTCATGTTTTTATTTTCTTTTGGAAGTAAACATTTTACAGAGTTATAGGCGTTACCGTATCCTCACGGCTCTAAAAGGGCGTTGGTGATTGTTAAAACCAAGTTTAGTTTAGTATGACTGAATGAATAAACGAATGTGACATAACACGAGGTGTTCTGTTTCGTACACCTCGTGTTAGCTTACGAGTTAGCCACGAATGTAACTGTGTGGGTGATCGTTTTTCTTGTTGATATATTTGTTTTTATTTATGGCTAACAAGTTAACAACTTAGACTAGGAATGTACAACATGTAACCTGCAAAGCCAACAGACTATTTTTGCTTGAATTTATTTGATGTGAAAGTTAATTATGTAGTAAGGTGGGGGGAGTTTGGACACCTTTTCATTCTATTTTCTCGTCCCATTTGGTAGAAAACAAAGAACAATAAAACTGTCACGACTCCCATAGACTGTTATCAATTGTTTAAAACACGATCAAAATATTTGAATATTATGCGCTAAAGGTGTCCCATCTTCCCCCATCCTACTATATAGCAGTTTTCTTTAGAAATTTATGCGTCCAAACTTTATATTTCTGCATGAAGATAACCCCCTTTTTAATATGCAAAAATATAACAAATGCAAAAATATACTATTGAGAACAAATGCAAAAATATACTATTGATACTTCATGCAAGCCTTTATGTTAAATAAGCATACGGCCAGTGGGTTCACCCAGTAATATTAATATCTGGCCTTTCTGTAATAAATTTAACTTCCTGTAATGATTGCGGTTAAGTGGCCAAGGACGCATACACCCACAATAGTAGCAGCGAAAATATTTTTAGGTGCTAACGATATCCCATCTTATACCTCACAGTATCATAGTAATTAGTGTTCTTGGTTGAATTATATATGCAATATTACCACTGAACTTTTTAACCCCAAGTGTTAAATTGAATGATGTAGATTTACCGTAATCTGAAACTCGTGCCGGTTTAATCCTATCTGCTTGCTATCCGCGTGATGACGTCATATGTATAAGAATGTATGTAAGGTAGAGGATAGCTGGCTCGTGCATTTATGTTCATTACATGGACAAGTTAGGTTAAAACAACGTCTCTAATAACTTTAATTGAGAGATATATATGTCGTGTTAAGAAAAGTTTATTCATTTACAGTTTATGCATAAAAGTAAACGCGGCTCTGTATATTTTCGAATGTCATCGAATTATTGTCGCATATTTTGTTAATGAACGATCAATGAGACATATCTATGTTTTGTAGCTATAACGCGGGAATGTGATTCATATTGTGACGAAGAAATTATTCATGTTAAATATTTCGACGTTTCCGTTTTTGAGTCAATTCAAATGCAGTATACAAAGCAAGCTAATTGAAACCGTGCATTCGATTCAAGCTATTTGTAAGCTAATTGGATATGCGATGACAAACATAGTTTAGAATATTGGAACAAACTGTATCAAATTATAGAAAACAATACAACAGGATTTTGCAAATATAACTCTTTGAGTAAATATGGTGTTAGATTTGAGTTTTCTGACCAACGATGAGATCTTGCACTTACAATCTGTTTTGAATCGTGAAAAGGCGTTTTATAACAAGATCAACAGAACGAGGTATATGTGCTATATCTGCCTATCAATTAAATACGTGTGTTTTTAGTTGTACTGTTTGAATGGTGAGCAAATGTGTCAATACACAGTTAATATTAATCGGCGACGTCAACGTATAATGTGCATCAGAAATATTTGGTTAATCTTGCTTAATATATCTTATTTATTCCACATTATAACAAATATAAATATGTATATATACCAACGCTTTTTATTTAAGTATCAAACGCTTGAATATTCCTCTTTTAGATGTTGACGTTTAATTAATTGTATTGAATAAATAAGCGGGCTCGGGAGTTTCCTATGCTTACAGTATTTCCTCGTAAATTCGTGTAGAAGCCTGTTTAAACCGACGCCGATCAGTTTGATGGCTGTTATTACAATGTACGTTGTAGTGTAGGTTACTGCAGTGGTCCAAAGCACTTTATTAGTGCACGAATAATAACCTGTTTTACATATTAGTGTAATCACGGTTACAGAGCATTAAAAAATAGCACCTTACTATTTCGCACTTTTTTACCTGTTTAAAGTATACTGTTTCTATTTTACATATCTTTTTAATATTTAAAAACAGTAATTAGCTTTGACGGGTGTTTTATAAAGTCGTGATAATACTGTCGAATAATTCTGTAACCTTATTTTCCTGATTATCATTGAATGGTGGTCCGTAAAACAGAAAATTAAAAAAAGTCCCGTCTGACAAAGTGTCCCATCTTCCTCCACCCTACTTTTATATACAGCATGTATAGTATGGTGGAGTATAAAATATAAAAAAGCTTTCATTTTTTATCTTATTTGGTAGCTAACAAAAAAAAATTACAAAAATAAATATCCATAACAGCTTAAATGGAGGATTAAGAAATATGGGAGTTAGGTGTTAATAGTGTTTCATCTTAATGGTACTTAAATTAAATTCATTTTAGAGTGGTATGGTCTCGTATCTCATCCGATGACGTCATTAGAACTGAGTTTAGTAACAAGAAACGTGTTCCCTTCGTACCTGCTTCACAAATTGTTTTAAATGCATTAAAAGGTAATACAAGTGTTGCAAAAATTTAATTTTATTAAATTTGTGTAAATATTGTTGCATTTTAGAAATTCCATATCGTGATGATGAAAAGTTGAGCAAGTCTATATCTCATACAATATGCTCAAATCAACTTTTAAATGTAAGTATGACATAATTGTTCCACCTTTATTTAAAATTGAATATTGAATTTTATGCCAGGAAGAAGTGGACAAACAAAGTGAAGATGATAAGAATCCAGCAGAAGAAATGCCTTGTAATGACGATACACATGATGCAATAAAACTACCTTATACACCAGCTGCAGTAGAAGAAGGAAATGTTAAGGTAACCAGCAACGTCGATATGGTTTGTCCAGCACGAGAAGTAAACGAAATTGAGTTGCAAGATATTGAAGTAGGGCAGGAAAGTTTCGCGTACTGTGCAAAGCCCGGCATACAGCAAGGGGTATCTGATGGAAATCCAACGCCAACAAAAGTCAAACCAAAGTCAGTTACACCAACAAAGCCTCTGTTTGAATCTGCCACAGTGTCTAATATTCTATGGTGTTTACCAAAACCAGTCACAACTAAACTTTCAACAGCCGAGAAGCACAATCCTCCTAAAGTAATGATGTACAACATGACTACGACACCACCGAAGTCAAATTCTCGAAAACCGTCCTCTGCTGTTTTGGATTTTACCAACGAAAAACACGTACCAGATGTAATCAAGCCGACAAAATGTAACTTCAACCAATACTCACCGGAAAGCTCAATCTCTACTCCAAACACTAAACATTCGAAATCACCTAAAAAAAGTCAAAACAGTAGGCGTTCTTCTTCTAAATCTACACCTGAAAAGCCCAGCACACCGCAGAAATATTCACCAATATCAGCAACTGCAGTATCTCCTGTCCAATCTAACCAGCTAAACTCCTCGCCTACATGGAGCTCTCCCAGTGAAGCTGCATCCGAGGTTTTCTTTGCAGCAGAAGATTCGCCATTTGCAAGAGGGACATCAGTAAAGAATGAATTCTCATCGTCTTACCAGAGGTCACGCACAGCACCTAAACGCATGTCTTCGCTTCAATCGACATTTGGGGAAACGCTTTCCCAAGGAGACACATTTAGCTCTCAATTTGAAGATGAGCCGAAGATTTTCTCGTCAGGTTTGAACCGTTTTTTGATGCCTTGCAACACCATTGGATGTAAGTGTACAGTGGGATTCTTATTTAACAGCTACTTTTTCAGAGCAAGAAACAAGTTTCAAGTCACAAGAAGATGACTCTCGTTCGCTTGGCTCGGTTTCTGTCATTCAAGACGTAAAGCTTGACGTTCTTGTAAAAATTATATTTAATTTTCATTTAAATAAGAAAATGCCGTCATTTCGGGAATTTGACGCCATTTCGATAGGACCTGTTTTTCGTTTAACTTAAATCCCGAACAATTATGTTTGATATCAAATCACTTAATGTTTGTTATTACAGGGTTGTGCAGGAGAACTGATTGTTTCTTTGACATATTACCCAGCTAATTCCATGTATAAACGGACACAGTGTCCACTGAAAGGAACGTAAGTATATACGTTGCTGTAGTTGTCAGTTAATATGAACTAAACATCAATGTCCAGTGCTGTGGCTAGCAAACCTGCCTCAAGCTCATGGTAAACTATGGATGTATGTGTTCTTTGGCAAGGCACTTAGCGGCAATTGTTTCAAACCAGTGGCCGTCCATATACCAAAATATTGAAAAAGGCGGACATCAATTGATGAAACAGAACACTTCTGTGTCATTTGTCGTTTATTTACAAATATACTTACATTGTTAATACAGACGTAACCCTGAAGATCCTAATATGGACGTTATCTCTCGAAGAAGCTATGTAACTTCTACGGGCTCCCGTTTACCAGTACATAGATTATCCGAAAGTGGGGCAGCAGAAGCGGATGATTCTGAGTTACGTTTGAAAATTGTTGGAGCTAATCAATTGAAGCTTCCAGGACATATTAAACGGTACCATACTATATTACTTTGTAGTTAAGTAGTCTTTTTCGGCCCCTTTAGCATATGATCTTAATTTTATTTCAACTTGGTCTGTCATTCGGCAAGATTTCAAAACTGATGGAATTTGGAATAAAATTAACGTTATATACCTAAGAAGTATACACAAATCACTTAAGTGGGGTGGGCGAAATGAGACACCTTTTTATTCTAATTTATCGTTCCATTTGGTAGTAAACAAATAACATTCAAAGGAATATAAAACCGTATCCGCATGACTCCCATATACCATTGTTAACTGTTTAAAACACGATCAGGAAATTTAGAAATTATGTGCTAAAGGCGTCAGTCACATCTTTCCCACCCCATTATATTACGTAACGCCTGGTAGAAGAAGGTTTCAGATTCTAAAAACGGTTTTATGCCATGTTACAGAAATAAGTCTAAGACGTACGTGAAGTGCTACATGCTACCGGATAAATCGCACAGGTCGAAAATGAGAAGCACAATTATTAAGTCAACCAACAGCCCACGGTATGAGCCCTTTATTTGTATTGCCGCTGCATAACAAAAGTCAACACTGCTGTTATCACATTTTTGTATTATTTTGTCGCTTGTGGGTGATGATAAGTTTTCTGTAGGGCTGACAATTTGAACTTAGTGACGAGTAATTGCCATCAAGTGACTTACCCATAGACACAACACGGCCACACAGGTTTAGCGGCATGGAATCGTATCTTTGCTGGCAAAAGCAGGCTAACCACTGTGACAGAGCGCGCATAAATGGAGACAATGATGATTCTTTAATTATTCTCACGTGACAGGGTAACTTAAATGTTCAGTGCCATGTTATATACGGTACATATAACATGGACCTGTTTACATCTCGTACCCATATACGAGAACTAACCACTTATCTGGCCACTTATGTTCAATATTATCATGATCATACCCGCTACCAAGGGTTAGTTACCGTGTATACCACTAACATATGCATGTCGGTTTATCAAACAGATACAATCACAACTTTGTATTTCGCGGATTTAACAAGTCAGAATTGATGGAGAGATGTATTGAGATAATGGTGGTTGGTGTTGGTTCTGCTGGATCAAGAAGAAAGTCAAACACCGTTGGTGGGATTCGATTGTCCTCGGGAGAGCGTAAGATATTTACCAACTTAAGGCAGCTTCTAATCTAACAACCCCCTGAACCATACCCACAGTTATTTTTTTGTACATCTTAGTATTTAAGTCCTAAACTTTTATATTTTGTCCCGTTTAAATTGCCGTCACACCTTACACATTTCCCCTCCCTCGTAAGACAAAGCTCACAACATCTGAATATAGTAACAAATCTCAAGACGGCGTTAAGTGTGTGTTGCAAATATAGAAAACATATAGTGGGGTGGGGGAAGATAGGACACATTTTGACTCTATTTTCTCGTCCCTTTTAGTAGTAAACGAAGAATATTCAAAGAATTATAAAACTATATCCTCACGACTCCCATATACCGTTGTTAATTATTTAGAACATGATCAGGCTATTTGAATATTATGTGCTAAAGGTGTCCCATCTTCCCCCATCATACCTTTTGTTTGGGCTTCTATGTACTACATGCTATCAATTGTCTGTTTGATTCTTAACTACGTGTTCATAGATTAAACATCTATATGAACTTATTCGACTTTTAATAATTTTTTTTCTTCGCTGATTATAAAAATAATAAAAAATGACCTTGCTTTAACGGCATTACCACGTAACACTTGCGCTATGGTGGGAAACCGGCAGTACACTTCATGCTGAAGTTACATCGATTGGTAAAACGCCAAACTTTATAGGTCATATATAGTGTGTTAGCTTTCAGCTGTTGTTTTTAAGGCATAACGTGATATATAAGCAAAGGATATTTTGGTTACAAACATTAATTTTGATTATATAATAGGGTGGGGAAAATTGGGACACATTTTAACTCCATTTTCTCGTCCAATGTGGTAGTAAACAAGGATTTTTCAAAGAATTATAAAACTATATGCTCAAGACTCCCATAGACCGTTGTTAACTGTTTAAAACACGATCAGGGTATTCGGATATTATCGCCAAAGATGTCCCGTCTTCCCCCATCCTACTATACTTCATCTGCCATCCGGCAAGACACCATTAAGGTAGAAAAGAGTATTTCTTTTACAGAAACCTCTTTGTATACTTTTTTTAGGTAAACATATCGGTAAACCTGCCGAGTGGATGGACTCTAATGCGGAAGAACGAGAGTTGTGGATGAAGTCGTTGTCAGCACCTGGGATGGAAACAATTTCAATAATTCCTCTTCGATCTCATATAAAACCAACATATAAATAGATGTATATAGTAGGGTGGGACAGTTTTTTTTATATATATTTTATCGTTCTATTTGGTAGTAAACAAAGAATGTTTACATACTTATACAGTTGTATCATAGTATACTGAAGTGATCACTTCAGTATACTATGGTTGTATTCTCACGACACCTAAAAAGGTATTAATTGTTAAAATGCGATTAGGAAATATGGGATATTATGTGCTAACGGTATCTACCTTACCCCACAGTATTATATTATTATATCGAGTCTTACGCTGTATATATCCATGTTGCCGTTATCATGTACAACAGTTACTGCTGATGTACAAATCCAATATTGCTGTAATATGTCTCAATTGCTGCTGCATGTTTGATTATATGATCTTTTAAAGTTTTGTAGGCTCTTATAGTAGTTTAGTGTAACCCGAAACAGATTTTAAAACTGGTGAACACCTGCTGCTCCCTATATATAAAATATTCTTTTTGTATATTAATCTGTCTCGAAACCAAAATGAACACAAGTCCACCGCAATGTAAATAAAATTTTATGTACATTCATTTTTGACCATGATATGCGTTACTGGGAAAGAACCGATTCATGTAATATATAAGATAGAAACGTTAAAACTAAAATCGCGCTAGAAGTCACGTCACTATCAGCTCGCTATTTAATACTTGAAGTTAATTGGTCTGGTCGCTGACGGGATTGACGCCTCGCATTATCGGGATTTTTTAAAAATCTTCTTTTACGGATATCTATTCAATAAAAGACAGAAAAAAATGTTTCTGAAAAAACATAGTATAGTAGATGGGACACCTTTAGCACAGAATATCCAAATACTTTGATCGTGTTAACACCGATCTATGGGAGTCGGAAGGGAATAGTTTAATAAGTATTTCATTTTCTTGGTTTACTACTAAATGCGACAAAAAAATAAAATGAAAAAGGTGTCCCGTTTTCCCCCGTCCCACTAGATTAAGATGCTGGTATGCTCGCTGAATCATAGAAAAAACTCCGATGTTTTGTAGTTTGCAAGGGTGAACGATTGAACCTTGAAACACCAACCGTAGTTTCACAAAAAAATAGAATAAAATGTTTCGTACAGTTTGATTTTGTTTTATAAAATTATTGTTACTTTTGTGAAAAAACTTAGACATGCGTAAGAGAAAAATAGGCAGTGGTCAATATATGTTTTAAATTACAGTGAAATCAGCATAAATATACTGTTTTAAAACTATATTTATATAAAGTTTACATGACAAAGAAACTAGCACCGGTTAATTTCGGTGGGTTAACTACAAGTCGTAAAATACTACCTCACCCTTTCTGGGACAACTCAAATATAATATATTAATATGATAACGTTCCGACTTTAACTAGTCGGAGTTCCGACAGTACCTCGAGTGGCCTCTCTCATCTGTGCCAGAGTTTTTATACGGACTCTGATCTGTGCCACTCTATGCCTACATCACGGCGCTGCTAGCTAGATTGTGTTTTCAGTGCATGGATTTGTAATTTGTAATTAATAGTGTAAAACGGCTGGCCGAATCAGGGCATTCTTAAAACACCAACGGGAACACTGGCTGATTCGTGGCGATAGCGGGAAACACTATTCTTATAAAAGCCCGGGATTTTGCTTTTTTCGTTTATTCATTGTGCTTGGCAGTTTTGCACTATTAAGTAGTAAACGGATGTAACGAATGGCGTTCTTGTAGTAAAGTAAGATTGCTTTATTTCACTGGTATTCATACTATAGGTCATGTATCGTTTTAGGTGCAATTAAAGAATGTTATACTAAAATAACATAAAGTACTCCAGAGACCAGACGTTAAGGCGTATTGCCTAATCTGTATTCATGTGTCATAACGTCATGGAGGATTCCCCACTAGTACCCTAACTCCTATAACCACCTCTAACATTTTCCACCAGACCAGCCTATTGATGTACCAGAGGATGCTTGATTATTCATTAGTGCGGGGTTGGTGGTTAGCAAATAACGTGGGGGGGATTTTTCACTAGCACCATATAGTAATTCCATTTATTTGTATATTATACATGTTTACATGCAGGGAGTATAATACACAGCAGTATGGATATAAGAGTGTCTGGTTCACAAACTGTTTACAATGACAAAGCAGCAGCCAGAGTGGTGGGGGCACGGTTGCGAAATTTACTCAAACTTCCCAAAGCCCACAAGATGTGTATATTTGAGTGGTTTTATTCTCATTTGGACACTGCTCTTCTAAAAGGAGATAATGATTTTTGCATGTGCTTGAAAGAGTCATTTCCGGGACTTAAAACAAGAAATTTAACAAGAGCTCATTGGTGCAAAATAAGAAGATTGATGGGGAAACCAAGAAGATGTTCGGCGGCTTTCTTTGAAGAAGAGCGAGCTGCATTAAACAACAAAAGAGATAGAATACGGCAACTGCAGCAAAGTAAAATTGGAAGGGAAAACACGGACGCATGGTGTGATTTGCCCCGTGAGGTTCCAATGCCACTGGTGGTCGGTACCAATGTTACCGGGCACCTCCATGGAAGCCACGATGGTTTGTTCACCGGCCAAATTGATGCTGTTGATATTTTAAATTCTTCCTATAGAGTCATCTTTGATCGTCAGAATATTGGAATACGAACTGTGCGGGATATTGATGTATCTAGCTCTGAACCGCAAGAAACAATCAATTTGCTCTCTTTGATGGAAAACAAACGGCATATACCAAGATCATCGTCTAAGTTCTCGATGATGCATCTTGATCCAGATAGCACTCTTCAAAGCCCTTCCAGTGAACATGATCCTATTTTAGGTCGTTCTCCATTGAGAAGTAAGTTACTTGGGTCTTTAAATGAAAATGGTGGAACTATAGGAGGATTTCCTGTGCAGCTTCTAAAGAGTATTGCCCGACTTTCAAAAATCCTTACAATCAAACGAGATAAAATTCATAAGCTTGGTGAAATGAATTCTCAAGCAGAAAAAGCGAATTCTTATGGGGAAGCACTATCGCTAGAATTTCAAAGAAAGTATGCAACAATTGTTCTTGACTTGGAAAGAATTAACAAAGATTTAAATGAACTTTTGGTGAGTGTGCAAAAGTTTTGCAGTGAACTGTATCCGGAACAAAGCTCACCGAATGATCAGGTTGCTCAGATTCGCCAATTGTGCTTGACCAGAGCTGAAGAAATGGTGCGTACAAAGAATGTTGGTGATGATGTTGCTGCTGGTTCAAAACGAGCGATTAAAAACCATGCTATGACAGACCTTATCACGCATCTTACTGCCTTAATGATGCAAGTAAAATACTTTAAGGAAAACATTGGAAACTCGATTGAATACAAGTCGCTTATTGATGCTTTGAAAGAAATAAAGTTAAAGATTTCATCTGAAAATTTGGACAGTTTTCGTAACAATGTTGAAATTCATATTGTGCATGTCAAAAGTGGAATGGACCAAAGTGAGCTTGGGACACCAAGCTTTAGTTAATACATAAAACTCTTGATTGCGATGTTTTTCTTACTTTGTTAGTTATAGGAAAAAATGAATTAATATAGCTGGTGTTTCATCTCTGATTTGTCGAAAAATAAAGTTAAACATTATCAGTTTGTTGTGAAAAGTAATGTAACAAATCTGCAGTTACACTAAGACTAATGAGTCATTTTTTGATGTACCCCAATATTGGGGATCCTGCTTTATCGCTTTTGCATATTGTGTTCTCATTCACAGTTTAACATATATTACTAGCAGATGAAAGAATATATTGTACATTAGAATGCCTTATATTTTTTATTTGTGGTTTGAGTCTAACCTGTTCTACTGTGAACCTGCTCTTAATAATTGAAACCCAATTACAATTACCAATGTATAATAGACAAATTTGAAAATCCTAAATTTAAATACAGGTGTAATCGTTTTTGAATTTATTATTTACATTATGTCTGTTGGTGCTTCACATGGAAGACTTTTAATCAAAGGTGGTCGGGTGGTGAATGCTGATTGTTCTGTGGATGCTGATGTCTTTGTAGAGAATGGAATTGTATTAAAGGTATTTTTTCAATATAAGTTTGTTTAGGGTAGAATACTATGAATCAGAATGTAACTACTTTATCTTTATGTAGCGGAAACATGACAGTCGTTAAAACATGGGTGTTTTTTTATACACCTCATGCCTGCTGACAAGTTACGTAACTTTGTGGGTGCTTGTATTTTTCTGTCTGACTGACAGTATGTAACCGGTGCCTTGCCACTGTGTACAGCATTCTGTTTTTAAATTGTAACCAGAATATACCGGTTCAATGCTTATACCACTGTGGGCACATAGTGTCTTTAAGTGTGGCACTTGACAGGGCCACTCAATAATTATTGACAACTAACAATAACCTTGTCCAATTTGCCCACCATGGAGACAAATAAATTTTACCAACAGTCAACATATACCATTGTCCATAGATGTAACGTCATGGTATCGGTTTGGTTTTATATGTAATACAGCTTTTAATGTTATGTTAGGGGGGATCTATACAAACAACCAGGGTCAATTATATTGCTTTTGCTCAATAAGAATTTCCTCAGTTTTACAAATCTAAGTGTAACTCTAATAATAATTGGTATTGTTACCCTAAATTTAAAAAAAAAACACTCTAATTAAGAGGATTATAACAATTGATGTTATACTGGAGGAAAGTAGAATGAGGGTATAATGATATCATAGGCGCCGATTTTTTTAAATTGCAGAAGAGGCCACGTTTATGATGACGTCATTCGTTTTGCAGAAATTAGGAAAATACGGTATACGCGAGTTTTTTTCACTCGCGCCAAAACAGGATTAAGCTATACTTTCCATGGCAGCAGTAACAATAACGGCGACTATTAAAGTTTGCCAAAGCTGCTGCCTATCGTTCATGCGGGTATGAAACTGGCAAAATCACACAGTCAAACTCGTTCGTCGTTCTGAAGGACGTTGTTCGTACGATACGCACACGAACATTAATGACGCCTCAAGAAACATCAATGCTGTTGATTATTACATAGGTCTTAATTTTGTACAGATCTAGTGTTTGAGGGGTTTTTAAAGCATTAAAACTGTTTGTAGATCGTTTTTAGGCGATTCGCAACATAGGCTTTGCCTGTCAATCGTTACTTTCGATGACGTATTAATTTTACGAGCAGCTAAAGTTTGTTCCAAAATATGTAGCAAGCACCTATGTCTGCAGATAGCTGTTAAAGTACTTAATTGAATCCAAGGACATCCGCCACGCACAAAGATTAAACCGTTAAGTTAAAGCTTTAATGTGTTTAATACAGACCAATGTATGTGTTATTTGTTTTATTTTAATACAGTCGTTGTATAACCGTATTTGCAAGGGCGCTAGCCATATACTCATAGCAAGCTGTTTTAAGTATAAAACTAACGTATGTTCACTTTTCGTTAAAGTTTTAATAAACAGTCTCCACCGTAAACGTACACTATTCAGTTTGCTTTCTCTTGGATTGCTAATAATGAACGCGTCAAACCGTATTATGACGTCAATAATCGACGCATCAAATAATAATATGACGCAAATAATCAGCGTGTGAATCGCTACTATGTCGTAACAAAGCGTTATGCGTGGACGCTTGGTTGAGAAAAACGTTACGGAAAATGATCGTTGTTACGCCAATCGATGGCGTAATAACTCAGTACGTTTGAATATACAGTTCTTTAGCTATTTGCGGGCTTAAAACGACTAGTTCTTTAATTTTAAACGGGTTTTATTAATAAAATGCAGTTATACGCAGAAGGTGCTGCACCGTCTGCATAATATCCAGAGTAGGCCGGCCTCGTCTGCACCATATAAAACGGCGCCCATGAATGATATTATGACTTACATGGACATGGTATATATTTGATTTAATAAACCTAGGTAATAAATTACTGTGATTAGGTTGGAAAGAACCTTGAAGTTCCTGGTGGGACTCGTGTTGTAGATGCTGTGGGAAAGTTGGTGATGCCCGGTGGTATAGATACTCATACTCATATGCAACTACCGTTTATGGGAACATTTGTAAGTTTGTCCCTTATTATCATATAGTACAATGGGGGAAGATAGGACACTTAAGTCCGGCGCCGTGGCCCAGTGGTTTAGGCGCTTGCATCGAAACCAAAGTGTCCCCGGTTCGGTGCTCGGCAGCGGTACTACCACTGATCGGCGTATGTGTCCTTGGGCAAGACACTTAACGGACATTGCTCCAACCCAGCGGTCACTAATGGGTTGTCTAAATTGTAAGCCATATCAAATAAAATCATACACAAAGTTGAAAAGCATGGTAACTCGTAAGCACACGAGGATAAAAAATGGTGCCAACAATACGCGTCTGACTGCGATGCGGTGTCGCGGCACCGCACGCAAAAAAGACTTAAATGGGCTTTTCCGGGTGTTGGGGTAATGGGCCAAATCTGGCCTAAATCCCAGGTCCTTGACAAGGACCTCACCCATAAAGAATAAAAAAAAAAAAAAAAAAAAAAACACTTAAGCACAGTCATATTGCCAAATATTTCCGCAATCAATAAAGATGCGGTTTTTGGGTAATACCACGAATTAGTACTATTATTCCTTTATAAATTGACAACAATTAAATAAAATATATTAAAACACACCAGAAGTTATTTAGCGATGCGCACAACAGGTAAAAATTTTCAAATTCGAAAACACACAGGATAAGATGGGACAGTTTGAAATCATTGTTAATTTTGATTAATAAGTGTATTTATAAATAGGAATATACCCAAATAACAGGAAATAATACTGTACGCTTTGAAAATTAAGCCTAAACATTCTTTTTCTTGCCCTACGCCCCTACTACTATAGTTTTTACATGTTACCTATACATTATATTATTGAATAACAATTGGTATTGTTTGATCGACAATGGGTAATGTTTCAACATCAATTGATAAATATTGTATCCTACAAATGACAAATGTATATGAACTTATAATACAAGAAAAATGATAATAACTATTGATAAAGTTTTTATTTTTACTACAAATTGGGTATTACTTCTCTGTTTTTGGCACAAGCCACTTCTCATAAATTATCACCAAGTGCAAATGACCAAATTTCGAATATATTTTCTAAATATTATCTTTTTATCATATTAGTATCTTATAGTTGGATAACCCCTGAGGTCTAAATTACTAAATTATAAGCAAATCTTTCAAAGTTTTGCAATGAAAACATACAAAACTACAATGTGGGGGAAGATGGGACTCTAAATTGAAATATATTTACATTTGCAGTATTCTGCAACTTGTAGTTAACCTACCGAATTTAACAAGCTGTGCTAGTTTTTTTGCCATGTAAACTTCATATATATAACTTTAAACCGTCATTTTTTTGTTGTGTTTTTTTACGAAACTAAAACTAGTTTTATGAGACAAAATCAAACTGTACGAAATATTCAAGGTTGTTTTATAAAGCTATGAAACTAGTTTAATCGTTCGCACACGCAAACTAAAAAAGTTCATCGGCTTTACTATGATTTAGCGAGCATTAAAAAATAGCACCTTACTATTTCGCATTTTTTCACCTGTTTAAAGTATACTGTTTCTATTTTACATACTTTTTTAAATATTTAAAAACAGTAATCAGCTTTGACAGGCGTTTTATAAGGTCGTGATAACACTGTCGAATAATTCTGTAACCTTATTTTCCTGATTATCATTAAATAAGGGTCCGTAAAAAGAAAATTTAAAAAAAGTCATGTCTGACAAAGTGTCCCATCTTCCCCCACCCTACTATATCAGATTTAATGCGAAAAATATTGAATGGTTGAAACTTTAAAGGTTATTATAAACCAATGAATGTCACTTAGTTCGCTTGGTGGAGCAACGGTAGTCAATACCTTGTGCCCGCTAACCATTTGGCATTTACCACATAAAACACAAAAAATATTTTTTTTATCCATTCAGCATTTGTGATGGAGAACTTACTGTAATGCAGGGTTCCCAAACCGCGGCCCGCGGGCCATCTGCGGCCCGCAGGAGCAAAATAAATGGCCCTCAGAGGACCTCAAAATTACCGATTGCATACGTTCACAAATAAACATATTACTTTAAAAAATCGTCTAAAAATGTTTTATTGATTTCTGTAATAATTTACATTGTCTTTGTTACGTCACAAAAATAGGCTGTCACAGCATCAGCCAACCTTATACGCTTGTTACTCTGGTAAAGGGGTTATATCGCGACATGATTCAACAAAAATACTTTGAAACTTGTCTTTTACTCCGCAAGTACGTAGTTTAATCTGTTTTAGAAGCCATGTTTATTACCAGCATATGTGTCGAACTTCCTGACCTAACTAACAGTATTCGTTATAACCAAAGTTTGACCAATACACGTCGCGTCACCAATATAGCAGGGAAAACCTTGCCTGACGCATAATCATGATTTCACATGTTGGCCCGCGATAAAATAAGTTTGGGAACCCCTGCTGTAATGAAAAGTCTGAAAGTGATCTTTTTTTTTAACAAATACTTTTTTAAAACAAACTTGCTAGAAGATCTCTTTTAAACTAATAATATGCCTGGCAGCAACAACTGGTTTAAAAATAAGGTACTGTAATCTTTATTAACCATTTACAAAGATTTGTTTAATACGATTATTAGGCAGTAGATGATTTCTATATTGGTACAAAAGCTGCAATTGCCGGTGGTACGACGATGATCTTGGATTTCGTGCTTGATCAGAAAGGCGTGTCACTGCTTGAAGCTTATGATAAGTGGAGGGGTTGGGCAGATGCTAAGGTTTGCTGCGACTATTCTCTACATATGGCTGTCACATGGTGGAGCCCACAGGTAATTTATTGCTGAGATTTAATTACATTTATCCCGGCAGTTTGTTATTATTTATAATTCTAATGCAGATATAAAAGTTTAATTCCATTCTTGTATTTGTATGATATTATAAGCAGTGCACGCATTCAACATCAACAGATCACTTTTATGATTATGAAAGTATTTTCCACATGTAAATGTATCATTGGTAATTGATTTTTTAGGTAAAATTAGAAATGGCTGAAATCGCTAAGAACAGAGGAATCAATTCATTTAAAATGTTCATGGCATACAAGGATGTTTTTATGCTCGATGATACCGATCTTTACGAAGTTTATAAGAACTGTCGAGAAATTGGAGCGCTTGCAATGATGCATGCTGAGAATGGTCATGTTATTGATAATGTGAGATGTCTGTTTTAGTGTAGATTATTTATTAAAAGTTACACAGTGCACTTACTGTCACAGGCACCAAGCTTGGAGTTGCTTTTAAAATTTTAAAAGTTTGTCGCCTATGGTTCTTAAAGTTATGTCGTGATACTTAAACAAACTTTTATGATTTATCTTTTGGTTATCTTATTCTTCCAGGAGCAAAAGAGGATGTTGGAGCTTGGAATCACTGGACCTGAAGGACATGCGATGTGTCGTCCTGAAGAGGTGGAAGCTGAAGCGACGGGAAGGGCGATAATGATCGCTAATCAGGTTGGTTCACAACTCCAGTTATGGGGGTGTCTGAATTTTGAAACAGGAGTGATATCATGTTTTAACTTTTAACACTTCTATTCTAAGCCTAAAGTAAATTTTTACCTGGCTGTGTTCATCAATGAGGCTCATTATGATTGATAACAATGAATTTAACTGTATTGTTACAACAATCTCTCGTTCCAGATTTTGTTAAAACTTTAAAAAACTCCAAAAATTTAAATTATGGTGGGGCGGGATAATAAAAGAATATTATAAAGGTGACAATTTTCACGATTTAGGTCTGCAATCCAACACCATCTATACAATGTTACTCAACCTTATTTTTTATCAATCATTTTATACAAAAGTTGCCTATTCATTAGAGTTTAGCTCTCTTGTTACTTTATTTGTGTACTTTTATTAAAGAATTATTTGCGGTGAGTGACTTGAGTTATCTCTTAAAACACATGCAAACATGAGTAGTGTGAATGTCCTATGTCAATATTTCATGCAATCAAAACAACTCTGATTAAAACTACAACTGTGGGTAAGCACTGTTGTTATAACATTGCTGTTCTATAGTAATAAAGAATTGGATCTCTCAATGAATTAATCGAATTTATGGTATTCAAAATTATTTATCAGTTGAATTGTCCGATGTACATTGTTCATGTTATGAGCAAATCATCGGCAAATGTGATCGTTGAAGCACGAAAACGTGGGAACGTAGTGTTTGGTGAACCAATTGCGGCAAGTCTTGGAACAGATGGGACAAATTATTGGCACAAATGTTGGCGTCATGCTGCTGCTCATGTGATGGGTCCACCATTAAGGCCCGATATAACAACACCAGCATATCTGATGGATCTTCTTGCTAAGTTGGTGTCTATCTGTTTTTTTTTAATTTACCACATGCACACTTGGTTATTCTTTTTTGAATTTTTATTTTAAAATGAATTATTTTCCTCTTTAGTGGTGATATGGAATGCACAGGAACTGATAATTGTACATTTAATGCATCACAAAAAGCGCTTGGTAAAGATAACTTTGCTAAAATACCAAATGGTGTGAATGGTGTTGAGGATAGAATGTCAGTTATTTGGGAGGTAAGGAACATGAAAAGCATCATTTTGTTACAAAAGTCAACACATTTTTCATGGTTCAGAAAATGTTTTCTTAATGGTCAACTGAATATATTAGTGAAATGTTAATAACAAAACAAACTTGTCAGAATAACTTTACTAAATTACTTAACAATAGTTTTAAATATGGGTTTTATATGTTATTTAGCTGAATGCATTAAAGTGATGTAGTTGAATAAACCAAATTGAGTATATTGAACATATTTAGTTTTACGGATACTAAATTTAAAAAAAATACCTTTAAAGAAAGGAGTGGCTTCCGGTAAGATGGATGAAAATCGTTTCGTTGCTGTAACGAGCACAAATGCTGCCAAAGTTTTCAACCTGTATCCTCGGAAAGGAGTCATAGCACCCGGTTCCGATGCTGATATCATTATATGGGATGCAGAAGCTACAAGGTTTGAATACACCTTGTGTTTAAAATGTTGTTTGAATTTTGGTGCCAAACCAGGAGTATTAACAACTCTCTGTCTCATTTTAACTTTCCCAAAATAGAAGATCCGTTTTTTTTTTGTTGAATGTTGAGTTCCAATGAAAACAGCATTTTGTGTTTGTACAGAACTATCTCTGCGAAAACTCACCACCAAGCAGTTGATTTCAACATCTTTGAAGGCATGGTTTGCCATGGTGTCAATGTGTGCACAATAAGTCGAGGAAAGGTTGTTTATGAAGATGGAAAATTCACAGTGTCTGCTGGAGATGGAAAGTTTATTCCACGGTAAATTTTTCATTGTTTAAATCCGATTGTTGAAGATAGTGTCCCACTTAAATAATCACCCACAAAGTAATATACATGGTAACTCCTAGGCTGGCACGAGGTGTATAAAAAAGAACACCCATATTAAAAAAGAATACCCATAATATGGAATAAAGTTAATTACATTTAATCATTCAAGTGAAAAGCACCAGTAAAGTTATGGGGTGAAATATAAATAACACTCCTACTTCCAACTGGGACAAGTTTTACTGGATAAAAAAGAATGTTAGATTTACCTCAGTTAGGACTATGTTCACCAAATACAAATTTTAACTTTTGTTCCAAAAGAAAGCATGGCAGTAAAGTGATGAATATGTTTATACATTTGTTGTAGTTCTCCATTCTGCAAATATGTTTACAATCGGATAAACAAGAGAATGGAAGATTATAATCCATCCAAGGTGGAAAGGGAGCCATATGATGGCAAGTATCACATGTGTTTTGGTATTATGTAACTTGAAAGTATATCATGATAGGTGATAGCATTGTTGTGTTTAAATCATTCTTGTGGTTGTGACATTGTTTATTACTCAATACTCACACTTCATTTCATCCTAATGTACAAAATATTTAATTCTTAAAACTGAATAGTAGTAAATTTAAAGTTAAACATTCTTTAAATTTAGGACCAGTTTATCAAATTAATAAGAATGGTTCCGAATCTCAGTCGCCTTCAGTGCGTAATATGCACCACACAACTTCCATCAATACAGCAGGTAATATTTACCCCTATCTGTAGTATCTATATAACATAAGAGCCTAGCTAAAAAGTCTCACAAACAGTACACTTGTGGTAACCGGGCGGTGTATGAAACAGAACATTTGTGGTATAACTGTCGTTGCCCCACCTTGCGAGAATAAAGAAGTTATTTTTTGGAGTAATTCGTAACTAGGCACAAGGTGTATGATACAGAACACTTGTGTTGTCCAGTCTACATTGCTTGTTATCTATAATTTCATCCACTATTTATAGTAGGTTAGTGTAAGATGAGCCATATTTTCATTCTATATTCTACTCCCCATTTGGTAGTGAACAATATTTACAAAATTATATTACCGTATCCGCAGAACTCTTAAAGACTGTTAATTGTTGAAAACCCTAAGAAATGTGGGATATTAGCATAACACTCCTATTTGTCCTACCCCCAATGTTACATAAAATAAAAAGGCTTGTGAATTACTTAACCACATTTCTACAGGTCAACATGTCAATACTTCCCCCATATCCCCAACAACATCAACCAAGGTGTTGGCTCCACCTGGAGGCCGGTCACAAATTATATTCTAAAAGGAATTGGCAATTATGGTTGTGTAGTATAGACATAGTTAGGTGCCTTAAATATCTATTAGTGTAATCATGTAGTAGGGCCATACAGTTAAAACCCAATCATTCATCAATAAGGTTTTTTTCAACATGAATCAAAATGTGTGCAATGTTTATTGTATTTTGTGCAATGTAATTTTTATTGCATCATCATTATGTTATATTGTATATGTTTAATCACATCGTATTCAAGGGATTGGTAATAAAAACTGTTCATATTACGTTGACCAATGTTAGGATAATTTTAATATGTTTCATTAACCTTCTTTTAAGCCTAAAGGGGCACACCACGGCCCACTAGAGGCCGTATCTCTAGTAGGCTGTGGGCACACCAATCAAGTGCAAAATTTGTATTTACATGTTTAAATGCGATCTAAGGTACCAATAAAGTTTTTTAATAACAACAGATTCTAAAAAATTACCCTGAACACCGGATCCTCGTCTGAATTGTCAGTCATACATTGTAAAAATTTACTTCCACCTAACAAATGTTAATTATCCATAATGTCACATAACGGCGCTTATTTCCGTCGATGATAAATCAAGAGTGATTCAGTCTATTCTATAGCTTTGTGATAAATACGTGGCGCCTTTTATAACTGCATGGATGAATAAGGTTCGTGATAAATGATACACGATACCAATACTTATTATGATAATGAACATACGGTGACTAAAGTCCTCTCCCTGGGAAAGTGCTATCACAACACAATGTTAGTATGTTGTTCCTCAACTCCCCAATCAAGTACTATATACATTAGTTTGAATATACGGTTTCTATTTTAGTTGATAAAAAACCGCGTTTTTACGCCACCTCGTTCTCAACGATTTTTTCGCTTTCAGATCCATTACAAGCTAATTTCGTTCAAGTAACAGTATTTTAATTAATACTAGTGAAGCATCCTCAGTCAGATTAGGGCATACGTAGCGTTTAGCGGAAATATTTTTCGCTCGCACCGTTTTTCCTTATGTTTTGCTGCTATTTTCCTTCTCTTCGTTGTATTAATTAATTTGTTCTTTGTTATTGTATCCGAAAAGATAAATTAATATATATCTGTGAATTAAACACAATTCTTTACGTTTAGATTGTTCATTGTCGGTTTCTTTTTTGTGTGATGAGTTAGGTGTTATTTGATAATGGAGGAGAATTCGATTTGTATTCCTGGTGAAAGACTTGGTAGCTCAGAACAATATCAACCTGGAAAAGGAACTTATGTACGACATGGATTTGTATTTGCTTCCATTGCTGGAAGTATTAAAAAAGAATCTGATAAGTCTGGTAATCTACCATTAATCCATGTGCAATCAATTCATACCAAGCAACATATACCTCAGATTGGAGGAATAGTGATTTGTAAGATGACACAACTCACTTCAGCGTTTGCCAAATGCAAAATCATTTCAGTTCAAGGAAGTAATCATACTGCTGCCTTTCGTGGAATTATTCGAAAAGAAGATGTGCGTGCAACAAACAGAGACAAAGTTGAAATTTATAAATCATTTCGTCCTGGAGATATTGTGGTAGCAAGAGTTTTATCACTTGGTGATGCTTTGTGTTATCTTTTAAGCACTGCTGAAAATGAACTTGGGGTGGTAGTTGCATTGAGTGAGAACGGAACAGCAATGATTCCACTTGCACACGATCAAATGCAGTGCCCGATAACACTGCTTAAGCAATTTCGTAAAGTTGCGAGACCACAATCTAAACACATATCTTTTCCAGAAAATTCTAAAAGTGCATTGACTAATGAGTCTACTGTTTCTTGATAACCAATATTTTTGAATGTCCTTTGTATTTGTTAAAAAATAGCCTATGCTGGGTGTCAGTAGGCTACGTATAAAGTTTGTGTATAAATAACATGCAACAATTTTTCAAGGTTTTTAGATTTTTACTGTAAAATGGCGAGAGATACAAAAATTTATGTCGGAAATCTGTCATCTTCGACCACTAGAGGAGATCTTGAGTATGAGTTTGAATATTATGGCAGGCTTATAAATGTGTGGGTTGCGAAAAGTCCACCCGGGTTTGCTTACGTTGAATTTGAGGATCCAAGAGATGCTGATGATGCAATAAAAGGATTAGATGGAAAGTATGTTCAAATGTGCTTTAACTAGCAAAGAACTATTTTGTTAATTATACTTTCTTAGTTTTTATAAAACCTTTATAACAAAAATTTAATGACTTGCTTATTTTAAAAGAGAATTACACGGTCGGCGAATTCGGGTCGAGCGATCTCATGGGATGCCAAGGAACCGAGGATCTGACAGGGATCGTCCATCGTTTGGAGGTGGACGCGGGGGAGATGGGGGAGGAGGATCACGAAGAGCATTTCATCCGTCGGATCGCTGTTACAACTGTGGGGAGACTGGTCATTATGCTTATGACTGTGATCTTTATAATAGAAGACGTGGTGGCGGGGGAGGTCGCAGGTTTGTCTTTGATTTGTTTCATAAGTATAAGGAGTAGATGCAGTGTTAGACTCGCTAAGGGTAATAAACAGTCTGTAAATTTTAATAAGAATGTGGTTTATCATTAATCAATGTTGTATATTTAATGCTATTTTGCTTAAACTCTTTATTTGCGCTGGTGAATTAGTTTGGCTTTTTTGGCATTGTCACTTTTCTTCTCTTTTAGAAAAATATTTTTGTTTTGGTAACCCTTTTGTTTAGATTGTTGTTTGTGTCACTTAACATGATCTTTGATTTTATTTCTGAATGACTGTTTCTGATAAATGCCTGATTGGAATAGTTAAGTATGGCAAGTCAAACTGATAATTGAGATCACCCTGTGTCATTCAGGGTGTAGAATTTGAGATTGAAATGAGAACTTCAAAGAGATAAGATTGGAGAACGAGATTCTCTCCGATGAACTGAGAGCTTCAGATCACCATTCTACTTAATTACCTATAGATAATTTTCAAAATTAACAGCAAACAAATGCTGATAACACGAATAGCCCTTTCCCGTCTAGTAAAATACCTCAATGTCAACATGCCCACTGGTTATCCATAATGTAATAAACCTCAATTAGCAGGGTCCGATACTTACACATGTTACAGATTTCACCATATAACGAATACTATTTGCAGCGATCGTCGACGCCGGTCTTATTCAAGGTCCCGGTCGCACTCACCACGCCGTAGAGGAAGACGGTCACGTAGTTATTCTCGGTCACGAAGCAGGTCACGCAGACGTAGTTATTCTAGGTCAAGGTAAGTTTCTTTTTAAGAATTATATCGAGTGTGATGTTTGGTTTAATGTATAGCTGACGAATTTGGACATAAGCCACAACTGGGTCAGTCTCAGAGCTATTGCTGTTAAGCGTCTTGCACATAACACGTACACCTCCACCTTAGGGGGAACAGGCTCTACCCCTAATGGTAACTGCATCAAGCCTCAATTCTGTAACCTGGTTAAGACTTTTGAGGCAGACCCCACCGAGTCTTATTTGGGATGAACTGAAACTTTATTTTGTCAACTTCATTTGCCTTGCCTATGTAGCAATTTACGTTCTTTTTTACCTACAAATACAATATATATTTATATATGTGCATTAATGCATATGATGTTGCTGCAAGGCATATTAACTACTATCCCTGATAATGTCTAAGCACATGACGGAAGAAACATAGATTTCTTAAAATTGCAAACAAACAAAAACTGTCTAGACTTACACAGTGTAACTTGTTTTTAAAATAAATTTCAAAAATGATTTGTGTTTGAGTAGATCCAAGAGTTATTCCCGCTCACGATCTCTATCTGCCGATCGAAGATCAAGAAGTAAAACTCCAAAGAAGAGTCGGAAGGATAGTGTTGGAGATGACGAGATTAGAAATGGTGAAAAAAGTGTCTCTAGGTCCAGATCACGCTCATGAGTATAATTAACTGGAATGAAAAGTTCAGTCTACGGTAGCAAACTACTTCATAACACCCCTGTTTTGTAGATATGTTCTGTGTGGTTTTGTACTTTTGTACAGTAATTCGCTCTGGAACCTTGTTTATAAAAACTGTAATGTTCATTGAATCGTTAATTAATAAACCAGTTTACTGTATTTGTTTTGAACTCTGTTGATATGGGGCACCAAATTGCAATCACCTGTTGGCATGATGTTATCTTTAGGGATTTGGCACTTTTCGGAGTTCAAAATAGTATATGTTTAGCTATAAATAATGTATTTGGTAAGTCAACGTAAAGGTCTTGTTTTTTTACTGCATTTTACAGTTGATGACAAGGTTATAGCAGCTTCTGGCTAAGGTTCCGAGGACTGTACAATGGAACTATTTGGCGTTAAGTGGATAATTTGTGTTATTTGTTCAGGTCTATTTGCTTTTACAAGCGTTTACTATATGGTGGTCAGCTTAGTATTAGAAAGAAGAAACAAACCTGGTCGCTCTGCTCCCGCAGTGGGCAGTAGATTCATGGGCATTGTGCTTCTCGTATGCAAGTTCTGTGCTGGTTTCTTTACATTTACGGCATCTACTTTTAGCCACGTCGTGTTATGGCTCATGTTTTACTCCGGCTTGTCCAGTGATGCTTTATGTTCCATATACAGCTATGTTACAGTATGGAGTCATGCACTTTCTTCTACTTGCTTACTAACTGCGATGTGGTTACGCGTTCAGTTGTTCTACAAGCAACCGCTTATGGCAACTTTCATCAACCATCGGTTTCAAATTGTCATCAAACTAGTTCTGGTTGTAGTTGTATGGAACGGTGTTTACCATGGTTTCTTTTTCACTGGCGGTTCAAAGCACGCCGCGGTAAACAAAACAAATTGTATTTCTAAACAAAGTTCCGAAGAAAAGCAGATGGTGGCTTTTATAGTTTGCACAATTTTAACTTCAATATCAACTGTAAGCATCCCGGCACTTCTTCTGTACCCTTTGTGGAAAACCCAGGCATCTATGAGTAATGGTACCTTGGCGACGCTACGAGATACAAACAAGCGGTTACTAGCCACAACTTCTGCCTTCGTTATTGTACAAATATCCACGGTCATCATTATTTTGCTCAGCAACATAGGTGGAAATATACAGAATAACATAGTTTATGACTTTTCACTATTTGTAGGCGAACTATCGTGCATATTATCCTACCATGACTGGAAACAGCGTTTAATTTGCTGTCAACAAATCAACTATCGTAGCCACGAGTGTTCTGCACGTTCAAACCATTTTAATTTTTCTCAAAATAGTTTGCCCATTTCGTCACAATAGTTATCCTGTTCGTGCGTCATATGATACATTGGGATTAGCGAATCTCATTTTTTTGGTTTCGTAAAATAAATGAATTACTGTAAGTTATTTAATCTCCTATATGGCGGGGCAACGACAGTCGTTATAACACCACTGTTTTGCTTCATACACCGTGTTCCCGCTTATGGGTTTAAGTACGTATAATTTATAAGCACGACCAAATGTGACAAGTGTTTATGTCGTAAAATTAAGGTTTTAAAAGAAATGTTAAAAACCCGATAACATTATCATTCTTTCTTACATAGATATCCTACTGACTTGCACTCTTTTTCGAATAATACACATACATAGTAGGGTGGGGGAGATGGGACATCTTTTATTAAGAAAATTCAACGAATTTTAAAACCTCATTCCCACGACTCCTATAGACCGTTGTTTAAAACATGATCAAGATATTTAGATATCATATGCAAACGGTGTCCCATCTTACCCCGCAGTGCTTTTGCTTTATCAATTTACATGTTTAAGCCACATAGTAATAATACAATCATGTTGAAGTGTTTTGGTTTGTCATTTGTTTCAGAGTAATTGGGCAATCTTTGTCACCAGGGTTGAGACTCGAACCTTCTTCCAAATCCTAATCAAAAGTTTAGTTGATTTTAAATTTGCAAGCAGATATCCTTGCGACTTTATAAAAGCATCGCTAGTCGATCAAACCACGAACGGAAAACATATATTACTGTAACAACTTTTTGTCTATCATGAAATGTGTACTTGTAAAGGAATATTTTAAAATGCCCCGTCTTACCTCGAGTCCCGTCTTACCCCATTGTACCAAACTAACCACCAAACTAAGTTACCTGTAGAGATTGGTTCCACAGGGTGTTTGCTTCTTCTATTTTATTGCGACGAGAAAATAAGATGGAAAGGTCACGTTTGTGTTTTCCAAGTTGACATTTTATTTTTCCTTTCCTTACGTTTATTTCACTCACAGAATTATTGGTAACTGATTCCAAACCTTCCAAGCATCGGAGTAATAACTTTATAGCCTGCGGCGTAAATGGTCTTGTTATTTAAAAAATTATTCAAAGTTGTCTACACTTTCATATCTTAACTCTATAATCGGGTTCACTGTATTGCGGTATGGTAGAGCGGGAGAAAATGGGACATCATACAGTCAGTAATATTTAAATATCTTGATCGTGTTGTAAACAATTAACAACGGTCTATTGGAGTCGTGAGTATGGTTTTATAATTCTTTGAATTTTTTGTTTACTACCAAATACGACAAGAAGATAGAATGAAAAGTGTCCCATCTTGCCCCACCCTACCATATTATAATACAAAGCAGTTTTTCAATGAGATATTAATAGTTAGGTAAGTTAGTTCACCTCATCGTGTTTTCCAAGCCTTCCCAGGATTGAAGCAAAGTTTCTCCACACGCCTTCACTTTGACATTCGGAATCTCTTGCGATCAGGTTTTCCAGCAGTTTTACTGCCGGAGCGTGTTCTCCAGTTTCGAATAAAACTGCGGCCTATTTAAAGAAGTTATTGAAATATCGTTACCTTCCGTTTATATTGAAGTCATATTACATATTGTCCAATAAGTTCCAGGTTTTCCGGGTGCAGTTTCACAGACACTTCGTATAATCGTTTGCTCTCTTTTAATTTGTTCATTTTCCAAAATGTTGCAGCAATTTTCCACATATCAACGACATGTTCTTTGTTTTTTCCAACGGCACTGTTTAAATATTTTTCTTAGACATTTCTATTAACTAATTGATTTTCTTTAACCAATCCTGGTATTAATATCACAAGCGATATCGTATATAACTGTACCACCTTGTGCGTATTACGTTAGTAATATATTATCTAGGGTTAAGGTATATAAGATTGCACTTTTTTCATTCTTCTTATCATCTTATTTGGTATATAAACAGCCAAAGTTTACAAAACTATATAAGGATTCTAAAATAACGTGATGATTATTGTTAGGGCCCTTAAATGGGAAACATTATATATATGTGCTAACGGTAACCATCTTTCCCCACAGTACTTTCACTTTACTTAAAGTTCTATTACAGGGAAACTCACTAAGTAATAAGTTGTGTTGCTTGCTCCACTCGTCCTGCTTCAGCTAATGCGTTAGCAAACTTTGCCATACTTTCCAAGTTGCTTGAGTTTGATTGAAAGCTAAGTTTATACATTTTCAATGATTCTCTCCGGTCTCCTTTATGATAAATTTCACATAAAAAGCAGGTAATGCAGTGTATTATTTATATCGAGGCTTGTCGAGGCGACAATTCGGCCTACGTGTCTTTTGGCAAGACACTCGACAATCTCAGACAATTATAATGTCACTTATTGTTTTGTTCTAGAATGCCCGTTAAGACATAGAAAGAATTCAAAACATCACCCACAAAATTACACATGTGTTAACTCGCAATTGGACACGAGGTGTATGATACATAACAGCTTAGTTATTTATAATGAATACCAGCACTGCCCGCCACGCGAGGGTATAGTGGGTTACATTCATTCATATACACTCAATCCATCGTTACCTTTATTGGCCAGCAAACTCCCATAATCTTGTAATAAACCAGTGACCTGGGCATTGCAATTTCGTTTGGATTTCTTGAAACAAAAATGGTCAACTATATGTTTGTATATTTGTTCCGCTTTGTCGACTTTTCCTCGTGACACAAGAACGCGTGCCAAGTTTTGTGCATGTGTCATGTAATTGGTGGAAGATCGAACTCCACGCACAAGTACGTTGACTGCATCGTCATATTTTCTACGTTTTCTGTGGTAAACATTGTTTTAACGATATACTTAATTAAAATTTTGCTTAACTTTGACGAAAAATAAGGCTTAACAGGACATAACTAAATGAATATTAAACAAGATAAAAACGGCAAAACAGAATTGGATCTTAAAATATATTTTATAAACTCACACAAGCAGGTTGGCAAGATTGTTGTACGCATTTTCATGCCACGGTCGCATTTGAATTACTCTCACGTATAGTTCTTCTGCCTTTCTCTGTACAGAAACCATGCATGGTCTTATCATGTGTTATTTATGAAATATATGTAGCACATGTATCTTCGCGTAGCGGATAATCACAGTCGTTATAAGACGATTATTATGTTTTCTTCACCTCGTGCCGACTTACGGGTTAGTTACCACGTATGTAGGTTTGTGGGTGTTTTTTTTTCTGCATGACTGATAATTTGAACAACCCATTAGTGACTAATTGGTTCGAGTACACACATACCCACAATGGTAGCACCGTCCTATATCCTCCGCTGGGATGGAAACAGGCTCACTAAACACTGTACAGTTATTGCAGAAAACATACTGTACCGCAGTAGTTGGCGTTTCCTCCAATATAGTAGCGAGGTTGTTCATTGCCGCAACGTATCCAGGATAAAGTTGAAGTACTTCTTCATACTCAGTAGCAGCATCTACCGACCGGTTGCTGTCTCTTAGATAGTTAGCCCAATTATACCGGATCTTGGGATTAGCTGGGTTTGTTTGTAGACCTGAACTAAGAAGTTGAATGTATAACGTCAACATATCCTGTTTTAATATATTATCGTACAGAAATAAAGACTTCCTAGAAATCCAATCCATGTTTCTCATCATTGTCCGTATAAAATAAAAGATGATCAGCAGCGCCATCATACGGTTTAAAGATTTCTTCCATTTTGGAAGTTTAACTCCGACTGCAACAGTTTAAAGAATGTTGTTTTAAACCATGGATTTATTTACTGCTGTATTAAACATTACCTTTAATCCATGCCAGGCATAGTAAAACGATGAAACCAGCACTGGGTAGATAAAGAACACGTTCCGCAATGACGAATCCAACAGGAAAAAGCAAATTTGACGCTGGTATAAACGGCAACACCAACATAGATGTTCCCAACACAAGAGGTCGCAAGTCTGAATCCTGAACAGTTTAATTGCATGTAATCATAGTACACTATGATGTAATTTTATGTTCTCGCGAGGTGCATAAAACAGAACACCGGTGTTATGACGGTTGTAGTTTTCTCGTCACGCGAGGGTACATAAGATTTATTTATTTATTTAAAAGCTATATAGGGTGGGGGGAGATAGGACACCTTTTTATTCTAATTTCTCGTCCCATTTGGTAGTGTACAAAAAACATTCAAAGAAATATAAAACCGTATCCTCACGACTCTAATAGACCGTTATTATTTGTTTAAAAGATGGTCAGGATGTTTGGATAATTTGTGCTAAAGGTGTCCTATATCTTCCCCCACACCACTATAATACGTTGAAGTAAGGTGGGACACCTTCGGCATATAATATCCAAATACCCCCTTTTTTACAAAATTAACAACGGTCCATAGAAATCGGTTTTATATTTCTTTGAATGTTCTATGTTTACTACCAAATGAGACGAGAAATTAGAATGAAAAGCTTCCCACCTTCTCCCAACCTACTTCATGCTGTATATACTTACATAATGATCCTTCGATTTCTTTAGTTTAATTGCAATGCAGAGCACAAGCATAGTGAAGAAAAAGAGTAAAATTAAAGGCCAAAATATTCTTCGATCAGTAAATGACCTCACAAGAGGTATTGTGTTATGCGACCAATCATAACATAGATTAACTGGATAAAGTAGCAGACCAAGGTTGACTGGCCACAGATAACTGTATGTGAGAAACCTAAAAGTGAAGACATTTAAATGGGTGAATAAAAGTATATATTACTGTGGGATTAATACCCTTAGCAAATATTATCCCATACTTCTCAATCGTGTTTATAGCAATCATTAACGTTTGTTGTCTGTAAATATTCTTTGTTTACTACCAAATGGTACGATAAAAAAGAATGAAATCCCATATTCATTCTTACTTACACCAGAAAATGGTTTTGGGTATTAAGTTACTTGAATGAATGTAATGAATGTAACTTACTTTATCCTCGCGTGGCCGGAAAACGACAGTACACGGGTTTAACAGGGTTTAACACCTCGTGCCAGCTTACGTGTTACCATGTATGTTACTTTGTAGGTGATTATTTTTTTTGGATTTTTTCATTTTTATTATGTATGGCTGATAATTTGGACAGCCCATTAGTGACTGGGTTGGAGCAATTGTCGTTAAGTGTCTTACCCAAGGACACATACGCCCACAATGGTAGCAGCGACGAGCCTTGAACCCATTACCTAATGGTTACAGGCAGGCGCGCTAACCACTACGCCACGGCGTCGGACTTAAGTTTAAAACAAGAACTTGGTAATCAACCATCTTACCTCGTCAGCCGGTCATCACAATGAGCTGCTGGGTTGTCGGGTTCGGCAAATATTGGTTGGCTCCAACCCATCACCCACAAACGAAATATTAAAACTATGAAAACCTGTTAATGATACATTGGTTATATCCTTTTTGTTTGTTTAGTTTAGTAAGGAAAATACTCTGTACCCAGGTGACGTAGGTGAAACACCGAATAATCCATATAAGGCGGGAGGTTTTTTTCGTTTGTAATGACTCATATTGTACAACGCATTCATGTACTATGACAACACCAAGGACGGACAAGCCTGTAAAATTAAGTGTGTTTTTGAATAAAATACAGCATTGGATAATATATAGACCCAACTGAGGCACCAACTAACCTGATTCTTTACAAAGCACTGCAAGCGCTGACGTAAGTAGGATTATAAAAATATTGCAAGTGTTTGGTAAATAAGGTTTGTCATTTTCGGTCTCCAATATTTTCGGCTCTTTAATTTTACAATCCAAATTATTTTTTGTACGTCGTCTTAAACCTAC
The DNA here is from genome assembly GCF_009617815.1 of Ciona robusta. Taxonomy (NCBI): domain Eukaryota; kingdom Metazoa; phylum Chordata; class Ascidiacea; order Phlebobranchia; family Cionidae; genus Ciona; species Ciona robusta. The sequence goes on from NC_143236.1 coordinate 518,040, forward strand.
ACCTAATAACGAAAAAAACAAAACAATAACTTGTTAGTTTATAAATAAATTCAAAACAACCTAAGGTTATCTTGTCGACGTTCTGAGATTCCACGGCTTCTTTGTTGGTTGGTTTGCTTTCTTTACTATGTGATAGAAATTTGGAGCACATTAGCGAAGTTGTCATGAACAGAAAGGCTGCTAGTAGTTCTGCACACCCAACCACACAGCACACCTGTTATAAGATTGCAACTTTCATTATCCTTGCGTGGCCGGTCCTGCCAATTGTGTTGGCTGATAATTTAGACAAACTACTAGTAACCACTGGCTTGTTAAAGCAATTGCCATTAAGTATGTGGTTGGTCCCGACACAGATACGCCCACAACTGTTGCAACAACCAACCGTTAACTCGTAACGATATATAAAAGAGAACAGAAAACGTGTCCGATCTTACCCAAAGCCTAAAAGTTATATGTTGTTAAATGTAGTGTATTATATGTAGATACTTACGGCTTCTGTGTGTATGGGATGCAGAGCAAATAAAATTCCACAAATTAAAGAAACATGACTGCTGTTCGCCATATGAGGAAACACCGACCGTTGGCAGAAAATGGTAAACAGTGACGTAACGAGTGCATGTAGGGTAATATTAGTTGCGTGGTAAGGTACCGGCCAGTTGCCAAAACAACGGTGAAGAAGTCTAAAAAGATTTTATAGTACTGCGGGAAAGACGGGACACCCTTGGCACATCATATCCAAACATCCTGATCGTGTCTTAACGATTTACAACGGTCTATGGGAATACGATTTTAGAATTATTTAAATGTGCTTTGTTTACTACCAAAAGGGACGAGAAAATAAAACGAACAAGTGTCCCATCATCGCTCACCCTACTATGTTAATAATATAACATAATTGTTATTTATCTCTTCAAATACAGTAACGAAAGTTGGGTTAACTAATATAAATTAATATATACAACGAAGAGAAGGAAATTAGCAACACTGCTGAAGCCACGTTTATTATATGCAGCACATTTTGCATTTAGTTAGCTGCGTCTGGCTGATATACAGCCTCTGTTTTATATTAACTTTTGATTTTGTTGATTTTATTCAATTCATTTAGCATGGACTTGTCGCCAATTCCTTTGTTCTGAACTCTAAACATTATACATACAACAATGCTTTGGCATATCTTGTACATATAACCAAAACAAACCTGAACACAGCAATTGTAAGTGGCCTGTATGATTTATGGCTTGTACTGCTAAGAATCGAATTTCCCCAGAAATCGTTTCGAAATATTTCGATAAACGTTGTTTTTCCCTAGAAGAAATAAATTTAAAATCATTATAATCGCATATAATAAGTTTTTAAACATGCCCTTTACTATATGCTTACTTGTACATCCGGATTTTTTATAATTGCTGGAATATCATCATGAAGGAAAGGATTAAAAAGAGTTTGTACATATGCGACACTTGCTGTTAAACCACTTATTCCTGCATGGTGGTAACAACCTCTTTCAGGACAAACCATTCTTTATAACTGTTTTATTCTATATCATACTAGTTACTGAAAAGCGGTGTTACTGCACGATTATGCTTTGGCATAACGAACTGACTGTCCGACTAACATAGCCCCGGGCACAATCTCTTTTATTTAAAATGTGTAGAAGTTGCATTGTCATGGTAATTGTCATTACACGACCCAATTTTTGGTCATTGTATGGGTCGTATCACTACGCACACCTTTTTTCGATTTAAACTTATTTTAATAAAATAACGTGCCCAATATAAATCTCGACGCCGTGACGCACTATAACATGCCTCAGAGTCTAAACATATAGCAGAGTGGGGTTAAACGGGAATTATTTCTTATTTTATTTCCAACTTCAAAATGTATAACGTATTTAGGGCTGTACCTCGAAAAATAGAGCAAAGCTCTAATGAGCACGTATTGTAACTGGACATAATATTATTTCGACCTTTTACTACAAAGGTCGACTAAGCTCGGTGAAAAGCAAACCAGAAGTAACCAACACAGCGGTTTTCATTCCCCATTTGTGACCGTGGAGCAGTAGGTAGAAGTATTTATAAAAGTTCTATAACAGGGGTTCCCAAACTTATGAAATCGCGGGCCAATATGTGAAATCATAATTATGCGACGGGCCGCCAAGCGAAGATGGTTTTCCTCGCTATATTTGCGACGCGACGCGTATTGGCGAAAATGCGGTTATAACGAATACTGTTAGGTCAGGAAGTTTGACGAATATGCTGTTAATAAACAACGATTCTGGAATAGATTAAACTTCGTACTTGCAGAAAAAAAGACAAAGTTTCACAGTTTTTTTTTTATTGAATCATGTCGTGAAAGCATGTTACCGATAGTTAAGAAATGAACGAATGAATGAACGAAAAACGAAAAGTAGGCTATTTATAGATCAATCATGCTTTTTACTTTTGACTTGTGCAGTTGGGATTTCTGTGAAATTATTTTTGTAAAACGAGGTTTCAATTTTGTACAATTAATTCTTAGCACAGCCCCCAGGTGACTATCTGTTAATCTGGTACGAAGTTTTGATTTGTTGATATTCATCACGGAAAACGTCTGCTCACAGAGGTACGTGGATCCAAACAAACAAGCCATTTCTTTGGCATGTGTCAATAGCACGGGATAAGTATCATTGTTCAAGTTTTGATAAAACGTCAACAGCTCTTCGCTTTTGAATTTATCTTTTGCTGTTGTATTTTCCTGCAACTCAATTAATTCAAACTGGAATTTGGTGGGCATTGTTTCTACCGCACATTGAAATGGGTTTCTAAATAATTGAAACTCTGTACTACGGCTTCGAAGGTCATCAAATCTTCTCGAAAATTCATCCAGTAGACGCGTGATTGTTTCGCTATACTTAGTGTTAAAAAATAAATGTCTTGCGGCAGGATTCTCATCTGCAAATTTCGTACACATTGAAAGATTCAAAATATTTTCGTCAAGCAACTGGGATCTAACCAGAACTAACTTTCGTTCTGTTGCTCGGACGTCATCGATCAAGCTTGAAGCCAATTTGCCTTTGCCCTGGAGTTTTAAGTTTAAAGAATTCATTATGGCAGTAATGTCGACCAAAAACGCCAAGTCGCAAAGCCATTCATTTTCTTGAAGTTCGGGGATATCGTAGTTTTTTTCCTTGCAAAATTCAAAGATTTCTTGGCGCAAATGAAAAAATCTGCTTAGTGTTGCTCCTGTACTCAGCCATCGGACCGCGGTGAAATAAACAACATCTTCATGCTCTGAGTTAAGGCTTTCCAAAAACGATTTAAACTGGCGATGATTAAGTCCTCTACTGCGAATAAAATTGACTGATTTAATTACGACATCCATGATATTTTTCATTTGGAGAACTTTCAAAACTAGAGCCTCCTGGTGAATGATGCAATGGTAAGTAATTAATTCTTTGTTTGTTATTTCATTAAACTTGGATTTTAGAAGTGCTACGCAACCTGATCTTTTCCCGACCATAGAAGGAGCACCATCAGTAGTGACTCCCACTAGTTTATTCCAGTCAACGTTATGATGACAAAAGGCACTGCAAATAGCATCAAAGATATCGACACCACGAGTTTGCCCTTTTAAGCTTTGCAAAGACAACAATTCTTCGTGAACTTCAAATTTGTCTGTAATTCCGCGAATGAATATAAGTAGCTGTGCCGTATCGCTCAAGTCGGTGCTCTCATCCAATGCAATAGAAAAATGAGTAAAATTTTCGAGTAATTCATTCATTTGTAAATCAATATCATTACCAATATCTTCAATGCGCCGAGTTACTGTGTTGTTGGAAAGACTAATGTTCGCAAATTTACTTCTCTGTTCCGGACAAAGCAGCTCTACAACTTGAAGCATGCAGTCCCGTACAAACTCACCCTCGATAAAAGGGCGACTTCTTCGAGCAATATTATATGAAACAACATAACTGGCCATTACTGTCGCTTCACTTTCACTTGACATTTTCTTAAACATGTTTTTTTGACTTTTATAAGATGTTTCGAGTGATTTATATTTAGCAATCCTATCATCACCAACCAAATGTTTAAATTTTTCCAAATGCTTTGTTTCATAATGTCGTTTTAAGTTGTATTCTTTTAATACAGGAATAGCCTGCTTGCATACTAGGCATATGCATGCCTGGTCTTTTTGTACAAAGAAGTACGAATGTTGCCACTTTTCTAAAAACTGTCTGTTTTCACTCACTAGTTTTCGCTTCTTTTCGGCCATTTTTACAACCCATGTAAAACTCCTACCAGAGTAACGAGCGTGAAAGGTTGGTTGATGCTGTGACGGTCATAACTATTCTTGTGACGTAACAAAGGCAATGTAGATTATCAGATAAATTAATAAAACGATTTTAGAAGATTTTTTAAAGTAATACGTGCATTTGTGAACGTATCTACGTATGTAAATCGGTAATTATTTAAAGTCCTCTGCGGGCCATTTATTTTGCTCCCGCGGGCCGCAGATGGCCCGCGGGCCGCGGTTTGGGAACCCCTGTTCTATAACTTATATATGTGTACATACGATTCGTCCACCCCTGCAGCCTATGTTGAATTGTAAACTTAAACTAGTTAACCTTGTCGTCGCTGAAAATATTTGTTTTCGCAAATTTGGAGCAACAATAGTTGGTTTGATCCAAAGAGTGGAGCTTGATAAAAAAACAAAACTCTCAAAAAGGAATTCAACCAGAGTTTACAATAAACAGTTTCGAGTGCACGCCTATGTAGGATTTAGAAACAAGTGCATTACATTAATACGCATCACAGTTCAAAGAAACATCGGATAAAAAAAAAAGAACAATCCTTGTGATACCTGGAGCTCTGGTTAATAAAGGGTTCTTTCCGGTATGTTGGTTAAAAGCTACAATTTGAGGTACTTATGGAGGCAGTAAATCTAGTTAAGGGGATAGGAAAAAAGGATAAAAAATGAAAAGGAATATGTAAATATAAGTATTATAAGAGAATCGGATAATCAATAAGGAAATATAAGAAATACATCAACAGAAACAAATGAAAAATTTAAAATATGTGCAAAACTGAGTGACCCGCAGATATGTGCTATAATAATAATAATGGTAATGAATAAACAAATGTAACTTGCATATTTGGCGCGTTATAACACAAAAGTTTTGTTTCATATATTTAGGCAAACTTACAAGTGTGACGTATTGTTTCTTACAAGTTACCACGATGTGACTGGGTGGGTGCTGACAGTTTGGACATTCCATTAAACCACCAAGCAGATATTTTGTAACAAGAGCATATATCTGTGGGCGTATGTCCCCGTGGGCAAGACACTTAACGGTAATTTCTTCAACCTAGTAGTCACTAATGGGTTGTTCAAATTATCAGCCACACAACAAAAAATAAAAACACACACAAAAATAATAATCACTCACAAAGCAACATATATACTTCGTATAACTCGTAAGTTGGCACAAGATGTACTCGTGTTATAACGACTGTCGTTTTTTCCGGCGAGGATAAAGTGAGTTACGTTCATTCATTCATTCACATTCATTCACTTATCAAAATGGGCATTCGACTCCTTTTTAAGAAGGTGTACTAACGAAAAATTAAAATTTGTTTATGGATAGAAATGCTAAAATGAATCTAACGGTATATCCACAAAGAAGCATTTATTGTAAAATATCCGAATTTTCTTGAATTTTCTTCAGTAGTTTGGGAATTAGAAACGGTCAAATTTGTGTGACACTTTTCGAATGAGAAAATATTATTCTATATCACATCTACCGACTTTTTTTCTCTCCAAAGCCATAGAAAGTCTTTACAAATAAAACATAATTTCTTAATTTCTAATATGACCTTTGTTCTCTCTCTTGGGACTGTCCAATGTTCGTAATCTTATCGATTAATCTAAATTCTAAACTAAACTATCGATCCCGTTGTGAAAAGTTGCGAAGAAACGCTGTTTGGTTTGGGTTGTACAGAGCCATAGAAATACCGAGTAGTACGGACTCTGGTCCAACCCATTTCAGGTAGTCGTAGTACTCGTAGAAAACAAATTTGTGTTCAAAATACATACGACTTATTATCTGAATGTCACTCTCTTTTTTCACAAGTGGGCGCTCATTTTTTTTTTTTTTCTGAGGACTTTGAAAAAACGTCGTTTTTGTGACATATAAAACGTGTATTGGTATAGTATTTCAATATTTTATAAAAAATCGTTTACTAACAGTAAGTTTTACAGTTTACAGACATAAAACTTAAACCCTTAACCCCTAACTTCTAACCCCCAGCCCCTAACTCGTGCCAATCACACAAAAAAACTTTAAAAAATAAAACGTATTGCACTGTGCGGGACTCGAACCCGGTAAGAACGAAACAAATAGATTAATCGACGGCACGCAAATCGTTACACCACAGAGACGACGATAATTAACATAATTAAAGAGCGTATATAACCTACCTAATTTGGGAAAGATGTTTTTACTAGTATTTTATATATGTATAAAGGTGTTTTCAGTATTTAAGTAATTTGTTTTACACTTATTACCAATTTAAAGTGTTTCTTTGTGTATTTTTTCAAAATTTTAAACTTAATAAGAGCGCCCACTTGTGTAAAGAAGAGAGTGACATTCGGATAATAAGTCGTATGACACAATAGGTATAAAGAAAAGTACATATTTTTTTGGTATATTACAGGAAAACTTCGTATTAACAACAAATTTGGCACTAGTGAAGAATCTTCCGGTATATAACAGAATAGGCTGGTGGAAAGTGTTAGTGGTTGGGGGGGTTAGATGTTGTTGGTTAGGGGGTTAGTGTTTATAGGGGTTAGTAGTTAGGGGTTAGTAGTTAGGGGTTAGTAGTTAGGGGTTAGTGGTTAGCAAATAAGGTGGGGGGAAAGACTCTTCGCTAGCACCACAAATTTATACAGAAAGTCTAAAAAGCATGGGTAATTAGTTTGCTGTATCGAAAAAAATCATAAACGGGTTTTAGACGGGGTTAGTTTGTGACATTATATACACTTAAGAGCGGCAGTATTATTCATTTCATGCATAACACGTTTGTTTGGACAGCTCTAAATACCACAATACAGCGCATACAGAATATACAGCATATACAAAACATACACACAAACATCATGTTATATGGAGCACATACAGCATATACACGCGAACATCATGTTTTATATGTATTCGTATTAACCTATTGGGACAGTTAACGCTTTTTGCCTTTGGAGTGGACAAACAAAGGCAGCAGATGCTCTCTGTTTTTATGATGAAATATCGAGACACGGAGTAATCTAACCGATCGATTGTTATCTAAAAGGCAATGTTAGCCAAATTTGTCAATTTGTGACATTTTAGTCATTTATTTGAAGTAATTTAGAAAAGTAAATGAAAAAATATTTAGAAAAGTAAATAAAGACTACTTTAGCATTCCCACAAAAAGAAAACGCAAACAAAACCAACCTTGTTTAAGCATACTAAAGTGCACACACAAGGGTGGCAATTTGCCTACTCAGTGATTCTATGTTTGTATAGCGATAAGTTAAAATATGAAAGTTGTCAAAAAAATAGTAAAAGCTGTTGGTGCTTCTACTGCCACTGTGATCATGGTAGGAGTGGCTCCAACATTCGCAATGGTGCATACTGGGTGAGTGTTGCAATAACTTTACTGGTTAGTGGTTACTACTAAAACAGGTATACACTTTGGCTGGTGAACCTTATATATTTTAAAAATTTCAGCTATTTTTACCAGAAGCAATAAGCGATCATGTCATTGTACACCAAATGACCGCAAAAGTTCATCGAACCAAATTTTGAATCGGTTTCGCCAATGGTTTTTAGTTATAAAATAACCAAAGTAAATAGAAGGTCGTAATACAATGTAAATTTTTGCTAACGACCTCTTGCAAAAATCCTGCATATCATTATGTATACGATATACATGTCATTTGAAAATCAATAGCGTAAAATCATTACTACATTCAGAAGAAAATCCGTAAATAGTTCATTTGAAATCAATATTGCCATATTAACCATTAATATACTAGACCCAAAATCGAAGCGAATTTGTGTTGATTATTTCAGATAAAACTTGTACTGTTGTTATACAGTGGGTTGTGTTTATTTATCTATGGTTCTGCTATCATTAAACAAAAGAAATATGAATATCAATTTTTCAGATGGAGAATTGCCTCTATAGTTTTACCTCGCCGCTATTTTCATTATGGAGAAGACTTTTTGTGGGGTTCATATCAAAAGGTTATTTTGTTTTTCTTCGAGCATATGACTGGAGTTGAAGTCCTCATTTCTGGTAATGTTCCAAATGAAAAAGAGAACAATATTTTAATATGCAATCATCAGTGTACTATGGACTGGATTGTTGCAGACATGCTGGCAGCAAGGTGCGTCATGTAACTTAATTGTAAAAGATTTGTTTTTGCCTTGAGGATTTGTTTATAAGCATATTTTAAATAAACAAAAAATAGGAAAACAATGATAATCAGCAAGGCTTATACCTACCCCAAAATTTCTTCATTTTAAAGTAAAATAAAATTTGTCATCTGGCATACAAAAATTTATACAGACATTTCTATTCTTTAAATTCCACAAACTTTAACCTTGTAATTCAGACAAAACATGGTTGGCAACATGAGATATGTCTTCAAAAATGCTATAAAGTATATGCCATTATATGGTTACGTGTTTGGAGTTCACGGTGGTGTGTTTGTCAAACGTGATGGTTCGTACAATGAAAAAAATATGAAGAAAGTTCTTTGCTACTTGATGAAACAGTAAGTTTGTGGGTTTACTTTGTAATATTAAATGTAATACAAAGTCATTTTTTCTAGAATGAAAATTTATGTATAAAGGCAGTGTTTTGTTTAAAATATTGACAACTGGCTATATTTAAAATGTTTTGATCAAGTCTCATGCTATGTAAAATTAGTCACGTTTTTAATTGAAGTTTTAGCTCTTTTAGAAACTTAGATACATATTTGCCCTAATTACAGAAAAGTTGACATGAACTTGGTAATATTCCCAGAAGGGACTCGCTATTCTACAAAACGTAAAGAGTTACTTTCTAAGAGTCAAGCATATGCAATTGAAAATGACCTTCCACCGTTAACTCAGGTAAACTGGTTTTTACTTTTCTTCTACCTACTTTTGTATATGCATTAGCATTGTCTGTGCGCACTCAACTCTTTAGGTCTTTTAGGTGCCGTTGTATAGGTATATTTACGGTTTAGTAACAATGGTTTGCAGTGCCATCACCCGTAAATATATATTTTTTGTTGTTTTTTTTCATTGTTACGAGTGCCACATTGCATTTGTGTTAATAGTAAACCTTGTATGTTGTATGTATACGCAGAGGTGATTTAGGCTGTATAAGACTAATGACTAAATGTTAACTTCTGCTTCGAGATATTACATTATATTTAACAAATCAGCTTGTGACCGTATGATTAGCTGTTTCTGAATATAATTATGATGTTGTGAGGTTTTATTTTGTCCAATACTTATTTTTTTGGTTCTAAAAGTTTTATTACAAAAATATTTTCCCATTGCAGGTTCTTACACCACGAGTAAAAGCTTTTCAGTGCGCATTAACAACCATGAGAGATTATGTCACTGCAGTATACGATGCAACTATTTTGTATGAAATGCAAACAAATCTTTCTTCAGGTAATTTAGGCATTTCTTGGTGCAAGGCAATGCCAATTTGCCAACTCTAAATTCAAGGTGCTCTTGCATGTGTTCTCCCAATTAGAATATAGAATTAGAATATAGAATAAATAAATAAATGTAACTTATTTATTCTTGTTTGTAGGCACCTTTGTAACACTTGTTCTTTACACCCAGAAACCAGAATTGTAGCAATGTCTAGCCTTTAACCCATAATCTTTATTCTTTAGTCTGGTACTATGAATGCTAACCACTGTTCCATGGTTCAGTAAATATTACGTTTAAATGAGATTTCTGTGAAAACTTCATCAGGTTGTCGACCTGCCGCCCCAAGTATGTGGAGATTCTTGATGAATGAAAAACCTCGGATTCTCATTCAGTTTCACAGGATACCAGTTACAGAAGTAACTTTCAATACTCAAAAATCGACACTACAATGGCTGCACAACAGGTTTGTGCAAAAAGATTCATTCATCTCACAACATTATGGTTTCCCGGAAGACAAAAATAGCGGAGAAGTCACTGCTGGTGTTTTAACTCCCACAAAATATGACAAGCAAGATGTGGTGTTTACAAAAGAGAAATGCCCGAACTTTTCAATTCTTCAAACTTTGCCGCCAACTGTGGCACTAACTGCAGTAACAGCTGCTCTTATATTGCACCCTACAGGCAGGAAAGCATATTTCTTTTCACTTTTAGGTGGAAGTATTTTGGGCATGGCATATGCAAAGGTATTTATGTGACGTAGTATTAATACATGAAATGCAGTTTTGTTTCAAATGTGTGTCGTGAATTTGGTTTCATTGTTCAGGATTTTTGATGCAATATCGATAGTAGAATGGGGGAAGATGGGACACTGAGGGACACTTAGCGATTGTTTTCATTGCGACATAGGACAATTGATATTCACTCGTCGATCAACTGCGTCACAGTAGCGATTGACTAGTTCTTAGCGCACATTAGCTCGAAAACAGATTGTAATGTAGGCTATGTTTGGATTTGCAGCCAAGTAAAAGATTGTCACGTTTGCAATTAATATTTCGTAACACTATAATTTTTGTTTCCGCATTTTGTGTAAGCCGTGAGTAGAAATAGGCTGCAGAAACTGATATATGACATCACCGATCAAATGCTCTTTCTGCGGGAACTGGTGGAATATATCGCCGCCGTTAAAGGGGTACGTGAATAGTAGGCAAGATTTAAATGGTAGCATATGAAATTACGAGATTTTAGTTAGCAAAGTTTACATCTATACGCTACACGGCTTAGTATTTTCTTCACTAATGAATTTTTGCGATCCATGCCATAGAAAAATCCACGTACAACAACCAACTATTACGTAAAATGCGAATTGACTGCGATTTTGAGTCCAAAACAACACAGCAGGGTGGCAGGTGTAGAAAAATGCATTTTGTTTAGTAAATTAAAATAAATCTTTGACGTAAATATAAAAATACTCTCCACAATATTTAACATCCATCCCCGCACTTTTTTGAAGAAAACGATATTTCATTTTTTTTAGGTATTACGTAGCGCTATAACATATTCGAAGCTGGATCGGGAGAAAATTCTATAAATATATTTTTATGACGAATATTAATATTCAGTTATAAAAAAAAGTTGAAATTAATTTTTTTTTCGATGGGGATAACATGTGAGTGACCTACATAGATGTATGCGTAAGTTATATTTTCGCGAAAAAAATCGAAAATTTAATATTTATATGATTCAAGTTATGACCATACTTGTTTGTATTCTGAACCCATCCCCGCACTTTTTTGAAGAAAATGATGTTTCATATTTTAGGTATCACTTAGCGCTATAACATATTCGAAGCTGGATCGGGAGAAAATTCTATAAATATGTTTTTATGACGAATATTAATATTCATAATTAATATTTTTTCGAATTTTAAATTTTTCATTTTAGAATCGGTACCGCTGGGGTCTAATTAGTGCAGTGTCCAAATTTTAGGTTAGTGGTACCAGTAGAAGGTATCGAAAATGGCCGCTAGAATATCTGTATTCTAGGATCACCTTGGTAATTTTTCTTCCTTTTTTAGACTTAATTTTTTGTTTGAACGTTTTCAATTAAATTTATTAAATATTTAAATTTCCTAAGCAAGCGTTAAACTGTAAGTGTTAACTTTCAAAATAACTAAACTGGAATAGTTGGTGTAGATTTTAAAATAAACAGCTAAACCTCATAAAATCAGTGAGCGCCTATCTTTTACAATGGAGACCAAGCGAAATGGGAACGGTGTTGGTGGTCACGTGAATAGAAAAAAAATGTATATATCACGGTTTCGGGCAGTTGCGCGTTCTACTTTTTGAGCACGATAGTGGTCATATGAAATCAAATGATAAAATATATACACAATTAGCGTATGTGAGCCGAAGCGTAGACGAGTGCTTTTTTCCTATCGTTATCTTTCGCATAAAATCTGCATTTTTCTTTTTAGTTTACCGCTCGCACTAATCATTATGCAGCCGCCACAATATGAATAGTATTAACTTCCAACATTATCTATAATAATTACTGCATAATTACTGTTTATCCAAATTTACAAAAACAAACGTTTACAAGTCAACACAAGCTGTAAGGGTTGTAGAATGCGTATTTATACATATTCTTTACCAAACCTTCAATCTTCATACGTCTTAAGTTTCATGAGGGTTAATTAATACTATGCTGGTTAGTTTATACCGTGCTCATGCATAAGATCATGGATCTCTTGTTTTTGTATCTGTGTTCGCAACTTCGCAATGACTTGCCAATTGTTTGTTGGGGGATTACCCGAACGTAAAACTTCACTTTTGCAAAAACGGTTCCGCTTTCCTTGTAGCATTTAGCTTGTAGGTTATTTGACAATGTTATGTTGTTTTGGTAATATTATCAATAAAATGAGAAGAAAGTTTATTTGTGTTCTTTTATTAAATAATAAATTATTGGATTAAAATTATAAAATACAAACTTTTGCACTGGAAATCAGACTTGTATCTGTGTCCAGTGTAAAGTTGCGGTATTAATTTGGCTCTAAGTAACATTTTTCTCAGTAAACATATTTTTGTTACACTTTTTCCACAGAAGGTATAGAATATATTAACATTTTAAACTATGTCTCAGCAAAGCTTTTGCGATGAATTAAGAGAAAAGTCTAGCAAGGCTCATGCAAAATCGGATAAATTAATGAATGTAAAGCTTGCTGTGGCACTCACAGACACTTCAATTTATAGTCAAGTCCTTGGCGATTTTTACGCCGTCTTTAATGCAATTGAAAATGGAATTATAGAAAATGAAGAAAATGAATACATAAAGCAGCTATGGCATCCAGCATTTGGAAGAGTGAGCTTCTTTGAAAGGGATCTGGAATTTTATCTTGGTTCACAATGGAAAAGACTTCTTACACCCAGTGATGCTGCTATGGAATATGTTTCTCATATTGAAGATATTACAGAAAATAAACCAATACTACTTGTTGCTTATGTACATACAATGTACTTGGCAATATTTAGTGGTGGTTTCATTTTGAAAAAAATAATTAAAACTACTTTGAATTTAAACGAGTCTGAAGGTGTCAATATATTTGACACAGCAGAAGGAGAGTCTCGGTTGAAGTTAAAACAACTTATCAAGACGAGAATCAATGCCATGGATTTTGATAGAAGTACAAAGGATTTGATTATTCAAGAAAAACTTGATATTTTTGCTAAAAATAATCAAATTGTTTCCAATCTCAAACCTAAAATAAGCTCATTTAAACGTTTGTTGTTGTTAGTTTGTTTGGTTCTTGTTGTTCTTTGTGTTTTGGGGTATGCATTGTTTAAAATGTTTCGGTTTATTTGGGATAGGTAAAAGGTTACTAATAAAAAGTAGAAAATATTTTAGAAATATTATAAATAGATGCATAATTAAATACAGATCTTCGGGTCAGTTCCAATACAAACGTTACAGCTCATGTATATGATATGATTGTCTTCATTTTTAAACGTTTCAGTTCAAAAACCAAAACCATCTTCAGTTGTCTAGGAAAATAAACAAATAAGGACAAAAGTATCACATATATTAGGGTATATAATCTGTAATAGGCATATTTTTAATAGTTTATTTTAATCCCTGTTTATCTCAGCTGAACAATTGGCAGGAAATTGGTTATAACCTGGGTTGACAACTAATTATTTAAAAGTATTCTGTGTCGTACGTTAAATAATGGCAATTATTATTTCCTCAATGTATACATCCCATAAACCAATAGCTTCCACACTTGGTTATATGGTGTGTAAGTGGCTGGTGTGTTAGTGAAAATGTGATTTTAAGTTTTTCTTAATTGGTGCATACAACATTGCCTTCTTTGGTAATTTAATTGATTGACTTTATATTTAAAGACTTACTTATATTTTTTAAAGATAAACGTAATTAATGTTTTCTTGAGTTTGAGATGCAAAAATTATCATAGGTTTGGGAAAACAAGATTGATGAAATGTATATACTGCTAGTTCTTTACATCAGTTAACAATAAGACATAATGAAGATGGTATTAAGCTTTACGACAAATATAATTGTGCATGTCAAAATCTGCTTAAAAAGAGTTTTTATGTTTTTATTTAGGAACTATTTGTGTATGAGCAAAAACTAGTCATCAATACTGTTTAATCTAGTAAACTGTTTCAAATAAAATGAACAAACAAAACTCGGAAGATGTCATGCCAACCAACAGTGTGGTACAAGCATTGCTTACAGGTTGGTTTGGTTTTTTAATTTGTAATAATTTGATCACTTAACCTGACTTTTTCAATGATTTTTCTTTTATGTAAATAGGTTTGCCGTACCCTTTTTGATAAAACCTTGTACTAAGTAAGTAAGCTTATATTATGTGTGGGTGGTAACAATTATCTTTGACCTTAAAACTTTGTAAACATGGTAGATTTTTTTTGAAAATTAAACCTAACCACCTTTGTGATTATAAAATAGACAAATATTAGTGGGTTTAGCAGCAACATTTTTATCTGAAACTTTTTATCACATAGTTTTTACCCACAATGTTTATTTAACAACTGTCTTTTTTGACAGGGTTCATCTCTTTGTTGTTTTTGATTAATTTGATCTTCTCCCGTATTTGAAGAGATAAATAAAAGTTGTTTCTGTAACCTCACCAAACACCACTCTTGTTTTAAAGTAATATTACTCTTGCATTATTAGATTTATATCAAGTTACAATGGCTTATGCATATTGGAAGAGTGGAAAAATGGAGGATAAGGCCGTGTTCGATCTTTTCTTTAGAAAAAATCCTTTTAAGGGAGAGTTTGCAATATTTGCTGGCTTGAGTGAATGTCTCAAGTTTTTGAGCAATTTTAGATTTTCTGATTCAGGTTTGTTTAATTCAAATATAATATATATATATTTCAATAGGCGTCATATCATTAAGAATTTTGGTGAAAGCCGATGTGACCAGGTTTATATTTGTTATGTTTTAGGTTATGACATAAGACGCAAACTATATTTTCAGATAAACAAACAATATTGCTACTAAACAGACAATTTTATCCCATTTTAAACAATGTAGATGGCAAAAACAGCCTAATTCTGTCCCAGAAGTAGTGCTGTTTTATGTCCGTTACTAAATAGTTGATATTCACATGTGCATCATGATTAACAATTATTTAACCTGTCGATTAATTTGGACATACTAGCTAAGTAGCTATTCACACAGCAATTATTTGTGTCATAATAGCATTTCTAACCTTGAATATTTAGTCTGCAGAACTTTGAAAACAAGTTTAAACGTTTGCAATCAAGTAAAGGACTGTCACACTCGCGTCTAAGATTAATACTTCGTACCCACATTAACACAACAAGCATGTAAATGTATTTTACTTATATTCAGCAAAATAAATAAAACTAGGGACTCTAGTTTAGGGAGGCCAGACCCATTTTGCCACCCTAGCTTGGTGTGCCACCACTCCAGTACCCTTGGCTATGGTGCACGTGTATATTTTTATATTTGGGAGTTTTACTTATTCAAAAAATATTCATTATTATTATTCGAGTATGTTAGTGTAAAGAATCTTCTTGTACAGACATCAATTATCTGAAACAAATTCTTCCTCATGTGGATCCACAATTCTGGGAATATCTGTCAGGCCTGGATGCTTCTCAGGTATATAGTAGCAATATTATGACAACATTGATTAAGTTGCTGTTAGCCTTTGATATTCAATTCTATATTTGTGTTATGTGTAGTTGTATTTTCATCTGTAACATTAATAAGTGATGACAGTTGCCACTCTAAATGTGTTGACAATGTGTTGCATTCATAAACGGGACACAAAAGGACAAACTAGTGTGCCACAATTTGTATTTTGCAGAAAAAACAGTTGACCATCTTAAAAAACAGAATGAACTTTGCGTAAGGAGGAGTTCTCGCAGTATGGTCAATGTACCAGACAGACAAAAATTTGTTTTACGAGTCAATCATTTTAAAAATGGCTACCAACCATAATTTTAGGGATTGTGTATAAACACAATGTGTGTGCGCGCTTGAAAGAGTTTGGTTTTTAGCTTTGATTGTGCAATAGGTTTACTCATTATTTTTAATTATTTTTAAATCGATTTAAATGGGAACATCTCTAAACATATAATGTTTAGTAAAATCTAAAGTGTTAAATTGCAGATAAACCGGTATAAACATAGGGAACCTTATTGATTACGTGAAAAATGCAACATACTTTATCCCTGCTTGTTTCTAGATACAGCAAAGTAAAATCTGTTTTAGGCTTTAAACTGGGCAAAACATATGATCTTCCAAAAGTTGAGTGTCATGCCACCCCAGACAACCTAACGTGACGCGCATGTTTGTTTCCCAGGTAACAATGTCAGCGATTCCTGAAGGTTATGTTGTTTTTCCAAAAGTTCCACTGATTCGTTTGGAAGGTCCACTTCCTGTTATTCAGTTGTTGGAAACTACTCTGCTCAACCTTGTCAACTATGCAAGGTAATTTTGCTCCAATTGTTAAATGTTGATGTATTTCCTATTGTTTGGAAGCTTACTTTTGGGTAAACCATGACTGTGGCTATTTAGTTTTACGACTTGTATGAGTTGTTCCGCCTGTTTAAGATAACAAATAAAATTGCCAAACGAGCATTTTTACACCTGACAACAACACAATATATATAAAATAAAATGAGTAGCTTTGGTATGTTAACCGAAAGGTTAAACAATCCTTGAATTTTATAATTTGTTTTCAATAGCTTGGTAGCAACAAATGCAGCACGCTTCCGTATAACTGCTGGGGAAAGTGTCCAGTTGCTTGAGTTTGGTTTGCGTCGTGCACAGGGACCTGATGGGGGACTCTCTGCATCAAAATATTGCTATATCGGAGGTGCATATCAATTCCATACGCATTAAGCAATTGTTGTAATATCTGTGGCGTTCTTCACCACGGAAGCAGAATACTTGCCACTGTCTTAACCGAACGCCTATTCATGTTATTTACAAAAATTTATTACTCTTGAGTATGGTATTGTGCCTTGACTGCCTTCCAAAGCAGGCATGCAGCAAATTTGATTTCGCACAGCAATTATGTTGCCATGGTGATGCAAGCTTCATTTTATGGACTGACATTTTCCCCAAGTCACGTGGCGCCTTGTGGACAAAGACAGTTGTAAAAAATACACAGGTGTTCTGTTTCTTACACCTTGTGCGGACAATTTGCCACACATGTAGCTAATATTTACCCCAGTTCTGTGAAAAAGTGGTTAGCGCGCCTGCTTTTACCTCCGTAAAAATGTGTTATCACTTGAAGAAAATTGCTCCAACCTGTTCATTCATTATGTGTGGCAGGTTTTGACGGAACAAGTAATGTTCTAGCTGGCAAGTTGTTTGGAATTCCTGTTCGCGGAACACATGCCCATGCTTTTGTTAACAGCTTCAGTTCTTTGGATGAAATCAAAGGAAATGTAAGATTTATTAAAATTGTTATATTTTATATTTAAAAAAAAACTAAATATATTGTTCGAATCACAAAAATCCTAGAGTCATTTATTCAGGTAAAGATTTACATTAAATGTTGGTTTACCAACAACAATTTTTGTATAACGCAGTGTGGTGGGGTAATGACAGTCATATTAGTCGTGTCAACTATGCAAAAACGCCGTTACCAAGTAACATACTTGGTTAATCGTAAGTTGGCATGAGCTGTATGAAACAAAACACCTTTGTTATAAGACTGTCGTTTTCCCGCCACGTAAGAAAAAATCAATTGACATCCATAAACATGAGTGTTCTGTATTAACCAATGCAGAAATTGGTGCTGAATCCTTTAGCAAAGTCAAAGAAAGATCCGCAATTAGGTTTTGTTGAACTGACCAAGTCATATCTGAACAAAATATCTCCAATCTTAAATGTTTTGGAGAATGAGACAAATGAAGGCGAACTCACCGCCTTCCTTTCCTATGCGTTCGCCTTCCCCACTTCATGCTTGTGTTTGCTTGATACATACTCAGTAATAAAGTAAGTTTATCCTAAAAACTAATTTTATTACCATATAGTTGTTAATTTTATTTATTAAGGTAGGGGTTGAATTTTGTTCCAAAAATACCATGGTTTAGGAATTGTTTTAACAAATAAAATCAAATACTAACATACTGGTTATATTATTCTAAAGTTGTTAGATTTAGATTAAAAAAATACAAAAAAAACAAAAATATAAACAAATAAACATACCAAATATCTATGACGTAATTGTATTTATTTAAAACATTTTGGTTTGCCTACCAAAAATTTAATAACATATTTATCTGAGTTTAAATACAACAATGTAGCTACATCACATTTCTTTATTAAAAAACGCTTCTGACTGTATATTTTGAGATTCAATCATGTTTTGTAGTTTTTTTATGTTTTGCATTTTTTTTTGTAAAATATTTATTCAGTTAACTTCAGTGAGGGTGAATGTTAAAATGCACATTTAACACCAAACCATTTATTACTATAGGAGTGGTTTACCAAACTTCTTAGCGGTTGCGCTTGCACTTAATGATTACGGTTATCGTGTGATCGGTGTTCGACTCGATAGTGGTGACCTTGCTTACTTATCAAGGAAATGCAGAGAAGGATTCAATTTAATTGCTGATAAGTAAGTTGTTGGCCTTGGTTTAACAAATGTTAAACAGGATATTCACGAAATATATATACAACTCAGTATGAACTATCTTTACATCAATTATAAAATAGAACTTTAGTTTCCTTTTGATATTTGATGATTAACTTAATGTATGTTTGTTACAAAGCATAATAATATAAAATTGAGAATCACAAGTCGCGCTAACCACAATGCTGAACTTCTTTATTTAACGTATTCTACTGTTGTTCAAATGCAAATTGCACATTCTATTTACAGGTTTGACTTGCCTTGGATAAAGCAACTTATTATTGTTGCAAGTAATGATATAAATGAGGATACTTTGAGGTCTCTGAAGGAACAGGTAATCAACACTAAAGCACTCAATTTTAATCAACTTACTCACTTTCGTCAATATAAAAAGAATAATCCTTTAAAGAGCTTTCCTTTCTGTCTGACTTGTCTTAAATTTAATTGAAACCCCATTTTTTTTATTTGTTTTGTAATATTATAATACACGTTTACTAAATTAGATTAGGTTTTCATTACTGATTACACAGATTTTCACACACATGTAGAGTAAATTTTCTAGATAGTAGTTGAATATTCACGCTTACACACATAACTCTTAGTTTCTACCGGCAATAATAATGTATTAAAAAATATATATTTTCAAGCAATGCTTAAATATTTTGCTTTCGGCAGTTTAACCATGATGTCTCATGCTGTATTTTATGTGTTCATGTTTTTTTATGTTGAATGTGTTTTTCTTTTTTCAACTTCCAATAGAAAAGCTGCTAAAATACAATTTTGTCAATTTTGTATTGTTAAAATCATTTCATATCCATGTTTTCATTTTTCACTCTTGGATTTATTTTCACAGGCTTGTTTCGGCAGTTTAGAGGTTAATATGCTGGTAGATCTAATGTGCATGTTCCGAATTATATTTTATTCATATATTCGTGCATGCGTGTGATTGAACGCAATATCTTATTCTGCTGCTATTTCATAATGACCTTGTTTGGATTTGCTTTATTTAAACCACCTCCACTATTTCTTTATTGCTTAAACCCCGAAAACAAAGCTCTACATTTCGCATGTTGTCAAAACATATTCTTAGTTACAACTTACAAGTGTAGGAGGTAGATAAGTAGATTATTAGTATTTTTCACTTTTATGTAATTAAAACAATTCTTATAATAACAATTCTAATTTTTCTAATTATAACTTTTCACTTTCCATCTCATTTTTAGTTGCAATATTTCAAATGATAACAAATAATATCATTGAGATGTAGGATAGATATAATTTAAATTTTTTTTGGTATTTTAAATCTTTTTTTTATTCCATATATAAAACATATTATCACAAATATGTTTTTATGGATTTTAAGATTTTCCTAATTTAATATAATTGTATTTAATTCCAATAAAATATGAAGTCCTTTTATCTTTGTAATGCTGCAATTGGTTGTTATTTTTATACTAGAATCATGAAATAAACAGCTTTGGAATTGGAACTCATCTTGTGACCTGCCAGAAACAACCTGCCCTTGGTTGTGTGTTCAAGGTATGTTGCATCAAACTTCATGTTCAATGTTTAAAAATAACTTTAAAATATCGTTCTTTTTCATTTTACGTAATAAAAAAATGCTTTACTTGATATGATAAAACAAAAACACCTCAAACTTAACCTTAAATTAAAAATCATAATTTTAATGTTATTATAGCAAGTAAAACTAATGTGAACCTTTAACACTGATCTCCTGCTTTTCTAGGATGTTTGTAAAGTAATACTAACTTCACCAGAACATTGAATCATTTGTTTACATTTATCAGCTTGTTGAAGTAAATGGTGAACCTCGTATGAAACTGAGTGAAGATGTTGAAAAGATAAATCTTCCTGGAAAGAAAAATGTTTTTCGTCTTTATTCCGAGGATGGACTTGCAATTCTTGATCTAATTCAACTTTGCACAGAGAAACCACCTGCGGTATGGTACTTGTCCCCCTTTTAAAAGTTCAACACATCTTAACTTCTATGTTGATCTTAAAATATTAAATTTAAATTTATTGTTTGAAACTTTCCGTATAGTAAACCATAGTTAACGACTTAACGTGCAGGTGGGTAAAAAAATACTGGTGCGTCATCCATTCAATGAATCAAAGAGAGCATATGTATGTCCACACAAAGTTGAACTCTTGTATACAGATTATTGGGGGGACAATTGTTTGATGCAAAGTTTCTCTACATTGCAAGAAACCAAGTAAGTTTTCGTTTTTAAAAAGGTACTTCCAAACTTATAGAACGAAATAGCTTTTGAAAATATCGTTACAACCACTTAAGTAAAAAAATTGATCTTGCGACAATTCATGGGATTTCCCATACAAAAACTTTTGTTGGTATCTTTAGATAACATTTAATTATATATATATTTTTTAATCAAGTTGGTAATTGGCTTATTTTGCAGACAAATTGCATCAGATTCATTAAAAACTTTAAGGCAAGACATTAAGAGGGAGTTAAACCCAACACCGTACAAGGTTTGTTACCTGTAGTATTTAATGTTTAAGTAGGTGCAACTTACCTTAGGCTCAAAATCCGAATGCTGGTGGTCAGCGCGCATGCCTAAACTCCAAAGGGTATGAGTTCAAGGCTTTTCGCTGCAACCATTGTTGGCGTATGTGTCCTTGGGCAAAACAATTAACAGCAATTGCCCACAAAGTAACATACTTGGTAACTTGTAAGCTGGCACGAGGTGTATGAACACCCGTGTTATAACGGCTCTGTTTCCGGTCACGCGAGGATAAAGTAAGTTACATTCATTCATTCATTCATTGCAAAAAGTCCATCTACTTCATTATATAAAATGTCATGGTTATAGAACGTTGATTTAAACAAGTGTATAAACGATACATATTTGTTGTAGGTGTCAGTGACCAATGAAATGTATCATTTCTTGCATGACTTGTGGTTGAAGCATGCACCCATTGGTGAATTATCATAGATTCACGAAAATCCACATTTAAAAACCTGGTTTTGTTTGTTTACAAAAAAAAATCCAAAACATTTTATGCATGCAAATTTTCTATTTAAAATATTTGTATGATTTAGTGAAGTAGATATTTGTATGATTATGATGTCTTCAATTGTACTTGAAATCTATATATCTTGGCTTGGCCGACCGTCCGTAATGTTGTTCCTTGTTTTTATATACGCAAGAAAAATGTATTTTATGAAATTATACTCAAATTTAGATAGTAATAATAAATATATTGATATCGGTAACATTGGAAAATTCTAACTTGATTTAACCTGCTTGTAGTAAAGAATAATTAAGCAGTTAAACTTAATGTTTGTAATATTTTAATGTTCTTCTATTTTACAACGTTCACTCGAAATAATTTTAAATGTCTCCATTTAAGTTCATAATGTGTGCAGACGTAACACGTAACGACATTAAATAAAATATCGGTAATAAAAACTACCGGGTGCGTAAATTTCACTGAGCTGTGTGAACACAGTTGGCAGTTGTGTAAGATTTACGTCTAAACTGATATTTTTCAGACGAGACGCTTGTTTAGAAGGGCATTTGCATGGTCGTTAGAAATACGCAGAGGTGACCTGTAACGTAATGTTAAATAAAACTGTTTGAACGTGTCATATGCTAGCTATTTCAAGTTCGGGCTTATATATAGCAACCTTGGTCTGATTAAGTTATTGTTAAGTTATTAAAGCAAGCATGAGTAGTGTGATCAGTAATTTGACAGCGTTTGTCGTTCTAGGATGTCTTTTGACATCTAAAACTTCAGGAAATAGAACTTACAGAAAAACGCGGCAAATCGATGCTTTCAGTGCACTAAGGCAAAAGCTAGGGGATATAAGTACATTTTTAAAAGACGGAGGTAAGTAACTAATCATGTATTTACACGACACGTAAATATATTTGACGTATTTGCAGTACAAATGCAATGTTCCCCAAATGAGATGTGCATAGCAGTATCAACAGTGTTCTACAACAGACAAGGCATTACCGATGTTGCAATGAGTAATTTGCAGTTGAACCAACCATGTGGATTGGATATTATTGACGAGAACATCGCAATCCTGTGTACCAATGCTGGTCTTATGTCTTGCGGAAACATTATGTCTGTGGTAAGATACTCAGATGCATCGTAACCGGTTAAGTACAACGATTCTAATAGGCGTATGTGTTTAAGAAAACGGACACGCATATTTAGTACTGTGGGTTAAGATAAGACATTCATTCATTCTCTCTTTTGTTCTATATGGCATTAAACGAAGAATATTTACAGAATTGTATTACTGCACCCCGCGACCCTATTTAAGAGAGTTGTTAAAAGTTCAAGTCTTCAAGAAATATATACGATTTTGGTACTAACGGTATCCCCGTATAGTACTGAATTTAAAAAAGCAAAGATTACATATATTCGGCGACCGGCGTGGTTGTAATGTTATTATTATCACTATCGTTGTTTTTCTTACAGAATGACACCCACGTAACGTATACAAACAGTCTCACAAGTAATTCAGTTGTAGACAACCTATATCCTAGCGTTGTGTTTGGTGATCAATGGGGTGAGCACGTAATTGAATGGGACTGCACATACCCTATCAACTACTTGGTTTCCCTAACATCAAGTTATGTAGAAGAAGAATATCGTTACTTGTGAGTAATCTTACTTAATGTAAAGCTCCACAAAAAAGGTTTATTCAAATTACTACCAGTTCAAGGCTTGTCGCCGCTACCATTGTGCGTGTACGTGTCATTGGGCAAGATATTTAACCGCAATTGCTGTAACCCAGTTGTAATTAATGGATGGTCTGAATTATCAGACATGCACATACAGTATGTGGTAACTCGCCACCGCTATTATGGACGTATGTGTGTCCTTGGGCACGAAGTGTAAGAAAGAGAACACCCGTGGTATAACAACTGTCGCTTTCCCGCTGCGCGAGGATAAAGCAAGTTACATTTATTTATTTAAGCCTCTTACAAAGAAAGTTTATGCAAATTATCGTTTCAGTCAAATTCGTCGCTTAATAATCGACACAAGTCTTTCCGGTACTGGTTTCGGGGTTTTCCCCATCGCAATGTTCCTTTATAAAGATGAGAAATATGATGTTGTTCATCCGGGACCACCTCAACTAGGGATGGATCAAACGTATGTTCGTGGTCGTATTTATATAAAAGTATTCGTGGCTTTAGAAGCAGTCACGCTTTTATCTGACAATATTTATTTAAGTATAGTTTTACACTCGCAGCGACTGCGTCGTTTTATTTGCTAATTCCTTTATATCTTTGTTATTTTTATTAACCTGATCCTTGCTATACTGTATTCAAGGGGATGATAAATAAATTTATATCATGCTATATAATTAGACGATATATAAATAGACCATGCTTCTATGACTTACACAAAATAACGTTGTAACCCAGATTGTTTTGTAAATACTTTTGTTTTTTACTTTTATTCACATACCCAATTACATTTGCAGATTATACATTGGAATATCCCTAATAGATGGTCCTGATTCAGCTGTTATTAACGTGGGAGAATGCTGGGCAACCCCAACGAATAACACGGAAGACCAAACTTTATACAACCTGATTTTAAACGAGTGAGTCCTATCTTCTATTTTAACCTATTTACATTTAACAACGCCCTTTTAGAGTCGCAAGTCTCCGTTTATATAATTCTGTACTTTCTTTATTTAATATTGTACACACTTCGTTTAATAATGAAAAAAAAGAATAAACACTTGTCCCATCTTACCCCAGCCTATACCTTCGTTTTTATCTTTTTTAAACTGACGTTCCGATATATTTTGCATTTATTTTTAGCTAATTCAAACTACATGTGTTAGTTTTTGTCTTTTTAAGAACACGTGCATTATGTGAATATATTGAAAAAAATTACCAGTTGCCCAGCTAATGATGCCGACCGTGTTCAAGTGGAGACCGCTACGCCTCAACGCCACTTTCAATGGAATTCTCCGGTTTTTAAATTCACTGTCAGTTCCAGAGTTTATATACATTGTTACGTCACAGTCTGTTTTACCAACATGCAAGAATGCGCAAAGGTTTGTGTTTGACCATCTAAACTCCTAAAGTCAGCTAAACCCGGCTCGGTGGTAAAGTGGCGCGCCAGCTTTCAACCCAGAATGTTCAGGGCTCGTCGCTGATATCACTATTGGTACATGCGTCTTTGGCAAGACTTAACGGTAATTGCTTAAAACTTGGTGGTCACTAATAGGCTGTGAAAATTATCTGCCACACATAAAAAAGTCAAACACCAAACGTTTTAACTTACTTTATCCTTGCGTGGCCGTAACACGACAGTCGTTAAGCTGGGGTGTTATGTTTCAAACACCCCGTGCCAGCTTACCAGTTACCATGTATGTTACTTTGTAGGTGATTATTTTTTGGGGGATTTTTTTATATGTGATTGATAAGTTAGACAGCCATTAGTGACCACTGGATTGGAGCAATTGCCGTTAAGTGTCTTGCCCAAAGACACATACGCCTACATTGGTAGCAGCGACAAGCCTTAAATCCAGTTGGGTTAGAGGCAGGGAAGCTAACCAGCAACTCTGTTCCACGGCGCCGGACATTTTGGTGTTTCACTTGCTACCTCGTAGGTTGTACACCCAGTTTAGTTTAGTTGGTACTGTTCGCACGACCATTCCCACCAGTCCCATTAACCTTTGATAATTGTTTAAAAACGATCAAGATATTTGAATATAGTAGGGTGGGGGAAGATGGGACACCTTTTTATTTTATTCTCTCGTCCCAATTGATAGTAAACGAAGAACATTCAAAGAATTATAAAACCGTATTCTGATGACTCCCATAGACCTTTGTTAATTGTTTAAAACACGATCAGGATATTTGGATATTAAGTGCTAAAGATGTCCCATCTTCCCCCACCCTACTATATTAATATGTGCTAAAGGTGTCCCATCTTCCCTCATCCTGATATATGTTTGTTGATATCCATTGTTTTACTTTGTTAAACCTAAATAAAATAAGTTAGTTCATCACACCCGCAAAGTTACATATGTGGTAATATATAAGCGGTCACGGGGTACAAGAAACAGCTAGACCACCTGCTGTTATAATAACGACGACTGTCGTTCTCCCGCTACGCGAGGATAAAGTAAGTTACATTCATTCATATTTTGTATATAGACAACGAGTTGTGAAGATCGTAGTCGTAATAAAAGATGGATTGATGACGCAACAAACGAAGTGTCTTCAGATCAAGCATTGCTGTCTGTTGGGCCCGTTTATTTGAATGAGGATGTCAAAATAATCGATTCATATTTACCTTTCAGCGGGACTAACAAACCAAATCGTGATGTAATTAATCAAGGCGATCAAAAAGGTAAAATCAAAATGTTCTGTTTGCTGTTAAAATATGATGATGGTATGATTCATTTACTTTAAATGCAGATGCAATCAACTGGTTTTTCATAATAGCAGTATGCATTGTGTCATCATTGATCACAGCAGGCGTTATTATTATGTTCATTATACGAAGATTCAAGCACGAACAATACGCCGTTGAAACTTAAATTATTTCACATTTTGTAACTTATTTAGCAAACTATAATGTAAGTGAAGTTGCCATTACGTTCATAACCTATATATTTATATTACGTTTTTTTCGTAGTAAACCGATGACATCGTTATGATGTCATAATAAACACACAAACAATTTCACTGATGTCTTTTATCGCAAGCATTAGATTAGAAGACATGACCATAGTTTAATAATACAACATGACACTTCTTTATTAAACTATGACATGACCTACCCTTTTATTTATTTGAAGTCTCGATACATGGACAAACATCGTTCAATTCGCGAAATTGTTATATACGCATGTGTCTAAATATTTAAATCCATTCAAGCATAGTTTTATCAGCAGCGTGTGTGTATAACGACTGTCGTTTTGTTGCTAATTCCCTTCTCTTAGTTGTTTAACCTGGTCTTCGTTATCATATTCAAAAAAATAAATAAAAAATATAATAATTGTCATTATTTGTTAACGGCTAATATAAATATTTAATATATATTATCTACGCTTCCTAAATTGTACATTTGACAAACATTAAAAAGTATAACACACCGAATGAATTTTGCAGCAATTAGATGTAGTGGGGTGGGGAAGATGGGACACCTTTTTATTCTATTTTATCGTCCCAATCGGTAGTAAACAAAGAACATTCAAAGAATTATAAAACCGTATTTCCACGACTCACATAGACCGTTGTTAATTGTATAAAACACGATCAGGATATCTGGATATCATGTGCTAAAGGTGTCCCATCTTTCCCCGCCATACTATTATTAGTTCGAGCGATACATGTCATATTTAATACGATAAACCCAGTGTATAGTTGTTGCTGGCCTTATAATGATGCTTGTCATTTGGCGAGTGTCAGAATTACAGGGAAGACCAATTACGTCGCGTTATATGCACAGTGGTGACGTGAATTACGCAGCAAGTAAAATAATGACGTGTCAGCAAAGCTCTCGGTAACATTTAAAGACCACTTGTAGAATTGAAATTAGTAGCATTGGAAATAACTGTTGATGCAAGAAGCTTGGTTAAGTTGTGCCTGTGTACGTAAATAATGGACATTATTGTCGTTTCGGTTTGAGATGATAAATGACTATGTTTATGAATATTTACCTGAGTTGGCTGCAGCAGCGTATGCATCCCGGATATCATTGTCTACGTTTATTCCTGGTAAAATATAAACATTGAAATCTAACACATAATAACAACATTAAACATATCTACTGTATTGCAGTTTTCCCATTAAGATATAATTCATACGTAAACCTTTATATTTGCATATACTTACCGATTATAATATAACCAATGATCATCAAAATAAACATCAGGCATGCTAGCAATGTGAAAATTGCCATCAGAATCCTACACCACATACATTCGCCGTCTTTATCTGCTGAAAATACTTTACTTTTAGTATTCAATTTTAAAGTAGCATTATTTATTAAATTAAATTCACTTACATCTCCCGTTGTTATTCTTGTTCACATCAGCTACTGGAAAAGCTCTTGGTTCACCAAAAGAAGTTTCAGCTGGACCGTCAATAGTAGTTGATATAACCGCTGCACGACTTGCTCGACGTGATGTTCTTTTATAGGAAAGTAAGATGGACTTAATTAGGTGTTTGGTAGTAAACAAAGAATATTTACAGCATTATATAACCTCACGGCTTAAAAAAAAAACACAAAAAACACGAAGTGTGGATTTTTGGTGCTGACTGTATCCCATCTTACCCCAGCCTACTACATATTAAAACGTTTAGTTGTTTTTTACCCTTTACTGTCAAGATCCCACTCATCATCGTCCCATTCCACATCTGAATCCTCATTGAATTGCTCATTCATTTGACTGGGAGGTTGACCTGTCGCTGTAAAACACAATTGCTTTCACTGTAAAATTATAATTATGTCGCACGCCATCCACGCTGAACTCATGAAATCGGCATTTCCAAAGTTCGCAAAATATTCTCATGGCCTTACTTACAAAATATTGTTTGATTCCTCTCAGGTGTTGAATGGCTGCTTTTACGTCTGGTCGAGCTACGGCTGCTTTGACGACGTGAGTCTGTCTCTTCAACGAACACGACTGTAAAGGAAACATATTACATAAATTATATTTATCTCTTCGAATACAGTAGTAAAGATCAGATTAATTAAAACGATGAAGAGAAGTAATAACACATCATCTGTTATATACACGCTGCGTGTGTCAGATAAAATAACCTACGAACGTTGTGGATATAGATGCTATTCACTTATAACTCATATATAGTAGAGTGGGGGAAGATGGGACACCTTTTCATTCTATTTTCTCGTCCCGTTTGTTAGTAAATAAAGAACATTTACAGAATTATAAAACCGTATCCTTAAGACTCCCATAGACCGTTGTTAAATGTTTAAAACCCGATAAGAATATTTAGATATTATGTGTTAAAGGTGTCCCGTCTTCCCCCACTCTATATACGGAACCCGAATCAAACGGTGTTTAGCGTTAAGAAGAAAAAAAAAGGTTGCGTAAAAATTGATTATTTATTGCTGAAAATCTTGAAAACTTGACAATTTACCAGAAGCGCGTTTTTTCTTCATGTCGACTGTGCTGTAAAGCTTTGATGGTGATTCCTTTGGAGTGACGTAGGGCAATGTTTGAGTAGATGAAAGTTTTTCATTGGTGGTTACTGGCACCGGATCGGGTATTACATCATAATCAGCAGTTCCTAACAACTTTTTTTAATAGAAAAAAACAGTTAAGGTTTCTAATGTTGATTATGATAAAACAATTCATACCTCTTCACCATTGGAAGCAACCTCATCGTAATCTGACCCCGAGTCCGACCTTACAGGGGAAGTATGTGGAACATAAGGGGGAGGTGGAAGAATCACTTCACGGTGGGAGCTAGATCTTCTATCAAGAGTCCTGTTCACCGTAATTAATGTCACTTATAAAAGTCAATAGGATACGTCAATAAGTATAACGTAAAGTGTAAACAAAGCTTATTTGCAGAATCACATAAAGACATGGTTCTCTAAAGTTATTTTTTAGTTTTAAAACACGATCAAGAATGGTGGGTATTAGGTGTTAACGGTATCCAATCTTATTCCGCAGTTCTATATGTGTGCTTAGTACTCGCATACAATTTACAATAATAGGCAAATATTTTTAATTACTTTGATTTTGCAGCATGGTCCACTGATACAATGTATCCGTTGTTATATCCACGTTTGTCCAAACTTTTGGAGTAATTTTGATAAAATGGCGTCCTGCTTCTGGAAAAGTTAAGTTGGAAAATAAATGTTCAGCATCAATCTTATATTTATAATTACTGCATCGTCTTACTTTGTATCTTCATAATATCCATGCGATGTCGCGGCCGGTGAACTTAGTTTTCGTTTGGAATTAATAATAATAGGCGGCCAGTTCCTTGCACTTGCTTTGTTGTTGGCTTCACTATGGTGAGTATATTTCTGCAATCAAATTATAAACGAGTTGATGTACAACTGATTCATGACAATTTTAATGAAAATACAGTCCGGCGCCGTGGCGTAGTGGTTAGCGCGCCTGCCTGTAACCATTAGGTAATGGGTTCAAGGCTCGTCGCTGCTACCATTGTGGGCGTATGTGTCCTTGGGCAAGACACTTAAGGACAATTGCATCAACCCAGTGGTCACTAATGGGTTGTCCAAATTATCAGCCATACATAAAAAAATGAAAAAATCCAAAAAAAATAATCACCCACAAAGTAACATATACATGGCAACTCGTAAGCTGGCACGAGGTGTTAAACCCGTGTGATAACGACTGTCGTTTTCCGGCCACGCGAGGATAAAGTAAGTTACATTCATTCATTCAATACAATACTGTGGGCGAGTAAGATATTTTAGAGTACAGAGTATGCGATTAACTAGTTCTGATGGTCTTTGTTTACTAACAAATGCGACTATAAAAGAAAACTAAAACATGATTCATCTTACGCCACTCTGTATAGTATAGTAAATAATTTATTGTCAACACCTCTGTTTTGGTTGATCTTTTTAAAACGACTTTCAAAACCTATAGTTACACTTGCTTGATCCATATTATACCATGTGATGCGCACGTACGATAATAACTAAACGATTTCTTGGAAAATTACTTACGGGTGCAGTTCGTGCGGATGAGCTTCTGTATTGTTGAAATGTGGTGTGCGTAGGTGAGGTTTCATTTCGTTTCATTTCCAAGGATATTTCCTCCTATTCGTATTATGGTCAGGTATTATTTAGTAACAGTGGGGTAAGATGGAACATGTTTTTATAAGGTATAGTTAACAAAAATGTTCACCGAATAAATTACTGCAAGCATATACTCACAACTTTATTAAAAAACGTTGTAAATTGTTAAAAGATACGATTAGAAATGGGGTTTAGATACTAACATGGTACAATCTTATATAGATTGATTGGTATCAACGATATGGTGCCAATAAAAGCTTTCATTCCTGTTAAAATAAAATCACCTTGTCTCTTGTGGAAGAACTTCGTAACTTCTGCCGTTCAGTTGAATGATTTCTTGCTTCGACATTTCGGTTAAATTTAGTAGGGACCTGCACAAACATAACTTTTTTATTTATCTATTTAAAAATATATAGGAGATCATATCATTTAAAAAACGAAGAGAAGGGAATTAACAAAAATTTTCATTCTTGTTTCTCATCGCATTTGGTAAACAAATAATCTTTACAGAATAATAACCGTATCCTCACGATTTTAAAACAACATTGTTAACTGTACAAAACACAATCAATTAAAACGGGATTGACTGCTAACTGTACCCATCTTAATCCACAGATCTGTACTATACAATATGCTTTCAATTACATTGTAAATTTCTTGATGTACTGGAGTTGACTTGGGCGAGGAATAAACTCCCTCATCGCCTTGTTTTGGTAAATCTAGTGAAGATGATCGGTTTTTCAGATTCTTTAACTCCGCGTAGATATCATCAAGCTCATGTATCGCTTTGTCCAACTGCGAGGTATCGACGTCCATGTCAAGAGAAGCCATTTCATCGATGGATTTTACCGGCAGCAGTCAAAACAAAATTATCACTAACTCAGAAAATCACAACAATATATAAATACATTATATTGTTTATTTATGTTGCGGTGTGTCGTAATTTCGGCACCTCATTTGCATTTACGTTAGCTGTAAGCAAATGTTAAGGAACTAGTACAACTGTAGTGCAGCTGAGTGCTGGCAGTGCTAAATACAACATATGAGAAAAAAGTATACCCTGTTATTTCTTAAACCTCCTAGACAATAAAAGCTTTTCCTTAGTTATTTTTACCAAATCGAGTGTTAATGCAAGCTAGAACTTTAATTTGAATGCTAATTCTTATAGTGTTGCTTGCTTAAATTATACAATTACACTGCGTACATGCTTTATGTTCTTCGTTGAACCATTGATGTAACTGCTTACTGAATATAAATGTTACGTCACAGCAATCAAATGACGTTTATACGAATAAATTTGGCGGATGTTATCGATGTTACGTTTCGTTTGATATTTAATTACAGGGCACATTTGTTACAATGAACTAACGTATCTATACAAATAGAAGGGTGGTATTGTATATATGTGACTCGAAATCAGAGAGTAATTTAACTCTTTCGCCAAATAACTGACGAAAAATAAAAAGCGTAAAATCGTTTTTTTTTAAATAAAACAAACACATGGTTCCAGATAAATAATGTGAAACAGTATCATGTTAATGTAAAACAGTAACATAAAAGAGCAAGCACAACATGTCTCTTTCACTGGTGTGGCATTGTGGTTATACGGGCGCTTGCCTGATAAGCTCAGAGGTATTTGAATCAAGGCTCGATGTTGCTGCCAAGTGGGCGTATTTGTCCTTGGGTAAGTTCCAACGGCAATCGATACAATGCATCGGTCTTTTATAGGTTGTTGAACTTGTCAGAAATACATTAAAAAGTGTAAAAAATATTTATTTGCTGCAAAGTTGCATAACTTAGTAAGCGGACACAATGTGTGCGAAACAGAACAGCTGTGTTATAACGACTACATTCATTCATTCATTCATTCTGCTAATAATCACCGTCCTGGTAACGATGAAACGTAATTCCCGATTCTCAGACGAAAATAGATGATTTTCCAAATATAGCAATTGGAAATTTGAGCCCATGATCACAAGGCTCTCCAATGCCCTCGCCCGACAGGAATCGTCGTATATATGCATAAGGTATCTATGATATTATATGTGGCATATCCACAGAAATAAAAAAGAGTAGTACGCGCAACTGCAGAAAAAAACGTGATATATTCTTTTTTCTATTCACGTGACCGCCAACTCCGTCTCCATTTCGCTTGGTCTCCATTGTAAAAGATAGGCGCATAGTATATTTGGAAGGTTTAACTGTTTATTTTAAAAACTACACCAACTATTCAAGTTCATTAGGCCAGTTAAGTTATTTGGTAGGTTAAAGAGTCCGGCCCACGGTTCTCATGGTTGCGCAGTTTTTTGCATAAGAATAAAGTTTTATGTCTACTGATGCTAAATTCACAGCCTGTTTGTGAAAATTCGCTTTAATTTAAAAGTTATGAACGTTTAAAAAATCAAATTTCAAAGTTGTAAAAAACGTCACTCGCGGGCACTGTGACGTCACAATGCAATATTTCGTTTATGGGGAAAACCCGGCCTATCAGCGGTTTATCGTTTATTGGTGCAATTTTGATAGATAAGCAAATCAAAACGTTTTTTAAGGTATTAACAATACCTATGGCTTCAGCAACTTATTGGAAGCTATTTCCTAGGGATCAGTGTATAACCAAACAAAATAGCCTACCAAGCTTAGTGGAGAATTAGTTTTCGTGACTTTCTAGGGTTCAGATTTTAAATTCTTTTTGTTTTTTCCCTATATGGCATAGACTATATTTATATCTGTATTTAAAGTTACCATATAGGAGTTTACCATAAGCCGAGTAATCATGCCTGATAGGTGCTGTGTTTAAAATAGCAAGACAAGAATGACTGTAAAGCGATAAGTGTATATAATATAGATATGTGTGTGTTTTCATTTTCAAAAGGAAGAGTGGGGCTTAGAAAAAAGCAAGCAACATTACATTGGTATGCTGGTCATCTCATATTTGTAGTGCACATTTTACTTCAGATCGCTTTACTATGATATGTTCTAATTAGGATATGCAAGGAAACTTGTTCGGATCAAGTAAGCAGCATGTATTTGGAGAGCGCAGAAGAACAGATCCACCATCTGGTACAAGTATTCTTTATTCAAAACAATGAAAATAATCCAATACTTAAATATGTATTTCTAGTAATGTTGAATGTACTTAATTTAAAACAACATAACTCTTGCATGAATCACATTTTGTATGAAACAAGACCATTCAAAACTGAATGATGAAAAATTCTTTGTCACTATAATGTTGAACCTTTCTGTTTTCCTTTTCCAGTCATTCCCGTACCTATCGAACAAAGTTCTGATCAGCTGTGTGGCGATACTATCTAAACAAAATAAATGCCATAAACATGTGATTGACCAACTTTTTGGTATGAAGGCCAACAATAAATACTAGATTAGAGTAAATTAATTTCACTAAATTTGTATTCCATGCTCGGGTCTCAGTCAAGAATATCATATGTCCCACACATATCTGTTTACACAAATTTCAACAAATACAGAAAAAAAGACAGTGCAACACTTTAACCAACAGACTTATTAAATGTCACACTTTTTTAATAAATGCTATTCTTGGTCAACCCACCAAATTGTGTTGTTGATTTGCTCAGCTTCACTTATTTTCCATGGTCTTGGCCTGTCTACTTCCCCAACACATGCGGGAAGTACAGGTTCAAACTGGAAAGGCTCAATACCTATTGCTAGTGGACTAGGATCTTCGCTTATGTCACTTCATTAGATGAAATACTTCTATCTGACTATACATCACACACTGACACTTTTACATTATTGTTAACTGACAAATTTAAATAGCGTAATACTGTAATACACTTACAAACAATTTTAAAAAATATTAATTTTAAACTAAAATCAGGCCACGGCATTACCTACGCATATTTCTTAATTTAAAAGTAACAGAAAATGCTATGTCGACGGTACACTCTGTTTTGCTGCAAACAGCAAAGCCTAAATCAGCTGATCGATTAGAAAAGATCGTGACGTAATTTACGTCATAGTGCCCGCGAGTGACGCAACAATAGGCGAATTTTTTGGCACTTTTTAAAACGTTTTTTTGGCCAAACTAAATATTTTTTTCACAAAAAAATACAACAGGTAGTATTTATTAAGTGTAAATTTTCAATTAAAACCAACTTGTATGAGCGTGGTCCAGACTCTTTAACGCTTACAGTTTACCACTTGCTTACGAAATTTAATTATTTAAAAAAAATTATTAAAAATTTAAAACAAACGGTTTGTTAGAAATATATTAGAAAATAGTGTTTTACACTATAAGTCAAAAAACGAAGAAAAACTACATAAAACGTCATCGACTCCATTGACTACAATAGTAAACGGGAACGACCTGCGAAAGAGAGAGAGTGTATCACCTCTCTCCTTTGCCGACATTGGAGATGCGCGTTCTATTCTTTTTTATTTTTGTGGGCATATCGTGATATATTTGTTCCGACCATAGATATCATATATATAACTAGATTGCGCATCTTGTGTTTTCAACCAATGTGAAATTGAAGTCAATTGAAGCGCGCCATTTTGAATCGTATGTGACCCACTCGTCTATTATCGTATATTGGTAATGTGTTATCTGGGTTAGTTTTAGGCAGGAAAAACTAATTTAACCTAAACAAAAAGTTAACCTGTGGCAGATATTCTTTTATCGAGTCTGTATTTATATACTTTTAAGCTTTTGCGTTTTTAAAAGCGACGTTTGACCCGACTTTTACTGACGATTTACGTAAGAAACTTTAACTCTTAACACAGTTTAGCAAGGTGTTGCCATATTCAGGCAGTCTTCCACTTAGTTATTTAAAATTTACTTGTTGGTGATTCATTCTAGTTAAGAATAATATTTATTAAAGGTTAAAAACTAATTTAATCCGAACAAAAAGGTTTACATATGATCTAAAATGCCCTGAAAAGTTTAAATTATTTGTACTAGTATCATCCAGACAGCCAATATTTATATTAATATTACATTTTATAGTAAAGGGAAAGTAGACACTACCGAAGAGTCCTCCAATACGTTACAGATTAGGCTGGTGGGAAATGCTAGAGGTTGGAAGTTATGGGTTAATAGTTAGCGGATAACGTAAGGATTCTTCACTAGCAGCGAAAAAATATTTGCAATGTTTGTATTTCACTAGATTTCATATAACGGTCATTGGTGAAGGTTTTTAATTTATTCAGCCTCTCGGTTATTTGAGATTACGTGAGAATTTTTATCAATTTATTTTTATAGTTGTATCAGTCAATAGTTATTAATTACGAATGGTGCTTTCATACAAATATAATATAGTGGTAGAGTAGTATATGAGAGAACAAACTACATTGTACATACAAGTTTATTTTCAGAGAAATTTTATATCAAAATTATTTCAAAAGTCAAAACGTGGAACACAATGCAGTGAATTTGGATGCAGTATAAAAGCCTGAGGAGAAGTGATAGTGAAGGTAGTGCAGATGAGACCGCAATAAAGAAACTCCATCCACGAACTTATCACTCGTAAGTCAAGATGATTATACAGAGAGTGTTTGCAACTGAAATCAAGAAAATCATATTTTATTGTTATTTAAACATACAAGAGAAAAGAGTTATACAGTAAAATAAACAGATGAAAACAGTAGCTAATTTTAAATTTGATTAGAGTAAGGTTAACATATTTCAAATATATATTTTAAAGATTTTCATGGAGCCCGGATCAAATTTCATAGAGCCCAGAGTCAAACTGGATAAAAGTGCCGTACCAACCAGGTTTAAAAATTTCGAAAAAAACTGAAATAGGATTTCAAAGGCTTCTTTCAACTAGCAAGGGGAAATTACCACAAGGTATGGCTTTAACTTTGCAATTCTTTCTTCATAAACCATATTTACAATAATTAATAAAATTAAATTTAAACAATAAAGATTAATTTATTCTTTCAGATCTTACAATCGTTAGCCATTGCTACATCTGTTTTGGAGGATAACAGTCCTCTGTTATTTGAAGAACTAAATGATCATATGACTGATTCTTCTGTAATGTACAACCATGTATTTCACTTCATAAAATCACTTGCATTGACATACTGGAAAATTCGGTTTCATCATCTAGGAAAGGAATTTAATCAAACTATTGCTCGACAGTTGGTACGAAAAAAGTTAAATAAATTGGTTCTGTTTAATCACCAATAATGTTTATTGCAGTATAAGACAATTTATAGTAGACTAATAGTTATTTATATTTCGTTTCCCAGAAGTATTAGGTTTAGACATTTTACAGCATGTTTTGGTCAATTTTGTTTTTTAAATTAAATTTTAAAATAAATTAAAAATCAACACAAAGATTTTGAAAATTTGTGGTCAATAGTTGCATATACAGAGAAAGCATATTTTCTTTATCCTGTTGGAACCAACAAGCTGTTTTTAAAACTATGATTGACCAGTTCACAGTAAAATTATCAGTAAAATTAACAATATATATATATACAGATTTACTAGCTAAAAAATATGTGTCGCAGAGACCTGGATCAACTGGCTGGTTGAGATTAGTTTCCACCACTGATGCTTGTCCGGATATT
This sequence comes from Ciona robusta, assembly GCF_009617815.1. Classification (NCBI taxonomy): domain Eukaryota; kingdom Metazoa; phylum Chordata; class Ascidiacea; order Phlebobranchia; family Cionidae; genus Ciona; species Ciona robusta. The sequence goes on from NC_143236.1 coordinate 555,217, forward strand.
CTTCCTCACTAGAAACCTTCCACACACACACAACTGAATACTCATTGGACCAAACAGCGAAACTTTCTTTTTGCTTTATCACCACCATATACTTAAAACATTCACTAAAGCCACATATTTCTTCCTAAAATTATTTACCTGCACCAATTTGTACATTTATTTGTATATAAATATATTTTATATTGATAATATGTTACTATAATGTATTAATTATGTTATCTGTAAGTGTGCCCCTAAAACAGTATACTGTGTAGTGTGTACTATTGGTGGAATTTCGTTTTGGGGGTTTTGTTTTTCCATCATGATCCAGTCTTTGGATCAAACTTCTTTACAGCTCGATCTCTCATTTTATGTGTTGTGTCTACTTGCTTTGAATACATTTGTTTTAAATAAATAGACCTACACAACTTGATGCGAGTACATTATACATTGGAGCCTATAACTGCCACACTTAAATTGGCCTATATATAGATACTGCACCTGCCTTGTTTAGACATTATAACTTTAATAAATATTGCTACGCACTAGAATGAATCACCAACAAGTAAATTTTAAATAACTAAGTGGAAGACTGCCTGAATATGGCAACACCTTGCTAAACTGTGTTAAGAGTTAAAATTTCTCACGTAAATCGTCAGTAAAAGTCGGGTCAAACGTCGCTTTTAAAAACGCAAAAACTTAAAAGTATATAAATACAGACTCGATAAAGGAATATCTGCCGTAGGTTAACTTTTTGTTTAGATTAAATTAGTTTTTCCTGCCTAAAACTAACCCAAAAAACACATTACCATTATACGATAATAGACGAGTGGGTCACATACGATTCAAAATGGCGCGCTTCAATTGACTTCAATTTTGAACACCAGATGCGCAATCTAGTTATATATATGATATCTATGGTTCCGACCGTTGAACTTGGACAGTGCGCTTTTGCGCATGCCCCGCAACAACACTGTGCAGTAGGTCAAACCAAATACAATGCCGAAACCATAGTTTAATAAAGAAGTATTATTAAACTATGCCGAAACTATTTTTTTACTTTCCGACGTTTTTGGGGAAAATTTTGTTAAATTTAGTAGTGTTGGGGAAGACGAGACTCCGGGAAACCGGAACGAAGGATTTTTTAAACCAAAATTACAGTATTATTCGACAGTATTCTCACAACCCAATAGAGTGGGATGATAAAAATGATGATAACTCGGATAAAAAAAATGACACATATATTAGATGTTTATGACAAAATAATACTTTTCCGTTTCGGTAAATTCCCACTTCTAAATTGGCTGTTTTAACGAAAAGGGTTAAGAATCCCATGGATCGATTTCCCCCTGTTCCCATAAGTTTTTAATAAAGAAATAGGCACGAGTAAAGAATCCTACAGTACGTTACAGATTAGGTTGGTGGAAAGTGTTAGAGGTTGATAGTGAGGGGGACAGTGGCTGGTGGTTTTATGGGATAGTGGTTAAATGATAATGCAGGGGGGAGGTTTCTTCATTAGCAATTTAAAACCATCCTTATAACCACCAATTACTAACTCCTTTAACCACTCACCAACTAACCACGAACCTGTCACACTTTCCACCTGCCTATGTAGGTTCTACCAAAACTTGCACTAAAACAAAACTAAAAACTCACTAAAACACGCCTGGTGCCTGGTGGGGGACCCTTGAGAATTTCGTGTAAAAAGAGCCTTACCTATGCAAGATCCACCAATCCACGTATGGAAGATCCACTAAAAAGTGCCTGGTAAACATAAATGTGTATGGAAAATAAAAAACGATGATGAAAAAGAACAGGTAATTCACAAGTTCTTTAATTATCGTTCTGCCAAATCGGAAACAGCGTCGATATTGCGCGGTGGACGGAAGGTTTATAATCCCACTTAAAGCTCGTTTTTGCACAAAGCTAGGGCACCGTTTCCAAATACAGAATAGCTGGACACGCTGACTAAAAGATGACCCATCATGTCTAACATATGTCTTACATGTTTCGTTTTAAAACTTGCATTGTTCGCATTGTTTTTTAAAAAGAAAATTAAAGTTGTGTTTTTTTTTCAAATATAAGTGCTTGCATGATACTGTGGAGGAAGGTAGGACACCTTTAGCACACATTACTCAAATATCTTAATCGTATGTTAAACAATTAATAACGGTCCATGGGAGGTTTTAGAATTTGTTGACTGTTCTTTGTTTACCACCAAATGGGACATAATATAATTAAAAAGTGTCCTATCTTCCCCACCGCCTATACTAACGAAAAATAACCAATTTACTTTTGCTAAAAATTAGAGGTCGACCGACATATCTGTTCACCGATAATATCGGCCAATATTTACGTTCTACAGATAATCGGTATTGGTAAAAAAGCGCCGATATTTCAACGATACATGAATAGTTCGTGCGAAGCGACGTGCGTCCTACTTGACCTTTACGTGCCTTGTACTTTAGCCTTCATGTGCGTCGTAGTTTAGCCTTCAAGTGCCTCGTAATTTAACCTCTACGTGCGTAGTAGTTTAGCCTCTTCGTGCCGTTTAGTTTGACTTTTACGTGCGTGGTAGTTTGACCTTAACTTCTGTCGTATTTATGCATCATGTGTCGTAGTTTGACAGGTCGTAGTTTAGCCTTCACGTACGACATGGTTGGAGTTTGACCTTCTGTGTGTCTTAGTTTAGCATCCACGTGTGTTGTAGTTTAGCGTTCATGTGCGTCCTAGTTTGTACAAAAGCAACACCTTCCTAAGAACTAGCAGACCAACCATTTTTTCTATATTATAATACCTTGAATACAGATATTAGTTTTGAATAATACTGATTGTTTCATATGTTTCACTATAGTGACAAATATCGGTAAAATATTGGTATCGGTAAAATATTGGTGTCGGTAAAAACTAAATATATTGGTATCGCTGGAAAAAATTGATATCGGTCGGTCTCTAGTAAAAATACAGTTCATTATGTAAGTGTGACAAACGAAACAAACGTCGTACATTCATCATCGAAGTTGATATTCAAAAACCTCATTAAGCTAAAAAATCTGTATATAGGCACATTTTGGTGGATCTTGTATAGGGAAAGCTTCCTCTGCAAGAAATTCCCACTGGGCGTGTTTTAGTATGACTTGTTCCACCAGGTCTCGCCGGGCGTGTTTTAGTAGGACCGGCCTATTCTGCTGTCCCAGAGGATTCTTTACTAGTGCAAAATTAACCGCTACTAGTAATTTTAAACCTAAACTTTACAGAATTTTAGAAACCGTACTTAAGAGTCGTGTGTCTGTACAATATGGATTTAGAAGAAATATATTATGACGGTGAAAATTATATTGAAACTGCCACCGGAAACAAAGTAAGCAGGCAATCTGTTCTGTGTGGAAGTCAAAATATTGTTTTGAACGGGAAAACCATCGTGCAAAGTGATTGTATTATAAGAGGAGACTTGGCAAATGTTCGGGTTGGAAGACATTGCATTATAAAAAGTAGATCTGTTATCCGACCACCTTTTAAAAAATTCAGCAAGGGTGTTGCATTTTTCCCGTGTGTTATAGGTGATCATGTATACATTGAAGAGGATAGTATTGTTAATGCTGCACAAATTGGATCATACGTACATATTGGCAAGAACTGTGTGATTGGGAGACGTTGTGTATTGAAAGATTGTTGCCAGATAGCTGATAACACAATTCTTCCACCTGAAACTTTGGTTCCTCCATTTAAATTATATGGTGGTTCTCCTGCTGTTTGTGTGGAGGATTTGCCTGAGTGCACCCAATATTTAATGATTGATGCGACAAAGCAGTATTACGAAAACTTTAAAAGAAAATGAATTATCAATGTGTATGCATGTGAAAATTATTATTGTTGTATTGTACCTATTTGTTTAAAGCACTAACTTTAAATATTACATTAATTTTTTTCTTATAAATCCATTTAATAAACTTTTAAAAGTTCTGCCTAAGCTGAATATGAAATCCCTCATTTAAAGTAACATTAGTGTTGAATTATTCGGCGGTGTGTGAACTGTCAAACTACGCCAATATATTAGTGTAGGTAAAAAACAGTTATTATTTGTTTGTAATAAATAAATATTGTTCAATGCTGTAGGTTAAAATTGATAATGAATGTTAATCACTTAAGTTTTACAATACCCTTGGCTGCATTTCTTCTTTATTTGAACTCTTGTTTTTGCGGCTTTGTATTTGATGATGTATCAGCTATTTTAAACAACAAAGATATTTTATCAAATTCATCAATTTATAATTTGCTGTGGAATGATTTTTGGGGAACGCCAATGGTTGAGGTTAGTTGCATTTGAGAACAATTTTTGTCACATTTTTTGTTTTTATTATATCTGCCATGGGGTATCGTATCAAAACAGTGAAAAGGGTGATTTTCGATAATTTTAGTGTTATTTTAATGGTTTTCATGACACGTATGTAACCTATTGTCTTAAGTGGGTTTCATCAGAATAATATTAATAGAAGTAGTTTGGTTTTTATAAATATAACATTTCTGTTGCAGGAAAGAAGCCACAAATCTTATCGACCTTTGACAGTGTTGACTTTTCGATTGAATTATCTGGTTTCTGGTTTCAATCCATGGTCGTACCATTTACTAAATGCTATTTTGCATTCATTGGTTTGTTATCTCGTATTTAAAATGAACAGCAAGATTGTTGGACTGTGTGGATCCCACAGCTTAGCTTCTGCACATCGAAATAAAAATTCTATCCACCATGGAAAAGGAACCACCACAATTCCTGAAAACTTGGATTTAGAAAAAACTACAAAAACGATTTCATTTTGTGCTACTTTGCTCTTTGTGGTTCATCCTGTTCACACCGAAGCTGTGGGTATTTGTAGATAACAGTGAACAAAATTTAAGCTTTTTTATGTTGTTTACAGGTGACTGGTGTTGTTGGAAGAGCTGAATTATTATCTGCATTGTTTTTTATTCTTTCCATTCTCTGTTATACGAGAACTACTGCTAAGTGCATTGTAAGTAATAGGTAACGAAATCAGGTCTTATGGTATTGCACCTCATCAATGGTTGGTTGTTTAACATATTTTTTTGTAGATTTTGTCTTTTGTTTGTACAATACTTGGTATTTTGAGTAAAGAACAATCAATTACAGTATTAGGTGTTCTTGTTTTCGTAGAAATCCTTGTTTTAAACAAGGTAAGTTTCTGAGTTTACATATTAATGAATTTATGTTAAAATACGTTTATTTTACAGTTAAGTTTGGATGATTTCTGTTTAGTTTTGGTGAGAACATTAACCTCTCGAAGGCAGATGAAGCTAAAACCACTGTTTCTTAGAATAACAGCTTGTGTTGGAATGGGTATTTGTTTAATTTATGCACGAATGAGATTAATGCAAGGAGCTCTACCTCATTTCACTGGTGTGTAATTTATTCCATAATAATAATAATAATGTACAAAATGTTGCTGCCAAAAATAACCGAAAGTAAAAGGGTTTGAACGTTCCATTGTTGTTTTATTTTAAAAAACATTTAGTAACATTTTCGGCGCACCCTAGAGGATATAAAAAAAATACCAATGATTAAATGAATCTTATTTATTCTCACATGGTAGCCAACAGCACCTCATACATTATATAACTTTTTTATTGTATGGCTAAGAATTTAGACATCTATATCTCTAAAGAAAAAAATAGGTTGGGGAGTCAGTGTTAAGTGTCTTAATAAAGCGTATCCTCTGAGCTGACTGCCTTACTACTGCTTTGCGTAAGACTAATATTAAAATATTTTTTTTAATTTAAGGTTTTGACAATCCAGCAAGTTCAGAAAAATTCCCTGCACGTCATTTAACTTACAATCATTTGCTATCTTTAAATAGTTTGTTGTTATTGAATCCGTATAACTTGTTGTGTGATTGGTCAATGGGAACAGTTCCTATAATAACATCTTTTTTTGATGTTCGCAACCTTGGTGCTTTATGTTTCTGGGTGCTTTACATAATTATAGGTATGTACTATTTATAAGATTCAGGACTGGATAGTTTATTAAATGCCTAAATTTTCTTTAACGTTACCTGTAAAAGTACTTGGAAAAAATTCTAAAATTAAAAAGAATTGTATATATAAACAGTGCATAGGAAAATATAAAAAAATGTTTTAATTGTTTTATTTTCGTGTAAGATTAGTTTGCATAGAGCAGGAAAGTAGGCACCCCCCTCTTTTGGGATTTTTTTATATTTTATTGTTATTTTTTAACGTTATTTTAGGAGAGTTTAGTTATTATACTCATTACCCATCATACAATTGTGTAATCATTGTGTACAAAAAGTTTTATTAAAAAATATGTTTACTCGCTCCAAGTTATAATTTCCTTAATGTTTCAGGTTTCCATGCTGTGTTCTCCCATACATTTGTAAGCAGAGTGGCAAGTTTTTGTATCAGTGTAATTACTTTACCCTTCTTGCCAGCTTCAAATTTATTCATTCCTGTTGGGTTTGTTGTTGCTGAACGTATTCTTTATATTCCAAGCATTGGATTCTGTCTGCTTGTTGCTCTGGGATTCTTTAAACTTCAACTAAAACTGTAATTATGCTTTCCTATAGTTATTTAATCACATTTATTTGAACGTGTAAAATAAAGACCAATGCAAAACAATAACCTTAAAATATCTGTTATTACAGTGTTACTATTTTACCTTTAAATTAATATTTATTCCCCTTTCCAGAAAGAAAAAATATCTGGTTTGGTTTTTATTTAGTTGTGTGATTGCTGCACATTCAATGAAAATAATCCATCGCAACTTTGAATGGATTTCTGAGAGACATTTATTTAAAAGTGGCCTAAAGGTAACAATGAATATACATGCATTGCATTATTTGCATATATACAGTTTAAATTGTGCAGATAACCCAACGCAATGCTAAGATATGGAATAATGTTGGACATACATATGAGGATGAGAATGATTGGAAAACAGCTTTGTGGTTCTTTAAACAGGTTGGTTTTGAAGGGACATACCGAGTAAAAATATATGAATAGAAATACTCATATGTGATCTAAAGGTACCACCAAAGTTTCGGTTGATATGATTTCCTAAAAAATGTCACCTAACTTTGACAATCTCTGGTTTCTATACAACTAAATAAAAAAAAATTTCTTCAATGAATGTTTCTTCTTTGTGAATATCTGATTCTTAATAAATAATTAGTAAACCTTTGATTGAACATAGCTACCTAAATGTACAGTGTTATATCTTTGTTAAAATAGGCTTTTTTAGGAAGTGTTTTCACAGGAGATGTTTTGTTTTTTGAAACTTTGGTGGCAACTTTAGATCCAATTTGAGCATTTTTATCCATTATTTTTTTTATTGGTCAACCCACTTAAGTTTCTCAATCCCCATATTTCATGACTTAATATTACACACGGTTTGTTTAACAATGGTTGTTCTGATGTGTATTTGTTATATGTGTTGCTTACCATTTTGCATATTTATATATTTTATTATTTTATAGGCTACTATTGTACAACCAGATGATATAGGTGCTCATATGAATTCAGGTCGAATGTTTGAAAACATGAATGATTTTGTTGCAGCAGAAAAATGTTACAAAGAAGCTAAAAGTCACCTTCCTAAGGTACATGGGTCTTTTTAAAATGAAATATTCATAAAATTATTTTGCTACATAATAGTTGTTATGTTTTAAAAAATAAATTGTTTTTTACTTTATTTTATAAATGTAATTGCAGACAACATTTTTATTTTATGAAAGTATTCATACCAAAATATGTTATTATTTACAGCCAGTTCCAGGTCAATCATACACCACCAGGATTAATCCGCATAATTTGCAATTATTTATCCGTCTTGCAAATTTAATTAAAAAGAACTCTTCAAGGTATGTGCAATAATACAACATAAAAGTTTTGTAATAATATACCAAGACACAGGTTGGAGGAAGCTGAGAAGTTGTATGAAGAAGTAATTCATATGCGACCAGCATTTCTTGATGCTCACATGAACAGGTTCTTGTCACGTTCACAGTTTTTCTAACAGAATATTGATTTTTTTTATGCTAGCAGATTACCAGCAAACTATTTGTTTTAATAGGGGAGATGTCCTTCTACGACTAAATAAACCGAAACAAGCAATCGCATCTTATGAATATGCTCTATCATTGACTACAAACAAAGCTGATGTTTATTTTAATCTTGGTATTTATAGCAAATTATTTTTTTAATGTCGTTAAATTTTTGTGACTAATATTTTAAATTACATAAAGGTGTTGTACATGAACAGATGAATGAGAAAGGAAAAGCACTGGAAGCATACACATACGCGATACAACAGGAACCAACCCATATTAAAGCCCTATATAACTCTGCTGTTATTTTGCAAGTAATATTACATAAGCAATATTAATCATAAGAATGTTAGCATATACTTTACCAAGAGCACAAGAGATCCGGATCTATTACTTCGTGCAAAATCTCGAGTGGAACGGATATTAAAACTGGAATCTGATCATTTGCTTGCCAAGACTGTCATGGGATCTATTTGTATGGATTTAGGTGACAACAAGCAAGCGATACAGTGGTGGAGAGAAGTTTTAAAGGTGAACCATTATCATATATCATGTGTTTCTATTGTATGTAGATAAGGTCCTTGTCCCTGACCCATCTAGATCTTTAAATAAATGATAGTTACTTTTTTCTGTGTAATTGTTTTTGGTTTTCTGTATGGCTGACAATTTAGCCAACCGATGGGTAGCCTTTGTGTTAAAGCAATGTATGTCAATTGTTTTGCTCAAGGTATCAGTGTGGACCTAAACCAGGGAGCCACAACGCCAAACCTATTACCATGCTAACTTAGTTACTTTCTAAATTGAGTATTAATGTTGGAACTAAACAAAAAAATTTCAGGTGGAACCAAGTCAGAGAACTAGTCTGTTTAATATTGCACTGCTGTTATCAAAAATGGGTAAGTACTTGTTGTGTGAATCAGATACCAAAGAAGTTTTCAACATTTTGTTTAGATGACTCTGATGCCGAATGCATTGAAGCCATAAAGGGATTGTTAAATCATCATTCGCATCATGTGAAAGGGTGGTTGTTATACGGAGATGTTATGTTGAATAAGAAAAAAGATATAATAGAAGCTCAGCGGTAATATATATATGTATAATATGATTAACCAATTTACATTAAATTTAAATGAATGCCAATTTCATGTGGCGAAAAAATGTGGGTTTTCTATTTCATACACCTTTTGGTCAATTGTTTTCCGAAAAGGTGATTGTTAATGAATGTAACTTACTTTATCCTCGCAAAGGCCGGAAAACGACAGTTGTTATCACACAGGTTTACCACCTCGAGCCAGCATACGAGTTACCATGTATGTTACTTTGTAGGTGATTATTTTTTTTTAAGTATGGCTGATAATTTGGACAACCCATTAGTGACCACTGGGTTGGAGCATTTGTCGTTAAGTGTCTTGCTCAAGGACACATACGCCCACAATGGTAGCAGCACCAAGCCTTGAACCCATTACCTCTGGGTTACAGGCAGGCGCGCTAACCACTATGCCACGGCGCCGGAGATGCAAAAGCCCACAATAGTATGCAAAAGTCCCAAGATGCAAAAGCCCACAATAGTATGCAAAAGTCCCAAGATGCAAAAGCCCACAATAGTATGCAAAAGTCCCAAGATGCAAAAGCCCACAGTAGTAGCTACAATGGGCTGCTACCCAGAGGTTATGGGTTCAAGGCTTTGTGCCTTTGGGCAAGAGTGCAAGACACTTAACAGCAATTGCTCCAAGCCAGTGGTCACTAATTAAGTGACAAATTGTAAGCAACACTTGTTATAACTGTATTTGCCCTGCCACATATGGATGCACAAGTTACATTCATTTAATGGAGTTTGTATTTTAAGCCTAATTGCTTTATAGAGCTTTTAAGAATGTGATGAAAGAAGATCCATCCAACGTTCAAGGCTGGCACAATTTTTGTGTTACTTTGGTTCAACAGACAAAACTTAAAGAAGCTGAAAACTGTTTAAGAGATGTTCTTCAACTGTCCCCACATGAGACATATATATCAGGTACATATATAAACTCTTGCTGCCAGGAATGAATCCACATTCACATTTCCTTATATATGGCAGAATGGGGTAAAACGAGACATTATCTTTTCTTGTGACATTTGAAACTAAACAGAGATTGAATTATGTAACGGTAGTCCTGCGATACTAAAACAGCGATGTTAATTGTTGAAAACGGTGGATGCTTACAGTATCTCATCTTGCCCCACATTACTATACATACGGTGAAAAACAGCCTAAACATATTTGAATTATAAAATTGTAGAAAACCTTGCATTTGTTCGGAGGCAACTTGCATTGAATGAAAAGAAGTTACAAGAGAGAAGAGAAGTTGAAGGTCGTGGATTTAAAGTTGATCAAATTAATGTGAAAGAAGAACCAACACAGGTGGGGGTTAGATTTCTTTTTAAATAACTCAACTTCAGTTCCCCATTAAATTTATTTTATTTTAACTATTGCATTCACAGAGAGAAACAAAAGTATTAGAAGAAGATATTGTTTATGTTGCTGCAAGCAAACCAAAGTCTCTGTCTTTTGAAGCCAAGAAGATTATCGATAAACTTGAACAATCAAACAAGGATGATCGGAATATTGACAAAAAACTGACAGAGGCTTCAAAAGCAATAAAGAAGTTACAAATGTTAAACAATAAGGCACAATTAATGAAAGAAAAGAAGTGTCAATCAACACCACCTAGTAAGAAAAATGAAGTAGATAACGTGAAAACTAAAGCAATGAAAAAGCTTGATGAGCTTGAAGCTTTACTATAATCAATATTTGTCTGAATCCATTTACTACTTTTCTGTAAGCCACAATTTTTTTACAAAAGTTTAACTTTATTTTTGTTTACAAACAACTTAGGATTCTTTTTAATTTTCTTTTCAAATAAAACATTCAGTTCATTTTCTGACTTGGAGGCATCTTCTTTGAAAGCTTGGTACTCTCTTAGTACCTGCACATAAAAAACATTAAGGATGTATGTAAACAAAATACACATGTTGGGCAAATACCTTTTTCTTTAACTTTTTTATTGATAGTTGCCGGTCTTCTTCAGCTTTCAAACACGTACGTATTGCTTTGTTCCAAGGAAACTTTTTATTGGGGACTGTTAATCATGTATGATATTATATACTATAGTAAGGTTGAGGAAGGGGGATTAATAGGGCACATTTAACAACGGTTTTGTTTTAACTGTTTACCTTCATTCCCATCTGCATTAACACAGTTGACTTGTGATCCTTCATCCACAACTTCAAGTTTTTGTTTCTTTGACTTTTTAAACTTAGGATTCGCCTCGTCACGTTTCCGTTTAATTGTTTCTTTCTTCGCATCTTGGTTGTCACAGGTAGGTAAAGGGTTGTTTTCTCGTTTATCTTTTGCATCAAAGAATTTTGTGTAGGTACCAAATCAAATATTGCTATGAGTACTTAATAGCATTAAAAATTACTAGTAATTTTTGCTGTTTTGAAAAATAATTTTTGATCCAAATGAAGCTAGCAAAAACTAAGTTATGAATAGAAAAACAATCGAATTAACCTAGGGAAATGTTCAATTTCTGTTCTAGTATTAGGAACCTATTACTAAATTCATTTTTATTTTCATCTGATAAAAATTACTTGTTGCAGGAGGTGTTTCATTTGAAGTTTTTACAGATGAAAAAATATTCCAAACCTCTTCTGAGATTGATGGATTTCGTATCCTTAAACTGTTTCCAAGGAAATTCTGTCAAATTTTTTTTGTTAATTCTGTCTCAAGGAAAATTTTTGCAGTTCACAACCTACCAAAAACTTCCCTCTTTTTCTTGGTATATTCTCATAGTTAAGGAGTTGATCCAAGATCTTCTTTACTTCACTGTTTGGATTCGTCAGAGTCGCAGCAGCACAGGTGATCTGGAATAGATTTTGATATTAACAAAAATAAACGAAGGATAATATAAATTCAATACTAGCCCAAAACCACAGATGTTCATACACCTCGTGCCAGCTTACGAGTTACCATGTATGTTACTTTGTGGGTCATTATTTTTTTTATGTATGGCTGACAACTTGGACAACCCATTAGTGACCAATAAGTTGGAGCAATTGCTTTTAAGTGTTTTGCCCAAGGACACACACGCCCACAATGGTAGCAGCGTCAAGCCTTGAACACATTATCCTCTGGGTTACAGGCAGGCGCGCTAACCACTACGCCACGGCGCGGCTGTACTGTACGTTTCATCGGCTATAGTTATACCCAAACGAAGTGGGCTCCTGTATAGGCCTTGTTAGGCTTTGTATATCTAAAAACTTGACTGGTTATACAGTTTCTAATTCAATGCCCCCAAGCTTTATACGATTTAAAAAAAACTTTATTGCTTAAATGCAGTAAATTTATTTTACCTTTTTAATCCACTCCTGCTGTTTAACTTCTCCTTTATTTGGTTTTGCAACAAACCCAGAGGCAGAATATTTCTCATCTTCAGTTATACAAGAGGTGTGGTTGATGTAGTCGTCGCCCCTGTTTTACATGAAGCATGAGAAAATCCAAAACGAAATGCCATGTGGCTAAAGCTTTCTTACCAAAAATCCTTTGAGCAGTCAATGCACGTTAAATATTCACAGTTCCGACATGAATATGCATGTCTATCAACTTTGTTTTTCTTTAAAGATTCACCGCAACCGTTGCAAGTAAAAAACACCATAGCCGATTTCAAAACAACTCGAGTACAAAATGCTCACCGTCAAAATTTATTTCAGCTTGTTTTGGCATACAAGTAACATGAGCGGTGGATCAACGCTTATATATATATAAGCGTTGGGTGGATAGTGCTTTTTTCTTTGCTCTCTCGCTTTGGCGGTATCTACTATGATCAAAGAATACTACGATAGCCTTCTTTGCTATGATCAAGCTAGAGTGATCAAAGTCAAACAATATCCAAAGTTGAGTATAGTCTGATCATAGTACTCTAAACTGTTTTAGAGTACTATGGTCTGATCACACACTGCCAGCTGCTTATTTAACTAATAACGCTATATGTATCACCAGAATGCTAAAAAAATTGCGTATGTCTGTGTGTATCCCAATGTGCACAGCTAGCCAATGCCAAACGGCCAATAGGAGTTTGCACGGCAGGGGAAAAGTAAATGTCTGGTTTTATCCTCGCATTGCGGGAAAACAACAGTCGTTATAACACGGATGTTCTGTGTTATACACCCCGTACCCAAGGACACATACGTCCACAATGGCGGTAGCATTTTTTGGTTTCGTTTCTAACCATATTTTATATTATTGTTATGTGCACTATGTATATGTACTAAACACCGTACAAAAACAAGCAGCGTTGTTAATAAACTGACCTTAAAATAACATGGAAACAGGATACCAATCACAACCAAGAATTAATTGGAACTCAGAAACTGAAGTTTGCCTGTTTTATGCAATGAGAGGACAAAAACCAATTGGTTAGTCTTTGCTCCTTACAAATTATTTGTTAAATTATATGATGTTTTAAATTAAATTTTATTAACTCAGTCACGCAATGGTAGAAGAAGTCGAAAGATGGAGGGAAACTATTTTTTACCAACAATAAGTGGAGGGACTTTCAGTCCCTTTAATTAGTGCACATCCGCTATGTCCATAATATTTAGTTTACTATGTCCGCTATGTAGTTAATATTGTGAACATAGCGGACATGCACTTATTAAATGGACCAGGGACTGAGGGATCAGTTTTCCCTCCCCCTTAGTTGGATTAATCTGTCCTTTAACATTTCCTTCCATCCATCCCTTCCCTTTATTTGAAGTAAAAAATGTTTCCTTTCGCCCATAAGGTCTAAGCAACAAGATTATTGTTTCTCTCTGCCCTCCATTTCGCTGCCTTTCCTCTTTTTAGTAACCATTGTTTCCCTCCTTTCCTCAATTTAATATTGTCCCGACTTTGCCTTTCTTTTCATTTTTTTCATTTATTTGATTTTTACTAAGTCAAAAATTATGTTAATAATCCAGGCATTAACAAGCATTTCCATATGATGTGTATACATAAAAAGTTTTGTCAATCAATTGGTCAAACTGTGTCAAGCGATCAGTTATGGCAACATTTATCAACTATGTATAATCTTAAAGTTTTGGTAAGTAATAGCAATTCAAGTTCAATGTTCCGAATTTTAAGTACATTTGGTTTATGTAGGATGAATCGGAGGTGTCTCCATTTAAAAATATACAAAAAGAATTCAAGCTTCCCCCCTCAATTATTAACTATAAAAAAAATAATGGAAAATCGATTGAAGAAGTAAATCAAGATGATGAAGGTAAGAATTTATATACCCAGTTGTATTTTTGTCTACCGAGTTAACTAGTCACAAGCTAATTTAGAGTAATTCTTAGCCTGATTAAAACATATTTGGTACATTATTTTGATCGAACTTCTGTATTAGTTTGTGCACAGAGTTAAATTTAGTGTCCAAACCTAAAAATACCTAAACTAAATAAAAAACAAGAAACTAACAAACACGTAAGCATAGCCGTAGACCCATAGGCCATAGCAACACTGACTGACTAACTTTGGTTATTTAAAAGATCATAATACCACCTTATGTGTTGAATATTGTAGGTGTGCCACTTGTTACCCATAGAAGCAAGACAAATCGCAAAAGAACGCGACAAACTTTGTCAAATACTTCAAGCCCATCCAGTCCAAGTGTTGGTAAAAGAAGAAGATGATTGTAATATAAAGTATAGAGGAAAAGGACTTTTGGTAATTTGCTCCAGTTTAACTTGAACAAAATGGTCAACTGTTCTAATGCTATAAAGTTGGAAGTCAGAAAACCATTTGCTAAACACGAGTTTTTGTATTGTACACAATCATGAACTCAATGCAGTTTTGTTATCAATTAAAGGATAGAATAGTTTGTTTAAGAAATCTTGGTTGAGTAGGTTTCCCATTGGTGGCGATTTAGATAATGTATGGACATGGTAAATATGTTTTAATGCAAGTTTAGCAGCATCAGTCTCCGCGAGTACAATGCTCTCCGCTCCAGACTTTGCAATTAAATCTTTACCAGAAAACAGTCCAACGTAATATATTGGTGTTACAGTGTTTACTCCACATTGTTGAATTAATCTTGCCTGTGGAGCTGGTTTGCCACTTATTTTGAAACTTTCGGTCAACAAAGCCATTGGATTGGAAGGTTTCCAGATGTCATCTATGATATCTTTTCCCACCAACCGTGGAACCAAAAAGTTTAATATGAATTTAGCAGCAGCAACAGGCCCTTCACTGAGATTTATTGCTTCTATGCTTGCCACAAGCGATTCAGCAAGAACCTTTTCTGACGACCTCAATCCAGTTAGCTGTAGTAAATCATTGTAACCCAGGTTTAATGCTAAATATGCAATGTTGGAATCCAGTAACAAGAAATCACATATTGAACTTCGACCCTCACTTGTTAGGAACGGAAACGCCTCTTTGACATAATGTGAAACAAATTCTTCCACAAACTTTGAACCATCTTTTAGTAATTTGCTGTAACCAGTATCTTCTGTTGAAGGTTCATTAAACAAAGGCTCCGTTAAAGCTGAAACGAGTAGTTCATTTGGAACTTCAATGTCAAGTCGATTTCTGAATTATTATACAAATGCATGGTTAATCATCCCTTGCATGTCATGCGAAAAATATTGAAAAGTAATTTATGGAAGGCAGGTACATTCAGCCTGTATGTTGGGCAAAAATTGGCGAATCGCTATTTTTTCAGTAAAATGGCAAACATTTGCTGTCACTTTAAAAAAACAAAACATGTAAAGGCAGGCCAAGTTTGGGCAATAAATGTTTCTTTTTAGGCTCGGCCTTATATGAAAGTTTTTTTGTTAGGCCATATAAACGGGCTAATTATGTTATGACCAAATAATATGTTTTGAAGTAATAGTCTTCTTTACTTATATAGTAAAAAAAACTAGTGTACATTGTTAAATATATACCGTTTGAAGGTTGAAACATATAATTTAGAACTACAGAAAGTAAGAATGAAACATGTAAGCTTACTTAAATGCTGTTAGCTCTGCTGTAATATTCCAGTTTGGTTTAGAAGATCTTGGTAATGGTGGATCTGGTCCTTCTATTTCCTCTTTTCTTTCCAAGGCAAGGTAGTAATGCTTCATCCACCGTGGTGGCATTACAGCAGATGGATTGACGGGTTTAATGGCTGGATTTCCAGGCACAGGTGAATAATTTCGGGGGTGTACTCTCTGTTTTATTAAACTACCAACATTTCCTCTTTTTAAAATAGCAGATAAACATATGGCCCACATTTTAATCTAATGTTTGTTTTTTTTTCTCAAGTTTCTTTTCAAATCCAGAGCAACAAACTTGTTTTACGTGAGAATATCTTTGACAACAGTTCATTAAAGCCTCAATAGCCGCTGAACACCTACCCTCCTGGTAATTATTTCCTAAAATAAAAATGTTACCGTTTATTATTTGTTAGGTGTATGTGTTGTATACATATTTTTCGTTCAATATTGATATTAATCACATTTAAACATAGGCCAAAAATTTTTTAAATTGCAGTGCAAAATGAGTACAGCAAATATACTCGTATCAGGAACAACAAATGACATTGTTATTTACTTATTTTTCACCAGTGACCATCTATATTTTAGATCAAATCTCCAAAACAAGCACAACCTTTGTATTTATAAGATTTCCAGATATAAATATATGAACGAACGAACATTTAACACAAATTAACTTACTCTGCAAACAATCTTGAATTTTGCAAGCAAATGGTAGACACGGTTCAGCTTTAGACATGTATGCACATGGGTTTAAACTTCCAATAAAAACACGAGCTAATTGACAGTGTAGCGGCAAGCGTCTGAATTTTAAGCATAGCTGTATGAATGAAGATGGTGTTTTAGCTTTAAGCTCACCAAGCGGTAAAAAAAACATTTCATCTATTTTTTATTATTGGGTTTGAATTAAAATATTCAAATTATTATTATATATTTACATTGCGCTTTGACCATGAAGATTATGTAAAAGTATCGATATTGTAACGACGAAACCCAATCGAAAACAGTTCTGTTTAGATATCTATAGTTGATCAGTACGTGCCCAACAATTGTTTGGGGAAAAATATTCAATATTGCTATTTCGTGCCCAACTAACTATAACTCTACTATAGAAAAACTATCCGTCACCCTACAATGCTAAGCCTGTAGACGAAATAAACATGAGTCACCGCAAAAGCCAACAGAAAAGAATGAGGGTGAAGATAATTAGCATGGGAAATGCTGAAGTGGGGAAGGTAAGTAATTGTTTTAGTTTATGATGCACTAGAGAAACCCTGTTACAGTTACAGATTGGGCAACTATGTTGTAATTATTATCATCGCATTAGTTTTTCGCTCAATGTGCAGCAAAATGTGCACCTTGAAATGTTCAGCTAGATGCACCCAATTTTTTGACTTAGAGTAGATGTACTGTACCATAATTCAAAGCATGAGACGGATGGTCTACCCGTGAAGGTTCTAATATTATTTTCAAACTATTATATATGTACATTTATTACAGACTACAAAACTCATTTTCAGACAAAGTAAAGAACAAAATTTTATTAAAATTAAACACGAATTCACAGTTTTTTTTGTTTTTTTTAAGTGCGGTAAATGTTTCAACATTCAAACCAAGTGACCGCATATAATACCAGCGGTCACATGCAATCTGCTAACAATAATAGTGTAAGTGGAAAATTTTGAAGCTGCACATTTTGGAAAAAATATAACGGCCCATGTTGCTCCTTTTTGTGTTACACTATGATTTTTGAATTTTTAAGTAACATGGTAGGGTTTTAGCTGGTGACCAGTGCAATTTTTGGTCTGAAAATGTTCCTTAGGTCCAACCGTTACTCACTGGTAAAAAAGTAGGTGTGCGCGGCAAAAATTAACTGAAAATACGTAAAATTGCTACATAACCTTATTTCTCAGGCGAAACGTCATGAATTGAACAAAGTTAAGAATATTACGTCAAAAACTTGTAAATGCAATTATATACAAAGTATAATATGTCACATATCCCTATTGTGACGACATAAACTGTTCACCTTATGCAAATCACATGAATTACAGAAACAAAGCAAGTTTTCTCATTTTTAAAAAGTTAATTTTAACACGAATTCCCAAGTTTTTTGCAAAGCTAAAGGATTACCAGTAAGCAGTAAGATACTACCAAATGATTTATAAAAATTTAATGTTTTTTATATCAGAGTTGCATTATAAAGCGATATTGTGAAAGAAGATTTGTAAGCAAGTACCTTCCAACAATTGGCATTGACTACGGTGTTACAAAGTAAGTTTTAGATGCGGCTATGGGAATAAGTAAACATCCTTTTTAACAGCAACAACAGGTGACGGTAATTTGTTATATTTTAAATTTTGGGAAGCAGCAAAAACACTGCAAAGTGTTAATATATATAAAACAAGTTAATAAAATACTAAAAATAATGGCACTAGTAAAGAATCCTACAGTACAATACAGGTTACGCTGGTGGAGTTGGCCTATATATCATTAATAAGAACATTTATTATAAATTTACTCTACTAACATCATAAACCCTGTTTGGTGGTATATGGCGGATAAGTGGCCTAACGGTTAATTCAACTGTGTTTACGCAAATTTACTGCTTTGACATTTCCTGATTAGAGTTCCACTCAACAAGTTCATTTTGAAGTCTTTTGTATACTTTAACACAAGTTAGCAGTTAGGGAATAAAATCTGATACTAAAAAAAACAGTAAAAATACATTTAAATAACGAGAAACAATTCGTAAAACACATTTAGCCTAATCAGTTTTATTGCGAATTCAAAAATAAATATGATTATCCAGTTATCCACTTACTATAAGTACAAACATTTCATCACAGAATAGACAAAAAATGTTTAAAAAATATGTTGCACCACCGAACGGACATAAGATACCTTGTTTTTTGGCTTGTGTACATTTTCTACCTTAATGAACAATCATTAGTTTATCCAATATTTTAAATAACACAGGGTTTCAGTGAAAGACAAGGAAGTTAAAGTTAACATCTTCGATATGGCAGGCCATCCTTATTTTTATGAAGTTAGAAATGAATTTTACAGAGATGCTCAAGGTATTTAGTTGTTTCAATTCTTGTTTATTTTTATGTATTTATTTTAATTTGTAGCTGCCTTATTGGTGTTTGATGTTTGTGATCGAAACAGTTATGAAACGTTAGAGTCATGGTTGCTTGAAATGAAACAAGAAATGGGAAGAAACAACAAAATGGACAACATTGTTTTTTTTGTTTGTGCCAACAAGGTAAGATTTTGAATTTAATGTTTCTGAGAGTTACAGTGTCAACTGCAGTGATTCATCGTTGTCCATATCTTCTTTTATTGGATTTTTTTGTTTATTTGCTATTGCTAATGCACCTTTGTGGCAAAGTAACACACATCTTAATACATATTACATTTTAAATGTAAACTGAGCTGCATAATCTAATACAAATTTTAAAAATAAAATTTTTCAAAAATTAGTCACACCAAATTACATACATATGTAACTCATAAGCAGGCACAAGGTGTATGATAGTATGAAACAGATGCTCCATTTATTATTTAATCTTTGTTAAACAAAGATACAATAATAAGAATTGATGCGCTTGCTTACTGAACTGTCCAATTAAACAGATTGACAAGGGTAAGCGTATGGTAGAAACACTAGAAGCTCAACTTTGGGCAGAAGAAAAAGGTTTTAAATATTTTGAAACTTCAGCAGCAACCGGGGATGGGATTACCGAATTGTTCCAGGTATGTATTTTATGGCATAAGAAAAAGTACCGTGTTGCTGGTATTTTATTTTTTCAATCCAGGCTCTGTTTTCCACATTGGTTGAAGTATCGGAAAATGGTGGACGGCCAATTAAAGTAAACACCAACCTTGGATTTACAAAGGAGCAAGCTGATGCAATATTAAGAATCAAGAGCGGAAGAGATAATTATGAGAAGTTGGGTTTGCACCACAGTGCAACAAGGTATTTTTAATAATCTTAAAAATGCAAAGTAAATGTTTTATTTAAACCATATAGTCAAATAAAAATATCAGTTTTCAGTATTTTTAAATAAATACCAATATTACATAATTTACATCTGCCAATGAAGTTCATTATATGAATAATACGTACCTTAAGATAGGCTACATGTTGAGTTATGGCACTGCTACAACTGTGGGCATTTACTGAGGCAAGACTAGGGATGCATAATACAGAATTTTAAATCCGTGAGATTCAAATCCTTAGTCTTCGAATCTAATTATGGGATTCTGTTTAATGTCGTCATCATACCTCATCTTTTGAAGTATTGCAACAATTTTAGAAAAGTCATAACTTTGAAAAAAATTATCCTTTTATTTGAGAGACTTTCAAGAGAAAAACGTCTGGCAACGTGTTTTCAAAGGTTGCTATACATTTTAGCTTGGCAGTATTGGTTTCATACCGAGTTACAGACTTGGCATTTTTGTACTATTATCTGATGGTATATAAATGTATGGTGTTAAATGCGAAAAATTCGACAACCAATCATCTAACCCAAAAATCACCCAGTGGTACATTTTTGAATCATTTTATAGCTCATGATCCAATAAGGCTACTACTATTGAAGGGTCAATAAACTGATTTATAGGGGTAAATTTATTTTTCTCTATAAATAAAAAAAGGTTCGAGATCCTAGGTTTGAAATAAAATTTTCTACGATATCCTAGAATACCTAATTATTCTGTAATGTGCACCCCTAGGCTAATTCAAGCCAGTGGTCTTTTATGATGTTGTCTGAATTTAGCCACATGGGAAAATAGTCACAGAAACTATAACCTATAGAGTCACTAACCTTTAAGCAAGTATAGGGTGTTTAAAACAAAAAAACACAAATATGTTTGGCGCTGTGGTTGGTGTATCTGCTTCTAATCCAGGGGGTATGTATTCAAGGCTCGCAGTCGCTACCATTATGGGTGTAAGTGTCTTTTAGTAAGACACTTACTGGTAATGGCTGCAACTCAGTGGTCACCAATGGGTGTCTAAATTGTTGGCCATAATGAATAAACAATCACACACAAAGTTACATACGTGGTAACTTGAAAGCTCACAGAAGATCTGGGTTGTATGATGCAGGACACCCCTATCATAACGACTGTTGCATGTTTAAATATGTTACATTTAATTACTTTAATTTTATGCAGGGATGACATAAACAAGGCATACAGGAAGTTGGCGGTGATTCTGCATCCAGATAAAAATGTGGCCCCAGGGAGTGAGGATGCATTCAAGACTCTTGTAAATGCAAGGACAGCTTTGTTAAGAAACAAATGAGTTGTATACATTTTAGATTTTAACATATTTTTTTACTATGGTTGTATTGTACATTGGTTAGTTCATTCAGAGTAACCAAAATATGGGTGCTTAAATCGTAACTGTGAGGCATATTTACAAACTAAACTTTTTTTAAGTATCATTTACCTTGTGTTTTTTTTATAGCTGTAAAGTATAATAAAGTATTAAACTACTCTTTCCATATCACAGAAGCATGTTATCAGTTCCATCAGATAACTGGTTTCCATCTCCATGTATACTGCTTA
This sequence comes from Ciona robusta, assembly GCF_009617815.1. NCBI lineage: Eukaryota > Metazoa > Chordata > Ascidiacea > Phlebobranchia > Cionidae > Ciona > Ciona robusta. Next base: position 576,903 of record NC_143236.1, read on the forward strand.
CATGTGGCAACCAAACCATACATCATCCAATACGATTTTTTGGTAATCATTTTTTTCGGTTACAAAAAGATATTTAGCAAATAAGAAGTATAAAACACACCATTTTTGTAAATCACTGACCACTTTCAGATTTTTTAAACTGCATGTAAAATTTATTTTTATTAATTGTTGTGGCTGTGGGGTTACTTTTGGATTCTGTTGTAACTTGGTCAGTTTCAAGTTTTTGAGGTTTGTTAATGTTTTGTCGAATTGGAGACCGACTTCTACTTCTTGCATGTGCACTACTACTGGAAGTTTCTTCCTGCTGTAAACAGAATATATGGTAACTCTGTGTTAAGAAAAATTTTGTATAACAGTGTTTTTACAAGGTTATTAATAATACTTTTTAAACTTTCTGCACTAAAATAAAGTAATGAAACTATTACTATAAATTCTGTGTCCGACAATTAGTTTGTGTACAAGCTTCAATTGAGAGATATTGCGTGCATTAAATACCGCATGTGCCCTCCCCACTTTAGAATATCTTGAATTGATATGGGGAACCCCAAGTCCATGATTTAAAAAGCAGTTTTATTATCCATGTCTTTTAAATGCATTCACCCGATACTCATTACTCGCTAATAATTGGTGGAAGACAACCTATTAAGGACTACTGGGTTGGAGCAATTGCCGTTAAGTGCACGTCCACAACGGTAGCAGAGACAACTACCTCTGGGTCTGAGGCAGATGTGGTTACCGCCCAGCAAATAATAATATAAAACTTACATTGCTTTCAAATCCAAGACCAACATGTCTTCGGGCCTTTCCAGTTAACTTATGATTAAGAGAATTTTTATATTGTTCTTCCAAACCATCATTTAGAGTTTTACCATCTTCATGTGTTCGGGACTTTGATATCCACTGCGATGCAGCTTTTGCATTTTTGCTCTATTGTAATAAAGTTGTGGTCAAAATAGGATGACAAAAAATAATAAAAGGATCACCTTATCTCAACCTACTATGTTAGTTATTACAAATTTACAATTGACAAATCTTTACCTTTTCACCTCCAAGTAAACGCAATAACTTCTGCTGATTAAATTTTACATCTTTTGAAGTCTCATCAGTGTCAGCATTCTAGATAAAAATATTTTTTACACATCGTTCTGAATGGTATAGGGACTGACACTAAGGGTGGTAAGTATTTTCTTAATAAGACTTTTTTGCTCATCAAATTGAGATTATACCGCTAATAGCTATAGAATTAAATCTACTGAAGAAATCCGCGTTTTAAGATTTAAAGCTACAAATGCAAAACTAAACAATGTAAAACATACTTCTTTAGCTGTTGCAGTGACGCTACTCATCCCGTATCGCCCGAATTGTTAACCTGGCTGAAAGCAGATAGAATTAGAATGTAGTCCAAAATCAACGTCGGGGTTTGACTTCTTTTTTCTTGTGTTCTCTCGCGATTGTGCATATGATATCTATGGCTTTACTGCTTTGGTTTGGACCAGAGATTTTTTAGAAAAAATGTATAAGTTTAGCAGCATTAAATGACTAAAATGTCGCAAATCAACCGCTTCTAATTCTAATTTTTGACTTTTTTTGACACAGAAAACAAATAACACATGTTTTTCATATTTTTCAACCTTTAAATTTGTTTTTAGGCCCAAGTTTTTCTGTAATTTACCGAAAAACATACATTTTCCCTATACCTACTGTGTTATTTTGGACCCAAACTGCCGTTCAATTTGTGTTTTACGTAACAATGGGTTGGACTACTCGGTATTTCTATGGCTCTGCTCCATGGCGCCCTCTATAACAGGCCTGGACACCGTCGGCGCCTCTCTCGAAACTGGTTTTGCAGCGCTTGTACGAATTGTAGACAGTTTTGATGAGTTATTTGACGAATTATCGCATTAGATAGTATTTGCTCGTGGTTTTAGCAGTTAATACAGTATGAATATTTAATTTATTATTCAGTTTACGCGTATTATGTGTATAAAGTAGACAGTTGGTTATTTATAGTTGTGTTTAAGTACGGTAACGAATGGACCCCTTTAAAACATAAAGTACCGCTTGTACAGCATGTACCGCTTGTACAGCATGTACCCGCTTGTACAGCATGTACCCGCTTGTACCGCATGTACCCGCTTGTACCGCATGTACCCGCTTGTACCGCATGTACCCGCTTGTACAGCATGTGCCCGCTTGTACCGCATGTACCCGCTTGTACAGCATGTGCCCGCTTGTACCGCATGTACCCGCTTGTACAGCATGTGCCCGCTTGTACCGCATGTACCCGCTTGTACAGCATGTGCCCGCTTGTACCGCATGTACCCGCTTGTACCCGCTTGTACAGCATGTACCGCATGTACCCGCTTGTACAGCCTGTACCCGCTTGTACCGCATGTACCCGCTTGTACAGCATGTACCGCATGTACCCGCTTGTACAGCATGTACCGCATGTACCCGCTTGTACAGCATGTACCGCATGTACCGCATGTACCCGCTTGTACCCGCTTGTACCGCATGTACCCGCTTGTACCGCATGTACCCGCTTGTACCGCATGTACCCGCTTGTAAACAGCACGTACCCGCTTGTAAACAGCACGTACCCGCTTGTAAACAGCACGTACCCGCTTGTAAACAGCACGTACCCGCTTGTAAACAGCACGTACCCGCTTGTAAACAGCACGTACCCGCTTGTAAACAGCACGTACCCGCTTGTAAACAGCATGTACCGCATGCAGAGTCGTAGAAACACCTATGGCTCTGCCCGCATGTACCCGCAAAATCCCGCAGTACGTCATGCTGTGCATGTACCCCCGCGTGTATCCGCAAGTGTGGGGACAAGGGCATATCCGCAATTACATTTTACTTCCTAGGTTGATATAGATTGTTATTGTTAGTGCTTACTCGATTTTCACCAAGAACAAGACACAAAACAGCATCAACTATCTAAATAAGTACGTTTTATAAATGTGTAGCCGTAAAGTCTGATGTTACAACATATTACATTGTTTGGTTAAAATAACTGACTTTATTCGCACTAAATACACATATTAAACATGTAAGAGTTACTTCATAGGCCTACAATATACTTTATTTGAAAAGTATGCTGATGGTGTTGCATTCATTCATGATGATTAGTAGCCTTTCTTATCAAAATATCTATAAGCAACTATTTAACAATTTTTATTTTGTAAAAGGAACGAAAATGGGACGCAAACCAAAGTGGCCATATGGCAAATGTGACATTGCAGCTAAAAACAACACAATATATTGTGAAAACTGTAAACAATGGTTTCACTTAAAATGCGAAAATATGAGCACACAGAGTTTGTTGGAATGGCAAGATATGGAGGCAGAGTATATTTGTATCACATGTAGAACAGACAACCAGGGTGGCTACAATTTCCTACTGGCTGCAAATCGTCTTCATGAAGTCAGTTATTGCAGTAGTTTGTGTTTAAAATAAATTTATAGCCTATAGACTAAGTACATGACTATATAGCAAAGATTTCTAGGCATTTATGACAGAAAAATTTAGTGTAAGAAATATTAATATCCAAAAAAGAAATAACAAGATAATAATTTTTAGGTGGCAGATAAAGACAGAGAAGACATTAACATAGTTGCTAAAAGAGAAAGGCTGAAGCTACAACAATTTCCTTTAACACAACCACAGGAGGTTAAAGAAAATAGCAGTATTGATTCATATGCAACTACCTTGCTGAGAGAAAATGGGCATTCTGACAAATTAGCCATAGCAGTGACAGGAAATGGAAACTGCCTTTTTAACACAGCATCAGTTTTTTTATGTGGGGATGAAAGATTAGCGATTGAAATAAAAGTCAGATGTGCATTAGAGCTGATAGAAAATGAACAAACATACATATTCACCCTGTTGCGAAAAAAATACATATCACCCTGTTGCGAAAAAATGCTCCATTGCTTCACCAGATTATTGGGATTCATGCAGAGATTGCTTTAAAAGGGGCGGCTGGTCATATGTGGACCATGTTGGCACTGAGCAAGGTTCTAAATATCAATATAGAAAGTATTTATCCAAAATGCAATGGCCCATTGGATAAAGTTCCAGAAATATTTAATACCTCAATTTTCAATGAGAATGATGTTGGTGTCTCTCCAATGACTATCATGTGGACACGAATAGGAGAGCAGGGTTCCACATGGACACCAAACCATTTTGTTCTGGTAAAGTCAATATCCCACAACAACACATGTGAAACAGATAGCGCACAGGTTGAAAGCATGTGCATAGAAAGTGACTCCAACAACTTTAAAGAGCAACCTGACACAAGTTGTCCGCAGTTGGAAGTAGATGATGAAACTACATTTTCAACACCGTTAGTAGTTAAAGAGCAACCTGACACAAATTGTACAGAGTTGGGAGTAGATGATGAACCTACATTTTCAACACCGTTAGTAGTTAAAGAGCAACCTGACACAAGTTGTCTGGGGTTGGAAGTAGATGATGAACCTACATTTTCAACACCGTTAGTAGTTACAGAGCAACCTGACACAAGTTGTCCGGAGTTGGAAGTAGATGATGAACCTACATTTTCAACACCGATAGTAGATTATCACAAAGAACAGCAAAACACCAACCAAATCGCTAAAGAAGCACACCAGCTACCAAACAGAGATTTCCTTCCTGCAAAATGTGTGATTCTAAAGTTGAAATCCCAACCATCTGAAGGCATACAGGTACTGGATGCAGTACCACCTGGAAACAAAGAAGACGTTTTTTTTTATATAGACAATACATTAAATAGATTAAAGAAAGAATATGGGCAGCTACGACAATTTAGGTTCCAGGATGACTGCGGAGCTTGGTCAAGGAGCACATACTTTCACACGTATTACTTGGACAAATCTGGGCAATTGGTATATTGGTACAATGGTAAATTTTGCAGAAGAGTGAAGTGCAGTGGAGTTTTAACATATAATCCACTAGATCCTCAACCAACCAATGTAGTCAAATTGTGTACCCACTACAGTAAAAATAAAATAAATACAACCTTAAGCCGAAAAATATGCTGGATAGAAAATGAAACGGTTGCAATATTTCAATACAAGGGGAAACTTGAAAAGCATGGAAGCCACGGCAATAGCAAAACAAACTTGCAATCATACATACGAACTAGCTCAAAAACAATGAAAAGAATGGCAGATTTGATTAAATTTATTCCCCCAAAAAAGGCATACATCCAATTGCTCAAAGAATCAACATTAGATGACATGACTACCGCACCAAAAAATATTCAACAAATTTATAATCTAAAACATAATGAAAAGAAAAACCATGGTATGGATAAAGCATCATCTACAAATGTAGCAGACAACTATCTTCAAATTATTAACATGGTTTCAACGCATCCATTTGTGCAAGCGGTGACTCATACCAAAAAAAATCCATTCACGGCAATTTTGTACAACAAAAATCAAATTCAGGACATTCAACGTTTTTGTGGTAATGGAAAAACAGTTTTAGGAATAGATAAAACGTACAACTTAGGCAATATATTTGCAACAGTTACAGTATTTAAAAATCTAAGTATAATACGTTACGATTCGAAGGACCATCCAATATTTTTTGGCCCAATATTTCTTCACCTTCACTCAGATCAGAGTGTTTATTCCATATTCTTTCAACATATTCGTAACGAGTTGGGAAAAACACTCAATTTAATGTTTGGTAGCGATGATGAAAAGGCAATCCATCAATCTTTTCAAGCTGCTTTTCCACAAGCAATGCACATTCTGTGCAACAATCATCTGAAACAAAATTTGAAAGACTATTTGATGAATAAAGTTGGTCTAAACTTAGCACAAAGAAAGAGTTTAATTAAATTGACTTTTGCCACTCTTGAAGCAAAAGATGGTGGAATTTTATCACAAGCAAGATGAAGCAATCTCATTTTGTAGAGAGCATGCAATAGATGCCTTGTCATATTAACAAAACCGAATACTACACAATTTGCAACACAAAGTATGGCCTTACAAAATAAGAACTGGCAAAATTTGGACCAACAACAATTGCGAATCAGCCAATTTTATGTTAAAAGTTAGCACAGATTGGAAAAAAAAAACTTGGCTAGTTTAGTCACAATTATAGATGACCTAGTTTCAGCTGCCTATATAGATGTAAAAACTTAAAAAGATCCTTTGTAGGCACAGGAATGTATATTCTACTGCCAGAATATGCAAATTTCAAAATAGACATAATGAATTGGACAAATCTTACACAGATGGAAAAAGAAAAGCATTTTGAAAAATTTCAAAAATTCCTTCCTAAAAGTAAAACGCTGTTCGCAACATCATGTGATAGAACATTTATTTCCAAAGTTCCTCCAAAACAAGCTGGTAAAAAAACAGGCCAAAAGAAACAACGCAAACCTCATTAAACCAGTGACTTTGTAAAAACAAAAACTTTACCAACAGTACCTTTTTCGTTTGTTGTTCCTCACTTCATTTTTTTCATTACAAAAACATTCAGTAAACTGTATGTTTTATAAGAAGCATGCACTCATAGCACTTTGATCTCACTTTCCATTGGATCTTTACAAAAACAAATTTGAAAACACAGATAATTACACTTTACACACACTCATCAAAAGTTGATTACCACATAAACATAGCTGTCCAAAAATCCTTCAGGATATTGTTATGCTGTTTACAACCCGGTACAAGCGGGTACATGCTGTACAAGCGGGTACATGCGGTACATGCTGTACAAGCGGGTACATGCTGTACAAGCGGGTACATGCTGTACAAGCGGGTACATGCGGTACATGCTGTACAAGCGGGTACATGCGGTACATGCTGTACAAGCGGGTACATGCGGTACAAGCGGGTACATGCTGTACAAGCGGGTACATGCGGTACAAGCGGGTACATGCTGTACAAGCGGGTACATGCGGTACAAGCGGTACATGCTGTACAAGCGGTACATGCTGTACAAGCGGTACTTTATGTTTTAAAGGGGTCCTAACGAATGGCCGCCGGTGTAAGATTTTCCAATCGCACCCATGAGGTTAATCTTAAGGTTTTTTAATTAAGTAAGGTCTATCGCCAGGAGTTATATTATACATGCTCTGCTGCTGCACTGTGTTTTAAAACTACAAAATTCAAAGATTTCTTCTTTTGTAGGTTCTTTCTCACGCAGGCTAAATAAAAAAAATTAAACTTTCATACTGTACTTACTGCTAAAACTCCGAGCAAACACTATCTAATGCGATAATTCGTCAAATAACTCATCAAAACTGTCTACAATTCGTACAAGCGCTGCAAAACCATCCGCCTCCAGTTTCGAGAGAGGCGCCGACGGTGTCCAGGCCTGTTATAGAGGGCGCCATGCTCTGCTCCAATGTCTTTTGCGGGTCGTCCCCGTTTACTATTGTAGTCAAAGAGATTAAAACCAAAAAGATTGGTTTAAAAGTCAAAGAGATTGGTTTTAATCTCTTTGATTGTAGTTAATGGATTCGAGGGCGTTTTATGTAGTTTTTCTTCATTTTTTGACTTGATTTAAAGTTATAGGGTAAAACCAAAGAACACTATACATACATAGTTGTATAGTGTTCTTTGGTAAAACAACTATTTTCTAATATACAAATATTTCTAACAACCCGTTTGCACAAAAGTTTTTAATTAAAATTATTAAATAATTAAATTTCCTAACAAGTGGTAAACTGTAAGCGTTAACCTACCAAATAACTAAACTGGCCTAATAAACTTGAATAGTTGGTGCAGTTTTTGAAATAAACAGCGGTCACATGAATAGAAAAAAGAATATATCACGGTTTTGGAAAGTTGCGCGTTCTACTCTTTTTTATTTCTGTGGTTTGGACCTGGACCCTGGCGGCGGCCTTTGGCAATCTTCGTGTTTTGACCAAAGACACTTACGACCCCCCTCCACCTTTACACATTGTTACCCCCGGCGAAGTCAAAGTCGTAGCTATTTTGGATATTTTAGCATACCATTCACCATTGCACATTGCTTGATGAATAAAAAATGCATTTTTGTCACACATTTATGCTTCAGTAGTTATTGTCTTACTATATAACTTATATAGGATGATACCGGTAATAACCTGTCGCCGAAATCATAGATTGTAACTGAAGGTCTGGAGGAAAACAAAATATCCCTGCTATTATGCCTTTACGCGGGCACGTGTATAAATTAGAACGACGCCTGTCGTTGCCCCTCTGCGCAGGGGCAGAAAAGTTATATTCATCACGCTGTTTTTGTTCGTGTGTCATGCGTCGTATAATTGTAGCGTATATAACTGTGTTGTGTTCCGTAGTAAAGAGAAAAAAGTAAAGTGAACTGTGTACATTAAGTACTGTCCGAGTTACGTGCTGTTGGATATACGAGAAACATGCACCACGTTATAGCTACGTTGATTTAAAACGTCCATCTTTGAAACACTTTCGATAGTAAATTTTAACTAAAAACATCCGTTACTGCTGAAAACAGCTATGTACATGTCCATTGCGTTTAGGTAACTTTCATTCAGCAGCACCAGAGCCATAGAAATACCGAGTAGTCCAACCCATTGTTACGTAAAAGACAAATTGAACGGCAATTTGGGTCCAAAATAACACAGTAGGTATAGGGAAAATGCATGTTTTTCGGTAAATTAGAGAAAAACTTGAGTCCAAAAACAAATTTAAAGGTTAAAAAGTGTAAAAAACAAGTGTTATTTGTTTTCTGTATCAAAAAAAGTCAAAAAATGGAATTAGAAGCGGTTGATTTGTGACATTTTAGTCATTTAATGGGGGTAAATTTATATGTTTTATCAAAAAAATGTTTGGTAATGTAAATAGAAGCTGTTTTACGCCTTTCCACAAAAGGAAATCGCAAATAAAACTCAACAAGCTCGTTTAAATTCATTGCGAAAGTCACCGCTTTTGCTCTATTTTGAACACACACAGACGGCAGTTGGACTACTCGGTGTTTTTACGACTCTGAGCAGCACTGCTTGGTTAAAACATTGCTCTCTTTGCGTTTTATTTTGTTTCTATCCCATGTTCCACCACAGCTTGAGTTTCAACCTTCCTTTGGTTTGCAGGTTTGCGTCGGTATGTTGGTTTTACTTTATCCAAATTAATCAAGCTTTGATTGTAATATTTGGTATTGAATTTTAAGGAAAGGTAAAATTCAGCGAAAAAAAGTTTAGTTTTTGCTATTTTTATTTCAGAAAAATGCCTTTCAAGAGACGAAATGGCGGTCGGAATAAGCAAGGACGCGGTCATGTAAAATACGTTCGTTGCGAGTCTTCTGGTGCTAGGGTGCCAAAAGACAAAGCAATTAAGAAATACATCATCAGGTAAATAACGTTGGATAATTATTGTCAAGGACGTTAAAGATTTTACCTTTTCCACTGTAAACCCCCCACGTTGTACAAACAGTAACAAACTTATTTAAAGTTTTACATTACCAACGTACGTTGTCATGTTATGCCTCTTTTTTCGTGGTAAAAAGTTAATGCAATAGCGACCCGCATTAACTCGTCATTTGATAACTCGCTAGCCGCGTTATTTTGCATGGTCATTGGTTTATGCGCGTATCAACATTGAGTTAGCTTTTTTTAGCGCAATGTTGTTAAACCTAGTTTATAAAATACGTTCTGTTGGTAATCCTTTAGCTGGTGGCCACCTAAATTTTTGGTTTCAAAATGTTCCTTACTACGTCTCCCTGATATATTACTCGTTCTGTTACTTTATGGTGCTATTACCAACTAAAAACTGTAAAAATAATACTCGAAAAAGATTAGGCTCATAAAAGTGAAACTGTCCTGTTCCATAGTTTTCTTTACTCACATAATGCGAGTAACAACCAACCTTCTACAGCAGATGACATGCTTATGACGTTATGTGCTTAAAGTGCTTTAATTTTTTTTTGGAGTATTTTATTATGATATGTAGTGTTCGTATAATTTTTGTTCCAGGTATAATTTTACGCCTGGCGATAAACCTCTATTATGTAAATTTTAATTGGAGAAAATATAGGGGTGAGAAACGGCGCTATCAGTAAATTGGAAACAACACAAATTTTGATAGGATATTACAGTGTCATAAATAGGCGCATTTTACGTCCATTAACGGACAGGCGCCCAAATTAGTTTTATTACATTTGCTTATTTCCTATTTACTATTTAGTTAGGATGAAACAAGGAAATTAAAAGTCGTTACATCAGGTTTCCACTCGTTACGTAAAACGAATCGCGTGTCTGTGAAACTTGCAGATTCCGGCGCGCATAAACATTTTACCTTCAAAGCGTTTTTCCTTATCTAATATATCTCATCCACTCGGTAATCAAAGGTAAAATGTTTATGCGCGCCGGAAGATCGTTGGGTTTTGAAATGCAAATACAATATGAAGGTTTAAGGATCCTTCTTAATATGTATTCACAATCATAAAAAAATCTTATTTGAAACTTTGTAAGTACGGAATGTTAATAAACAATCTGCTAAGGCAAGCTAATTAATATTATATTGCCTATTCTTGCACTTAACAATACGTTCATGTTGCACGTCCTCGCGTAAGGCGCTGCTTTAAACATATGATGTCATAATGCTATTTGGGCCACGGCCAGTTGTTTTTTATACTATTTACGCCCCTGTATTATGTCGGTCAAGTATCGTCCCGGTCGAGCTTGGATAGAGGCCAAAACATGTTGTTTGATTCACCGCAAAAGAACAAATTCATAAAGATGTCTGCTTACTAAATCTAGAATGCATGCTACTACATGCGTCTTCCTTTATTTCCAAAGCCAGTGCAGAACATATAAATGTGACGCTACTACACAATGATTTGATTTCTTGGTTGGTTAGCTAGTGGGCACATTCCTTTAGATTGTTATTTTATGAGACGTCATATTTGATAGTTATGTTATAATGACACATGTGATGTAACAATAAAAAGAAAGCTTTCTAGCAGCATGTGGTTGAATAGGTTTTTGCGCTCTATATTTTGGCTTTCTGTTTTTACTTTAGCCTAAGCATTTCATGCTTTTTACTTTATGGATAAGTATGTTCTACCTTGCATCCAAGTAGAATGTTAGCTATCTAAAAATGTGCCGGTTGATGTTTTGATTAATTTTTTTTTATTAAAGGAACATCGTTGATGCTGCTGGGATGAGAGATTTATCTGAAGCAAGTGTTTACGAATCTTACGCCTTGCCAAAGATGTACTATAAAGTCTACTATAGTGTTTCTGCTGCTATTCATTTAAGGTAAATACAGTGGTAGAAATGTTTGACTCTAAAATTTTACCTTGCACTAAATGTAGATTGGTGAAGAACAGATCTCGGCTTGCACGTAAGGATCGCACACCACCACCAAGGTTCAGGCCAGGTGGTCAACAACAGCAACAACAGAATCAAACACGTCCACGCGTTTCATAAGTGATGTGAAATAAATTAAGTGGATCAAATTTGATGGTTTTAATATTTAGTCTGTAAACACCGGCTGTACTTTCGTGTAAAAAGATGCATCTAACAAAGGTCCGTTTTTATTCATTTGTTAGAAAAGAGGTGATTAAAAAAGAATGCATTATTTTTAAAAGGTAAAATACTTAGGCTAATACTTCAGTGGCAGGTACTTGTATGTTGATGAAACAGATGGTTAATAGAATGCATTACATTTAAAAGGTAAAAAACAAACATCAGTGACAAGCACTTGTATGTTGCTTAGAAGGATCTAAGCATCTGTATGCAAGGCAAGTAATAAAGAATGACCATAAAGTATAGTTTGCTGCAGCAGGATATTAATCTTGGTCATTTGAAACAACATTAGGCACTTGGGTTCAAGGCTCGTTGCTGCTACTAATGTGGGCGAATGTGTCCTTGGGCAAGACACTTAACAGCTATTACTCCAACTCAGTGGTCACTACTTGGTTGTATAAAAGCCAATAGCCATACAGAAAACCAAAACATCTGTGTTTTACGACCACACAAGGATAAAGTTTCATTCCATGTGTGGAGTCATCTGAATGCCTGGGATACCCGATACACATCAGCCAAGTGCTGGGGCTGCTGCATTTAAAACCAAAACATCTGTGTTTTACGACCACACAAGGATAAAGTTTCATTCCATGTGTGGAGTCATCTGAATGCCTGGGATACCCGATACACATCAGCCAAGTGCTGGGGCTGCTGCATTTAAATCTTATGCAGGCAATTGTTACAAATCAGAACAGTAAGACTTATTGTTAATTAGGGTTGGTGAAGACTGGCTGTTACTCAGTTCATTGGTTATTTGTTTCATAGGAATGTATGGCTTTGTATCAAAAGGAAACTTCTCTTCCACTCCCTCTAGATTAGAAAGGTTTTCCCTTGAACAGGCATCTGCTCTGGATAATCTCTTCCTTTTTCCTGGACTGTCTATGTGTTCTACATCGTTACTTGCAACACTGTTGCGTGTGTTTTCAGTTTCAATGGAGGTATCATCTGATACAGTATCCACTCTCTTGTTTTTGCTTTCTTCAGGATTGTTTTTATTCTTCATTACTTCAGGATTAGCTGCTGTAGATAGCATTGTGTTATTAAAAATTAAGTAACGCTGAAACGTTTACCTTTTTGTTGTGCTCCATAAGTAACTCCACCTTGAATAAGTTGAACTGGTTTCCGTAGAATTTCGGATCCATCAGAATCCACCACTGATATTATCTAATAATAAAGTTTCATTTGACTGTTGTTATAAGTTAACACTCTTTGATTGACATATTTAACCTGATCAAAGTTGGAATCTGAAAACAGATTCTGTTAATAATATTAAATTCATATTTACCACTTGTGGTGCCCGGGGCGCGACTTTGTTCGTCTGTTCTACATTTTCTGCGATGGGAGTTGCAGATGGAGACACTTGATCATAAACTGCTAAAAATTCATGTTCAGAAAATAAAATTACCTATTTTATTAACATACAACCATGATCGACATTTTGTTTCACAGTTTGTCTCCTTGATTTTAAACAGCGCAAAATAATAATAAATGATATAACCAGCAACAAGCATCCTCCTACGCATGCAAGGATAGTTTGAGTTCGCTGCCAACTAGCTGTTGCATCTTGACATATCTCCTTCGTTTCTAAAAGATGACAAGATGGCCTTAGCAGTTGTTAAATCAAGACTAAAAAATAAGGGCTTTAGAACTATTGACACTTAACTTTAACTAAATGCCATCTTACACTATGTATAAAATGCACATAGTGTATGAAATAGAAAGTGTTATAATTAACGAATTATAACAAAAATAAGTAAGTCATTTATTCCTAAATTTAAAAAAAACAAGTAAACTATAGTTGTTTACCATAACCGGGCAACCGTGCCATTTCAACCCCCTTATAACAATCTTCAGTTTCCGAGCAGTAGGGACTGGCAAGTGAGGATGATGCATCACTGCTTTGATAACACCAAGTGCAACCGACTTTTCCAGTACAATTGGATGCATTTTTCTAAAAGCAAGTTATTGTACAAAGGTGTCTTAAACAAATTATTTAAACATAGATACCGATAAGTGGCAATTGGTGGAAACACATTTCGATATTTTCTCATTAATACATTCAGTAAATGGTATTACTTGTGCTCTATCAGGAGGACAGGTAGGAACATTGGAATCAACCTGTTAAAGTGTTTTTTGTTGAGAAATAAAAGCGATATAATCAGTTAATTCTTACCAGTAATGTATTGGCGCAATCATCCACCCCGACTGGGTAGCTGCATGGACACTGCCATGTATGACCAAAGAAAGCACCACTATTGTTGCTACACAACTGTGACCATACAACATGAAAGTTTAATTAACAAAACATACATATATATATTTTATACCGTTTCTGGTGAATTGCAACCTTGATTGAAGCACCAATCTTTATTTGGCCGAACAACAAGGAACATATTGGTGTTGGGGACTGCTTCCATGAAATATTTTGCACATTCGCCACCATTTCTATAACAGTTAAAGGCAAGTATTTAAATGGAAATGTTATTTGTCTTGTTGTTATTAATTAGTCAACAACTTGTACAATGGTTAGAGCAGTGTTTCCAACCTTTTTTCTTTGTAAACCATTTTATCATCACACTCAGAGATGCAATACCTTTGTTTACATTACATCTCAAATGTTTTAAAAATATACATACATGGGGTTGGTGTTGTCGAGACTTGAGTTGGAGTGTAGTGTGTACCATATTCGGTAAATGCTTTTGTTTAAATCAAGACATCTCATTCGATTTATAAAGTTGGCATCTCTAAGCAGTGTAACAAGTTCCTTATCACCTGTGTAGAACTTTAGTTAAATATGTAATGAAAATCTTACGACATGGAACAGTTGGTAGTGTTGTCTCTGGGTTGATGGATACAAGTACCATTGTGAGCGCATGTTTTTAAAACAGAGCAAAACACTCAATGGCAATTTGTCCAATTATAATAATAATATAACTTTTATTGGTCTCTTCGATTACGGTAGCGAAGATTTAAAAATATTTTAAACGAAAAGAGAGGATATAGCAACAAAACAACAGTTGTTAAAACACGCTTAGGTTAAAAACATATTTACATTTATTTGGAAGAAAATAAGCGTGGCCGCTACACCTAGCAGACATACGAGCCATTTATTTTAATTAAGTTAAAATTCTAATACAAACAAAAATGTGCCTAAAATTAGTGATCCTCATTATCATGAATTGTCAAACATTCAAGAAAATAATCACGTAATCATGCAAAAACAACTGACATTACCCTGTTCTGCTAAGATAATTAGGTTATATTCAATATTTACCGTCCACTTACTTGCAATGTGCTTTACTTGTATATTATCTTCATGATCGTTCACATAATCTTTATGTAGGACGATGTTACCTCTTTGATCAACTAATATACAATACCAAGAATCAATCCTACAAAATAATGGGCCACAATATCAAAGTTAATACAATGTTTATATCGCACATATTTGTCGAAGTATTCTTGGAGTTTAGGTTAAGACAGTCAACGAACTAGCACAAAACTCTCAGCTTTAAACTTTTACCAGAAAAAAATGTTAAAATGATAATCAGCATGATTGAAAGGATCTGGTGCTAACAGACAAAATCAAGTCCAACAAATAGTATAATTTAAGAGATATATATTTCGCCTAAATAGCATCGTCTGTCTCGAATTCAAAAGTAAGAGAGATTTAACAATTTGTTGGACTTGGTATTTGTCTGTTGCGCATTTCGTAGCACCAGATCCCGATTGGAATTATTTCACGAGTATCGTCCTACAATATGAACGCCAGATCAGAGTTTGATTGACGAAATTTATTACAGTGGAAGAGGGCATCAGGTGTATCTATTAAAATGCTCCGCCACACAAGAATAAATAACATCCAAGTAATGGTTCCTAACCAATACCATTATCATACTTACGTTGCATCTTCTTTGCAATTGGGATATAATGTTGTAAGTATGGTGTACAGATGATTTAATGAAAAGTCAATACCAACCACTCCAATAACGTTTTCTTTATTTGTCTATTAAAGTAATGGTGTTTCAATTTGTATATAAACGAGGATTCCAAAACAAAGTATCTGCTTACTTTGGATGACTTTGCTACAATTGCATGACTTATTGTTATAACATTCCCGGGACCAGCTGCATCCCGGTAAGGAGGAGAAAACACACAAAGTTTTGGATGCGCAACTGCTAATTCGTACCTGAAATTAGTACATTACTTTTAAACTACCTAAATGTTATGTAAACATTACCAAATTCTAGTAGTAACATCAATATTCTTTGGTAATCGTGTTCCTGGATATATTCTATCAACTCCATTCGATGTCCCAACAAATCTAGCGGAGACGTGGTTTTCACCTGATTGCAACCATAATTCGTCGACAAATGAAGACCACATAACATCAGCTATAACTCCCGGAGCAAACAGTTCTTAAAAATAAATATTTGGTTCTTACTTTAACCGTATTTAATAAAGAGCTATGAAATTTGAGAACAACGGAAGTTATATGAGGGTTATTTTACCGACTATGTCTTGGTGTTTTGTTAAAACTTCATCACATTGCAAACTTGATGTAGTGCTTAGTAATTCATCAAAGAATGTTGTGTATGTTTGTACCAATGCAGATGTTTCTTCTTGTGATTCATATTTAAAGGGAGAGCTGAATGACCGAGGCGCGAAAAGAACAGAAGTTTTTGATACAAGTGCCGTCTATAAAGTTTGATGTAAATTACAACTACCGCAAACATTACACATTCTATTCTATGTGGATGAGGACCCGCAGTGTTAAATGTTATAGGTCTTAAGATTTAGACCAGGATTGGTGCATTACTGGATACACACAGGATACTGCCACATGGACCTCGCCTGATTTTTAAGCCTGTTGCTTTCCAGGTAGGCAACAAGAGCTTTGATAGTTATGGGGGGGGAGGAGATCTTTTCTTGACAGCTTGGCCAAGGTTAAGTACTCCTGTTTAGCATTTGCATTTGCTGGGCATATGCCAACATAGTAATAGAATGTCTTATTTCCCCGTCCCTTACAAGGCAGATGAGAGTGTCAACTTTTTTGAGTTCGTGCAGTTGACAGGCTAGCATGTCCTGTGATCACTTAAACACAGTGTAATGTATATCTGTCCTAAGAAATTCAGGAGTTGCTCAGAAAACACCTAATCATCACAAATACAACACACCTTATAAAATCGTTGACAAACTTCTTCACCATTAGCACTGGATAGATCGAGTCGGTGGTATTGAAATGTGGTATGATTGTTCAACCATGGTGAGATCTTCTCAGGTTGTAACAGAATAATCTGGCTATCTTGTACGTTAACCAAGCAAATTGAAAACTTTGTCCCAGTGATTGGCTTCCAAAACAGATCTACATTTACCTAATATTTAAAAATGAATAAACATAAGTTATTTATTGGTAAGGACAGTCGTTATAACTCAGCTGTTTTTAATACACCTTGTGTCGACTTACGAGTTACCACATATGTACCTTTGTGGGTAAACTAAATATGCTTTTTACATTTTCTTTTTGGAATGAAGAACAAAACTAAATACCTGTGTTGTGTGCACAGCATTACCCACAGGTAACACTTGATTTAAAACAGTTGATTTATTTCCAGAACCTCCGCGTTTCATTGACTCTACAACTTCAACAACTAGAGCACTTCTTTCCAATTGGTTAATATCAAAGAAATTAATGGAATTGGATAATTGTGTTGGGTTTGGTAAGAATGGATGATAAACCACACGTCCGTTGTTATCTGTAAGTATTGGTTACTTGGATCATCTGCACTTCAGCAAAGTTTCATATACTTCATGCCAGCTCTGTTTCATATACTTCATGCCAGCTCACGAGTTACCACAAATGTAACTTTAAGGGTAATTGTTTTTGTGGGATTTATTTTATCTGGCTGACAGTTTTTTAGGTTAAACTAATTGCCATTAAGTGTCTTGCCCAAGAACACAAACGCCCACAATAGTAGTAACGACGAGCGTTAAACCCATCACTTTTAGTTAAAGGCATGCGCGGTTACCAACTAGGCCATGTCGACAACAACGACATTTAGTTAGATTGCATTATAACTGTGTGTTATAATATTCCTACCTATAATAAAAATGTAAGATCCATCATCATTATTGAAATACATTGCTTCCTTAAATACATCCTGAATCGCCAGATCAATTGCCACCACACCATATAAACCATCACCATCTGGTTTATGGATTGGCAAAGCGACAGTAAAGATTAAACCTGCAACATAAACTTAAACTTAGTATTTTTCTGTAAGCTTTATACAGAAATATTAATCTTACCTAGCCCCCCAACATCAATATAAGGTGATGAAAATATAGGTTCGTCGTTGTAAGATAAATTGTTAGAAGCATGATTCAACGTGCTGATAGTTTCCCGCACATCACTAACTTCATTGATAGCAAATACATGACCTATACATAATAAAATGAGCATTATAATACAGTTGTATAAAGTTGCAGTAAAAATGACCTTTTTGTGATGGAGCATGATTTGAAACTTGCGATAAATTCTTCAATATCCCAACATCAGCTGCTCATAAAAACAGAAAAGTAATTGAATACATGTAAAAATATATTATGTCTTCCTACCGTTTCGACCAATTGCATAAGAAAATATTGATACAGAATTATTTATTTTCAAGTTTTGTTGCTCAATAATTGAATAAACATCTTGCATTCGACCATAAGCTTCCTTAGGTTGTCCATCACTGATGAGCAAAATAACATACTTTTCTGTATCAGCTGTAAAAACTTTCATTTAGATGAATGAATATAACTTTTTATATATTTCATTTAGATGAATGAATATAACTTTTTTATCCTCATCTAGTAGGGCAACAAGATATCGTACACCTGGCATAAGTTACCATGTTTGCAGGGGATTATTTTATTTCCAATTAAAACAATAAAATTGGACAACTCTTGACACAATGGGGGTTGAATGTCTTGCCCACATACAGACATACAGATGTGTTTTTGAAACTTTGGAAGTTCGTTTGGATCACATTTGAGCACCTTTATTCATATACAAATTTTAATTTTTCGTTGGTTTATACTCTTTTAAGTCCAAAGATATCCTGTTTAGCTTTAGGACTAGTAATTTTTATATCGTTCTTTTAAGGGGACAAAATCATAGTACTTACACTTGTTCTTGTATTTAATATAATCTTGTTCAAGAAGCTGAAATGCACTTTGAAACGCGACAGTATATGAAGACTCACCTAAAAATACGGAATAGCGAAACACATAGTATAACATTTTTAAAATGGGTAATTGTAGATTTTGTAGTAATGGTGACAATGGTTTGTCTTTTAAACAATAGATGTAAACTATACCTTGTTATAAAATAGGAGTAAATAACTTTAAAACACATAACCCAGCAAACCGTTTAAAATATAGCCACTGCCTATTTCTAAATATAGGATCAAAAAAAAACTGACCCATCGGAGTAATATTTCGCAGAAAACTTCTTAATTTTTCTTTATTTGTTTCAGAAGCAAATGCTAGTTGGTTTCGAAAACAACCTTGTGAGCGAAGAGCTCCATGACGAAAACCTATTGCACTTATCTAAGAGAGAGTGAGTGTAAAAATGGTTGTTAAAGAGTGGCAGATAATGTTTGTTATAATAATAAATATTTATACTATTTTTGCAGGTCACTTTCTACCATATATAAAGAAAAAACATAATTATAAAATTGAATAAACAAAAATAAGGTTAGGAGAGTAGCAAGCTGTGGTCAACCTTGTCATTTGGTCGGAGTGTTTCAAGCAGAATATCAATCAGTTCTCTTGCAATATCTATCATTGGTTTGCTGTTAAATGTGTTTTCCATTGAACGAGAAGAATCCAATAAAATAAGAAAACGTTTCGGCTTCGGCCATGCTGTTTCTGTGTACCATGGTCTGTAAGCATTATCAACTTTACATTAAGGGCTTATTATTAAATACGACTTTATAAATGTAGTGGCTTACCTGAAACGAGGATCAATGGAAGTGCAATTTGGGATTTTATGCGACGGGTACACAGTCATAACACCCTGCTCGTTTGCAACGTATTGCCATTTTATATCTGGAACTTGTTGATGGTTTAATTTCATTGCAGATAAAACATCAGATGAAAGTGATTGAATGAAAGGTGGGGAAGTTGGGGAAATAATTTCACACATATCATCTGTATCAACCTTTACAAATAAACACAATTGAAAAGTTGCAAAAAAATGTTATATAACCTGGTCCTTCATCTTTACTGCAGTGTAGAGAATAAAGCAAACCAAGGTGTATTTATTCATATTGGCTATTAAATGGAATAGCTAATAGAAAGTATATGTTAGTGCCTTGGTACAGTGGTTAGCGGGCATCCCATAACAACACACAGACAGTCCCACTCTAACTGTTAAAAACAACAATACTTATTCAAACTAACATATTAAAGCCTAAATCATAAGTTAAATAATATTGCCTAAAATATAAAGCACTGTTTAATTTCACATACTTTTGTCTTATAGTTGACATTAATTCTTAACTGTTCCATGTCATACTTGCAACAAGGTGTCCAACTTTGCTCTTGACCTTGAAAGGAAGATAAAACTTCTGCTTGCAAATTCTGCAGTGCAGTTACACGTTCCAAAATGGTTGATGATAATATTGTTGAAACCTTCAACATACAAAAAAGTGGATGAAATATATTATATACATAATTTTTTAGGCTATGAATTTAACATCTAGGTATACTGGTATGTTACTGCTATTGGTTAACCACCAAACACTTCTATGCTAGACTTGAAAGTTTAATAATTGCATCTTTAACATTTAACAACATCAGATTACCCAAAGTTTGTGTGCAAAGTTTTGGGGAAAACAAATTTTGTTCATTTTTTGTTGGGCGAACTGTATGCGTTTTTATTACTTAATATTACATTTTTTTTGTCCCATTCAGTGGTAACAAACACTGGGTATGTTGTAAAATATTTTATCGGCAGCCGCCCCCAACAAATAGATTTTCCCATTGCATCAAGTAAATCGAGTAAAGTAGCATGATGTGGTGGAACAAAGCAACATATACCACATTTAGATTTGAATATACAACGATTAAAAACCCAAAGATACAAAATTCTGTATTACGCAACATTAGCTACATGTTTGTTTAGAAATTAAAGAGTTTTTAAATTATATACCTGGTTTAAAAACTCAGTACCATTTCTCCTTTGTCGCTCAAACTGGAGGTTGTTAATTTTTTCCTGTACAAATAATGGTATGTATAAGTCCCAGGAAAATATAGGGTTGTAAAGTGGTTGGAGATTAGGAAATAGGAACAAAATCAATAAGAAAATTTGGATTAAATGTGCTTTACTGCTTTTTGTGTTTTGTTAACAACAAACCAAGTGCATTTATAACAAAACAACTTCTCTTGATTTAATTGTATTTTTTAATTGTATTTTATCACAGGAAAAAGAAATATTACAAAAGTAAAATAAAAATACCTGAAGTATTTCAACACCTAAAGTATCCTTCATCAACGTTGAAAAGTAAGTAGCTAAGACACTGACATTCGGTTTTAAGTCTTGCGCATCAGCAAGTATTATTACATAAAATAGAATCGTTGTTGATATAAACAGATATCTCATGATAATCCTAAATTCTATAATTACTCTTCCATGTAGATCAGCTCCTTTAAAATTTTACAAGTTTGTAACTTTGTTTCTTTACATTTAGTAGGCCACTTCGTATCCTTTATTTTGAAGAGCGGAAGCAATGTGTTTACGTGCCATCAGACCGTAGCTCAGGCCTGGGGCAGAGAGTGTTTAAGTTAAGATATGTTTGGCAGTTTGGGTTGTGTGGTGTGATGGAATGTTTTGCCTCTTGGTGTTTTATTTGGCGGGAAGTTGGAAGAATGGCATTTGACAGTTTCACCATAGAAATCTAAAATAACAGAAAACAAAATGGACTGTTTGTTTACTCGCTGAGCTAGCAGTTTACTCTGCTAAACCATAGTATGTCTAAACTGTCTTAAGCTGAAGTAAAAAAAGATTCAAGTAAAGTATTTGGTGTACAAAAAGCGATTTTAGCAGCCCTTATTAATATTATGTACTGGTGTTGCCAAGATAAAATTTGGTCCCTGTGTTCATAGATTAAATTCATAAATTCCATTTATAAAATATATAAACATATTAATACATTTCAATAAAAACGTTGATAGAACTTCGTAAATCACTATCTCTGTAAATGTTGTTGCGTTATTAAATATTTGAAGAATGGGGCGCAAAGAACTTAGAAAATGGCAGCACGTTTCTTTTAAATTTGTTGTTTTTTCGTCAAAATGACTGTTCGATGCAGAACAGAGATTAAGACAGGGAATGTGTACACGCATTTAACGCATACCTTAATGGGTACTGACTACTAAACACAGTTTTGTTATAGTTAATCAAACTGTTGTAAATTAAAAGTTTATGGATTAATATTGTATTCTCATTTACAGCCGCCAGCATTTTGGGTTTTTTCGGTATCGCATTAACGCATTTATTATTGTCAATTAATATAAATGCTATAGTTTTGTCATAAAAGCAATGTAAATGTTTATTGACTAAACACCAATGTTAGTGAAAAATTACTCGATGTTTATGTTATGTGGATAATAAATATAAATAGCAAGTTAAAACAGAAAACAGTCCAGGGCTGTAGCACATCGAGCCTGCTTTTAACTCAAGAGGAAATGGGTTCAAGGCTGCTCACTGTTACAATTACGGGCGTATGTGTCCTTGGGCACTTAACGCCACCAATGTTTGTCTAAATTATAAGCAATATGAAAAAAGAATAAAAAAAAAACAGACAATCACCGGGAACACACATGTTATAACGATAAGCATTGGAGTTCGTATAACATGGGAGTATTGGAAGAAGTTCCGCTATGTAATGATATTTATTTATACTTAAATCTTTAGAACAATGCAAAGGGTTAATAAGGGGTAAAACAAATGCCGTCTTTTTTACCGTCTGCTTGTCCTACTGCATACTAAAATACATTTTTAAGCCTTTTTCTATTTGTTTTATACTTTAACATATTTTGTGTGATTAGCACTGGTTTGGGTTCAATTCTTATGTGTGAAAATTGTATTGCAAACAGCTCCTCACAGAATAGAAACGAAATTTGCCATTGGCATTAACGAAAAATGTGTATATACTTTTCCCCATATTGTCATTTTTTCTATATAAACTTCAATTATTTTATGTTGTTGTTAATAGAAATCGCATAATACTCAGAAAATGGGGCTGAATTGATTCTAGACATAATATTAAACTATACATTTATATAAATGTATATATATATTTTAAAAAAAATGAAAATAGTAACTTAAGAAAAATTGGCTGATATAGTTTTGTAAATTTATTTAGGTGAAATAGTGAATTCCATTTTTTCATTTCTAAGATTAAACTGCGTTTGAGCAAAAAAATGAAATTACGAATGTTTATACTTTATATATGAACAAAGGCATGAGAATTGAATATCTGCTTTTCCTAACAGGATGTTGATATAATCAAATATTGTTTAATACGAAATTTACACTTAAGAGTCAAAATTTATTTCCTTTTTCTAATATTTGTGTTAATATTCAGGACTTAAGTGATGGAATATAATATCAATACGTAGTAAATGTTGAAGCATTGTGTTTAAAGTGGTTATTTGATGCATTCTTGTCAGTTTGTTTACAACTTACACATTGAGGCATAAACATGATTCTTCTGACTTGGTTATGTCTTGTTTTCTTTGGATTTACAGGTATGAATAAAGTCTTTACTGCACCAATATCTTATAAAAGTTTTGGTTTATCAAATAAGCTTTGTTACAAACCCCAATTTAGTTAGTCGTACGTAAGTTTTGAAAAAAAATTGAATGTATTATTAAACCAAATGCCTGTGCATAGTATGATTCTATGTTACATTTGTAAGAAAAACTTTAATGTGACACTGACATTATCGACATGCATGTTAAATGGAGAACACACATTGGCAATTCAGAATTTGGGGGAAACAGGATTTAAATTCCTAAAAACGACTGAGTAAACTATCACAAATATTTTATACAATTTTATATTTAACCACCCCATACTGGGTACTTTTTAGTTTAATGTGTCAAATCTAGCTTAAATTCCAGGTCTTTGACAATGATCCAATCTATATGCATAGGTACTATAGTAGAATGAAATATAAGACTCATATAACACTAACACAATGCCGTTATCCCACAGTTTGTATATGCAGTATATTTTAATTTTTAACTGTATTTAATAATTTTCCAGATGGCAGCAATTTATCCACATCTGAAATGTTGTTAGAAGGTCAACAGAATGTTGATGTTACAACTTCTACAACACTTAATGCTGTCTCCACTAAGATAATGTCAAGTTATGGAAATGTTGGTGATATTTCAAATCCATTTCAAGACTTGTCAACCCCTCAAACTATTTTGAACACAACAGGTTAGTGATTGTTATGCAATATTATTGTAACAACCAGTGGCGCAACCAGCGCGTTCAAAAGGGGGCTGTCATATTTATGTCCAGTCAACGTTTATCTATGACACGATAAAACACTCCCTTTATTGGATGTGCACACTAATATATATCCTATTTTACGCGGTAAATTAAAACTAACACTACATTATTAAAAAGACGTATCTAACTTAGTATAAACTGATGAAACATTGGTGCAAGTTTTACGCATGTGCATCGTGGATAATGTAACGATTATTTACATCAGAAAAAACCTTTGAAAAACCATTACGATTGTTACGTCACAAACGAGATTATTGGTAAACAATCGTGTTTTACTTGCTCCCATACGATCTGTAGCTTTTGTATGATTTCTGTTTCTGATGATTAGTTTAAATCAGTGCTTCCCAAACTATGGTACGCGAGCACATTATTAAGTTCAAACCAAACGATCGCAAATGATCTTTTAGTGATTGTCGTAAGCATTATTTTAATCCACATAAATTACGTACAGCGTGACATTTCATGCTTTATTCCCTACACCGGTGTTCCTAACTTTTTAAACTTAGGCGTTGCTTTATGCGTGTACAAAGTATTTTTGCAAGCCTATCTTTACTTACGCGCATTCGTGAAAAGGCAAATATCCAACCTGTTTTTAAGTAGTGATGTACCGAAGTTTCGGTTTGCCAAATTTATTCGGCCGAATCAGCGATTTTGACAAAGATTCGGTTTTGGCCGAATCGTGCGTAAAGATTCGGCAAAAACCGAACTTTTTCACAGACAATATAGATACGATTAGCAAGAACTTGTGCAATTTGTGAGATAAGAATTAAAGACTATTTGCAACAAATAAGTTTAATTCAATTAATCGTCATGCTTATAGCAATGCTAATCATTTCGGATACGGTTCTATGGGCTATGGCACACGCGCACTTTGATAAACTTCTTCACATTCGCGACCGAATCTGCTCCCGATCGTCGATAAAGAAACACTCGCTTTTTCTCTCTTAATAGTGCACGCGTCTGCTCCCGGTCGTCGATAAAGAAACACTCGCTTTTTCTCTCTAAATAGTGCACGCGTCTGCTCCCGGTCGTCGATAAAGAAACACTCGCTTTTTCTCTCTAAATAGGGCACGCGTCTGCGCACAATCCCCTGCACATTTTTAGCACAGAGCAGAATACAAAATGTAAAAGTAAAGTTTTCGAATAATTTTTTTACTCTCGGTATAGTTTTAAGCCAGTGACCGTGAGTAGTATAAATGCAGGTGAATCGCGATTATATGAATTTTAATTGATGCAAATATAAGTTCGAGGAGCGAAGCCATCAGGAAATTAGAACCAACACAAATTGTAATGTAATATTGCTAAGTATGGTCCCGGCCGAGCTTGGACAGAAGCCAAAAACGTCGTTCTTGGGCACCGCGCGAAAATCAGAGTTTCGTGAATCCCAGTTGCAAGATATTAATTTTACACCTAAAGTATTAAATTTAAAATTTATATACACATGTTACGTTATGTAACATTCAAAATCCAAAAAACATTTCATAAAAATCCGACAATTTATATACCACAGGGAACAGGCTGCTTGCAAATTAGACTGAGATTAGCATTTCGTCGGTTTCTACAAGAACAAATTCACAACGATTGCTTTGCTTACTAAGTGTTGCAAGTATGCTATCGCATGCGTCTTCCTTTATTTCCCAAGCCGACGCAGAGCGTAAAATGGGACGCTCATACACAATGTTTTTTTCGTCACAAAAGTAAATAATTTTTTTTGTTTGCGTAACACAGGTTTTGTCAATGGTTACGCCGTTACAGTAAAGAATTTTAAGTTCTCGAATTAACTGCTCGTCCGTGTTGCAATAAAATTAAATTTATCTAATCCACGCTCGTCCGTCACCGTTGTGCTTTTCTCCCAACGATTTACCTTCCCTGTAGTTTTGGTTCGTAAATACGCGCGTTATTAGGAGACTAATGTTTCCCACAACGCTTTATTGCCACATTAAAGACTTATATTGAAATTGTTGATACTTGTATGTGACACGGTGCCATGATAAAGTATTTTCCTTTATGTCGTTTTTACCGACCGCCCATCGCCGTAGGTTCGGATGACGTCATAAACGATTCGGTTGATTCGGCCGAATTGATTCGGCACAAATGGCCGAATATTCGGTTTCGGCCGAATCGTTTTTTTAACGATTCGGTACATCACTATTTTTAAGCACATGCAGGTTAAATAATCAAGGGGACAATTGCTATTATGACGCAGATAATCAACGTGTGAATTGCTATTATGTCGTAATCAATTACCAGGTCAAACAATCGCTATTATGACGCGATGAATCCACGTGTGAATCCCTACTGTTTCGTAATAATTATGCTGCTTGGCTGAGGAAAACATCGTAAATATACAGCAGTGCTACTTATGAAACCTATTTATGTTGTTTATTTTACCATGTTACCCTGTTTAATTGGCAAATTACAATTATTCTACACGCAACTTTGAGAAAGGCAGTGCCAAGTTTGTGTTACAAATACCCGCGGAAAAAATAGGTGTGCCTGCGGTATGGTTTCTAATTTCACTATTTAAAATGAGTTGTTCACGAGGCTTTAGTAGTTTAGTGTGTAGGTGGTACGAGAACGCTGTATGAACCAAAAATATGTATACGCGAGTAGATAAAGTTTGGAAACCACTGGTTTAAATGCAGATAAACCGCGATTATGTGAATTTGAATTGGTGCAAATATACGAGCAAGTAGCGACGCTATCAGTAAATTGGAGCCAACAGAAATTGTAATATGATATTACAAAGTATCGTCCCGGCCGAGCTTAGACAGAGTCGTTCGTTGTCACCGCAAGAGAACCAGAGTTTCATTACGTCACTTGTCACGAGAATAAATTCATAACGATTGCTTCGTTTGTTAGGTGTGGAATGTATGCTACCGCATGCGTCTTCCTTTATTTCCTAGACCGGCGCAGAGCGTAAAAATATGACGCTCATACACGATGTTTCGATGTCGTGGTTGGTTGGGCAGTGGGCACATTCCTCCAGATTGTTTTATTATGAAACGTCATAATTAATAGTTACGTTGCAATAGACCAAGTGACGTAACAATTGAACGAAAAATTGTTCCAATTCCAAGCGAACGAATTTAATATTGAATGCAACGCGTGTGTGTGCGTCTTAGCACTTTCTGGCTGCGTGCGTGTCTGCGGAAAAGGGGGCTGTCATGACAGCAAAACAGCCCCCCTGGTTGCGCCCCTGGTAACAACCTGGAATTTTACTTATCTTCTTGTCTGTTATCCACATAAATACGATAATATAGCTAGACGAGTGACTGATTTTTTAAATAAATAAAATTAGAAAATGAGATTTGGATATATATATATTAGGCTGGCAGCAATAGTCTTAAAATAAGCTTTTAGTTTTAATTATCACAAATGTATGATAAATAAATGCCCAATATATGCTTAGATTTACCTCATACACTTCCACCACCAACAACTCCAAGTATAACGAGTGAAACGGAAGTAAGCACTCGCCAAGATCGTGAAATTGTGGTTATAGTAAGCGGGAATAAAGAAATTCAACTACCTCAAGATAAAGTAGAACTTACAGCACAAGCGGTTGGAAACCCAGTAGTTGGTTGGTTTTTGCTGTTATGTAACCTTATACATTTAAAAGGAAGCCTTTGATTTTGCTGTAGTAAGACCTGTGTTTAGAAAAAGTTGTGTTGAATATTATGATATTAGATATTTGTACTATAAGTGAAGGCCGTATAAGGTTGCCATTCTTTGGGATCTTTATGGTTAGAAAAAGTTTAGCCAGGTGTTTATGGGGGAGGGAGGGTTGGCTAAAAGAACTAAAATATATTTCTGTAATATTTGGTAAAAAAATAAATATAATTTTGCAGGGTAGGACTACATAATACAAACTATTTATCATAGTATACTGAATACATTGACCAATATTCATACATTGATCTATGGACTTTGTACTATCAGGTCCTGTATTCTTGTAAAGCTTGCGATTTTGTTTGTGTTTCAGAACAACTTAAATATTATGTTATATGAAGATTGAGTTTATTGTTTGCTCAAATTAAAATCTTTTGTCTTACAAAACTACTGCTTTTGTTTCAAATCCATTTCAATTGTGACAAAAATATTCTTTGTTTGCAACATGAACTATTTTTAATAAGGCAATAAAAGGGAGTTTTTAAAATAATTGAAATTTCATCACTGGTTTTTGGAGTTGAAACATTAATTTCATTCTAATGTTTATAATTAATCCGAACCGTTAAGGCTGTTTACCTTACTAAAAGTAAACTAATTTTTTCAGGTGACTACTTACGGCGGTAAATCTTTTTTTTATGGTAGTACGACTGCGACCTACAAAGTATGTTGTAGAATGCCTTTTATTACAGCTCTTGTGTTTGGGTATAAAGACTTTTTGCTGTAGTTTACTGAAGCAGTTTTTCTTTTTCCTTTTTATAGGCTTTGAATATAAATGGAAATTGATTGATAATCCCATTGATTTTGATGGGATGCAGGCAGGCAAGCAAGACAGTACATTGAAACTTAGTTCACTCACGGCGGGAAAATATAAGTTCAAGGTGACATTTTGTTATGTTAAAATTACTTTCCTACCAGTACCCTCAGGTCCCTTACTATTCTAAACTGAGGAGCATATGGCATATACCTTCAAGCTTCAATGACTTAATTAATCAAACTGTTTAGAAATTTCCTTCTTTGAAACCAGTCATACATGACACTTTTATTCCAGGTAATAGCAACAGATTTAAACAGATATGGTGAAGCATTTGTGAATGTGACTGTGTTAGAAGCACCTCGAATAAACCAACCACCATTAGCAGTCATAACACCATCTTCTGATCAAATCCTTACACTTCCTAATGATGCAACTGTTTTAGATGGCTCAAGTATAACTTTTCTATCTTTTTGTGATCGTTTTTTAAAAATTAAAATGATTTTTATCGTTTTGCTATGCAGCATTATAATTTATAAACCATAATTTTTTGTACGTGTGTTTTAAAGCTTTGCATGCTTAGGTTTTAGTTAAGCTTGAGCATCACATGAATACATGAATCAAATATTATCTTTACACAGAGTCATCAGATGATGATGGTATCGTCTCATATCATTGGAAACTAGTTGAAGGACCCTTGCAAAGTGATGAAGGGGAAAATACATTACAAGATGGCAGGGTAGGTTACTTAATGTTTAATTCTATCTGTGACAGACGCATAAACGTTTCAAATTAAATAGAAGCTGTTGGTGGTTACATAATAACTAAAATTGTAATATTTAATCGCATTCCATCATAAGTTGGCTTATAAAACACATAAATTGAGTCAATTATAGTAACAAATGCTGATCAACCAGGTACATTGCTAACAGTATCTATAATAAGGGCCACCCCTAAATTTACTGGTCATAAGGTTAACTGTCACCATCATAAATACACAAGATTAATTGCTTCTGCGTACACTTTTAAAACAGCCAAATTTTCTGCTAAAATGTTTCAAGTAACCTTGCACACGCAAATGTCTTCAACATTAAAATAATGCTTCCCTTTACCACATGTATTGGATGTGTATATTTTGGCGAAAAAAACAGGGTCTAGGAAAATAACCAAATGATTGAATAAGTGTGTTTAGATAACTCATGCTCTGTATGACATCAGACGTTGGTGAATATAAAAGTTGTGTTCGGTCGTTATAAACCCACGCGAGATGTCTATTTAGTTTATGCACATCTAAGCTCCTTTCACCACAATAAGAAGCCTTCTAACGGAGGTTAAATAGTTTAATTGCATATATTTAAGAATATTTTATGTTTCAGATTTTAAAGCTTGAACATTTGATAGCTGGTAGTTACACATACAAACTAACCGTCACAGACACGGATGGTCGCACAAATTCAACCATTGCTCATATCCTCGTTAACAAAAGTATATTTAGTTTTCTATTTTTAGATATATGTATAACTTAACACCGATTGTAAATATTTATGCAACACTGGGACATAGTAGTTAAATAGCTTCATAGAGGGATACTGGGTTCGAAGCTTGGTGTTGCCACTATGGTGGTTTATGTTTGTATGTGTTGGACAAGTCAAGATATTATCCCAATCCAGTAACCCGGATATGAATTATACAAACTGTCTGGCAGAGTGTATAAGAAAACCCAGGAAAGTTACTTGGATATTTGCATAAACAGGATCATTCTTTCATCAAATTAAATAAACCAATAAGGAATTGTAGTTTTAAATAGTTGATTTATTAAAAAAAGTGTTTTTGATGTAGTTGTCTTAATCTTTTTGTTGTTATTGCCGACAGAAATTGACAACAAACCAATAGCAAATGCAGGGATACAACAATTAATTACATTACCCCAAGACAGTGCTGTGTTGTGTGGTAATGGAAGCAAGGATGATTGGGGGATAGAAAGTTATGAATGGTCGTTGAGTCCTGATAGTCCAAAGCAAGTTGTGGACTTGCAAGTGAGCTCTTGGTTTATTTGAAATAAACTTCTCATCCTTTTTTATCCTATTTAACATTTACACTGGTTTTACTAATATAGAAGTATTGACATAGTATATTACCTATATAATGTTACTTTATAAATTATATGCAACATATACAATTTCTTTTATCCTATTTTATTGAGATAAATATTAATTACAGTCATGTGTTAAAGGTATTACAGTTTTGTTGATCAATTATTGTTATTAATAATTTTGATTTTGTTTTTTTATGAAGGATTCAAGATCTGAATGTCTTCTGCTATCAAACCTTGAAGTTGGGGAATATAAGTTTCAACTTGTTGTCACTGACAGTGCTAAACAGTCTGACACTGCAACTGTATCAGTTATAGTTCATCCTGTATGTTATTTGACGTAAACAAGTTGTTACTCCTGTTTTAACATTGTTTTAAAAGGAATCAAATCACCCACCGGTCGCAAATGCTGGAACCGCACAGGAAATTATTTCCCCTCTTGCTCAAGATGAAGAGTCATCAGAAGCAACACTTAATGGAACTATGAGCAGTGATGACAAGGGAATTACTTCTTCAGAGTGGCTGCAAACTAGGTAATTATGGAAATAAATGTTTGTCTTTTATAAAAATTTTTTTTAAATGAATGCTGTTGACTGCACCAGCTGCGAAAATCTTTCTTTGGTGGCATATCACAATATTAAATTTCAAATTAGGGGTTTGGTTTGTAATAGGCCATAGTCAGCTTGTTTTGATTTGTGTGCAATTTGTGATATTGTTTGGGTGTCTATTCACAAGTTACCAACTATGCACTTTTGTGGTTGCTTTTTACAATAGTTGCAACATTGAGCCTGAAATGCATTTTCACTTGCTTAGAACCCAGCAATCTCGTCACTGTACCACGTTGCGAGTTGTAATAACTTTGTTTCTACTACAGTGGTCCTGCAACAACCATAGTTGAACCTGGGAAATTAGTCACAAAAGTATTTGGTTTAACAAAAGCTGGAACATATGAATTCAAACTCACGGTGCATGACAGTGGAGGCTTGGAGGATTCAGACACTGTCAATATAGTTATTACACCAGGTAGTTTGGTTTATTTGATCTTACTCATATTAAATTTCTTAAACAAAATAGTTTTTGGCTACCAATTAATTACAAAATGTTTTTGTGTAATACGCGAGCACCGAATGAAAAGTTATAGTAAAATAACCGCCATATAATACACTGAAGTATTAAAATTGTTCACACTACTTTCTGAATGAATATAATTTACTCTATTCTTGCTTGGCTGGAAAACAACAGTTGTTATAACACTGGTTTTCAGTTTCATACACCCTGTGCCCGCTTAAGAGTTACCACATTGGTAACTTTGTGGATGATTGTTTTTTTTATCTACAACTGACAAAGTTGTGTTGGAACAATTACCTCAAGTGTCTTGCCCAAGGACACGGTAGTAACAGCATGAATAAATTAATGACCTCTACACCCAGAAAAGACATCAGATGTTTTTTTACCTTCAACAGAGAAACCACCAAGGATTAATATTGGAAATGATCTTCACCTTACGTTACCTGATAATGCAGTAACACTTGATGGCAGTAGAGTGGTTGATGATTATGGCATTCAAAGTTTTCTTTGGGAACTTGACCCCTCAAGTCCTGCAGCAGGGGTAAGTATTATTGGTTATTGTGACTACCATGGCCTGTAATAAGAGGGTAAAGTCTTTTCATCCTTTGTTAAACTTGATTTTATGATTTAAGAAGCTTTAAAATATAAAAATGGAAGCCAAGTTGTTAGCATGATGTTCATCTTATCTCTGTATATTGCAGTTATAATTTTAAATTTAAATGTTAAAAAAGTTTTGTTACAAACCTGAATTTTACATTGCAGCATATTCTGAACAATACAGACCAAACAGCAGTTCTACAAATGTCTGGTCTTGTGGAAGGAAAATATAAATTTAAACTTACTGTTAAAAATAAACGCGGACGAGAGGCATCAAAAGAAGTAAATGTCATTGTTGCACAAAATCCATCACTTAATTATTTGGTAAGCCATGATGTTTTAACGAATTCCTGGTCCGAAGCATAATGCTGCTTCCACTCTTGCCATGCATCATTATGCGAAACACACGTCGAATTTCGCTCAAGTCTCCAACCTAACTAATAGGTTTTCCAAAATAGAAAACAGAAAAAAACTAAATTGCCAATCACTCACTTTGTAATTAGAGACATGCATATGTTGTATAAAGTCACCGCATATAATGCACAATAAAACATTTGTGTTTTACTTCAGTTACCCTGTCAAGTTTTTTGCCCACAGTATGTTTAGCAACCACAGCAAGATTAAATAACTTGTGTTTTTCAGGTTGAACTTCACATTGCTCAGCCAGTGAAAACATTTACATTTGCTCAACTTCAAAAAGTTATTGAGCAAATTCAACTTTATTTGGAATTATCTGGAAAACCAGAAGTGATTGTTCATTCTGTTTACCCAATACATTCCACAGGACAGTAAGTGTTTCTGTGTTTGTACTGAATATTTAAAACTAATTCTTATTAGTATTACTGGTGTTTGTCTCACAGTTGCCGGTGTGTACAAGCTATTAACAGGTATCCCTGCGTTAGATGCAACAAACAGTTGTTACAACACTGGTGTTTTGTTTCACACACCTGATATTTATTACATTCATCAATCTGAGATACTACTAAACAAAATAAAGCTGTATGTTCACAAAGCTATTGCTAGATCATAAGTAGACATGAGATGTATGTACCACAAGGTCTACAACATAAGTGTTTTAATTTTATGTTTGTAGTATTGTGGTGTTATTTACTGCCAAGCGACCAGACCGGACATTCTTGTCAGCCATAAATGTTGTAGAGACACTGAACTCCAAATTTGGCTCCAGTAGTACAGTATCTGATGTTGAAGTATTATTGGTGGACACTTACAGTAAGTTTAATGTTACATATCAAAAGTGAGTTTATTTGAGAACTCATACGTATTCAATACAATACATATAAAATAAATATTAAACTCCTTTTTATTTAAAATGTTGGCAGTTTGTGAAAACAAATGTTCCAATCACGGGAAATGTCATTCTGGTTCAAAGCAATGTCAGTGTGATGTATTTTGGATGCAAGATTTTCTCCGGGTTTATTTTGGTGATGGAAAGCGGAATTGTGGTAGGTTCTTTTTGCCATACAGAAATTACATTTGTATTCCTAGTAATTTTATAATGACAAATAAATGTAACTTATTTATTTTTGTGTGGAATGAAACATAACAACACAAGTGTTATGTTTCATGCACCTTGTTGATGGCTTACTTTATGGTATTTTAAAAAGAGAATGTAATTTTGTTTAGTCTTGTATAAAACCTTGTTGTTGTGTTACTTGTGTATGGCTCAACTAACACAGTGAATACAGTTGTTTGAATATAGTAGCTTCGCAATCTTCTCGTTTGTGGAGGACACCCAAGTTCTGCTAAACATTAATAAACCACAAAAGTTTATTGTCAACAGATTGGAGCATTCTATACGTGGTTATTGTGATCTTAATCATCATTATTGGAGTGTGTCTTCTTTTATATTTTATTACATGCTTCTTTATAAGGTAAAATATGCAATAATTTCTTGATTGTTTTAGACTTAAACATACATTACTCTTCGGTGGGGTACATAACATATTTTTTGGTGTCAGAGTAACGAAAATATAACCTCTTAAAAAATAATTTTCGCCCTAAGTATTTATGAACAAAATTTTAAATTAAGTTACAGGATTTGTGCGATTATTATTCACAATTTGGATCTACTAATTAATACAACTTGTTCAATTTTTAGAAGGCGAAAACAAAATCGGGTTTCAAAAAAGAAAAATTACATTTTACTAGAGAACGGAAAATCTTCCTCAAAAAACAATTCAAATGGATACAAACGTAAAAGTATGTTTACCCTGTTGGATTTGTAAAATAGTTAGACTTACCTTATTCTTGGCAGATGGTTACAAGAAAACAGGAAGAAATAAAACTACAAGCTTAATGAGAAGTATGACCTCATCATCCAATGAGGACCAAACAGTTTTTGAAAAACGTAAATTAATCAACAAACCCAAGGGACGACGATTAAAAAATTCAAATCATAAAATGAATCAAGTCAAAGAACGAAAAACTTTAGTAGAGCTTCAAGATGAGTTGTTAGATAAAGATAACTCTGATAATTCATTTGATGGATTTGGTTTAGATGGAGATCACCAAATGACTTTAGATCAAAACGATTTTGCCAAAGAGATTTTATAAAAATGACTTACTTTATTATTAACAAAGTTTTATTTCACATATTTATATTAATATTATTGTTTTGTGTTGTATATAATAATAATAATGCTGTGATATACTTTTATGTGCAACTGAAAAAATGTCCATGCTAAAAATGTATACTATTTCACTTGTTTCAGGATTTGTTTTCAAATAATTCTCACCGAAGTTTTATTCAACTTTTGTTTTGCTACAAAATTGCCCTTGTTTTTTGTTTGTTTTTGTGTCGTAGAGATTGAAAGGGCAATTTTAAATGCGATAAAACAAAGAATATTTATGTACTGTTTAAATCAATACATTTTATTTGAAGTTGTGCAGGTGCATTATATGCAAGTCCGAGTTTTCGTAAAAAAACGCTGAAGTAACAATTATCGGCCGCGCAACAATGCATGTGATTTTCATTAGGAAAAGTGCAGGGCATCTAGTTTCTAAAGCAATAAATAAAGCTACTTCTTGAAAATATAGGTGTTATAATTTTATGTAAATTATAATAAAAATATTTTAAAAAATACACTATGTTATTATTTTTCGATTGGACAATAGTACATACTAGATTATGCCAGCTTGAGATTTTCAACACAAACGACCGGTCTTATAAACGAAATCCTACATCACGAAAACATATAAATCAAACATTCAAATAGAAAAAAGCTGGAAATAATCTAACGCACAAAAACGTGATCAGTATGAAATTGTTGCAACTCGACGCTAAAGTGACGTCACATTACCCAATCCTAATACTTCCCATTAATCAACTTATAATACCCGCGTGGCCCATCATTAGAGCTATGCGCTCTAGTTCACTTTCTACTGACTTTTACTACTATTCGGTTACTAAAGACCACCGAAACCCGCGGTTTATTAATTGTTTTTGATTTGTTAGTAAAGCTTATTATACCGTGATTGTATAAGGGAGTAATTACGTTTGTGCTTATTATGTTACGTGTCCATTTGTTAGAGCTGAGCTCTCTTGTTCGTCGAACAGTTGTTCTTGTTGACACCAGAGTCGTAAAAACACCGAGTAGTCCAACTGCCGTCTGTGTGTGTTCAAAATAGAGCAAAAGCGGTGACTTTCGCAATGAATTTAAACGAACTTGTTGAGTTTTATTTGCGATTTCCTTTTGTGGAAAGGCGTAAAACAGTTTCTATTTACATTACCAAACATTTCTTTGAAAAAACATATAAATTTACCCCCATTAAATGACTAAAATGTCACAAATCAACCGCTTCTAATTCCATTTTTTGACTTTTTTTGATACAGAAAACAAATAACACTTGTTTTTTACACTTTTTAACCTTTAAATTTGTTTTTGGACACAATTTTTTCTCTAATTTACCGAAAAACATGCATTTTCCCTATACCTACTGTGTTATTTTGGACCCAAATTGCCGTTCAATTTGTGTTTTACGTAACAATGGGTTGGACTACTCGGTATTTCTATGGCTCTGGTTGACACTTAGGTCGTTATATGAATTTCATTTTTGAACTGTGTATACATAATAATCGATTGCCAGCTCGCGCTGAAACAAGTAAAACACAATTTTCAGTCACACGATCTATCGAAACAACGGGTATATTGATGCCTCAGAATTTGAAAGAACGCGTCTTAGTGAGATAAGGAATTCAATGCACGCTACTAATATACCCCTTTGTATACGTTACATTCACCCATTTATATAAAGATTTATGAACTATAACCAACTTATGTCAACTAAGTTACATTAGGTTGGTCGAAAATATTTTGCACTTTAATAAAAAAGTCAAATGTAGTAAAGTGGGGGAAGATGGGAAACTTAAGCCCGTATTACCCAATATTTTCAAAATTAAAATACATTACGGGTTTTGGGTGACACCACTAATTAGTACTATCATTTCTTTATTTATTGACAACAATTCAAAAATATATTAAAACACACGAGGAATTATTTAGCGATCCGCACAACAGGTGAAATTTTACAAATTCGAAAACACACAGGATAAGACCAGACAGTTAAAAATCCTTGTCAATTTTGACTAACAAGTGAATTTATTATTAGGAATACGCGTAAATACCACAAAATGTTACTGTACGCTTTAAAAATCAAGTTTAAACATTCTTTTGCTTGTCCTACTGCTATAGTTTTTTACATGTTACCCACATTACACTATTGTATGAAAAATAGGTATTGTTTGAACGATAATGGGTAAAATTCGAACATCATTTGATAAATATATATCCTACAAATGTCTGCATATCAACTTGTAATAACAAAACATTGATAAAATAAACTAATGATACAGTTTAGGCTACATTTAAGTTGGGTATTGCTACACTGTTTTTTCGAACAAGCCACTTCTTTAATAAATCAGTATTTTATATTTGAATAGTGCCTGAGGTATAAATTATTAAATTTAAAGCAAACCGTTCAAAGTTTAGCAATAAAAGTAAAAAAAGGCAAAACCAGAGTCATAAAAGCACCTATATATTTCTATAGCTCTGGGCGAAACGCGCAATTATAGTTTAATAAAGAAGAAGTCGTTATATTAAACTATGGCGTAATAATCAAATTTTTAAAGTGATTTATCTGGACTTGGGTATAGTAATAAAATAACTCACGTACCCAAAATGAACATAGACATCATCTCATTTACATAAACTTGGTTTTGAATTGTCGTCTGTCACCAACGCGGGAACAAACGAGGTTATTTTGCAGTTTAGTTTTGCATTAAAACTGTATAAATTATGCCGTGAATATTGTGTTTTGTTAACAAAGAATATCCAAAGTAAAGTTTGTACAGTTGCCTTAAATTAGTTATACATGCTTGTATATCGGTAAGTCATATCTAACTTATTAAATATTACTTTGATCAGATGAAAAGCAAATTTTATTAAAGCATGGATGAAACTGGCGAAAGTGGTTTTAGGCCGTATGCAATTATATATATGGTCGTAGTCACTTTATTTTTGTACTTTATATCATCTTATATTGCGTATAGAAGAGACAGCAAAGAACTAAAACAGGTATATATAGGTCTGCTACTTTTTAGATGCCAGTCCAGCTTCAGATTCTTTTATTTATTTATTTTTATTTTAAAATTTTTTTTGTATATGTATGTATATATACTTTTTTTAATGACACATGTAAGGGAATAAAGTCATGTGTGCAAAAAAAATGGCGGGACAATGGCAGCCAATATAACATGTGTGTTCTGTTTCATGTCCGCAAGTTACCGCACAATATAATATACTCAACTTTTTTTATTTTAGTGCAAAATCTTTTATTTGGAACAACCAAAATCAACCGGCATTGCTTACTGCTTTTCTTTTACCGTCAATAAAAGATTTTGTGATGACAAGGAACAAGACCTGGTTTTTCGATTGGGCGGGGCTAAAAATAACGGACCATTATTACACTTCAGGGATTTTGACAATAATCTTTTTCAGTAAGAAAAATTGTTGTGCACCCTTTTAGGTCTGCAATGAACGACCCATAGATTTTTTGATTGTTTAGTGGTTTCTGAAGAACTTGTTTGTTTTAAACAATATCTTAACACTTAACATAACAATTTTTTCAACAACCTTTGTATGAAATTCCCCAACATTTTATGCTTTATATTTAGTTTACCGTGTTTGCTTAATTGGTGGCAGATGAATTTTGAACCGATTATATTATTTGTGTGTTACCATTAAAAGTATATGTTCAGTAAAAAGTATATTTGTGTTAAAAACTGTTCTATTGCCACAATAGGATGAAAACTACTGATCCAAGTAGACTATTATGTAAGTTTAGTATGTCAAATACTGTAACGAATGTAATAGATATAATAGATATATATTATATACACTTTAAGATTTAAAAACCATAAACAACAGAACCAACATTATGTTATAGATCTGGTCAAGTGGTAAACATTGGATTTTATCTACCTGTGGACATTGGTGATTTGGAAAACATTGAGATTGCTTGTGTTAATAATAATAATTCAAATGATGATGGCAACGATTTGCTTTCCATATCACATATTGCGGTTCGAAAATTCCAAAAGTATGTTATGTTTAGGCCTATTCCATTTTTACTATGTAAGTTATTTGTTCACTGCTCATAGCTCATTAAAACTGTGCTTAGAATAAACTGTGATGATTCTGCAGCACTAGATTTTATGCCAAAGCATATTAGAACATGGCAACAAGATTTCACAGGTAAGTCAATGATTTATATTATGTATGCCTATGTATTTGTTTGTTTTTCTGTTTAACTGTTTGTTCTATTTTTGCAATGTATTTATAATAAATTAGCCTTAATGTTTTTAAAAGATGTTTGGAAACTTTGTAGAGAATAATTTATGTTTTGGTAATGACCAGTTGGTGTAAATTGTATATAAAAGTCAAAAGTGCATTTGATACAGAGAGCAGTGGTTAAGAATCAGTAAGTAGGTAGTTAATTTTTTAAAAACAGAATGACTAATTTAACAGAACAATAAAAATTTGCCACAGGTGCTAAATCCAAGCATTGTGAAAAGGCCATTCTACAAGCTGGCCAGACAAAATCTTTTTATTTGGAAGAAATTCAACAGTAACTATAGTATTATGCAGATAGAGAACATAAGATAAGCTAGACTCGCTAGAGTTTTACCAACAGCAAGTCTTGCTGAGCAAGATAGTGTACAATGCTCATGATGGTTATTGGTTATAATTTCTATTTTTAATAACATTTTGCTTACAGAATTTTTTCGGTGTACTAGTACAGTGACATTTTGATTTGTGTGGTTGCCTGTAGCTTAGATAATACTATGCTGATAGTGTTCTGTCGTACTTATCTATGAATGAGAGCAAATTTTTAATGTTTAGATAAATGGGACAAGATTTGCCGTTCTTTTTACTAAGGCGATGCTGTTTCCTCAAAAATGAGATTTCGTTTTAAAGGCCACTTCTATGGATTGCACTTACCAGTTATGATAATCATTGTACAGTTAATTTACAAATTTAGATTTGGTCAAGATTCATTAGTCAAGTTCATGTGGCAGCACTACTTATTTTCCATGTCTACAAAATGGCATCAAGTTTGGAGCGAATATTCTTGTTTGGATTATATGCTGGTGATGTGTCTTGATGTTTTGGCAATCACAGCAATTATATCAACTTACTATGCATATGGTATATCATTTAGTTTATGCTGTTTGGTTTACATATTTGTAAATATACATATTGTTACGGCGTCATGGCACTGGTTAGCGTGCCTGCCCTTAACTCAGAGTTTATGAATTCAAGGCAGCAAAATTTGTTTTGAAATATTTACTGGTTAAGAACCATAAGTCTAAAGTGTCAGGCATACAAAAAACAATCACCAATAAAGTTAGATAAAGTAGGGTGGGGGAAGATGGGACTCTTAAAAAAAATTATACAAATTCTTAAACACACAGGATAAGATGGGACAGTTTAAAATCATTGTTAATTTTGAATATTAAGTGTATTTGTAAATAGGAATATACGTAAATAACACAAAGTAATACTGTACGCTTTGAAAATTAAGTCTAAACATTCTTTTTCTTGCTCTACTCCTATAGTTTTCAACATGTTACCTATACCTTATATTATTGCAGAACAATTGGTTTTGTTTGAACGACAATGGGTATTGTTTGAACATCAATGGACAAATATTGTATCCTACAAATGTATATGAACTTGTAATAACAGAAAATTGATTATAACTATTGATAAAGTATTTATTCTTGCTACAAATTGGGTATTACTACTCTTTTTGGCACAAGCCACTTCTCATAAATTATTCCCAAGTGCAAATGACCAAATTTCGAATATATTTTCAAAATATTATCTTTTTATTATATCAGTATCTTATAGTTGAATAACCCCTGGGGTATAAATTACTTAATTAACAGCAAACCTTTCAAAGTTTGGCAATGAAAACATACAAAACTACAACGTGGGGGAAGATGGAACCCTAAATTGAAATATATTTACATTAGCAGTATTCTGCAACTTGTAGTTTACCTACCGAATTTAACAGGCTGTGCTATTTTCTTTGCCATGTAAACTTCACATATATAACGTTAAACCGATATTTTTTTGTTATTTTTATCTCAAATTAAAGTCATATTGACCCCTGCCTGTTTTCTTCATGCATATATCTCAGTGTTTTTTTACAAAACTAAAACTGGTTTTATGAGACAAAATCAAACTGTACAAAATATTCAAGGTTGTTTTATGAAGCTATGAAACTGGTTTAATGGTTCGCACACGCAAACTAAAAAAAATCCTTGGCTTTACTATGATTTAGCAAGCATTAAAAAATAGCACCTTACTATTTCGCATTTTTTTACCTGTTTTAAAGTATACTATTTCTATTTTACATATTTTTTTTAATATTTAAAAACAGTAATCAGCTTTGACGGGAGTTTTATAAAGTCGTGATAATACTGTCAAATAATTCTGTAACCTTATTTTCCTGATTATCATTAAATAAGGGTCCGTAAAAAAAATTAAAAAAAGTCTTGTCTGACAAAGTGTCCCATCTTCCCCCACCCCACTATATATTGTAACTCCTAAGCTGACATGAGATTTATGAAACATATAATGACAATGCAAGTTACATTCATCATTATTCAGGTCAACAAGCTTGCAGTTTCAACATCAACATGAACGATGTTTCTTCATATGAACGAACTACTAATTGGTTGGATGAAAACTGGACATGTTTGGTCTCCATATCATGGATGTCGTTAACGTGTTCATTGTCTATTATTCCCTTGTCAATGATATGGTGGAGGTAAATTAAGCTTGTCAGGATAATACTTAATTTTTTCAGAGGTAATGATATTATTTATTATATCTTTAAAAATTGCTAAATAAATTACCAAAATGTAATCACACTGAAAAACGTTTCCAACATATAGCTTAGCAACTTTGTTATGTTTATATGAATTACAATGAATACAGTCCTAATAGCACTGTGATTATTGGTTTATAGTGGCTTAAGAACGAAATTTACGTTTTTATGGTACCACTGCTAAACTGCCAAATGAATAAATATTGCTCTGAAGATAATAATAAGTGTCACTTGTTTTTATCTTGGTTCAATACACATTTTGATTAATTTACACTTCATGAGACCAGGAGTTAAGTATGCAAATTTATGTTTTCTTGCATTGTAGATTATTTCAGTTCATTGGTGGCAAAGGTTTCACAGACAATCTCCTAAAATCCTACTTGGAGAAATGTAATGATTACGAAAATAACAAAACTGATTTTTTAATTCTACGAACACTTGAAAGCAAAAGCGTATATGAAGGTTTGAATAAATTTGCTTCAACAGGATATTGTTAGTTTAGTTATAAAGTCTACAGATGAAACAAAGTTATATTAATGTTTTGTTTTGTTGATGTTTATATTTAATTAAGGTTTACTTAAAAGCCACAGT
The DNA here is from genome assembly GCF_009617815.1 of Ciona robusta. NCBI lineage: Eukaryota > Metazoa > Chordata > Ascidiacea > Phlebobranchia > Cionidae > Ciona > Ciona robusta. Next base: position 619,187 of record NC_143236.1, read on the forward strand.
TGGTAAAATCTACATGTGCTATTGTCATCTTGTTTTACAATGTATGTTTCAATGTTTGTTATTTTATACCCACATAGACACTCATTCTGACCCTGCATATAAATGCTTGTCAATTGTCACACGGTGTATCTTGTATTTACGTAAATGTTAGTTTTCTTGTGTAAATTACATTCGTGAGATTTTTTCAGCAATTCAGAGAATTCATTTCCATGGCAGATACTTGCATGACAACAAAACGATTGCTTAGAGAGGAACCGGTGATAACAAACTGTTCCACAGACGATATTTCCCTGCATAACCTTGCGTATGTAAGAACCAAAATGGGGCAAACTGTACTGCAAGGTAATATGTTAAATTAAGTTTAAACTCTCTGTTAAAACCAATCTTTAAGGTGATGAACCTGACCGAAAAATTGTCAAGAGAAGTAACTATGTAAGCGCGGGTGGAAAACCAAATATAATGTCTGGATCAAAGTTTGGTATGGATGGAACTGTTTCTACAAATTCTTCGCAATACTCTGAAAGATTAGTTCAACAAGTAAGCATGAACTGGGCCAAGGGACGTGAGCCAGATGTGACTCTTTTGATGACGGCATTTTGCTCTTAAAGCTAAGACATTTCTTGAACTGGTTTACTAAAGTAGTACTTTGAATTAAGGGAGGGGTGTTATGGGTAAGAAAAAGTTTTAACACAATATGTTTAAAGGTTAAATAATAAAATGTGTATAAAAAGCATGGAATATTTTTCAAATTATTTTATTTTTAGAAAAATGCCACAATATATGATTGTTCAGTTGTAGCAGAATGCTTTGACTTTAAGAAAGATTCAGAAGTTAATGATGGATATGGCGGTTCATTTAATGATTGCAAATGTTGCTTAAAAAAGTGTCGTAAAGAAGCTGAGATGTCTCCTAAAACATGTAAAAAAGTGTTCATAGTTAAACCTGTTATAATAATAATTTTTATACTTAATAGATTTGAATAATAGGACCATAGGGGATGTTGAACAGATTGTATTGAAACCGACATATTTGGAAACTTTTTTAACAAAAACTCCCGAAAGTAATATCCAAGTAAGTTGGACGTTAGTATCATTCGGTATGAAAGAGATTTCTAAAGTCCGACAATGCTGCGCAAGAATGTGCTGCCAAACTATAAACTGTACAAAATGTGTATAATCTCATAAATAATTGTTACAAAGCTTTGTAACTGAATGTATTTATTAAGCTTAACCATATCCACTGGTGGTCTGTGTTCTAAAGATGGTTGAACAAAAATGTTTAAAGTCGTATGTAAGGAGAGTATAAGAGAAATGGAATAATTGGAAAGTTTAATAACCCAAAATTTCGACATTAAAACCAAGTTTCTAAAAAAGATGTTATAATAAGAAGTTAAATTATTTTTAGATAAATAATGAAACCAAGATCTCACTTACTGATCCATGGCCAGGTAAATTTGTTTAGTGGTATTTTACAATTTCCAAGAAATACTTTTTTTTATTTAAGTATTTATATTCGTTCAATAATATTTTGCATTTTTCTTTTATGTAAGTATTAATGTTAATAATGTAAACCATTTTTTAATTTCTTTTTTATTAAATAGATTATGATTCTGTGTCAATCCCTATCATGGTCCCCAAACCTGGAATTAAAAGAAAGATTCAAGTTAAAATCCTTTCATTTTTCTTTTTATTGGCTGTACAATTTGGTGAAATTATAACTGTAACTGCGCTGGAAAACGAAGCAAATCTATTTTTTCATCCAACTGAAATGCAAAGGTAAACCTAACAGTTAAACCTAGAGCATTTTTACCTGATATTTTTTTCTGGCATATTTTTCAATTTACAAAAAAATTATTCAGGGAAGCTGGGATTCAAAACCGCACAAATGGTGCGCTGCTTTCTTGTGTGTTGGCCTATATATTTTACTTGGCAATTACTTTACAAGTACTCGCACTAATAACCACTCTACTGAAACTTGTGGTTGAAAAAAGAAACAAATAAACCACAACTTGAAGTAACAGAAAGTGTTGTAATTAGATTAATTTCTGGACTTGAGTATGTGGATTAGGTAGTTGAAGACATCATTATAGTATTTCCAGTTGAAATTTGTTGCAGATATTTCATTCATCACCTTTTTACTTGCCATTGTTGTATAGTAGACTGGGAGAAGATGGGACACATTTTTATTCTATTTTTCTCGTCCCATTTAGTAGTAACAATTTATTGTTCCATATGGCGGTAAACAAAGAACATTCAATAAATTATGAAACCGTATCTTTACGACTACCATATACCGTTGTTAATTGTTTAAAACACGATGAGGATATTTAGATAATGTGTGCTAAAGGTGTCCCATTCTCCACCACCCTAATGAAATATGATACAAAATTCAGGTTAATTTACACTGCTCTTCATCTTATGGTGTAGGGTGGGGGGAGATGGAAGAACTTTATTACATAATATCGAAACATTCTGATCGTGTTTTAAACAATTAACAATGGTCTACGATAGGCATGAGGATACAAGTGACATTTATTAACTTTTACGAGGTGGTAGGTGCAAAACAGTAATAGTGTATTAATGTATTGCATGCGAATGATCTCACAAATGATTTATCCAACAAGTATATATGACAAATCTTTAATACATTTTATAAGGTTAGCAAACCTTATTTTTGAAACATAATGGTAGTCTTCCATTATTAAGTATTACACCTAAGTGCAGGCCTACAGCTGCTAATTTTGACATCCAAATAGTGGCTACTCAGTTAAAGCAGTTACCTTTAAGTGCTTTCTTATACACATCATATCAGCGTTACATAATTATAACCAGAAAATAATATTCAACAAAAAAATAACCACACGAACCTGTAGGTTCTTGTTCAATACCTTCATGTAAAATTTTCAGGTTTAAAACAGAAAGTTTCTTTTCACATACTATTAAGTTGACCACCTTAAAAAGGCTAGGTTAACCAGCGTGTAGCATTTTTATCCAGTGATGCATTAATACAGAGGTTTATCTACAGTGACAGGTAAAGCTGTAATTGTAATAAAAACTTTTTTGAAAGTATTTTTACTTTATTTTGCCGATCCAATATTTTTACTGCTTATACTCTCTACATAAAGGTTCATATCGTTGTACTGTGATAACAAACCAAGCTTATCTTTCACACATTAAGACGAGGAAGAAGTGCTTGTATCTTCAAAGCAGTCATCTTCATCGTCGATATAATGCCCCAATCTAAATATTTATCAGAAATTTCTGTACTGTGAAGAATCCTCTGTGACATAAAAAGTTTTGGTTTAGTGGTTTGTGAAGGCAAATAATGCCTATCTAGTCACCAATGGCGACTGAAACCGCTTTGTCGGTAACTTCTGGTTGATTTGTTTGAGCTTAGAAAATGTTGTGGTAAAATAAACGGTACACATTGGGTAAAAAGGTTAATTAAAAGTATGCTTTTTAGTTTAATACGTGCTTACTCACTAAAGCTTTGCTCTCTTATATGTAGAAACCTTTGTGCTTCTATTCCTTATTATGCGGTATTCCCCTGTGACCAGTTCAACGCGTTTGATTTTTAAAGGGCCTATCTTCAAAGTTTTCTTCTTTAAATTAATCACATTTTGTGCTTTTATAAAAGTTAGTCTCTAATAAGTAGTGGTATCGGTTTAAATCTTATTGGTTGCTTTTTAATCAAGCTATAGTTTTCATTATTTATTATGGCATCGAAGTTGGAAGATTCGACCGTACCATACCTGGATCAGTGTCGCGTTATATGTTTAATGTTTGCCAAACATTCATGCTCGGAGGAAGAAGCAACATCGGATATCCAACAATTTCTACAAAACGAAATACAAGCTTTTGAATTTTCCCTAGATCGTAAGTGCAAATAATGTAGTAATTGTAGATTTGGATAATCCTTTAGCTGGTGACCCCAGGTCTCACACATACCCGCTATTTTTATTTGGCAAAACACTTGGGAGTTTGCGTCGAAAATTAACTTTAAAAATGCATGAAAACATAAATCTTAACTGTAGCCCAATGATTAGAGCTTTTAAGCAGATGACAGTGGGTTCAAGGCTCGATGTTGTCACAATTGTGTATATACTGTATATGTCCTTGGGCAAGGGACTGTACAGTCATTTTAAGATCATTTCTATACAAGTTACATATGTGGTAATCAGGGCTGGAGTATGTTAATGTAACTCATTCTGTAATAAACATTGATACTGTGTTGTCTGTATAGCAAAACAAGCTGCGTAGCGATGATTTAATTCTTAATGAAGAAAACCAAAGTTATATTTAACTTTGGTAAAACACAAAGTTAGTATAGACCAACTTAGGAAACCGATTGTAAAACAACGAGTCTTGTTATCCATTGTCTCGCGTCTATGATGTCATAGTCGCCACCATTACGGAGCCCACGGCATAGCATTTTATCATTGCTGGGTGCTGTTTTTCGTTTAAATATTGCGATTTTTTTAAAACCAAGCACTTCTGTGCGTAAAAATGGCTTTCTACTAATGTTATATCTTATCACAATAATAAACCTCGCAAAAATAATCAACTTTTATTGAACACTCAATCGATTAAAGAGTAAGAAAACAGAAAATATCAAGTTTACTAACCAAAAACATAAAAGAACATGTTTAAAATATAAAAATACAAACAAAAATGCATAACATTACCATAAACTGGTGTATCTAGCTGCAGTTGTGCATGTAAATTGCCGTGATTTTACTTTTTGGCTCACAAACTTAACACGTATATCCGGCAACGAAACTTAAGGTATCTTTGTAAAATTTGCCTAATATCGAAGTGACATTGAGGAAAACAATACTGAGTTACTATTTTTGGTCCTCTGCTTGAATTAGTAAGCTACCTTTTCTGCGTTCCGGGTCTTTATGAAATCGGAAAACGCTTTATAAATGTAGTAAAGAATGGCTCTGTAGATTTGTAGGTATGATCATATACTATTATGTAAACTAAGCTGATTGCTGCTAGTCTTAATCGCCAACGTAAAGTACCCTGTTAAACCACACTGTACGCCGAAAATCAGTCAAAATATTAATTTACTCCACTTTAATTCCTAGATTTAATATTATATAACAAGATTTATATTAGAAATTATATTTTAAATGTTAAAACAACCGCTATACATGTTTTCTAGCTTTGTATCACAAACAAGAACTAAATGAACACATGCCGACCATGCATTTGTATAGGCGATTCAGGCCCTGTGGGCTTCGTAATGGACACGAGCGCCGTTCTCTAACTTAGTCTATACTAACTTTGGTAAAACATACTTCCATCAGATTTTTTATGTGCCTCTGAAAAATTGAGAAATCTCGCATTGTGTGAAAAGGAAAATGATGTGAAGGTAAAAAGATCTGTAGATATTATAATGAGCAGGTAATTTTGTTTTGTTGTGTTTTGGTAAATAGTGGTTTTACTAACTGTATTGCTTGGTCTATTCATATTAATTAGAAGATATTATCTAGCTGGATAAGTAATTAGAACAAGTTCTAATGGGTGAAGTAGCGATAACAGATGATACTCTAATTAAATAAGGACATCAACAGCAAAATGATGTTTACCGATACTTCGATACACTAAACTATTTAGCTTGGTTGACGTTTAATCATTTTAATGTCTGCTTGTTTGGGTGTGTAATTTACAGCATAACTACCTCTTTGGCAGAAAAATGTTGAATCTAATTCTAGTTAAACGATCCATTGGTAATTAAGGCAAAAGGCAGACAATTGGTATTGTTTTATTACACAAGATGTCATTGTCACTGCTTAGAGTATGATGTAATCAACCTAATAATGACCCTCAGCCACACCAATCTATTTCATAAAATTAAATTTCAAAATGTTTTGTAAAGAAACCTAGATCAGAAAGTTTATGACGATGAAGCAGTTTCTTTGGTTGGTGGAGATGAAGTAAACTCATGGCAACAGGTGTGAAATGGTTTTATTTTTGCTTTTCTTTAAGAGATTTATTTTTACCCAGACCATTTTGTAAAATACCTTAAACGAACAAAGCGTACTTGTTCCTAAACTTTTAGTTGTATGAAATATAAATATAAATACTATACTTTTTTATATTTTAGTGCCATGAAATATTAGTTAGTAAGCCTGAGCTGCCTATAACCTCTAAACCTTATGGGTTCAAGGCTCTCTGCTCCAAGATGGTGGGCGAATGTGTCTTGACCAAGACACTCAATGACAATTTTTTATTTTAAACTTTGAACTGCATGTCTAAGCTATAATTTAAAGTTTTTGTTTTTAATATTTTGCTAGGTTGCTATGTTGCTTCAGTTGATGTTTGACGTAATTAAGTCTCATCAATACACTTGTATGGAAGAGATTGTTGACATGAGTGCCAGGTGCTTGCGTAATCTTTCAAAGGATTTTATTTTAATAAATGGTTGGGTAAGTTATTATTATTTTAGCATTAAACAAGAGAGCATAGCAATCATAAATTGCATGTTGTAGACATTTTATATATTTTTTTTGCAGCATATTTTTAATCTCCGCAATTAAAACTTTAATTGGGCAACCAACAAAGCAGCAAGTATATAACTTTAGTAAAAGGAACCATTTTTTAGGTGTTACCATTATGTGCGATACTATACTGTAATTACTATAAAATGTTAGCGATTTTTTCAAGCCATCCATTGGAGCTAATATTCTAAATAAATAATATATAAAACTGTGCATCTTATTATTAGGTACCCACTGATCGTTCAACACATTTAACATCAGAGATATCTTCTAGTATTGTCATAGTTCCTTCAGGGGTAAGATTGATCTTTTTTTATTATACAACTTTCACCACTTTGTGTTTGCTTAGGAGCCTAACATGGGTAGGCAGAATGCAGGGTATGTATGGATGGCCTGGAATAATTATGAAACTCAATGTAAATTGTAGGGATACACTGTCTTAGTAACATGTTAATTGGCATTGTTGCATTAATTAAAAATACAAGCAAGAATATAGTCTAATGAGCACCCTGATTTTCCTAAAGGTTGGCGCCTATGACGTCTTGTAAATATTTATCACAAACTGAATAGATTAGGCTCTGTCTAACAATATAAACACAACTGTAAATTGCCAACCGTTGGCAGTAGTTTTTATCATTTAAATTTAACATCAAGTTAATGTGAAAGTTTTCTGAAATTTCTGAAAATTCTTTTTCAGATAGAAGAAGAAATTCATCAATTAGGTAAGAAACTAAGAACCTGCTTAAACCTACTGTCGACCATTTTCAGATTGTTTGCTATAATTATGAAAATCATATTACCTATTACTTTTGTGTTGTATCAATTTGTATGTATTATAAAAGTTGACTAAATCCTGTTGGCTGTTACATCATATATCAGTACACAGTCACAAAATCACAATTTAATTTATAAATGTTTAATTTCGGATAATGTTTTATCAAAACCTAGGTTGGAAAATATGATTCCTCCAAATTCTTGCTCTAATGAAAATTAAATAGGTGATAGGTGTAACATTTTCTTAAATAGGGCATTTTTAAAACACACTCTCATTGTTGTCAAACATAGGGAACCTCAATAATAATGTGGTGAACGCAAAATATACTTTGGCTCTGCTTGTTACAGAGCTAAAAGAAGGAAAAAGAGTAGGTCAGGTAAAAACTGGGGTTCTAAAAGTTACCCCCATCCTAAAAATTTGTTAATGTTCCACCCCAGGCACCCAATGTTATACTACTTCTATAGTTAGCTAGTTCATGTACATGTAATTGTATTACTACCGCAGCGGTTATAAGCAATTTTATCTTTAGCCAAAGATGATGAATATGAAAGTTATGATTCTGCAACTCCACCAGAAATATTGGAAAAGCCTCCCATGACAGCATCATTGATTGACATGCTTGGTGGGGGGGATGCTAATGTTCAAAACCTTAGATTAGAACAAGGTAACCATCAGCATCCTTAATACTGATAAATTAGAGATGGGCCGAATCGAATCCGGATCCGAATATTCGGCGTTGTTCGATCCATTTTTTGGTATTTGATCGAATCCGAATATGCGTGGTCGAATCCGAATACTTTCTATCGCCCATGAAATGTCACACGGACACTACTAAATGCGCCAAAACAGTAATTTCGTGGCCGAATGAATATAAAAATTCTTGATTTTACAACCAACAATCACGCGGGTTTCACATTGTTTGTAACGTAACTCACTTCAAATAAATTTCATTCGTTAGGAATTTACTCTAGGAAAGTAACGAATCGCAGTGCCTGCGAACTACTTAATGGCCTATTTATTTATAACTTAATGGGTTTTCGCGTTTGATCTGGTAAATAAAAGTGAAAAATTGTAAAACGATCTTTTATTTTAATATTGCAAAATCTTCTGTAACAGTTATAAATAAATGCTGTTTAATTTTTTTTTACATTAATTTTACATCTGTAACACTGTAATTCACAGAACTCGTAGTCTTTGCGGCTTCTTTGATCGTGAACCACGTGTCCGTTTGATCAGAAACCACATGTTTTGTGTTATTTTGATTAACGGCTCCGTCCGACTAAAACCGAACGTGTTCGCGGGCGCCTTTTCTCCTTAATGACGTCATTAGCTTTCGGACTCCGACTATTCTTTATAGCCGCACTCGCAGAACGTTAGCTTTATCAATGTCTGATTCCAGAGATTTAAAAGTTAACGAAACCATCACGATTTATACATTTTACATGCCTGGCTGCAGGTATAGTATCAAAAAACGAAATGTGAATTAAATTCGACCGTATTTATAACTAGATCTACTTGTCAATACAACGTTTTAATCTGTCAAATTTATAATTCTGGATCCTATAATAAACCTTTGATGGCATGTGGCCAATAGCGGTGCACCACCTTTTATCCGCAGTCGGCCAGCGTTGATTGACAGGTTTTTAATTAATTCCTCGGTGCGCAGATGATGCTACGATAGAACGTTACCAATAGGAACTAGATGGATATGCAGCGGGTATACAATTTCATTTGTTTCACCACAGTGAATTAGGTTAAATGACGTCACCGAATATAGTTTTGATCTCAGCCCATCCCCCTAACTCATATAACTTTTAAGTTATAGTCTTGACTCAGATGAGTTATCAGCATTCCAGTGACTTTATTTTCGCGAAATTGTGAAACAGGTTTTGAAGGAAATTTGGTGAAATTTTGGGCTTGGGGCAGGCAGGGTAAAGCTAGGTTATTTGTGCAATATACAATATTTTAGGTGAAATAATTAGAAACCTATATTTTAATCTGTAAACAACTTGTCATGTGTGCTAATAGGCTTCTGTCAAGTATGAATATCATTTATAAATCAATGTTAATCTTTGCAGCAAACGATGGTAATGGATTTGAAATGGTTGCTTCTGTAGCTTCACAAGATGCTCCCAGTGAGCCACACCAAACAGTTGATCATTCTATAAAAGATAACGTTGAACAGATTTCTTCTGATAGTAATATTGGAAATTTTATTCCCCATATTTCAATTGGAGTTGCTGCTGCAGCTGCTTGCATTGGGTTTATTTTGTTGAAGAAAAGTTCTTAGTCTCCCAATGTGGTGTATGAGACAGGAGAGTGCAATGCTATGTTATGTAGAAGTTTGCCAGTACACATTATTTATGTTTATGTTGCAAAGAAATCTTAATCGTGATCAACTGTGATTGCCACTATGTTGCTTTAATCAATTTATTTTGTATGTTAGATATCCTTTAACTGTATTTGTGGGGAGCAGGTATCTGTTAAGCGAATCAAATATAAGCAATAAAGGATGGCAGAACGGGAATTTGGGTATTAATGGAGATTAATTTTAATTGGAGATGTTTTTTTAATGTATGTGCAATTAGAGCAGAGCTTCTTAAACTGCGGCCTGTAGATATCTTTTTGAATGAGGGTGATAATAACTATAACAAGAGAGCATAGCTCCAATGACCGAGCACGTATTAAACTTAATAGCATATTGTTAACCCTTTTACTACAACGGTCGACCTGTTGAGTGATTGGTGAAAAAGGTATACGTAAATACGCTTTGTACAACTTCTGTATGTGTTGCTTTGTTAATCTACGCTAGCTAACCTTGTTCGCTGCTAAAAAAACATTTGGTTTGGTTCCCGATGTATGGCAGTTTACTGGACTGGCAAGCGTACAGTAGAGTGGAGGAGGATGAGACACTTAGGCACATATAGCTAAATATTTAGTTAAAACACATGATGATTTTTGGGTAATATCACGAATTAATGCTATCATTCATTTAATAATTGACAGCAGTTTAAAACAAAATATTAAAACACACATAGAGTTATTCAGTGATTCGCACAGCAGGTGAAATTTTGCAAGTTCAAACACACACAGGGAGAGACGGTACAGTTTAAATTCATTGTTAATTTTTTTCAATAATAAGTGAATTTATGTTAAGGAGACACGTAAATAAGACGAAATAATGCTGCACACTTTGGTAAATCAAGTTTGAACATTCTTTTTATTGCCGTGCTGCTATAATACTTAACATGTTACCTACCGTATACAGAGCCATAGAAATACAGAGTAGACCAACCCATTGTTACGTAAAAGACTTGAACGGTAATTTGGGTCCAAAATAACAACAGTAGGTATATAAGAAAATGTATGTTTTTCGGTAAATTACAGAAGAACTTGTGCTTAAAAACAAATTTAAAGGTTAAAAAATGTTAAAAAATGTGTTATTTGTTTTCTGTATCAAAAAAATTAAAAAACAGAACTAGAAGTGGTTAATTTGTGACATTTTAGTCATTTAATGTAGGTAAATTTATATTTTTTTTCCAAAAAATGTTTGGTAAGGTAAATATAGAAGCTGTTTTACGCCTTTCCACAAAAGGTAAACACAAACAAAACCTAACAAGTTCGTTTAAACCCATTGCCAAAGTCACCACTTTTGCTCTATTTTGGCCACACAAAGACGGCAGTTGGACTACTCGGTGTTTATACGACTCCGACCGTATATTATTGTATAAAATGGGTATGAATAAATGAACGTATTTTACTTTATCTTCGCGTGGTCGGGAAACGACAGTCGTTATCACACTGGGCTCAACACCTCGTGCCAGCTTACGAGTAAATGTATGCTACTTTGTAGGTTATTATTTTTTGGGTGGACTTTTTCCTTTTTTATGTAAGGTTGATAATTTGGACAACCCATCAGTGACCACTGGGTTGGAGCAATTGCCGTTAAGTGTCTTGCCTAGGGAAACACACGCCCACAATGGTAGCAGCACCGAGCCTTGAACCCATTACCTCTGGGTTACAGCTACAGACGCGCTAATCACTTTGCCATGGCGCCGGACAAATGTTCGAACATCAATTGATAAATATTTTGTCTTACAAATTCTCCTTATCTTATCTTGTTATTATATCAGTACATTATAGTTAAAACCATTGAGGTATAAATTATGGAATTGAAAGCAAATCTTTTAAAGTTTGACAATAAAAACCTACAAAACTACAATGTGGGAAAGATGGGACACCAAACTGAAAAATGGGACATCAAACCGACGGCGTCTTTACACAGAATGCGTAACGTCCGAAACTTGCGAACCTTCCGTTAACGTAAGGCCATCCGACGCGATTCAACATGTTGGATTTTTACGCACGTATGCATGCGGTTTTGTTTGTGTCAAAACATTTTTCCGTGTTTAGGGGATTGTTTATTAGACAAACTGAAAAGGTCATTGACGAACTGTTTAGGAATTGCTGCGGTTCCCCGCTGTTTGTTGACTGTGTGACCCGATTGAGTGATGTTTTTATTAGTAGTTTTTATTAGGCCTGTGTAATTTTATATAGCCTTTATTGTCTAAGCCAAGGGAGCCTAGAAGATGTGTTCCCTATTGTAGACCTAAAAAGCATATAGTAAAGAAAAACTTATTGAACTGGTCCGTGAAAGACCTGCTTTATATGATCTAATTTATAAAAGGTCCTAAACATTGTGACAACATCTATTTTCAAAATACACGGGATGCTGTCGGCAAAGCATGTGGCATAACAGGTAAACACATCGTTTAAAGATTTTACTGATTTTGTGTAAAGAAAGTTATTTCATAATAGCACATAACACAATCAACTGAACAAATAACATGGGTAGTAGCCTATCTGTTCCCTTTGCAATCGGTGTCGCAGTACTAGATCGTTTGTTAACATGCGTGTGGGGGGCGGCCAATGTTGAAGTTGTTGCTCGCGCTCCGCAGCCTCGCAACGACGCTGTTCCATCATGCGCAACCAAGCGTGAAATCGTGCGATGACGAATTCTGTGTGCAGCGCCCTTTAACGGATGATTTGGAATAAAATTCGAATGCGATATACGCAAGTTAACGCAATACGCATTCTGTGTACAGACACCATTACACTAAAGAAAAGTCTCTTAGCATTAATTGTTCTAATCTCATTGCTAAATGTAAGCATGCTGATATATAGTAGGGTTCCGACTTCCCCCATCCTACTGTATTATTGGTTACAGGAAACGATCAAAGCAGTTACACATTAGCCTAGGCCAGCTGTTATAGTTAGACAACACAACATGCAGTCTTTATGCATTAAGGAAAATTAAATAAAAAATCTAACTTTAAAAGTCTGTGCTCGAAGCACAGTCAATCACTACAACATCCATAGATCAATTGAATGAGGAACAATTTAAAAAAGAAGCTGCTTGAACTAAACTATTTTTGCGGGTGCATTAGCGTTAACTGTGGCATTATGTTCAGTGATCCGAGCACTTCAGTGGTGTGGTGGTTATAGTTTTGCCCCTCTGGCACTTGCATACCCTCCGCTTTGGTTCCTTGATTTCGCCTGTTACAGTTGCCTTAAATTTAAGTTTCGTATGAAATACGTTATAGCCAGTCATGTACAGTACAACTTGAATTTGATAGCTGTTGCCATTTCAGACGAGAAGTGTTGTTACAAAAGATATAGAGCTAGCGGTTAAATCCCATGTTTTCCGTTTGTGTTTTGAACAACTTAATACCCCGAATATTATAATTTCGCGATCGACCGCAAACCTGAACATAATATATACGCATACATCTACATAGGTCAAGAACACTTTATTTTCTTCCATTTTTATGATACAAAATCAAACTGTTCGAAATCTTTAACCTACTTTATTAAACTACCATATTGGATTAGTAATTCAAACTTGCAAACTAGAAAATTTCTGCAGTTTTATATGATTCAAGGAGCATTTAAAATGATCATCTTAATACTATGTCTGTTTCAGCGATTTTAAAATGTTGTATTTGCATAACACCAAACGTTATTACTTAACAACTGTTTTTTTAATTTCGGTAGGTTTACTACGATTTGCGGAATATTTAAAATATATCTTCTATTTTTGCCCCCTCTTACTTATTTGTAGTTTTGTACGGTTTTAAACTGGATTTTTGCGCACAATATTGTTTTGTGTTATTTGGGTGTATTTATGATAAATTCAATTAATAATCAAAATTACCAAGGGTAACTTTTAAACTGTCCCGTCTTACCTGTTGTGAAATAATATAGATAAATTAGTAAAGTGGGGTAAACTGGGACACATTTAGCACATAATATCCAAGCATTCTCATCGTGTTTTAAACAATTAACACCGGTCTATGATAGTCATGGAGGATACGGTTTTAGAATCCTTTGAATGTTCTTTGTTTACTACTAAATGGTTAAGAACATAGAATAAACAAGTGTCCTATCCTCCCCTACCTTACTATATTTGTGGTATCACACACAAATTGTAATAAATTTAGACTTATTCAATATTAGGTAACATGTGCACAAGTATGAAAACAGATGCAACGCACAAAAATTAAAAACGGCGGTAACGGGAGAAATGAGAAATTATATTTATGTTTGGTAATGCGTTAATCTTGACGTGGGTAACTTTACTATAGTAGAGTGGGGAAAGACGGTTTGGCACGAGTTACAAAGTTCTAATGGATAACATAACAATTTATGAAAAGTATACTTACCCTTCAGCATGCATTGACCAATATTTTCTATAGCGATTTTGGGGTGATATGATTCAGCGAGCATTCGAAATGGGCATCTTATTATTGTCCCTTTTTCATTAAAAATGTTTTCAACACTGCATTTTAATAATTAAAAACAGTAATCGCTTTTGTGCACTTTGTGGGCCCGTATGAAAACTGTCGATTAATTCTGTAACATTTACTTTTGTCTAGCATCAAATGGGTACCCAAGAAAGAAAATGAAAAAACAGATTGTACTTGTGAACGTCGCTTCTTACCCCACCCTATATACTACATGGTAAAACGGCATAATTTGTAGTAATATAAGTGAATGATTTATGTAGGTGGCACAAAGGCGTACGTATACGTCTGCGGCGTCTTGTTTTTTTAATTGTTGCCAAGTGGTGAAAAAGTATAACAAATAAATAAATACCCACAAATCCATATAAGTGTCAGATTCTATGGATATTGTCTCATACAGTGAAATTTTAATTTCAATGTAAACCATTTCGAGATTGGATATTTGTTTGATTTGGCGTATATGAAATAAGACAACCGTATTATTATTTTGATTGCTTTAGATGCGAAGATGTTTATTCATTACGGCAACCATGGTTTTTATTCATTATAGGATGATTAGAATCCAAAATGTGATAGGATACGAATATAATTTATGATTACAATATATTGATGAGTAAACGTATGGTGTGTATGTACGTTGACTTTGTAATCATCGACCTGACATATTTCATTATTTTTGTCATTACTTATAAAGAAATATCTGATGAGTATAATTATGATTTAAAATTTAATTCGGTATGTCAACATTTAAGCCTCTCGGGGTGGGGTTCAATCTTGGTTATGTAAACCGCATCACAGATTAACTGTTGGATTCATCCGCTGGTCGCGACGTGGTGCTTGTTTGTTTCGCGTATTTCGTCTCGTACGCAGACAAGCCGCTATTCGGTTTGAGAGGGCTTCGTTTCATTTTCATTTGGATGGCCCTGTAGTTGTTGCTGAGTGTTGTTTCAATGAATAGAAATGCGGAATCATTTGGTTTTGTCGATATGTTGTTGAATATATAAGTGGTTGAATTGAACACCCGTGTCATAACGACTGTCGTTTTCCGGTTGCGCGAAGACAAATACGCTACATTCAACTGTTTGCGCCATATTTGAATATCGACGTGGAAAGTTGAATGCTTAAAGCTTAGATCGAGGGGTAAGCAGGTTTGGAGTTATCTAACAATAATAGAACACAAATGTTTTCATGGAACAATAATAGTCGTATTGTGATTTATATTATAAGCAAGTTAAGATCTCACATAGCTGGCCTAACGCCATAACCTTTACTATTAATATTTTAGTTAGTAGTTACTAAAGGATGTGTGGAAGTGAACGTTAAATGAATGATATTGCAGTATAATAGGTAACTGTATTATTGAAACAATAAAGCGTTAGTCACTGCTAGGTTTCCTTGCTTTGTTTTAATTCGTTGTACTTGCCTTATCTTCTGCCGCAGGATTAAATAATCTCGCGCAAGCTGTATATGTCCACGCACCCCTGATGCGTATTTGGTGTAAAATATCTCATTTCCCTTAGAAGCGCGCTAGAATAACTAATTGTCAACAGTCGTCGCGATCATATTTATTTCCTTTCACAGTTCCTTGCCAACGTGTTGGAAAACCATTACAGATGGTATAATAGTACAGTGATAATTCAAGGTATAAGTTAAATGAAATTATGTTTTACAGTTAAGATTGTTTTGTGTGGTAATACTTGTGTAACCATGGTTGAGAACATGCATGTGTTGGAACCGGAAGCCGCTCATCTGGTCGATCAAAGTGTTCCGACTTATAATAAAACGAATAATGCAAGTCCTTTGAGGAAATTGAAATGTTGGGTTCTCGGACTGGGAATAAACAGTGAAAATCTTCTGATTATTCTCACGATTACAGGTTTGTTTTACAACTTATTCTTGTCTGTAGAGTAAACGACTACATCTATAATGACATAACTTGTTTTAATTAAAGACAACTGAACACAAGTCAAACTGAACATAAGTTAAATACTGCATTGCAGTTAAAACAACAACGGTTTGTCTAACATTTGTTTCAAGTAGTTTTTACCCATAATGTGTTTTAATTATTTTGATCTTTGATGCCGTATATTAGAAGTAATACGTTAAGTTTATGTTTTATGTGTATCGTACTGTGGGGTAAAATAGGACATTTTTAGCACATAATTCCCAACCATCCTGATCGTGTTTTGAACCTTTAAAAACGGTTCATAGGGGTGGTAAGGACACGGTTTTTCATTTCTTTGACAGATCTTTGTTTACCACCAAATCTGACGAGAAAAAAATTCTAAAACTATAATAATGACTTTAATGGGCGACCACATAAAAGTTGTTTAATATCAGATCTAAGCCGCGTTTCAAAGTCAAGAAGTCAAGCAATCATCCAACTGCTGTAACCATATTAAGAAGCTGCGTTTTGCAGTGCTACTAACAAAAAACTAGTTACCAAAACAGATACATTGTGCATATTGTTACATTATTTTTTCGTAGTTTTTTTAAATCTCACATTTTAAATTTATAGGAGTGTTGCTCGGGGTCGCTCTGGGGTGCACACTCAGAAAAATGTCTTTGTCTGACGAAGCAATCATACTGGTCAAGTTTCCCGGAGAAATGTTGATGAGAATGCTCAAAATGCTTATTATTCCTATTATTGTAACCAGCGTAATAACCGGTAAGGATGATCAGCATTACCACATTTTTCTTATCTTATAAACTTTATTGTGCGCGTTAGTTGCCTACTAATCAATCATTTTCGACAAACAGTTGTTCTTGTAGGTATTTGCGCTACTTTTTCCCACATATCTCAATTCTCATGTCTAATGTATCACATCGTATTTTGACAAAAAACAATTATAATGCGTATATATTTACAAATTTAAAAATTAATAATCGGATTTAAAACCGCATAACTAGCCATTCATTATCAATGTTTTTTATCAGTTATCAACAGGCTTTGAATATGTTATAGCCTAGAGCTAAGTAATACCTAAAAATAAAAAAAGTTAATATCTTTAAAACAGTGCGTGGATGGGTGTTAAATATAAAAAAGTGTGGTCATAAATTTAGTATTCATATAGAATGAATATTCCGCTGTAATAATTGCGGTTATAGTTATGCGCGTCGCACGCTAATGTGTCTGGTAAATCTGTCCATTCTTAACTCTATGCAACCTCTATGCAACACATGTATAGGTCACTAACATGTTATTCCCATAAAAAAAGAAATTTTAACGTTTTTAATATATTACTAATGTTTTTCCCGGAACTTTTATCAGCCGATGCGTATTTTTTATGGCTCGTATTGTATTCGTTCCGACCTACTGCCCATGCGCAACAGCGCCCGGTACAAATCAATCGGAACGAAAATACTACGACCATCAATCGGAACGAAAATACTACGACACCGGTCATTGAAGGATAAAGCAAGTCACTTCCAAATTCAATTTGTTAACTCGTCACGCTTGAGAAATAGCACAAAAGACGTGATCTTCGAACACAGAACGGCAATATTCTAGCGTTCGCTTTCAACACTTGCTTTTCGTGTCACCAACATAACATTTAGTCATTTTACGATTAAGACTTCGTACAGCCTATTTAGAAAATACAAATGTTATAATTGTAAATATATGTATGCAGGGCTCTCTAATTTGGATTTGAAAAAAAGTGGTCGAATGGGAGCCCATGCTATTGCTTATTATGTGGCAACAACAACATTAGCGGTCATACTTGGTGTTGTTCTGGTCTCCATTATACAACCTGGTAATCAAAAACGATTTTCTTTAAACAAAGCAGCTGAACAACGAGTGATATCTACACTGGATACATTCTTGGATCTAATCAGGTTCGAATTCTAAATTGATGTCCGATTTTCTATATCTAAGTAAAAATAAAACATAACATACATGGTACTACATTTTCGCACTTTTTTACAGTATTTATGCAAAAAAACGATTAAAAGTAATACTTTCCTAACAAATAGTTATTCTTTAGGTACGAAAACCACTTTATACTACTGTACATTTAGTGAAGGATTTGCTGTACCAAAAGGATAGATAATAAAATACTATATATTTGTTTAGAAATCTGTTTCCGGAAAATATCGTTGCAGCTTGTTTACAAGTGGTAAGTTAATATGCCCTCAAGTCTAGACAGTATATATTTAAATAACTTCAAAGCCTTCTTTCAAACATTTTTTACAAAGAAATATATTTTAAATTAAGAAACTTAATTGGCCTATGTTTTGATTGGGTAACAAAAAAATAAGAATAAAAATATGAAGGTCCTTAAATATAAGAGAGAAATAATCCGAAAGTTGGACTTGTGTGCTTTTATGTTGCTGGTGCCTAGTGCGTTCAAATTATTATGTAGAATAGGCCCAGTAATGTGCTTGCAGTGATTTAAATATTTACATAATACATCTTTGTACAAGAAAGATATTAATACATCTTTGTACAAGAAAGAATTTTTCAAATGACTTGTCATAAATTTAAGCAGGAAGAAGCTCTTTAATATGAGCCAATAATATTCCTGCAGCAGATGTGTTGTTTTATACAGGCTGTCTCATGCTTGGTGCCAGCACCATTGTATCAAAATCCAGACAGTAATTATTGAACTGATCTTTTCCTTAACCATTGCACAAATTAAAGCTGAACTTTCAGATTAATGAAGAGACAAAAAGTGGAACTTGGTGACAATTGTCCTTCTTTCACTGTTCTAAATAGTTACCGATTAGTTTTATAGTTTTACATATAACGTATGTTTAGCAGCGTTTTATATACTATATTGTTTGTAAATTTATTCCAAGGGATGATAGTTTAACATATAGATTAGATAGAATATGAATGATGGGTGTTTTGTGATGTTGAGACCAACTTTATGCAAAGAGCAAACTTTATTTTACACATTTAAATTATAAGACCAGAAAATAAACATTATTATATAATACACCCTTCACTTACTGAATTAAATTATAGGCCTGCAAACCACTTAGGTCTTGATCGCGGCAGTGTTTTCAGATTATCGTATATTGGTTTGAATTTTGCATTAAAACTATTTAATATTTATTACTATATATAAACATGTGTCAAACATAGTTACAACCAACAAGGAAGCCTAACAGTTTTTCAGTTGATTTGACTAAAATCTTATTAAGCTAAGTTGTGAATATTTTTGTATATAATAGAAGAAAAAGTCTTTATTTAACCCAATCTGTTTAGTTTTTTTTATAAGTTTAGGTGATATTTATTAATTTTTTATTAGGCTCAAACACAATTAACAAGATCGGAGGAAATGATGGGAAACTCATCCAACATTAGCTCGATCAATAACTCGACAATAATGAACAAATCTCTTGACTACAATCAGTCAAAAATATTAAAAGTTGAGCGTAAACTGGAACAGATTCCAAATGCCAATGTTTTAGGTTTGTTATTATTTATTTCATGCAACAAAACCTTACAACATATTTATTCATCCAGGAATAATTATATTCTCGGTGTTTTTCGGTTTAACGTTGTCAAACCTGAAAGAAGAAGGAAAAATTGTTACGGAATTCTTTTCTGTCATGAATTCAATATTTATGAGGATGATAACTATTATTCTATGGTTAGTGTATTTTACTGTTTGATCGAGACTAAAAATGCTGACAAATTTGAAGATATGAATGTATGAAAGAATGTAACTTACTTTATCCTCGCGTGGCTGAAAAACGACTGTCGTTATCACTCGGGTTTACAACCTCGTGCCAGCTTACGAGTTACCATGTATGTTACTTTGTGGGTGATTATTTATTTTTTTTTTACATTTTTTTTATGTATGGCTGATAATTTGGACAACCCATTGGTGACCACTGGGTTGGAGCAATTGTCGTTAAGTGTCTTGCCCAAGGACACATATGCCCACAATGGTAGCAGCCTCGAGCCTGGTATCTAAAGTCCAAAGGACTAAGTATTACGCATTAAACCTATAATGAACATGGCCCAAATTTTAACAGCAGTAATCTGTGTTTTTAGGTATTCTCCAATTGGAATATGTAGTTTGTTAGCGGGAAACTTACTCACACTCGGTGGTGTTCAAGATTTAATTGAATCGCTGGGCATGTATATGGTTAGTTGATGTATGCTTACCGCATTTATTTTGTTTATCTTACAAACAATCTATGTTAGCTAACAGTTATTGCTGGGTTGATGATCCATTTACTGATCACATTGCCAATCATTTACGTGGCAATAACACGAAAGAATCCATTCCGAGTATATTATGCAACTTCCCAAGCATTTTTAACTGCACTTGGAACTGCTTCAAGGTAACAGATATACAGTTTGATTATCAAATTTCGTTTTACATATTGTTCATTATCAGTGCTGGAACTTTGCCTCTAAGCATCCAGTGTTTGGAAGAAAATTTAGGTATTGATAAAAGGGTCACCAAGTTTGTTTTGCCACTCGGTGCAACTATGAATATGGACGGAACAGCTTTATTGGAAGGTGTGGCAGCCATCACCATTGCACAAATGTACCAATACAGTCTAAGTGCCGGACAAATTGTAACAATCAGGTTAGTTTAGTAATGTTATAGGTAGTCATAAATGAAAAATATTAACAAAAAAATTCTATTTAGTGTTACTGCAACATTTGCAAGTATTGGAGCCGCTGCAATACCAAGTGCAGGATTGGTAACATTGGTTCTTGTCTTGTCAGCAATTGGATTGCCCTCAGAAGCAGTGGGATTACTGTGGTCCATTGATTGGCTTCTGTAATATTAAAAACTAAATTAGCAAAAATTAGAATTAAACCTATAACAAATGTATTACTAATGTTTATTATACTTGCCTATATGGTAAAGCACTTTTTTATTTTTTTTAATGTTCCGGTACCAAGACACGGTGTTTATGGCGTTTACCTTTACCCCACAGGCTATTGCTTCGAGACTGCTACTATAGTGGGGGTGTATGTTCTATTTGGTAGTCCAACGGCAGTAGCTCTAGCTAAGTGGTCACTAATTGGTTGTCCTAACTGTCATCCATTCATTAAAAAAGATTAACATTAACCAACAAAGTCAAATATTTGCTGGTTACTGGTAAGGAGGCACCAGTTGTAGCGAACGGAATACTTATGCTATAACAACTATCATTGCCCTGCTATGCGAGGACAAATAATTTATAGTTATACACAATAAATAAGCTTTTTTTTTAATTTAAAGTGATCGAATTCGAACTTCTGTAAACGTGATGGGTGATTGCATTGGAGCTGTCATTGTCCAACATCTTAATAAAGAACTCCTTGCTGAGGATAATTTGATTGCTGTAGACTCATTATCTGAGGAAAAACAAAGTTACCCTAACCAAATATCCATCGTGGAAACCACATCATAAACAATATTGTCGTGAATATTATTTAATGTAACTATTATTGTGGTGTCGATGTTAGTATTAAAATGTATTTAAAACAAGAGATCAAAGATTCAATGCGTGAGCACGTCATAAACTTATTAAAACATAGTATTAATTTACCCTATTAAAGCAACGGTCGACTTTGCTCGATCCAAAAACAACCCAGAAGTAACCAACAAAGTGGGTTTAAGTCGGCATTGGTGACTGTGGAGCAGTAGGTAGAATGCATTTATTCGTGTATTATAACCCATGAAACTTAAGACTTATAAGGATTGAAGGTTTGGTAAAGAATATGTAACAACTCCTGTACCATATGTTGACTTGTAAACTTACACTAGTTAACCTTGTCTTCGCTTAAAGACGAGTTCAAAGATCTAATGCATGAAGCACTTCTTATTAACACGTGCCCTCCCAAATTCCAGATAACGGTTATGGCGCCCGCTTTGTTGCCTACTGGCGCGAATTATTAAAATGTATTATAAAAAACAGTTCAGAATCGGTACCGCTGAGGTCTAGTTTTTACAGTGCCCAAATGTTATAAGAAGGTATTGAAAGTTGCCGCTATAAGTTTTGTATTCTAGAATCACCTTGGTTCACCAGCACCGTAAATTATAAGTAAAATGTGCTTATTATGCTAGAATAAACTCTTTCTAGGCTACAAATAACATATACGAACTCAGATCTGATGACTTTAAATAAAAAACTGAAGCTTTAATGTGTAAACGTCTAGTCTGGAACGTTTTCAATGGAGGGTCGTAATAAATTTGGACCGAGTGGTCATTGTATTTATTCCGAGCTGTTGCGCATGCGCAGTAGCGCCCAGTGTCGCGGAAATCTGGTTTCCGAGAAATCTGGTTCCTAGTCCTACTGGATACTGCGCATGCGCAGACACGGTACATTTTTATGTTGGTTTTGTCACCCTTTTTCGTTGTTGATGACGTTTTAACGGTAGTTGTCACTGGTTATACGTCATAATGTATAATTTAAGTTAAAATCACGGCCTACTAGAGATATCTCTAGTAGGCCGTGGTTAAAATACAGCATAAATTTCTATTAAAAAGATGAATCCTTAAACATAAACTTACGAAGT
This sequence comes from Ciona robusta, assembly GCF_009617815.1. Lineage (NCBI taxonomy): Eukaryota > Metazoa > Chordata > Ascidiacea > Phlebobranchia > Cionidae > Ciona > Ciona robusta. The sequence continues at coordinate 641,746 of NC_143236.1, forward strand.
ATGTCGCATCTAACAAGGGTTATTTTTAGTCGAAAACAGAGTTTTAGATTCTTCATAAAAAAGTTATAAGTAGCCTGTGGGACCAGTTTTCTAGGGGAACCAGATTTCTGCGACACCGGTACAAATATATCAAACGGAACGAACATATTACGACACCGGCTATAACTTAGTAAGTAGGATATAGACACCAAGGTGATCCTAGAATACAGATATTCTAGCGGCCATTTTCGATACCTTCTACTGGTGCCACTAACCTAAAATTTGGACACTGTACTAACTAGACCCCAGCGGTACCGATTCTAAAATCAAAAATTTAAAATTCGAAAAAATAATAATTATAAATATTAATATTCGTCATAAAAACATATTTATAGAATTTTCTCCCGAAACAGCTTCGAATATGTTATAGCGCCAAGCGATATCTAAAATATGAAACATTATTTTCTTTAAAAAAGTGCGGGGATAGATGTTAATTATAAAAAAGTATGATCATAACTTGAATCATATAAATATTATATTTTTGATTTTTTTTGCGAAAATATAACTTATGCATACATCTATGTAGGTCACTAGCATGTTATCCCCATCAAAAAAATAATTAATTTTAACTTTTTTTTATAACTGAATATTAATATTCGTCATAAAAACATATTTATAGAATTTTCTCCCGATCCAGCTTCGAATATGTTATAGCGCTACGTAATACCTAAAAAATGAAACATCACTTTCTTAAAAAAAGTGCAGGGAAGGGTTCAGAATACAAACAAGTATGAGGGTCATAACCCGAATCATACAAGTATTAAATTTTAAAATATTTCGGCGAAAATATAACTTACGCATACATCTATGTAGGTCACTCACATGTTATCCCCATCGAAATAAAAATTAATTTCAACTTTTTTTTATAACTGAAAATTAATATTCGTCATAAAAATATATTTATAGAATTTTCTCCCGATCCAGCTTCGAATATGTTATAGCGCTACGTAATACCTAAAAAAATGAAATATTGTTTTCTTCAAAAAAAGTGCGGGGATGGATGTTAAATATTGTGGAGAGTATTAATTACTCGAATTTCGGGTTATTTACGGTTATCCTGTCCGTACTTACGTACCTATATATCAAGAATTTTAATTTATTTGTTTTAATTAATACAAAAAATTGTTTGTTCTTGAAGCTTTTTAATTGATGAGAGATTAATTGATAGACTCGATCGAATTGTCGCAGACAATAATGAATGTCTAACGGAAAGGAAGATAAACCTGTTTGTTATAGAAACGCCTGAGAGGTGCAAGGTCGTATTCGCCCATTTTATGATAATCTTTGCACCTCCGTTATTTAATTTGCGAATGTGTTCATCTTTGGCATTTATAGAGTTTTAACGTTGTTGGCAAGGTCCACCAGAGAGGAGTTTTGTGCAGTTGTAATCTAAACACTTTACTCTTCTACTATTCTGCAAACTGATACGATGCAGAATTAATAGAAGAGTAAAAAGTGAGGAATAGTGACCAAACATTTAGTGATCTCCTCGTTGTCTGTTCGTTGATCATCGTCGGATTCCTGTAGAATATAACTGAAAACACATAGTTATCATAGGTAGTAAACAAATTAGTTAGAGCAATTGATACAAAACCATTTAACGCCGATACTTTTAGCCTCACTAGGTATATCAATGTTCTTATATTTACTGTTATAATTTTGTTATAAAAACATTTATGTGGATTAATATGTATTATTTTTGCGTTCGTGCAAATAAAATATATAAACACGAAATTCGAATAATTAATACTCTCCACAATATTTAACATCCATCCCGGCACTTTTTTGAAGAAAACGATATTTCATTTTTTAGGTATTTCGTGGCGCTATAACATAGTCAAAGCTGGATCGGGAGAAAATTCCATAAATATATTTTTATGACGAATATTAATATTCAAATTTAAAAATAAATTAAATTAATTATTTTTTCGATGGGGATAACATGTGAGTGACCTACATAGATGTATGCGTAAGTTATATTTTTGCGAAAAAAATCGAAAATTTAATATTTAATGATTCAAGTTATGACAATACTTGTTTGTATTCTGAACCCTTCCCCGCACTTTTTTGAAGAAAATGATGTTTCATTTTTTAGGTATTACGTAGCGCTATAACATATTCGAAGCTGGATCGGGAGAAAATTCTATAAATATATTTTTATGACGAATATTAATATTCAGTTATAAAAAAAAGTTGAAATTAATTTTTATTTCGATGGGGATAACATGTGAGTGACCTACATAGATGTATGCGTAAGTTATATTTTCGCCGAAATATTTTAAAATTTAATACTTGTATGATTCGGGTTACGACCCTCATACTTGTTTGTATTCTGAACCCTTCCCCGCACTTTTTTAAAGAAAATGATGTTTCATTTTTTAGGTATTACGTAGCGCTATAACATATTCGAAGCTGGATCGGGAGAAAATTCTATAAATATGTTTTTATGACGAATATTAATATTCAAATTTAAAAAAAAATTAAATTAATTATTTTTTCGATGGGGATAACATGCTAGTGACCTACATAGATGTATGCGTAAGTTATATTTTCGCGAAAAAAATCGAAAATTTAATATTTATATGATTCAAGTTATGACAATACTTGTTTGTATTCTGAACCCTTCCCCGCACTTTTTTGAAGAAAATGATGTTTCATTTTTTAGGTATTACGTAGCGCTATAACATATTCGAAGCTGGATCGGGAGAAAATTCTATAAATATGTTTTTATGACGAATATTAATATTCAGTTATAAAAAAAAGTTGAAATTAATTATTTTTTCGATGGGGATAACATGCTAGTGACCTACATAGATGTATGCGTAAGTTATATTCTCGCAAAAAAAATCAAAAATATAATATTTATATGATTCAAGTTATGATCATACTTTTTTATATTTAACATCTATACCCGCACTTTTTTAGAGAAAATAATGTTTCATATTTTAGGTATCACTTGGCGCTATAACATATTCGAAGCTGGATCAGGAGAAAATTCTATAAATATGTTTTTATGACGAATATTAATATTCATAATTAATATTTTTTCGAATTTTAAATTTTTGATTTTAGAATCGGTACCGCTGGGGTCTAGTTAGTACAGTGTCCAAATTTTAGGTTGGTGGCACCAGTAGAAGGTATCGAAAATGGCCGCTATAGTATCTGTATTCTAGGATCACCTTGGTGATATAGACCGCACAAAATCTACGAACAAACGTAGTGCACATTTCCCCGATGCCAGTAATACTCTTTCAGTTTGCACAACAATCGCTTGAAGAATTGATCTCACAACCTCATAGACAAAAACGAACATAGAAAATCGATGTACACCCATGATTGCTATGGCATGTCCAATATTAACATTTCGTGGCAACGAGAGCCATATACAGGTAGTCAGTAAAAGGCTACCAACTCTTCTTCCTTCCCTAGCAACGTTATGGTTCAACGTACGCTATTTTGGCTTGTAGAAGTGCTTGATTTATTTAGACATTGTTGGGTTTTACTGTAATAAAATCTTTGGTATAACGCGAAAATGTTTGTACGAATAAAAGATGATCTCGTGTAACTCCGTTAATAGATTCTTATCTAGTCGTATGGTAATCCTTTAGCCGGTAAGCAGTAACAATTTTGGTCCCTCTGATACCTGCAGTATATTTTATTTTAGAAAAGAAGCGGTCGATCTTGACCAAAGTTAACCCTGAAAATGCGTGAAAAGTGTTGCGTCACTTTATTTTCTAAGCGAACTGTCATGCGTTGAACCAATTTGATAAGAAATAAAGATTTGCAACACATGAATGTGCATATCTAACAGATAACTATGACGCCAAGATTGTACTTTGTTTTTAATTGAAACGTAATACGGTGATGCAGCATATTTCTGCGTAGTAAGTTAATTTTTGACATGCTCATATTTTAAAAACACACAGTGGTTATCAGGGAGGACTAAGAAATATTTTGAGAAATTGTTATTGGTCACCAGCTAAAGGAATACCAATCAGTTACAACAATCAGGTAATTTGTAAGTTTACCTAACACACACAAGACACAACTAAAACTAACACACACAAGACACAACTACATCCTTTGTTTGTTATTTCCAGCAGATTTGTTTATATATGATCTATATACTTGGTTATCAAGGAAGTTTTAATTTTATTTGCACACGTCACCATCGCCAATATTAAAGTCGGCAGAGTATGACGAATTGACAGGAGCACCTGCATTTTGGTTAGTCGAATTTGGCTTTGTAAATTAATTCATTTAATAATTAACCCAATCTTTATCAAACTATGTGTGATATTGTAACATTGCTTGCTAATGTCTCTTACACACTAATCATTAATCCCATGCAGCTGATGGGGATAATATTTACATAAATTATATATAAATTATATGTACACTAGATTCTGTGCCAAATTCTGCAGTGAAATTAATACTTAAAAAATATTTTGTTGATTATTTGATTATATGGTCAATACCGGTAAAAAAACAAAGTTAAATTGTTGAATTTCGAGCTTCATGTTTGGTAAAGAAATACAATGCATTGTGGGCTTTAATTTAAATGAGCTATATATTGTTTTTATTTCAGATTGCATGACTAAGGTTTCTTTAAGAAGTCAGGATCATCAGTATTTAAATAGACTATTGCTCAGTTTAAAGGTAAACTTAAAATATAATAAAATCAGGGATTTTATTATCATATGTTTGTTAAATTATCTTGTTTGTTTTTAGTTTGTAAAAGTTCTTAGGTTTTTAGATTGGGATTAAATGCATATATTTGTTTTATTATAAGGTTTACCAACCAATTCCTTATAACAGTTCATGAACCTTTGTCTTATCATAATGGTAGGATACATACACATAAGTTTTGAGTTTGATCTTTTAAATTGATCAGTTTAATATTTCAAAATAAAAATTAAAAAGTGCTGTACCTAATTACGAGTTACCACTTATGCAACATCATAGGTGATTGTCGTTATTATTCGTATTTTCCAATGTGTCTTTTTCCAATGACACATACGCTTACAATAGTAACAGCGTCAAGTCTCACCTTTGGGTTTAGGGGTTAAGAGGCAGCTTAACCAATCATGTGAACGCAGAGTAGTGTTTTACACATGGATTGTTGCTCCCTTGATAGTAATCAATTGAAATTAGATTATTTGTTTGCAATATAGATGACATGTTGATGATTTCCAACACAGTAGATATTCACATTTACAGTCATGAATAATAAAGGCAGTCTTTACTGCAATAGCACTTTTGCTGATCGATACATGTGTTTCACTTGTACAAAAAAACAGTACTTACCAAGTTAGAAATATGCACTTTTTACAATTGTATAAGTAATTGAAAAGTTTATATTTGAATGAATGTTGAAAGACCGCACAGTATGGTGTCGGTGTGTTCCTGAATGCCAGTGTTGCAAGGCGTATAATTCATATAAAAATTTATTAAAAAATTATTTATAATTGTTGTAGCAATTTTTATAAGTGAAAGTTAAAATAAATAAGTTGTAATATTTTTTGCTTTAATTAAAAATCAGATACAAAACCACTGGCCACTTGTTATTCGCTGACATTGCGATTCGTTACTTTCTAGAGAGCAAATTCTCAAAAGAACTGAAAATAATTAAAGAAAATGTCAAGCTGGCTTGTCTCACTAATCACTATGTTTGATTTCTTCAATCTTTTTAATTTTTTATTTTTGCTCTTGCGAGCAATAGTATATGATATATCAATTCCACTTTTGCACTTAGCCCAATTTTATCCAAAAAAGACCTTGGGCTTGACTTTAGGCCATGGTTAACCTGACCATCTTAAACCTATGACAGGTTATTTGGAATAAACTTCAGCTGTCTAATATGAATTACTGATCATAGCTACGATATTTTCAGAAATACCTGTTTATCATTCAAGTCCAAAATTTGTGCACAGATTTATATATAAAATGGTTTCTTTGTATGTTGGATGAAATTCTAAATGAATTTAATGTTAAGACATCTTCCTAACAAGTTGTTGCAATTATGTTGAAACATTTGATCGTATGTTTGGAACTCTATATGGGTGAGATAATTGAACATTGAAACCTAATCTATCTTGATTCACTGAACAAGTTGGCTTCTAAAATACAATGTTGTATTGTACATGCTGTGTGTACAAAATGACAATTTAATTGCATTTGGAGGGTTTGTAATAATTGCAATTAAACAGCAGTTTGGTATCATCAGTAATATAGATGTTGGACTTTTGTTCAGTGCAATGAGTGGAAGGCAGTAGAATTTATCATTTATATATATTACTGACTTTTAATTTAATTATTTAGGAAACATCTTTTTTAAGGTATATGAATATACCAGAGGCTTAATTATTATAGTGATATAAGTGTCAGCAATGTTAAATTTGCCCTTTTGTATTTTATGTTTTTGTTTGACATCTGATTTTGTGTATCTTAGCCTTGGTCTGCTACGCCGCATTGATTCTTAAGAAACTATACATTCGGTGCACTTGAAAGAAGCTATTCTTGTAACAAAAATAGAATTCTTTTACCACTTGAATTGAGTATTCTTCCTTGTTCTACTTGAGACTTGAGAGCAGCCAGAGAGCTTTCTGACTTGAATAACATTTTTGTTTTCTATCAATAGTAGTATTTGTGCAACTTGTATGTTATCCTGGGATGGCGGGCAACGACAATTGTTTTATCACAGTTGTTCTGTTTCATACACCTCGTGCTTGCAACCGTGTATGTAACTTTGTGTGTACATATTTTGGCGGGTTTCTCTTCAATGTAGATTGGCTCGGTTAGAGCAATCAGCGTTAAGTGTCTTGCCAAAAGTCAAGGACAAACACACCCACAATGGTAGCAGCATTGAGCCTTGAAATCCTAACCTGTAGGTTAGAGGCCGGGGAACAAACCACTTTACCATAATGCCAGACTTTAGTTACTGAATATAGACTTCAATAACAGTTTTTTTTTAAATACATCATGAACTAACTTGATTAAATATGCACCATGCAACTATAGACTAATAATTTGTAACAGACTTTTAATTTTTTTACAGTAAGATTTTAAAAGATGGCCACTTCGGCAAGACCTCGAGTCGCCAGTGCTGAACATAAAATACCGCATCGAAGGATTGAAGATGAAACGATCATTGAAGAGATGTATTCGTAAGTTCCATCATGTACAATAACTTTTTAATTAAAAAGGGCAAACTGGAGAAATAGGTGCAGAATGTATATTTGTGTAAGGCTGGGCATACCAATGTCAACACACCAACCTAACTAACTGTGTAAAATGATATTTTGTGCAGGTGTTTCATAGCATACTTTATGTTTACAAATTCTTAAGTTCTTAAAATAACCGCTTGGTTGCAATGATATAAAATTATTGTTAAATCACACTCGTAAATTCTATTTTTGTCATTTTTGGCAGTGCCTCGTAGTAATACACTTTATACGCAGTGTATTATAATCAAACTTTGTTATATTAGACTATGTTTTTATTGAATCTATGTGTTAAAAGCATTCTTCTATGTCTATTATACAAATTTAGGAGTGTGGTATTAGAAAAAATAAAAACTTCTGTTGTTTTAAATTAAAAAGCCATTACCTTTTGGGTAACAGTTTTTTAATTATGATAAATGTTAGATTTTTAGTAAACTATAGGTGTTTTAGCTCTTGTTAAATTAACATTGTTGTGTTGTAGGTTTGGTGACAAACTTGGTCAAGGGAGTTTTGGCATCGTTATTGAGGCATGTAACTTACAAACCAAACAAAAGTGGGCGATTAAGAAAGTCAACAAGGAAAAAGTAATTACTATTAATTTTAATTTAAATAATGAGTAAGTTAGGTTTATCTAAAACTGCTACATAACGTAAATTTGTTTTCAAATAAACAAAGATCATATTAAATATAAACAAGGAAGACATGGAAGTTATTGGCAAAGTAACAGTTTTTATAAATTAGTTTAGCTTCTTATATCTTGGCTATAAACTTAAAAATTCATTATATAATATATATATATATATATATATATAGGCAATAATATATACTTGGATGGATCTTATGTTTGAATTTACAGGCTGGTAGCTCTGCAATTACACTGCTTGCAAGAGAAGTTACAATTTTAAAACGAGTAAAACACGAAAATATTATTCACCTTGAAGAAGTTTTTGAGACAGCACAAGTATGTTGGGCAAACTTTCTATAAACTAAAATCAGTTCTTAACTTGACTAAGTTTTTACAATATACGATATTATGATAATAATTGATTAACTTTATAATGGGATTATGGGAGTATATCTAAAACAGTTGTTACTGTTTAGTATCATTAATTTTAGTATCATTAATTACATAAAAAAACATGATTATATGGATTGGATTTTGTAGTAAGTACAAGGGATACAAGCTTGATGACAACCTTCTAGGCAACCACCAGACATTTAACAGAACATTATATATTACTTATTTTACCAATGTGTATAATTTTCTTCAAACTTTAAAAAAAGTTTGCTGAATTGCCTTGTCCAATGGGTATTGACAAAGTAGCAGGTGTTATTTATTGTAATAGTTACTTTTATACATAAAAATAGAGACAAATATGTTTTTCTAAACAAATGGAATAAATAAATAACAGAGAAAATATATTAAATATATTATAAATGTAAAAATGAAAAATAAAACACTTTGTAATATAATAATTAAGGTTGGTGAGATAACTTCAATACTGACAGAACAAACTGTTCTCGTCATGTTTGTTTAAAACCCCCAAAAAATCTAGAAAATGTATCTTGTGATGGAATTGTGCGAGTTTGGTGAATTGAGAGGTCTTTTATTCAAAACTGGACCTTTTACTGAAATCTCTGCACGATACATCATTAAGAGTCTTGCTGATGCAATTGTATACCTTCATAAAAATGGTAGGTTTATTGTTTTGAAGTTTTTATGATAAACAATAATATTAGAGTGTAATAATCATGTTTTTTTTCAAAATCTTTTTTTCTGGTTATTTATACATGTGTTTTGAAGACTGTTGTTTACCGTTACTACCCGTTTTGCCTTGTAACCTTTTCCGACTTACGTTACCGAGCGACAAAATAAATTTTTATTCTTTCATTATAGGAATAGTCCATCGTGACTTAAAATTGGAAAACATACTGATAGCAAGTTGCTCAGATACAAACGGTGAAAATCCATTGTATGATATTAAAGTAAGTGATTTGTTTGTATTACTGAATCTAAATTTCCTTACTTTTTTATTTTTAGTTAACAGACTTTGGCTTGTCAGTTGTCAAGGGTGGTGTTGGAAGCGATGCCATGTTACAAGCATCATGCGGCACCCCTGTCTATATGGGTATGTGATAATATTTATTAAAAAGTTTTATATATTATTTGGTTTCAAAATATTGTCATCTATTTAATTAAAAAGCACGACAATGAGATTTATTTTAAAATGTCAGGTCAGGTAAAAATGAATCTGTTACTTATGACGAAAAGTTTTGGTCTTCGCACAGTTATAATGCATAAACCCAATTAATAAAATAATAATTAATTGCTCAACATTTGTACTACTCTACAATAGTTCCTGGACAACCTTATTAATTATTGGTACAACAAACTCAGTATCTATTTTCCAAATTGTTGTTTATGTTAACAACAAACTTGATCAGATCTTTTTTATCGGACCATTGGCAAACTGCAGAATTCATGATTATGTTATAATAATATCATATCATGATACAGCAATTGCTGAAAGTTTATGTTGTTAAAGCTCCAGAGGTGATTCAGAATCATGATTATTCTCAACAATGCGATAACTGGAGTATTGGGGTGATACTGTACGCACTGCTTGCAAGGGATTTCCCTTTTGTTGCTGAAAAAGAAGATCGACTGTTTGAACTTATTAAACTTGGAAAGGTAGATTTCTCAAAACCTGTTTGGACACCCATATCAAAATCAGGTATTATATTTTACTTATTGTCTTTATATAGCATAATAAACTCTGCATTTACAGCAAAAAACTTGGTTTGCAAGTTGCTAAATGTTGATCCTGCACATCGCTTGACTGCGAGTGAAGTTGCCAGCCATCCATGGACGCTTGGTAGTAATGATTCATCAAGCAACCCAACAAATGTTCTTGATATGATGAAAGATTATGCAAAAGAAATGGCAGGAAATGATGTTGAAGATCAGGTTTGGCATTATCTTTACTTCCATTAGTAACAAATTATTTATTTGTATAAATTGTAGGATGAGTTTGACCAATCTGCAGACGAACATTACAGTGACCACGTGAGTTTCTTTAATAAATATTTGTAACTAACAACCAGGGTTTATCTTTCCTATCGAAGAATTGTAACGAATATGTTTAAATAATGCTCATTTTTTAAACAAATGTCCAGTTCTAACATAGTGTTTTTATATTCATTGCTTTTCAAATTATAATTGTTGTATCATATGTTTTCTCCCTTTTAATACTTGGGTCATCCTAGTATGTGGTATGCAGAGATAAGAATAAAAGTTATAAATTCTATCATATGGGAATTCAAGTTGTTAACTTTTCCCATGTGATAGGATTTATACTTTATATTGTTTATGTAAAAGAATATTTATAATAACCTTCCCGTGGATATTATAAATATCAATAACTTATTTTGTTAGAATGTACCTAAAATTGTATCCACAAACTGGTTGCAATAAATATATAATTATGTAGTTTTTACAAATGGAATCTTTGTGATGTGATTGTTTAAGTGTCCAAGTATTATTTTGTAGCACCAGTAGAATAAACCACAAATAGTCACTTAAAGAAAACTATATTCTAGGATTAGGACCACGAGTCTCTTTCATTGGTTTGGTTGTAAAGGTGGTTTAAAGAATTGTTTACAGAGTTTAAATCGTTCACTTTGTATGTAACATTACTTTATGTCAATAATTATTTTATTTAATTCTTAGAATTCCAAAAGACCAGAATCATCAGGTGGTGCAACCCCTTTGCACACTACTCATGGAAAATCAAAAAAATCAACAAAATCTGCTCCTTTATCAACAGCAGGTCATTCCCATCCACCAAACAGTCGACCTCCCGTACCCACATTACACCATACTTCACAACTTCATACAGATGTTTGCCGGCGTGGCAGTTTACCTGTAGATTTAAAGGTATGGGTATTTTTGGTTCAAAAAAGAAAACTGATTGTAATATGTTGTTTTATGTTTTTAGCATTCTTCAGCAAAAAGTTTAGGTGTTCCGCGAAAGATATATGAAAACAAAGTAATGGGAAACAGCGGCACCCACCAACATACTCCAGCAAGTTCTTCAAATCGAGTTAAATCCGCTCGTTCACCAACACAAAGTAAATCTGTGAATGTAAGTAACGGAAACAAAACTACCCAAGCAACAGAGTTTGGGACAAATCTACACCCACATAGTCGGTTAAAGACTGAGACTTCAAGTCGCTTGCAACCCGGTGCTCGCTCCCACACACCAGTATCTGACAATGGTGCATATGCACGGTCACACAGCCCTCAACCCGTGGGTGTTTCTTCGCCGCTGCTAACGCCTAGGTTCCAAAACGATACCACACGAACTGGTCTCCATTCCGGAACAAAGTCCAAAAAGAAACGACCGACTCACATCGCTCCAGCTACAAAGCGATGACCATAACATGGGGCTTCACTGTACGTGTTATTTATCAAAAGATATTGGACAAATCAAAATGTAGCTTTTGCCAAAATCATCACTTGTCCATTTATTCATCATACAGTGTTAGAACAGATTATATGTTTCATGTAAAATAAATAGATATGTTGAATGAATAAAATCCTACATATGAATACTTTATTTATTTATGGAACTCATCGTAATAATTGTGTGCGTCATGTATGCCTCAAGAAAGAGGCACAAAGTATCTTTTATTGTTAGTTTATAAATAACTGATATTTTAAATAACGATTGGATTATGGGGTATAGAGATAAATGATTTACCGCAGGGCAAAGTTACCAGATAATGATATGCCCTTATGAAAATAACCGTATTTTTATAAAAATGTAAAGCGGCAAAGCTACAAAAACCTATGAGTGGATGTATTATTGAAGGAAAGGTCGTGAAAGTATGTTGTTAATTTATAACAAAGGAAATATAATCTTTGAAAATTGGATTCCATTGTTTGCACTAGCGTGTATTAATAGCATTATGTGGATCATTTGACCGAACCAACAGTCGTGAAATGGAGGAAAAACAAAGAATTCTTGACAGAAGAGAATATCCTTTGGTTCCAAAAAGTAGATTAACAAGTTTGGACAGTTTCAACCAAGGGGTAACCGATGGTACAACTCGAGTAAAGGTATGGATTAGTATATGGTAGGGTGGAACGCACGGCAAGATGATACACTTTTTTATTATGTTTAATAAATTATATATATGAAAAAGTAGTTTTAGTTTGTGATAAAAAAACTAAGTAAATAATTAACGCGTCAATTGCTATTACGTCATATGGTCGCTTTTGTATGACGCACATAAACACAAGCCAGCGATTGTCTGGATTAAATACGCTACACTTTTAAACCAGTCTAAAACGATAAACCATTGTTAGCATTCGGTTAATTATTTTTATACCAAATATGATCCATGGCCCACTAGAGATATATTTCTAGTAGGCCGTGTATGATCATATAATTAAACAATATCGCGCCATGATAAGTTATTTATAAATAGAAGGAGTTTTCTCCTTACAAACAGATATAGCTAAGAAATTTTACAGCGATTGTCGGAATGCAGTCAAAGTATTATCCAAGAAATTTTCTTAGAGATTAACACGTGACCAATGTAACGTCATTTCAAAAACGTTCCTTTCCACCGTCGTTCTTGCCTAATGGTTTCGGATCATCCCGAACCAGTGCTTTATACAGTGGGCTAGTTTATATTTCGCCACTATAACTACGTTAATGAATATCTAAACATATCTATAGAATTTGTGGTGCAGGGTCTTCTTTTTTCGATGCATTGCGTGATTTTGTAGATATCGAGTCCCTTAAAATGTCATGATCGCTGGAGGTATTCAAAAGTTCATGAAAGATACTCGCGCCACCATGTGAACGTGTTCAACAACACCCATTTACTTAACGCATTGCAGCGTGCGTGCGTGGTTGACCGTAATATGGATATCAATTTTGATATCGCAATGTCCGAAGCTGACCGGCAAGTTTTAAACCCAAGATGCGACAGTGCTAATCACCTTGATAAGTAAATTGATTGTTTTAATACTCTTCTGTCCTGTGATTATGTCATAATATTTTACAGATTGGCGTATTTCTATATGAACTGTAAAGATGTGTCAAAGGCAATCAAATGTTTCGAGTATTCATTCATTATGCGCAAGCAAATTTATGGTACATACTCAAAGTATGACGAAATAGTAGAGCAATCGCTAATGCAACTTGGAGCAGCTTATTGCAAAAACAACCAACATGATAAGTAAATTATCAACATTAATCTAAAATACCAGTCATTATAAGTTCATTTGTTGCTACAGAGCTCTAACTGCATCGGGTTTATCATTGGCGATCGCTCGGAACATGAAAAGTTCTAAACTAGAAGCTATCAGCTGGCACAACGCAGGACATTGCTGGGAAAAACTTAAAGATTACCATGTTGCACTCAATTGTTACGAATCCAGAGAAGCAACACTGAGAAAAAGTGCTGAAACAATTCCTGTAGATTGTGGTGTTATGGATCCTGTGTTGTAAATAAATTCAAATGTGTGTATACGGTTTTGGGTGAATGAACAAATGCAACTTATTTACTCTTGCGCTGCGGAGCGACAGTCGTTATAACACGGGTGTTCTGTTTCATACACCTCATGCCGCTTACGAGGTTTACCACGTATTTTACTTTTTAGGTGATTTTTTAGGATATTTTTTTGTTTTTGTTTAAATGTATGGTTGATAACTTGAAGAACCCATAAAAAATCACTGGAATGGTCTAATTATCGTTACGTGTCTTGTCCAGATTTACATACGCGTATAAGGGTAGCAGCGACAAATCTTGTATGGGTTAACGATTAGAACAATGTTTTTTTAGGAAACGGCGATTGTTCCCGCCATTTCGAAATCCTACGAAGCGTAAAATGTTTTAACATTTTAAAAATTAAAAGTTCGAGTATAAATCTCGATTTATGAAATAAAATCCGGGAGTTTGCTCGGGTTAGAGAGTTCACACTGTGTCACGACGCCACACCAGCGTGGACGTCAAATCATCAGAAAACATAAATTATGCAGTTTGATGTATTCAGTCCGACCAGTAGCGCGATAAAGCAGCACATCGAACTGTAATATCCCATTGTGTTCATACAGCCAAGAGATTATGTGCGGCCGAACAGTTAGGTAGCCCTGTCAAAGGTTAGTTTGTTTTTCCCTACTACTGCGAATTATTCGATGTCAGCTCTGTGCCACGCACAGATATGATATTGAGTTCAAAACCCAGTCAACATTCTTTAATGACGTCTGTGTTCCGCATGTTTGGTTAGAGCCGTAGGTTTAACGTTGTTAAATACCATAGGAGAGAGAAACGGGGAAAACCTTTGCTCGACAAACAACCACCTAGTTACGTTTACTGGAAGGTACCGGCTATGTTTCAGATGTTATGTAGAAAATTTTGCAGATGAGCTTGCGTTTACTGATTTAATATATTAGCTTGATAAAAATTCAGTCATCATAGAACTGCTATATAATCACGGAGTTTTTATAGTTAAAATTATAATCGTGGTCGGTATGGTTTAAACAATAACAAAGTTTAATTTAACTATTAACAGAAATATAAATGTCTAGTAGTTTAGGCTCTTAATAACTAAATTTAGTTGTGATAAGGAAATAAGAAAGATATGAAATATGGGAAGAATTATCATGAACCACTTGTTTCCACATACCCAACTAAGTAAGTATAAGCTGTGGTTTGATTATGTGCTTTTGTAAATTTAAACACAAAGGTATATAAGCTTGTCGCATTTCAAGTTACGAATCACAAGTCAACTTTGATGTATATAAAGCAACCAATAGCACGGTGGAGACAATGGTATAGATCATTCCTAGTGACAGCACGTAATAATGAAGTATTGTGCCAACAGATGTTATCTTGTATGGCATATCCTATTAAGTACGACATGAATGACACCATAATAAGGTGTAATTACGTGTAATCGATTGTCAGAAACAATTGAATAATTTATTACGCACGAAAGTCTGGTTTTATTTTGTTGGCCTCTTAACAAATTCCTGTCGGCTCAATAAGAGTTAGAAACCGTTTTCCAATATACATCCTTATATACAGTAGGCTGGGAGATATGAGACACCTTTTCATTCATTATTTTGTCGGATTTGGTAGAAAACAAAGAACATACAAAGAATAAAAAAAACGACTCCCAGAGACCGTTGTTAATTGTTTAAAATAAGATCGGGGTATTTAATTATTATGTGCCAAAGGTGTCCCCCCCCCCCCCTATCCGACTATAAATAATCTTAACTTAAAAGCGGTTCATAATTAGTGTGTAAAATCGTATTTGAACATCGCAACAACTGTTAACCAGTCAGAATATCGATTTGAAAGTATTCGTTGTTTGCTTGTATATACTGAGTTGAAAATTTCTAGGGGACGATGATCTGCCGGAGACATCAGTGGTGGCTTCAGCAGCAATCATATTCTGTCTCTCCTGTCTTGTAATATCGTGCTTGTATTGTTTAAAAGTGAGAACTGGAACACGGGTAATATATATTTTATTCGATTAAACATCTAACCTAACTAGCTTAATAAGTTCAGCGGAAGTAATGTGTTTCAAACACGTTGTGTGTAAACTGTTACTATATAGGAGTTTGGAGTAAGATGGTTCATGCTCTTATTTTATTGTTCCATTTGGTATAGTAAATGATCGTGGCTTGAATAATTAACAACAGTCTTTTAGAGTAGTGATGATATGACTAAATAATTCTGTAAATATTCTTTGTTGATAAATGAGAGGAGAAAAGGAAATGTAAACATATCCGAGCTTATCCCACCCTACTATATTTTTGCTTGAATTAAAAGTTGTTTCGTTAAACATCTAAACTATTTTTGCATTAAAGCGTGTTGTTTACAAAAAAACGTTTTACTTGATAGGTATAATTGGCATATTCGTAAACGAAGAAATAATGTTCGTTGGTGTACACCTTTTATTTATAGCTTGCATCCTGTATTTGCCTAGGCCCTTCTAATTTAGTTTAATGTGTTTATACAGGCGCGCGATCAATGGCAATTAAACTTGAGTATGTGCAGTTGTAGGGTATTCCACGGTGCGGCGTTCAATCACATGAAAATATTTTACATGAATAATTCAGTTCTGAAAGTAATTGCAATTTATCAGTGACGGCACAGTGTAAAATAAAACTGGGTATAATATGCAGTAGCATGCGGGATTTGGTTATAAATAATTATAAAACAATGTTTTTGTAAAAGTTTAATGGTAGCTTGTTTTATAACATTAGTGCCGTGGTTGAATGACTGTTTTTAGATTAATAGTTTGTTGGGGTTGAGCTTTGTCTGTAGCCTTAGTATAACAGTTAGTTTAGCAGAACTGCAGGCCTTTACAGTACAGACTAACCTAAATATAAATAACATAGACGAATGATCTATTCTATAGAATAAGGATATTAGCAGCTTACACGGAAATGTTTTGTTACTATTGTGAAAAAATGTGGGGGCATGTTAAAATAACATCATGAATTGTACAAAGAAAATTGTAAACGAAAAATAAAGCTTTGTTCCGCTGCTTGGGTATATTGTTAAAGCTCGGGAGATTTTTGTTACATTGTCGTATTTGTAGCGAAAGAGTGAAGACCATATTTCGGCTAGAGATTTGAGAATGGACACAACGAAAGAAGACAGCTCTCTTTTGAAAAAGATTTCATCTTGGTTTCAGCCTGCAGAACAAGATTCAGTTGAAAGAAAATATTCGGGAACCTCTAGTCGTTATGGATCAACACAGTAAGTGATCGTTTTATTTTCACTATATCTTTAAAGTTCTGATGTTATGAAGTTCAAACGGGGGTCCCAAGCGAAAACCAGAAAACATTGTGCAGTAAGCACGCATATTGATATTGAAGTATTGATTAATTGGTATTGCCAATATCCAACTTAAGTTTTTAAAGATTGTCGATACCTAGACAGCAACAAAACCCGTACTGTATTGTGCGTTTAGAAACCTCGCTTTTATCTGACACCTTTAGTCAAATTTTTTTTACTGCAGCGTGTGGTTTTAACGACTTTTAGTAGCTAATACCGTTCTCTTTGTTGCATTAATTACCCTGATCTTTGTACTGTATTTAAACAGATAGTAAAATGTGTGTAACGCTATTTAAGAGCATTACGGGCAACAAAAGCTTAATTCACTCGACATTATTTTCAGATACGATAAACCACCGATGGGAAATATGAAGATTAACTTCGTACAACCACAGGGATGCGATGATGTTGGCGCTTCTAATGCAGAACGACCAAAACTAACTTCGTCGTCGTATGTTCCCGAAGGATTCAAACTTCCATTTGAACTTTCGTTTGATGTATGAAAATAATTAAATACAAATAAACTTATAGCTTCGGTTTCCAATTTTAAAACTGTTTCGCATATCGATTAAACAAAATATACTATCATCTCGTCGGGCACGATAACGTCAATCACATTTATTAAAAATTGAAATTACGATAATTCACTGTCGTTAAAACACATAAAATGGTATAGCCTACCCGTGTAACCTACCAACTTTCTTTGTTAAAAATGGCAACGAAACTATAACTATCTTGAGTAAAACTGTATTTAATTCATTGCTTTATTTTTCTTTTAGACAGGAGAAGAACCTCAAGGAAAATATCTTGGAAAACTTGAATTCAGTACAGTGTACCAATTCAACGAGTCTACTCTTCTTGTTAAAGTTTTAAAGGTTTTACTGCACAAGCTCTGTTGCAAACCAAGTTGTTTACCCTGAATTTACAGGCGATTTACCGGCCATGGATTTGTCTGGAACCAGCGACCCGTTTGTGAAATGTTGTTTGCTTCCTGATCGAAAGCGAAAACTAGAAACTAAAATTCGGCGGAAAACATTACATCCAGTTTGGAATGAAACTATGTCATTCGAAGGTAAAGTTCCACTCTATTTGATAGACTTGGTCAAACCTGTTTAATAACGATAATTGATTTGCTATTTTTTTATGTTATTGCACATTTATGTAGTTTATTCGTTTTGGTGTTTTTATGTTTCGTTGTGTTAGAATAGTACAGTAAGGTAAGATGGCGCTTAGGCATATGATCTGTTTCTAAATCTATTTTTAAAACGCTTATTGTGTGTTACTCTGACTTTAAACCATCACAACTTCAAATGTACATTAAAACGCACAAGGTTAAAACTTATGTCACGACGAGGTAAGACGGGCTAAGGCGGGGTAAAATAGACTTTTGAAAATCAGTGTATAGGTTGATTAGTTAATAAATTTGTTATCCTTAAAACACTTAATTAAAATAAATAACACTGTCCAGTAAAAATCAACTGTAAATGTTCTCTGTCCTGCCCACTTCCATATTTAAGATGTTACTTACAGTGAATAAGTGTTGTTACAACTACAATTGGTGTTGTTACAACGACAATTGGCTTTGTTATAAATTCAATTGATAAATATTGTATCTTATACACACGCCTTAAAACTTATGATAACAAAAAAGTGTAATAACTTAATCAAGTTTATGCTTAAAATTTTTTTTTTAAATATATATTTTAGTAAAAATTTGGTAATGCTACACTATAGTACTGTGGGGTTACATGGGACACCTTCAGCACATAATATCCAAATACATCTTGTTTTTAACAATTAACAATGGTCTATGCTCTATGGGAGTCGTTAAAATAATGCTATATTTCTTTAAATGTTTTTTTAGTTGCTACCAAATATATACCGAGAAATAAAATGAAAGGGCGTTCATTGTCTCCCACCCTATACTATATTTTGCACGACAAGACACTTTTAATAAATTATCTTTCGAATATATTTTTAACTGTTTGCTTGCTGCATTCTACGCATATAAATATGTTATACTTTATTACAGGTCTTCCCTATGAAAAAATAAAACAGAGAGTGTTACATTTACAAGTGTTAGACTATGATCGCTTCAGTAGAAACGACCCAATTGGAGAAACGTATGTTCCCTTGCATACAATCAATCTTGGAGAAGAAATGATTCAATATGTCAACCTTGCGCCTTGCAAGGGTTCGGTTAGTAGTTTAATTTATTTCCGGTTTTGCTTTGCTATAAGAAAACCTCTTGGCTAGAACAAGCGCGGTGAACTTCTGTTATCACTTTGTTACCAACCGTTAGAAGGTATTCTTGATGTGGAAATTATAAAAGGAAGAAACATGAAACCTATGGACCTTAATGGAACTTCTGGTTCGTATGGTACCGTTTTTTGTCAAAAACTTTAATTTTGGCGTTTTTCAGACCCTTACGTTAAAATTTGGCTTATTTACCGTGGTAAGAGAATCGAGAAAAAGAAAACGGAAATCCACAAAAATAACTTAAACCCGGAGTTTCACGAAGAGTTCACGTTCAACGCACCAATGGATCGGTTAAGGGAAATGCAGCTGGAAATAACGGTGATGGATCATGACACCATTGGCCGAAATGACACCATCGGGAAGGTAAAAAGAAAAAAAGGAGGGCCTACGTATAATGAATGCACGACAAATAAAACGTCATTAAGAATATGTGCTACAAAATGGTACTCGTATGTACTACAAAATGGTACAGAACGTTTTAGCACTATCATCCGAAACCACCTATTGATGTTACTTGCTCGGTATTTGGTTGACCGGGGCCAGTGTCTTTATCACATTTCAAGTTTTTAAAATTATTTTTAACCTGATTATTTTAAAACTGCAAATGTTTACGACAGATATATCTTGGCCATAAGAGTGCTGGATTGGAAAAGCAACATTGGAAAGATATGTTAACAAATGCTCGAAAACCTAGTTTGCAGTGGCATGTGCTTAAAATCTAATTCCGTTCGAATAAGGATAACAAGATTTCTATGTGGGTTTATACAGTAAATAATTTCGAGCATTGCTACTATTTCTTTACGGCGTCGACCAACTTGTATAAGCACGACATAAAAGCGAGCTATACAGGGGATGGCGACATTTCATACAACTTGCCCACATAAGCAACCAAGTGTTTTGTGAATAGTTGCAGTAAATACTACAATATTGGCGACCCAAAAATTCCAGCAATTAGGTTGACACGGGATTTTTGCTTTTAAGAAGCACTGCTAAAGAGAACGCAGACATATATAGTAGGATGGGAGAAGATGGGACACATTTAGCACATAATATCCAGATACCCTGATTGTCTTTTAAACAATTAACAATGGTCTATGGGGGTCGTTACATGATACGGTTTCATATTTTTTCGAATAATTTTTTTTACTACTAAATGGGACGAGAAAATAGAATGAAAGGGTGCGCCATCTTCCCCTATACCTTGCAATATATAATTTTTGGTGTTGTAACTCTTTACGCTAACAAATGTGTCGGAACAGTGTTAACACAATATAGCGCATACCCCCTTTATTTTCACTGTGAGTTAACCAAAAACTCCAGACATGCAGTATACCTTGTTTAAATAGTTACGGCTTTATTTTGACAGCATTGTTTTATCGTTAAACCCATATGTTTGCCAACAAATTACTTTTATTTGTTTAACTTTTTGCACTTTTCTAAACCTCTATACTATATTATCGTTACACCATGCAGTTACTATAATGTTGATGATTCCTAAAGACAATTTCTTGATTGAATTTAGCATTTGTTGTCGCGCAACCAGTGATTTGTCATTGAGTAGAGAAATAATTAAATGGTTGTTGTTAGTTATGTTAAAATAAAGGCATTAAAAGCAGTATAACACGAAATGTAAATAAATTCTTGTACAACAATAATTAGTCTCAAATAAGTGGTTATCTATGCCTACGTTGAATCATGCTAAGGTATAGCCTTTAATTGAAATTGCCTGAACATTTTATAATATACCTTCTAGCTAAATTTTAGGTAGCAAAGATTTATGAAAAAAGACACCAATAATGTCCGTTAGTTTTTATTTGCGTCAAGCAGCAGTACGCAAAAGTCTGAAACAGAGAAGTATTAAAATATCATTTTAACAGTAGGAGGATTCTAAACTTACCATTGCTATTCATCATTACCGAATTGATCATAATAGCTGTCTTGAAGTTCACTATGATAAAGATAAAGGTTATAAAGATATTGGTTGGGAAAGCATTTCGCTAAATAGTGATCAAATATTGGATTAGTTAATTTTGTTTTGGAAAGCTGGGCTGTTAATGTTATTAAAAACTGGTTACCAAACCCATATGTCCTCACGCTAGATTCTAAAAGCGTATTTTTTTAGTAAATATTTATGAGTTGTCTAATTTGAGACCCATAAATAAATCCGTTACGTTTTTTAACAATTACCTACGAAATTACATTCGTTATGTATTACGAGACGTTTATTTTCTTTAGATTATCTAGCCGGCGGTAAAATGCATTAAACAACTTACTCTCTCAGTGTTTTCGCCGCTTCTTGATCCCAATATTTCCAAGACCACACAATATTATCAGCTTCATCTGCGTTTGCACTCGAGAGCTGAACGGTGACGAGAACCAAGACGAGGAGAAGAAGAACTTTGCGATTCATGATGATTTATCTTTGCTTACTTGAAGAAGATGAAAATATGAACGATCATCTCCATCTTTTATGTCCTCAAAAGTCGGGGTTCTTTTTTCTTTTATTTTCTCTCGTAAAGCACGTTCTTTCTCTCCTAGCGAAAAATCTTCTTTTCCTTTTCGTAGTAAGAGAATCATGAATGGTTTCTTAGAAAAGCTCAATTTATCGACAAAAAACAACATAGTATTGTTTCACAAACACTCGTTCTTTACACTTTATCCTCCTTAAGTATAACGGTATACGTTACTAAAAATACAAATTGTAGTGGACAGGCTAGTTATACCGTTTTCTTTATAGCATATACTATTTAAGCATACTTAACAATATACAATCCATTTGCAAATATGTGTATGGTGTGGTGGAACATTTAAGCATATTGCCCAATATTTTAATTTCAAAATACATGACGATTTTGGGGTGATACTATGAATTTGTACTAGAATACCTTTACTAATTGACAACAATTGAAAAAATATATATTAAAATACACGAGGAGTTATTTAGCGATTGCCAAACAACGTCCTATTTTCGTAATTCACAAAATGTTTAAATATGATTCAGTGAGCATTCAAAGTTAGCACCCTATTATTTTGCTTCTTTTATCTTAATTAAAAATACTGTTTCCACAACCATCCATTTTTAATAGTTAAAACAATTATTGACTTTGGCACGCGCTTTATATAGTTACGAACACTGTCGAAGAATCTTGTATTATTTTTCTATTTGTCATTAAATAAAGGTTGTAAAACAAAATTTAAAATAGTCCCGCTTTGCCCCACGTTCTTTTTTACCCTACTCTACTAGTTAGCAATATTTAATTGTAAATGCCTTACTTAAACCAAAACTGTGTTAAACACTATAGTTTATGTTATTCAATTACTTTTACATTATTGACGATACGCCTGTACCTAGTAGGGTGGGGGAAGGTGGAACACCTTTAGCACATAATATCTAAATATCCTGATCGTGTTTTAAACAATTACTAACGGTCAATGGGAGTCATGGGCATATAGTTTTATAATTTCTTGAATGTTCTTTGTTTACTACTAAACGGGGCGAGAAAATAGAGGTAAAAGGTATCTCGTCTTTCCCCACCCTGCTGTATTTTAATAGATTTTCAATGCAAAGTAAGTATACGCACTTTTAGGCATTAAAATATTTTGTTGTACTGAAAATCAAACTGCTTTTTTTCACATATGGTTTAATACATTAGTCTAGCAGGAATCACGTGACACGGATTTCCGGAATGGTCATGTGATCCCTTTACCGGAAAATAAAGGACTTAATATTTCTGCGAAAATCATTTTTTGTAATGATGGCGGCGTTAAAATGAGAAAGGTTTTAGAAGTTTTACATCGATTTTTAAAGAGCTTAACCAACCAAGATTTACTATGATATTCATGTGTTTTCTTTAGTTTAAATCAAAATTATCTAAATCAACAATATACATATACCATTTCCAAATATGTGTATAATGCTGTGGTGGGATACTTAAGCATATTCATCAACATTTTAAAATTCAAAATATATAAAGATTTTTATTTGGGTGATACCATGAATTTATACTATCATACCCCTATTAATTGACAACACTTGAAAAAGTATAGTAGGGTGGACGAAGATAGGACACTTTTTCATTCGTCTCATTTTGGAGTGTTAGGTTTGATAACGGTGGTTTGGCCCGGGACGCTGCTTTAATGTCCAATTGCGGGGCTGACTGTCTGTTATTATAAGCTACACTCATTACAACTTAACTATAAAACATGCAATTTAATAAAAAAATGCATAAAAACGAATGACATTAAAATAAGCACTAAATAAACTGTTACACCACATAAACGAGAACTATATACGATAACAACTCAATACGGCTTTCACTCAAAAATAAAACAGTTTGTACACAATCATATAACTTTTGCCCAAAAAAGCAATATACAACCTTTAGCCGACACAGTACGAGAACTTCCTGGATACACGCAAAACTGGAAAAAGGAAAAGGGCAATAACGGCAACAAAGGAACACGCGGAAACGATAAAATAATTGCAGGAAACAAGTCGTGCGTGAATAACAATGATAAGGAAGGCAAAATAGCTGGTCAATTAGTAATAAGGAAAACAGAAAAGAACACAAATAATGAGAAAAAATACATTAGACAATATAAATATTACGTAAACGATAAAAACAGTGCGCGCGTCGATCAACTAAGTGCTCAACTCACGACACTATAAGTAGTAGACAAAGAAAATTCAAAGGATTATAAAACTGTATCCTTATAACTGACATAAACCGTAGTTAATTGTTTAAAACACAATCAGGATATTTGGACATAATGTGCTTAAGGTGTCCCGCCTTACCCCACGCTTTATATGTTAAACATGAGATGAGTTATCTAGCGATTTCCAAACAGCGTCCTATAGTAGCAGTTCACAAAGTTGGTTTAATTTGATTAAAGCATTTAAAATTACCATCCTTCTATTACACTTATTTTAACCGAATGAAAAATACTGTTTCTATTAACACCGGTTTTTAATATAGGTAAAAATTGTATAATAGACTTCAGCGCTCTTTATAAATTTGTGAGAATACAGTCAAAAAAACTGTAGCATTTTTTGTTTGTTAAATAAAGGCCCGTGAAAATTAAAATTCCTCGCTTTATTCCTCTCCACTAAATATATATCTATGTTTATAAGTTTACACCATTATTCAGGTATAAAGGTCTTACTTAAACCGATCAAAACTGCAATGTTAAACACTATAGTTTGTGTTATTCGATTACCTTTACATTATGGGCGATATATATGTTTTAATACACTTTCAATGCAAAAGTAAGTAGGTTATACGCAAAAGATTTCTGTAGCGTTAAAATTAAACTGTTTCCATCACAGAAGGTTTATTACATTAGTCTTGCAGGCATCACATGACAAAGAAAACTGAAATAGTCAAATAAAGGAAGCAATCGTGTTTTTACAGCTTTTTTCTAGAAATTAGAAACAATATGTTGTTTACACTAAAGATTTTCATTGAAATCGAGCCAGCCATACCAAAACACTGCATTCAAGCGTCTTTGCAGCTGTGCTTGTTTTTACCTTGCAATGTTAAAGAATTCGGCGTGTTCAGCAATTGGCAGACACCATGTTTGTAAGTTATGTGTGTGCCATGATCATTGTGTGTTTGAATCAACAATTATTTTTGTAATTAAATGTAAAAACAACGCACAATATAGCAGTTACGATTCGCACTAGTAACAAATGAAGCAAGCGACTTAACGGCACGTGCTTCAACACAAAATCTTCAGCCCAGTGGGGTCTTATAGGTCGTCTGTATCATGTCTTAACGATTTTTTGTTACCTAGTTATGAACGTTTATTTGTACTAAGGATACTAAAAACCGATGTACAATTACGACTGCAAGTTATGTAAACAATTTTCTGTAAAAGGATGCTTGCTGAAGTTTCGTTGTAGAGTATATATACATGCCACGTTTGCCAGTCAGAGTGCTAAACCACAAAACCACAATTTGCGAGCAAAAACTGCTACGAGAACCAATATATAATATAGTGGGGGAAGATGGGACACTTAAACATATATTGCCAAACATTTCCAAAATCAAAATAGATGACGTTTTTTTGGTAATACCACGAAGTAGTACTACTATTCCTTTATTAATTGACAACGATTTAATAATATAAATATAATAAAACACACGAGGAGTTATTTAGCGATCCGCATAACTAGTGAAATTTTACAAATTCGAAAACACACAGGATAAGATGGGACAGTTTAAAATCATTGTTAACTTTGATTATTAAGTGTATTTATAAATAGGAATATACGTAAATAACACGAAATAATACTGTACGCTTTGAAAATTAAGTCTAAACATTCATTTTCTTACCCTACTGCTCTAGTTTTTAACATGTTACCTATACATTATATTATTGCATACAATTGGTACTGTTTGAACGACAATGGGTAATGTTCGAACATCAATGGATGAAATATATCGTTCACACTTGCAAGTTACTAAATTTCATCGACTTTACTATAATTTTTACTCAATGCAAAATATTGTTTAAAATAATAAATAAACAAATTAAATCTTTCTGGATGTTCTGATTTACCAGGACCAAAATAGTTTTGTGTAATAGAAGATATATCGGCAACAAGAGATCATAGGTCCAATGGATGAGCACGGTTTAAATTAATTAGTATAGTATTAATTAGCACTTTTACTACAACGCATTTTACGTGTTTTACAAACCGACTTCCAGCTAATACGTTTTAATATCGCAACCCCTACATTTTTATAAAATTGACGCCAATGCTATTATATGTCAAATAAACCTTTGAATCCTTATTAAAACCAAACCAGTGTAATACAATGGATTTGTAATGAAAACACACAAGTAAGAAGTATCACAAAGAATACATAAAGTGTTTGTGTATATTAGCTTATTACACATTTATTACGTAACTGCACACATAT
This sequence comes from Ciona robusta, assembly GCF_009617815.1. Lineage (NCBI taxonomy): Eukaryota > Metazoa > Chordata > Ascidiacea > Phlebobranchia > Cionidae > Ciona > Ciona robusta. The sequence continues at coordinate 668,060 of NC_143236.1, forward strand.
AGGCTATTAGTATTTTGAATACTATAACAAATAAAGAAGCATTTATATAAGTTAGCATAGGTGTCAGTTCAGCAATACTGAGGTGACAAGTAATGCTCTATTTTCAAGCTGGGTTCACAAAGCCACATTATATGTTTATCCAGGTTACCTGGTTCAGCTCACAGATGTAAACAATTAAACTCATTTGTATATACCAAAAAGTAAAACATGCTGTTATTGTATGATTACAATGTATTGAATAAATTAACAGGTACAACCCCCTTATTGCATGGTAATAACCAAGAACTCTATCATTGCACAAAACAAAACAGTGATTTAGAATTGGCATCGTGATTAACAATTTAACAAAACCTGGGATGACGTGTTTAAAATGCATTTACAATCACAGCTCAAAACATAAATAAACTTCATTGAATAGTATGAATAGAGTTGGGTTTGGGCCTGATTGTTTCTATAGATACTGAACAGCAAGTTAAAAGCTGTAGTGACCTATAAAACTAAGGTGACAAAACACACTATCTCACTCTTATTTTGAAAATTGGGGTAACAAGGCACCCTCGGAACCCCTAACTAAACGCCTATGAATAGTGGTATATATATCACTGGGTATTATACTACTATAGTTAACTATTGTTTGAGAAATAATTAACACGTGTTCGATTTCTTGTTGCTATGCATAGAAAACCATCTTTTTAACTTCTATACTTTTGTTGAGTTTGCTCTGCTGCGTAATAGATTATATTCAGAACACAATATGTCTTACAGTGTACAACGTATGATGTAAACAAATTACTAACCGGACTAAACGAAAACATAAACAGTGCAACACTCGATCGCAAAATTGCCAGCGAAGCAAAACTGAAAATCCTAATTTCTATGTTATTTGGAGTTTGTAGAGGAAGTCCCGATTGAGTCGGCCAGGCGGCCACTAAAAAGGCTAATTAATCGCGGTTTTAAATCTGAAAATTTAGTCTAAAATTTGTTAATTTATTTTATGTGATTTTAATCAAGAGATTGAAGAGTAATGCTAGAATTAAGAATTGAGATTAATGTGGATAAAAGTCGCGAAAAAAAACAACACCAACAACAAAAACAACTGTTCGACGAAAAAAGATCTATATGACCACTACCGTGCTCAATAACATTCGGTTTATGTTTAATATGATCCCCTTCTGATAGGGTTGTACTGCAAGAAATACCAAGGAGTATAGCGAAGAGTAAGACGTTTTGACGCAAGCAATTAAAGCGGGGTATAGGTCAAACAGTGACGCGCACGATTAGCATGCAAAACCCACTTTCTAGAATAAGCTGCCACCGGCGACACGCAATTACAATAGGTGGGACCAAAGTTAGTATAGACCAAGTTAGGAAACGGCGCTCGTGTCCGCCATTACGGAGCCCACAGAGCGTGAATCGCCTATACAAATGCATGGTCGGCATGTGTTTATTTAGTTCTTGTAAGCGATACAAAGCTAGAAAACACGTATAGCGGTTGTTTTAACATAAAAATATAATTTCTAATATAAATCTTGTTATATAATATTAAATCTAGGAATTAATGTGAAGTAAATTAATATTTTGACTGGTTTTCGGCGTACAGTGTGGTTTAACAGGATACTTTACGTTGGCGATTAAGACTAGCATCAATCAGCTTAGTTTACATAATAGTATATGATCATACCTACGAATCTACAGAGCCATTCTTTACTACATTTATAATCCAACATGAGTGGACATGCAGCTCCAAACTGCTTAAGTACTGGCAGATAAGCTGTTCGCGTTTTCCGATTTCATAAAGACCCGTAACGCAAAAAAGGTAGCTTACTAATTCAAGCAGAGGACCAAAAATAGTAACTTAGTATTGTTTTCCTCAATGTCACTTCGATATTAGGCAAATTTTACAAAGATACCTTAAGTTTCGTTGCCGGGTATACGTGTTAAGTTTGTGAGCCAAAAAGTAAAATCACGGCAATTTACATGCAAAACTGCAGCTAGATACACCAGTTTATGGTAATGTTATGCGTTTGTATTTATGGTAATGTTATTTTTGTTTGTATTTTTATATTTTAAACATGTTCTTTTATGTTTTTGGTTAGTAAACCTGATATTTTCTGTTTTTTTACTCTTTAATCGATTAAGTGTTTAATAAAAGTTTATTATTTTTGTGAGGTTTATTATTGTGATAAGATATAACATTAGTAGAAAACCATTTTTACGCGCAAATGAGCTTAGTTTTTAAAAAATCGCAATATTTAAACGAAAAACAGCACCCAGCAATGATAAAATGCTATGCCGTGGGCTCCGTAATGGTGGCAACTATGACGTCATAGACGCGAGACAATGGATAACAAGACTCGTTGTTTTACAATCCGTTTCCTAACTTGGTCTATACTAACTTTGGGTGGGACTACTCGGTATTTCTATTGCTTTGGTTATACCATTGTTCAAGCGTGACATGTAAACAAAGCGCCAGCTGTCAGTTGTGAATTGACCTACTGGGCATCTATGTTTCGATTTCTATTTTATTAGGTTTGTAGGTTTTAATATAAAGAACTCCATTATATTACTGAGAACGCATTGGCGGTGCAACCACGACATAAAGAAAACGGCTGTAAATCTAAGATCTTCAGCTTGTACAAATTCGCCAAACATGAAAAGGAACAAACAGGCGAGCGTGCAACCACCAGACATACATATGTGGGTACAGTTTTCACTATCGTAATGGTGCTAAATTCCCCACCCCTAAAATTCACCAACAACTAAGGCTTAAACCCAAACATTACCTCTTTTAATTAATTGCCTATTTATGTAGTTTTAGCAGTATTCTTCACTTGTATCACAAGGCTTTATTTAATACCAAAAGCTGTCCAACTCATATTTTATAAAACATATACTTTGCCTTTGTACAAATAAAATAATATTTTATACCATTTTAAACATTAAACAGCACTGATTCAAATATTTTAGTTTTGTTAAAATTTGTTAAGTTTGGCCAAGTTTTGAAATGGTTTGCATGCAGAGATATATTCAATATTAAAACCCTCTCAACTGAATTAAACCAAGTGTAGCCTTAGTCTCCAGGTTATTTGCAAAATTAAAGTATAGTTAAATGATGGTATAAACAATCGGCCGTTTTATAATCATTTTTACCTTAAAATAGGCATTAGTAATGTTTTTTTGTTCAAATACAGTTGCCAGTCCAATGATTCAAAGTTCATTCATGTGATAAAAGATGTTGATTATCAATTTTCAAGAAAAATAGCTGTGTGTTCTGCTGGAGGGCATTTGCGACCTGTTCTAATGTTGTTGGAATTATCAGGTCATGGCATTCCTTGGTTTCTTGGAACAATACTAACAATCTTTAACTCTATTGATGGAGTAAAAGAAACATGCATGAATTTACTGCTAGCATTGATTTTTGATTTGTTTGTGGTGGCTCTTATTAAAGGATTATTTCGAAGACCGCGCCCAACCTATAATAAGCAAGACATGCTGGCTACTGTGTCTTTGGATGTATATTCATTTCCATCTGGCCATTCCACAAGATCAGTAATGGTTGCTTTCTTTTTGATAAACCAATTTAATTTAAGTTTGTTTTGTAAGGTTTTGTTAATAATATGGTCATTTTGTGTTTGTACTTCACGAGTTATGCTTGGGAGACACCATATTTCTGATGTTATTTGTGGTTTTTTTATTGGTTATTCACAGTACTACATAGTCGTACAGTTTTGGTGGTCATACTTTGATTTTTCTGAAATGTTACATTTTATTTGGTAAAAAACAACTTTAACACAAAACATTCTTACTATTTTCTCACTTTAAGCAAAATGGGAAAATGAACATCTGGCTTATACGACTTATTTTTAATCAAGTACTCTAAATGTTGCTTATAAATATGATGATTGTATTGCTCAATTTGAACAACGTCGGTAAATTTTAACTTGCATAACTCGGCAAAATTATGAAATGTGTTGCCTCTTTGCGGAGCAAATATAAAAGCTGTACCTCCTACCTTCAAAACAGAATAAATTGTATCGACAAGAAACGACCTGAACTCATCAAAAAATAAACAATCTGCACATAAAGCAAAGTCAAATGTTTCTGTGTATTGAGAATAGGTTGCTGGCATATCCCATCTCAAATCTGTTGCTGATACTTGTGCCTTGTTTGTTCCATTCGATACATTCATTTGGTTGGTGTGTATGGCATCGTTTAGCATGTTAACACATTTACTATTTCCATCAGTAATGAGGACACGCGTGGATGGTGAATTAAAAGCAATGCACATAGCAGCAAGACTTGAACTTCCACCACCGAGTTCAATTACAGAATTTCCACAAAATAAGTCAAGGTTTGACATGCAATAATATGCCATAATTTCTTCACTAGGCCATATGCATACATTTCCAGTGTTATTAAATGATGTTATTTCCTACAAAGAAAACAATTTTTAGTAAGACTTGGAAATTAGAAAGCTCCATATGAAAGGAGATAATATTATACTTGGGTGATCCTAGTATACAGGGCGCCATTTTTAACTGCCATTTTTGATACTTTCTAATGATGCCATCACCTTAAGATTTAAACATCATGATTGACAGATATACGTAGAATAATCATTTATTTATGAAATCTTAATTTTCCAAAATTTTTTTTAAAGAACATTATTAAACAGTATTAAATATATATATATATATATATATATATATATATATACCTAAAATATTAAACATCATGTTAAAAAAATGGGAAAATAGATATTAAATATGAAAATGTAAATCTAATTGGTATTAAATAAGTATAAATGTAAATCTAATTTTCTATTAAGTTATGGAGAGTTTTTTATTGTCCTGTAGTAAAGACCGAAAACGTATCACGTACCTTTAAGTTCGTCTTTGGGTTTGGGTGATTTATCCAAATATCTTTAATACTAAGCATTGAATTGCAAACGTATGCGAACCACCGGCAGTCGTTTTCTTCTTTTCGTGATTTCACACAGGCCTTTTCAAGGCAATTGCATTTTTTTCTAGTAAATAAATTAAAGCAAAACGAGTTTCGCGTTGATTGTGATTCACACCCATCACCAATTCGTTTCTCAACGATGGCATTCTTTAGAACACCCCATCTTTCTTTGCCTTTAGACATGCTGCTTAAAACAAAATAAGTTTTATTTTGCTTCTTTGACGTTAGAGTCCACACCACAGTCCATGTCGGTTCACTTTCTATTTACTTTCTTTTTTTAGATGCGGCTAATCGAAAGCAGATCGAAAGTTATTCCATTCTTTCCGATGGGTGGCGGTATTGAATATATGAATGAAGTTTATTTCGTCTTTTCGGTCAGAACAGGAAACTGAGTAAAGTTAACAAAAGCGAAAAGACGGGTAGTAACGATCTTATGTATTTGTAGTAATGTTTTGGTGACAAAAACAACTCTTATAAAGTATCAACCGGAATAAAACGACTGAATTTTTTAAATTAACTCTGTCTCTATACAAACGTATAAATCACTAACAAGAACATCTAATAGACACCTCCTTTACGTTTTAATTACTCTAAAGCGCTCGCTAAAATCAATGCGCTGGAATGAACGACATATAAACACGCATAAAATCATAGATACGGTGAAAGTGGCAAATTTTTATTGTATATATGCCGTTGCTTGAATCGATACTGGTTTAAACTTTAAACCATGTCGCTCTCGTAGGTTTGAACTAAAACGATTAAAACCATCGTTGTCGTTTGGTTTGAACCAGAGTCCATATATAAACAGTCTATATACGAACTCTGGTTTGAACCAAAGTTTATATAGATTTTTAAACCATTTTGTTGAAATCAGCATTAGTTTGGTTTGGGGTTGTGCAATTGTTGCAACTCGACCATATAGAGGGCGCCATGAACTCGACGCTTAAAGTGACGTCACATAACCCAACCACAATGAGACTCGGTGCGAGTTAGGCTAGCGTGCGGACGTGTTTTGCAAGATGAGCGAAAAGGCTAGTTTCGCTAGGGTGGTGAGCACCCAAAAGAACAATCTGCTCAAACGACCCAATTGTTTGAACTTTAAGACAGAAAAGCAAATCAAGCGCTATGAGGTGATTGAATTATTAAAGAAAATTGGGTTTGAAAAAAGCAAAATTGTGGGAATTGCCGAAATGAAGGGGACAAAAATTGATATTACCTGCAGCTCAAGGCCTAATGTTCTGGAACTCAGGGAAAAGCTGGCAAATATTGAAAATATTCGTAACTTGTATCTGTATGAGTCGGACAATGTCAATGTCGTTTTGGGTTGGGTTCCAATACCATTCCCCGACTCAGCAATTCTAAACTTTCTACAAACCAACCATGGAAATGTGGACAAACTCGTACAAAGAACTGACAAGGATGGACTCAAAACTGGAGTAAGAATAGTGGTAATGAAAAAAGAGGACCTTGAAAAGCAGCCAATACCAAGCTATATATCTATCAATAATTCGGAATTCTATGTAACGTACAATGGTCAAACGGTCACATGCAAATACTGTGGGGAATTTGGACATAAACAAGCTGATTGTGCAAAGAGGATAAAGGATTACCCAAGATTAGAAAACACGAAACAGAACAACAAGGAACAACAATATCATAAAATGGAGGAGGAAATTCATCCGCGTGACGTCACAACTTCCACGCCAAAGGCATCAACACGTAGTTTGTCTCGAACCACACCGGCCCTCGAGCAAATACCAGCAGCTCAAGGAAGGAGAGGAGAGGAAGGTGAGAAGGAGGAGACAGAAAAAAATAGTGAAGCGGAACCTGAAAAGTCAAGGTCGAAAAGACCACTCTCGAGCCCTGAAGACGGCAATAAACCAAAACTGCACTCTATTAGTCTCAGTGTAACAAGGCTACCGGTGTGTTGTCCGAACTGCAAAACCGAAGGATTATCAACGGAAAGTGCGAAGTCATATCATTGCTGGGGTTGCTCACGTGAGTTTGACGTAGCACGCACCTGCTGCACAGACGACTTGTTCCTTAAAAACAGTGACATACAAGAAACAATCTGCCCTATGTGCCAAAGAGGAATGAGAAAAATGCCGTGTTGCAATACACTTCAACCGGAATTTCGTTTAGAAGATGGCTGCTACGAATGCGTGGCTTGTCAGAGGTACTCTCTTGTTTGCACTTGTTTAACTTTTAATTGTTTTAGTAAAGATTATACGAGTAAAACCTGTAAAAATACGGCATGTAAAAAGAAACTGATTAATTGTAAGTGCGGAAAGAGATATCTCAAAGAACCATTTGGCGACAAGCCATTTTTGTGTGGTTGTGGATATGAATATAGTCATGGCAACTAGCTATACGGTGAATGAATTACTGATTATTATGTTTATGTTTTATTTTCAAATGTCAGTTAATATTGCTTCATATAATGTGGCTGGTTTGCGAGACAGCAAAAAGAGAAAGGCAGTTTTCAACTTTATTCGCGGAAAAAAACTTAACTTTACGTTTTTGCAAGAAACCCATGGTTCCGTGGACTGTAAAAAACTATGGGAATTGGAATGGGGAGCACAGATCATTTGGGCTAATGGCTCCAATCGTAGTAGAGGTGTTGCAATACTATGCGACAATAAAACGTCATATAGTTTGGTGAATATTAATGTCGACCCAGAGGGTAGATATGTAATGGCTGAAGTTCGAATCCAATCGCGAACGCTACTGTTAGTTAACATATACGCGCCAAACAAAGACAATCCAACTTTCTTCGAGAATTTGTTTCGAACGGTTTTTCGCTCCGCATCTAACGCAGACATAATCATAGGGGGGGATTTCAATCTTACCTTAGAACCGAACATGGACAGACATCGACCGGACGCCGAAAGAAACCGCAATGCAAGGGGTGTTGTTTTGGCGCATATGCAAACTCTTGGGTTAGAAGACGCGTTTCGAATAAAAAACAAAACCTTGAAAAAATTTACCCGTTATCAATCGAATCCCTACTCAGCAGGTCGCCTTGATTTCTTTTTGATTTCGCAACAAGTCGTAACAAAAGTGGCGGACTGCGATATCCGTCCTAGCATAAAATCCGATCACAGTCTTGTAATATTGTCGCTGCGTCTGTCGCCTGTTCACAGAGGCAGGGGTCTCTGGAAACTAAACACCTCTTTACTTCGGAACGAGGAGGTGGTCTCTAAAATACGAAGCGTAATCCGGGACTTCGACATAACCAACCCTCGTGGGCATGTCGATGCACATGTTAGGTGGGACACGTTAAAGTGTGTGATACGGGGAGAATTTATAAGACTGAGCGCACAATATAAAAAGGCGGCTCAAAAGGCTCAGAAGGAGTTGGAAAATAAATTAGGAAATGTAGAAGCTGAAATCGCGGATTCGGGAATTAATCCAGATGATAGTCTTTTGGGACACAGAGAGCAACTACGCAGTGAATTGAATGAAATGATTGAACGTCGTTCTCATGGTGCTACTGTAAGAAGTCGTGCCCGGTGGGTCGAAAACGGTGATAAATGCTCAAAATTCTTTCTAAATCTAGAAAAACGTAATTCGGAGAAGAAGTCAATTTTGCGACTGAAAAGTAAGAATAAGGTGCTGACGAATCAGCTGGGTATAATCAATGAACTCCGTGATTTCTATAAAAAACTGTATGATCCAGGTCCACAACAAACACCGGCATCTATTGCAAATCACCTAAATTCATTGCCATTACCAAGGCTTAGTTGTGATGACGCTTTTGGCCTAGAGCACCCAATAACCGAGGAAGAAATATTTTCTACCATAAAGTCAATGCCTAATAATAAATCACCTGGTAATGATGGACTGTCAGCAGAATTCTACAAAAGCTTTTGGCCAGATATTAAAACATTCTTGATCGACGCAATTCGGCGCACTGAAGTTATCGGCATGTTAACAAACACACAGACAGAAGGCGTAATATCGCTGATCCCAAAAGACGGTAAAGATCCGCTGTTTGCTACCAATTATCGACCGATCACGCTTCTAAACGTCGATTATAAAATAGTTTCCAAAATTATCAACTTAAGAATAAAATCTACTTTACCCGAGTTAATACACCCGGACCAAAATGGTTTTATTAAGGGTCGATTCATCGGTGATAATATTAGATTGCTATTTGATGTAATTGACTATTGTGACTTAGAAGACGTACCAGGCACAGTTATCAGCCTAGACTTTTATAAGGCCTTTGACACACTGAACTTTAATTTTGTCCACGAAATGATAAAAAACTGGGGGTTTGGGAAATACATACAAAAATGGATTAGTATATTTTACAGAAAGCCACGATGTATAATAACAAATAACGGTCATGTGTCTCGCCTCTTCGAAATAGGCAGAGGTTGCAGGCAGGGAGATCCGATATCTCCATCACTATTCGTTCTCGCCATCGAGACGTTAGCCGCGGAAATTCGCCTAGCTGACTTTAAGGGCGTCAAAATTAATGATACGGAAATTAAGATATCGCTTCTGGCTGATGACACCGTGATATTTACCGACGGTGAGGAGAATAGTTTTAATACGATTTTTAAGATTTTGAACGAGTTTGGCTTAAGAGCTGGATGCGTGGTTAATTTCCAAAAATCACAAGCCTTCTACGTTGGTAGTAAACGAAAATGTTTAAGTAAACCTATGATGGATTTGGGCCTCCTGTGGCCGCAAGACCACATAAAATATTTGGGCATTGAGTTCCCAATACACGACCAAAACGCTAAAATCATAATTGACCTAAATTTGACAAAGCCGCTGAAGAAAATAGCAACTTTGCTAAACATCTGGTCCGGCAGGCCTCTTACCATTCTTGGAAAGGTTACGGTCGTGAAATCCCTGATAATCCCGATACTCACTTACAAAGCAAGCGTTCTCCCAATGCCAATTCCAAAATACATAGTGAAATCACTAAACACAAAGATTTTTCGGTTCATTTGGGGCTCAAAATGGGAACGCATAAAGAGAAAAACACTCTGTCGCGAAATAAAACATGGAGGAACGAACATGATAAACATCGATGCTTACATATTAGCCTTACAATCTAAATGGTTAAAATTTCTGTTAAACCCAGAATATCGATCGCCATGGAAAGAAATTGAATCCCGTTACTTTAACACGGGGGTGTTAATCGCAACATTACAATCATCACTGCGTGAAACATCTGTTGACTTCCAGCGTATACTGCCTATCCGAGCGCTCCGAACCACTTTACTAACGCTCAAACGGATATATGACTGTGGTGCACTGGGGGAGAAAATTAATAGCTCGAGAACATTGTGGTTAAACGCGAAAATTAAATACCGATCTCGTTCCTTTCTAATCCAAGAGTTTGCAAATGTCGGCATAGTAAATTATAATCAACTAATAAATGAAGGTGGAAACTATATGAGCTATACTGAAATTGTTACAAAATACAACGTTAAAGATAATAAGAGCGACTACGAACGCTATAACGAACTCATTAAATCTATACCTGAAAGCTGGGACACAGGCAATATTGTGATAGACAATAACAGCGCCAGTGGGGTGCAACAATTGTTAAATGGCCTAGGAGAATTAAATTCGACAAGCTCGATGTACCGAAGCATTGTTGCGGCGTTGGAGGAACCAATTCTCGGAGCGCAGCAAAAATGGTGCGCAATGATTGGGAACATAGACGACTGGGAGAAAGTTTACATGAACAATTATTTTTGCACGTTGGAAACAAAATTAAGATCTTTTCAAATAAAATTACAAAACCACGCTATTGTAACAAATGAAACACTTTTCAAATTGGGAATTAAAGACACTGACCGATGCGTTTCATGCAAAACAGAAATAGAAACTTTATTACACGCGTTTTATTATTGCCCGAAAGTTAAGCAATTCTGGTATAAAGTTGAAAACTGGATTTGTGCAAGCATCCGGAGGCCCTTTAGTTTTCACTTAAGGCACCTTTTATTTGGTATTACTGACACTCTTGTGAATTGTTTATTATTGTGTGCACGTTTCTGTATATACCGATCTAGAATCCAAGCGACACCACCTGATTTTAATATATTTAAATATGACGCAGAAAATGCTCAAATAACGGAATTTTATATTGCTAAAGCATGTGGGCGAACGTCCACACACTTCTTTAAATGGGGTGCAACCACCTGAACTGTGTACTTGTACATTGCTTCCGCATAGTTGCCATTGTTTGTATTATTTTATTCCAATAAAAAAAAAAAAAAAAAAAAAAAAAAAAAAAAATAACCCAACCACAATGCCGCGTTAATCATGTCAACACTGCGGATACGACTAATTTTATGGGAGACTATTCTTATGAAAACAAACCCCCCGTTGTACGAGGTTAATGATATCCCGTTCAGCCGCTGACATGCCTAAATCGATTCCATTTTATTGCATGACGTCACACTGCTGTCACGTGATTCTGTCCGGTATATAATTCGCCTTTTCCCTAACACACCAACTAATAACGAGAAACGAGATCTAGGCTACCTAACGCCGCTATCGGCACCAAGACCTTGAGGTCAATCAAGGACTCTAGGCTCATGGCGGGCTCTTACGAGCCCTTGCCCGGCCGTCAAGTATGCTTTTGTCCGATCCTGTATCGTGTACTTGTATACCAAAAACAAAGAATATATAAAATATAGCAAGATATTATGAACTCCGTTTGGTCTCTGGTTATAAAAGCAATTAAGAATTCCGTATGGCACCCCGCTGAAGCCTGTATATAAAGTCGGATCAGTACAAAGTTACTCAACCCAATCAGCAATCCGGTTTATTCAGTAGGAGCTATACAATAACACTAGTTTGGGGTTGTGCAGCGTCACCAAACCGAAATATCATGCATACTTCTCAAAATATCTGCGGGTCTTCTTTAGTGGTTAATTTCATGACTAATAACCATGGCCAAAGTTAGTATAGACCAAGTTAGGAAACGGCGCTCGTGTCCGCCATTACGGAGCCCACAGAGCGTGAATCGCCTATACAAATGCATGGTCGGGGTGTGTTCATTTAGTTCTTGTAAGCGATACAAAGCTAGAAAACACGTATAGCGGTTGTTTTAACATTTAAAATATAATTTATATTTTTTCTAATATAAATCTTGTTATATAATATTAAATCTAGGAATTAATGTGGAGTAAATTAATATCTTGACTGGTTTTCGGCGTACAGTGTGGTTTAACCACAGAAATAAAAAAGAGTAGAACGCGCAAATGCCCAAAACCGTGATATATTCTTTTTTCTATTCACGTGACCCCCAACTCCGTCCCCATTTCCCTTCGTCTCCATTGTAAAAGATAGGCACATAGTATTTTTGGAAGGTTTTAGCTGTTTATTTTAAAAACTACACCAACTATTCAAGTTTATTAGGCCAGTTTAGTTATTTAGTAGGTTAACGCTTACAGTTTACCACTTGTTTAGGAAATTTAATTATTTAAAAAAATTAATTAAAAATTTCAAACAAACGGTTTGTTAGAAGTATATATATATTAGAAAATAGTTTTTTTTTACACTATAACTTTAAATTAAGTCAAAAAACGAAAAAAAAAACTACATAAAACGCCATCGGCTCTATTGACTACAATAGGTAACGGGAACGACCCGCGAAAGAAAGAGAGTATATCACCTCTCTCCTTTGCAGACATTGGAGATGCGCGTTCTATTCTTTTTTTATTTCTGTGGGTTTAACAGGGTACTTTACGTTGGCGATTAAGACTAGCAGCAATCAGCTTAGTTTACATATTAGTATATGATCATACCTACGAATCTACAGAGCCATTCTTTACTACATTTATAAATAATCCAACATGAGTGGACATGCAGCTCCAAACTGCTTAAGTACTAGTAGATAAGGTGTTCGTGTTTTTCGATTTCATAAAGACCCGGAACGCAGAAAAGGTAGCTTACTAATTCAAGCAGAGGACCAAAAATAGTAACTCAGTATTGTTTTCCTCGTAAACTAAGCTGAATGCTGCTAGTCTTAATCGCCAACGTAAAGTACCCTGTTAAACCACACTGTACACCGAAAACCAGTCAAAATATTAATTTACTTCACATTAATTCCTAGATTTAATATTATATAACAAGATTTATATTAGAAATTATATTTTAAATGTTAAAACAACCGCTTTACGTGTTTTCTAGCTTTGTATCGCCCACAAGAACCAAATAAACACACGCCGACCATGCATTTGTATAGGCGATTCACGCTCTGTGGGCTCCGTAATGGCGGACACGAGCGCCTTTTCCTAACTTGGTCTATACTAACTTTGACCATGGTCCTCTGTTATAGAGGGCGCCATGCTAATAACTAGGGATGTGCTGAAGTTGTAAAAGCTCGGGTTCGCCGAGCTTCAACGAAAAGCTCGGCACGAGCTCGAGCCCGAGCACCTATGACGTCACTAAGGAGAAAGGCGTACGAGAACGCGTTCATATTCAGTCGAAAAGCGTCGCTAATTTAAATATTACAGAGCACGTGGTTTGCGGTTAAAAAGACGTCTCGTTTCGTAATTTCCAATAAAAATTATTTAATTAAAAAGTATTTATAACTTTTGCAGCCAGTGGTGCAACTAGCGCGTTCAAAAGGGGTCTGTCATACAGATAAAAAACAACGTTATCTCTAAAGCGAAATAAACGCTTTAGATATTGGTGTTGCACACAAATCTTTCTATTCTACTTTATGCGGTAAATTAGGACTAATATTACATTATTTATACTTAATTAGAAACGTCTTTTTAATAAATGAAACATTGGTGCAAGTTTTACGCATGTCCATCGTGGATAATCTAACGATTATTTACATCATAATAACTTTAATAAACCATTACGATTGTTACATTACAAACGAGATTGTTATAAAACAATCGTGTTTTATTCGCTTCCAGTTTGTGTATAATTTTTTTTTCTGATGATTAGTTTAAATGCAGGTAAATCGCGATTATGTAAATTTTAATTGATACAAATATAAGAGCGAAGAGCGACGATATCAGTAAATTGGAACCAACAGAGATTGCAATATGATATTACATAGTATCGTCCCGGTCGAGCTTGGACAGAGGCCAAAAAACATCGTTTGATGGCACCGCACGAGAACCGGAGTTTCATTACGTCATTATTCACGAGAATAAGTTCACAACGATTGCTTCGTTTGTTAGGTGTAGAATGTATGCTACTGCATGCGTCTTCCTTTATACGCCGGCGCAGAGCGTATAAATGTGACGCTCATACACGATGTTTCGAACTTGTGGTTGGTTGGAAGTGGGAACATTCTTCCGATTGTTATATTATGAAACGTCATAATTTATAGTTATGTTGTTATAGGACAAGTGAAGTAACAATTAAATGAAACATGTTCCAATTCCCAGCGAAAGAAAGTAATATTGAATGCAACGCCTGTTTTAGCACTTACTGTCTGGGTGCGTGTTTGCGGAAATGGGGTCTGTCATTACAACAAAACAGCCCCCATGGTTGCAGCAGTTTATTTATTTCATTATAAAAAAGTTTAAGAGTTATTAGTTTTTTATTTAAAATCAGATACAGGAACATTGCGCGCTCGTGTAATTTGACACCGGCTGTAATTCCATACGGGCAGTTTCACTAACGTTGCGATTCGTTACTTGCGAAAGAGCAAATTCACAACGAACGAAAAATAATTAAAAAGGAAGCTACGCTGACTGTTCTCGTTATCTTCTCTTAGTAGCTTCACTTTTTTTCATTTTCAGTATTTTTCTCTCGCGTGCAACATTATAGCAATAGCATATGAGGCTCGGCGCTCGGCCCAGATTTCAGCCGAACGCCGAGGGTCAAAAAAGGGGACGCTCGGGCACGAGCTTTTGAGTTCGGGCTCGGCTCGGCACATCCCTACTAATAACCTAATATCAATATTAGCATAGAAACCTAAATGCATAAACCAAGATTTGTTTGCTGGTCAAGTACAAAAGACCTGGCTGATTCAGGTTTAAACTGTATAAAACTTTCGGCCATTTTTGATGGTTTCCGTCACCAACAAAACGCCATTAATTTTTGTAAAAAGTATACAGGGAAAATATTAAACATTTCCAACTTTGCAAAGTTTAGTTAAGATTGTAGATATTGCTTCACTTTCTGAACATGCGTATAAAACGTCTGTCAAATTTCAAATGTATTAACAATGTATGGGCGGAAATACTTTTATAGGTAATAAAAATACTTACGTTTACTGTTACCACCTGTTTAGAATAAAAAGTGCCAATAAAAAATACCATTGTCATGCATGCCCTGTTTACATTAATAAACAATTTGTAATTAAAAAACAAACAATACATGTAAATTTAAAAAAATTACAAAATTGTCATGCCCATATAATGCAGCCATAAACAGTTTGGCAGCGAAGCATGACTACTGGCAGCACAAGTGCAACGGCTATTGTAAAAACAATAATAAAATATACAGCTGTTAGAATGTAAAAATAATTGGCAAAATAGTGCACGAATACAACAGGAAACTTATGTGTAATAAAATGAGATTATTTAATAATGATGAAACTAAAATGTTGGGCTGTTAAACAATAAAACATGGATGATTGGGTTTGCTGTAATTTTAGTTGTAGCGTCTAAGTTTTATTGCACAAGATAGCAGATGTAAACTACTTGTGTTCTCATGGACGGCGAATTAATCTTAACATGGTCTTGTTCTCATCATCTAGCATCTTGTTATCCTTTTTTAATTGTTGGTTTTCATTTTCCAACTGATGCATCTCCTGCAAATTATTCATTTCTATAAATTAAATTTATTTATTCTTCTATTAGCATAAGTGGTGTTCTTACTTTTTTTGGGTCCCAGTATTTCATGTGCTTTAATTGAAATGTGAATACATTACTCAAGAAGCCAATAACTTTGTATCACTTGCATTGCTACTCATGGTATTACAAACACTTTTTAACTTAAAATCAACATTTATTCTGATAGAATACAGCATATTAACTCACATTATCCATTGTTTTCAACTCTTTGCGAAGCTTAGCGATTGTAAACTCTGCATCTTCCAGTTTTCGTTGCAAAGTTTTAATCTCAGAATTCTGAAATGTTTTCGTTTTAATAACTAATAGATAAGGCAAAATATACTGCAGACTACTAGATACATAAAAATTACTATAGGACTTAAATGACCTGCAAGACTTAATGAACCTAATGTAACCGGTCTTTCTATACATTCAATATTCAACACAGCAAGTTTTAAATAATTTATAGACATTATCATGCCAAGCCAGAATTGATGAAAGCTTGAAGCTAAATATGCAGCAAAGCCTTTCAAAGTAACAGTCGAACCGTTCTACTAGTAAACTGCCCAATTCTTATTTGGTAATTTAAACTAAATTTGGAGATTGCAACAAAACATATTCGTTAGAGCTAACGTTCTGTATGTGAGGTTAACGGTGACCTGTTTAATCAACCCTCTGAATATATTTCCCCAAACTGTCAGTTATAGAATAGATATAAGAAAATCAGTTAAATTAAAAATGGAAGAAGGTTAAACATCTGTAAAATATTAAGTTTCTGTTATTTTAGTGTCCAGCATGGCCACAGTGGTCCTGGCTGCCTCTAGCTTACAGGTTCAGGGTTTGTGGGCTACACATAAAAAGACGCAAAAACAGTTACTCACAAAGTTACATTCTGTGGTAACTCGTAAGCAGATTATTAATAAATAGGTTTGGCAATAGAAATTATTAATCAACCTTGGAGCCAATTGCTTTGCTGGCTTCATTTTCACTTTGACACCTGGAACAGCCATGTTCATTCTTTGTATCAACACCACTACCATGTAGCTGTAAGTCAGATACATTCAAATTGAACCTAAACAGAACAACAAATATAAATTACTACTTTATTTGTAACATGACACTAAGAACAGAGAAGTTAAAATCAAATGTTTCTGTACACTTAAAATATTTTCGACCGAGGGCAGATTTGCTGATGCCATATGCCTGAAGTTGTAAAATAAAAATTGCAAAAGCAACCAAAGTGTATGCATATTAAATAATAATACAAGCGCTAAACAAAAGTCTCCAACTCCAAATATATTTAAAAAAATAAAATTATAGCTTAAAATATTTTGTTCACAATGAAACCGACCTTGACACTGTTGAATCACTTGGAGGGGAAAACTCATTGCTTTGTGTGTTTTTAACCGTTTCTGTTTCATCAGCATTCACCTAAATATCTTTACTAAAACATACGACTGTACATTTTATATCAAGATTTAAAACTTAGAAGCTTACAGTTACAGTTACAGCTAAGGCTACCTGTAAGCATAGGCACTAAAAATGCACAGGGATATATATGTGACAATATGTTTCCATTATTTAATATTTAATGCAGTGCAGAAAATTCCAGGGTATCTTGCTTCCGCAAATTTGGTGCCTATGTCTGTGAGCTTCTTAAACTAAAAAAACAACCTTGTGTTCACTGTTGTGGTTAAGGTTACATTTACATATATGAATAGTGAAGTATTCCCATAATGGGATAATGTCTGTTTAAAACCTAGACACCTTTTAAAGTTACAATTATTGTGGTTAGGGCAGCTTCAAAAGGTGCACTTTGGTTGATTTTTACTTTTATCATATTGAACCAACACTTCAGCCAAGGAAAAATAAAAATATTTACCTTTTGCTTTTCCACATCACCCGAGTTATCTGCTTCATTTTGAATATCCTTTAAAGAAACAACACCGGTACTTCTTCGTTTTTGACGTAACATTCTTTTTTCTCTTTGCTGTTTTCCCCGTCTTGCACTTGGACCTGATTTTTTCTCTTGTGGAGAAGTAGATGTATCAGTTTGTTCTGTTTGAACAGGTGGCTCACTTTGCTTCACGTCTCCATTTTGATTGGATCGAACTTTCAAGGGGGCTGGAGTCACAACAATTTCTGGGAAAACATTTTTTAAACTCTATAAATCACAAGGTAGGCCATAAGTCTACTTAAGACGCGACGAATCATTTATATGATTTATATAGTAATGCACAAATAGGTGGCAACTGAAAACAATATAAAAGCTTTGGTAAAAAGCAGCAATTTCTATTATAAC
The DNA here is from genome assembly GCF_009617815.1 of Ciona robusta. Taxonomy (NCBI): domain Eukaryota; kingdom Metazoa; phylum Chordata; class Ascidiacea; order Phlebobranchia; family Cionidae; genus Ciona; species Ciona robusta. The sequence continues at coordinate 686,105 of NC_143236.1, forward strand.
AGTAAAGAGAGATCATGGAAATTTGCCACAACCCAGTAAACTCACATATACCATGATTATATAATCCTATGTAAAATTCTCATTGTACATGCTAAAGCAACCATTAACCAAAACAACAAATCATGGAAACCAATATAACATAAATAAAATACAAACTGTTTGTTAAAAAGTTGTACGAAACCATCGGAAAGAAGGTTCAAACAGTTTTATGGTAACACCAGCTTAGCAACTTTATATGAAAAACACACATAAGTATAATACCTAGCAATTTAACCCCACTGAAGCAGAACAAAAGTTTGCTTTTAAATCCTAGTACAGCTGGCTGAAGATCCACATATTTAAACTCACAAAAATGTATTTCCAGTTTAAAACTTTAAATGGTGATTAAAACAATAAGACAATGACACAAATATTTAAAGTAGGCTATAACCATTCAAACATAATTTCACCGGTATTTTTTCTTTCAAAATTTGCTGTCATGGTTTCAATTAAGGTTGATTTACGGCGTGGCAAAGGACTTCTATTAGCTGTAAATAAATTTATATGATTAGACTATAATATTACTGTGCACCACTGCACTTTTGTCAGGCATTACACATAACTTTCATATATTTGTAGAATCGTATTAATACTTTATGATGGTAAAATGTTAAAAGAACATGATTTAAATCGTTATTTATGAACATTTTAAAATTCAATGTTTTAGGATTATTATGTTTTTCTTCATAAACTAATAATTTGTCTATTGTGCATTACTGAAAGGTAGTTTGTCGGTAAAATCTACCAATTTTAAAGGGTAGAAAGAACAATTTTTACAAGTTGTTGTCAAGGATCCAATGTTTTCAAATATAAATTATGTTGGATTACATTAGAAACAAAATCAATTCTGAAATTAAGGCTATCTCTGTAATGTTGGCTGAATAACACTACAAATAAACTTAAATGCAAATAGGTAATTATTGACCAAAGAGAAAGGATAAACAGTGACTATATATTTAAATGTAGCTTTAACCTGAAGTTGTGTTTCTTTGCGGTGTCTTCATTGCATCTCTTACGCTTCCTTTCGCATCGTTGTCCATCGCCACACTGTTGTTACCGTTACTATTCACTTCATAATCTAAGAATAAAAACAAATATTTAAGTACGCCACATGCGTCCATTCTTTTCATTCCATATCGCCATTAACAGGAGTCAAATTACCAGCATCAACTTTTCCATTTTTTGCTTCCTTCAAATTGACCTAACTTTTGTTTAAAAAGAGTTATTATATGTATGTTACCATTTCGTACAGACAATTTTGTTTTACTCTTAGAGGGTTTTTTATAATTTTTTTAAAAATCGTTTTGTTTTTTAAACATTTAGTGATACCTTTAGATTACATTCGGGCATCTTTGTACATATACAAATTTTTATTTTTCTTGGTATGCCCATTTAATTTCACTATCTTACAATAGTAGGAATTAAAACAAATCAAAATTTGTGGATGCTTGTAACAAAAAATGCCTTGGTGGTAAATAAATAGAATTTATATGATCAGTTTCTGTTTAAAATAATGGATTGAAAGCTTTTTTTAATTTAAAATATAAGACTACATTCTTAAACTACCCGATTTGATTAAAGCAATCAAGGTTTGGATTAAAAAAAAACATATATATATATAATATATATATAATTTAATTTGTTATATTGATTTAATTTTAGCTGTAAAAAGAATTGAGATGTGTGGAAAATAAACAAATCAACAACTGTTTAACAAAAAATAAGTATACGAACAGAGCCCAAAAATATTAAGCTTAACAATACGATATAATACTGATTAAATGCCTTAACTTTAAATGTTTTGTTATTAAACAATATTTTAAGCTAATTTAATTATTTATATTTAAGAGGTCTCAAATAATTTTTATAACTTTATTACTTTAATAATAATAGCCATGATTTGACGTATGAGTTTCCACAATATCTACCAAACTTTGGACGAATTTCTTATGTGGGTTCTCCATTAAAAAAATATGTTTATCATAAAGAGAGATGACTTCAGTATAATTTGCACATGAAACAATCAACCTGCACAGTATGCAAAGTATGGCAGGTGCACAGGCAATTTTATTTACATTTGGGTTATGCACGCCAATTAATTGAACAATGAATAAATTCTGTATCAAATTAAGTAGGAATTCCTACTGCGATTTTGAAATATATGTACTTTGCATGTCGTATTTTAATGATAGCACACGCGCACCCCCAAAATGTCTTGCACGCACGAGATTATGTGAGAAACTGCCATATTCTGCAGGCGGGTGGGTCAGTAATGCATTACGTAGCAGAAGAATAGGCACTAGTCAAGAATCCTCCGGTACATAGCAAAATATTGGAAAGTTTTAGAGGTTGGTGGTTTGGGGTTGATGGTTGGAGGGTTGGTGGTTATATGGGTTGGAAGTTAAGGGTTAGTGGTTAGCAAATAAGATGGGGGAGGATTCTTCACCACCACCGAAGAATATTATAATTATATATTGTAATAGTTTTTTGCAATGTTTCCTACTTTAACCCAATAATTTAACACTTGTAAATATAAGAGCGCTTAGTTACAATTTGATGTTTTATTTGTTTGTTTTTCTTTTTAATTGGTGCTAATACCAATAGAAATGAAAGTAAAAAAAAAACATAAAGGTAATAAAATGAAGTAAATAGTTTATTATTTTAAATAAACAATGAATTCAAGTTTAATACTGTGGGTCACGAAATTAAAAAAATCAATAATTGCGGATAGGGTTTATTTGCGAAGTAACTATCCTATGTTAAGGCAGTTCATACCCATACCGTACGTCCCCTACGTAACGTAACCTACCTAAGTCTCTAGAACGAGAAGTTCTATATCTCCTTGAGCTCCTTGGTCTGTCATCCTCACTTGGTCGGTTTGAATGAAACATTGAGTTTGTAAAGATGACAATTTATGATTTTAAATGAATTCCGTGAATAATATCGTGACGGTGGATCAACACTCACCTCCAACCACCAAACAAACAACAGAATTCTGCTGAAACACTGAGATTTAATTTTGACAAAAATCTAAATTAAATGCAGAAAAGTGTTTCCAAATAAAAATGTTCCGCAAAAAAGCACTGTCCATAGAAAATATTTTTATGAACTTTAAAAGATTAGAAATAAATGCATGAGAGTCTAACATAACATGCCAAAACATATTAAAACATAATATTTTATTTATCTTTATGAAAATGATTGTGCAAATCAAATTATTGAAACAAGAGAGCCTAGCTCCAATGCATGGGCACGTACCATTACAAAATGATTATTAAAGAAGATGTATCAATACGCATGGTACGCCTTTGGGACTGTTTGTTGAACTTAAAATTTACATTGAACGTTAATACTAATCACATGATCTACAACCAAAATTAATGTTTTTAATAGTGACCATGAGTTGCTTTCATAAATCGCGTAGTACTAAAGGGGGAGTTGGTATAGGAAAAGTAGTTTTAATGCTTCCCCGTTCGTGTTGTAATATTATGATGCCGCTGTATTAAACGTTAGGCGGATTATCTATCTCATTCTCCCAACGTTCAATGACGCGATAACGGCTGTTCTGATTTGTATTTTAGCGTCTTGAAATGCGGTTGTTTAAGCTTCGGTTCGAGGCTTGACCGCGGTACTCAAAGTTTATAGCATGGTGTTTATAGTTCATACTATGTTTTATTTCTACTGCCCTGAGACGTTACCAAATCCAAAAAATACATTACTGATGTGTGAAACTTATCCTGGTTTGCTTTGTAACACTTTACTCGTTAATTAGGTGATTTTGTCCGCTATGGTTCATATAAGACCCATGGCGTTCTGAAATTTATTTACTGCATCGAATGCAATTAATTAGTTAGGGTACATTTGAGACATACCGCTTTTGTTTAAGCAAGAAAACATTTGTTATTAAACTTCACATTTACCTTTAGATCCCCCAAATAAGCTTTTCCTGTGCTATACGATACATATAATTTAAAAACGACATTATTATGTTAATTGCAACTATAATTTGATATATAAAAAAATATTTTAAAAGACTTTATTAAACTACGATTCTTGAGATGAACTCGCAGTATAGTAACGTTTGGCAATTGTAATATGATTTACCAGATATTCAATTTGACTACCTTTTTTATCACGATTTTTTCAGTAACTAATAGAAATGTAACAACGATTAGTACCAGTAAGAGAAGGACATATTCTTACGTGGCTTAAGTTTGAGAAGCCAGGAAGCTGGAATAAATAAAAAAATACTTAACAACAGTAATCACCATTGACACGTGATTTGTTGGTTTTACGGTATCATTAAACGAGGGCCAGTAAAATAAGATTTAAAATAAGAGAAGAGTGATTCATCTGGCCTTGCGTTCCACCTGGCTCTACTCTACCACAAATATATACATACATAACTTTAATATAAATATACACAAACACGTTCACTGAAAGGCAGAAGAGAGATAAATTGTTTAATTTATTATATCTTTTTAGGATTTCACACTAACAACTTGATAGCAACTATTTAAGTCGTGGTATAAACAAATTAATTCGATTATAGACTTGGTTGCCGCAGGCTATCACGAAGTAGCAAACAAGGGAACCTTAATCCTATGCCGAAACACGATTTTACATTTCTTTTTTTGGAATAAATGCAACTCATTACATGTCTTATTCAAACGAGAAAATACCTTGGGTGTAACAAAGTTTAAACGACGAGCAGTTGAGATTGCAGGTACATTTAGTTTAAATCAGAAATTTAATCTAATGTAAAGTTTGGGTAAACAAGTATTTGTCGCAACTCAATTTGAGATTACAGTGTGTTGGATTTACGGCAATACTTTTAACGATACTTTGTGCATATTTTTATTCATATTTATTATTTTTAACGATTGGCTTTTTTGTGGTTGTCCCCACAGATATTAATTATTATATTATTGTAATCTCTGCTAACTTTGATAAAAGAAGGGACTGAAACACGGTTCGGGAAGCTATAAGACTTCTCTATGATGAAAGATGTTAAATACCGCGACAAATTTAATTATAGTAGGTTGGGGGGAAATGGGACACCTTTAGCACGCAATGTACAAGTATCCTGATCATGTTTTAAACAATTAACAGCGGCCTATGGAAGTCGTGAGGATACAGTTTTATAATCTTTCAGTGTTGTTTGTTTACTACCGATTGGGATGAGCAAATAAGATATGAAGGTGTCCCATCTCCCCCCACCGCACTATATTGTATTTTCTGAATTTAGTAGTGATGATTTAGAAATATGTAAATAATTGTACTAGCTGTTACGTTTTGATCAAAAGCCATTGTTTTTCTCGTATGTATGGTTACTAAATTTAACATATTTTATCAGGTATGGATTGTAGTTAAAGTTTCATAATACTACAAACTTGTATTCACATGGAGGCTAATGAAACAATTGCTGCATACTTAGTGGAACTTTGCCGACAGAAAGGTTGTGTACATGGCTCCTGTATTGTAAGAGGAAACGACACAATATTTTGCGAGTAGGTCATTTATATTTTTATAAGATTTTTTTCAACATATCTTTGTCGAATTTAAACTAACATTTGTTGACTGAAGCCAAATTCCAATATGGATTCATGTATGATATTGTGGTTCTTAAGTTTTAATATCGCGTAACTAGCAACTGATTAAAATTGACTTTAGATAGGTAAGAAAGAAAGCGGTATTTTAAAAGTTGTGAGATTAAAATTTACTCCCGCAATAATTTCAACATGACCCTATAACTTTTCTTATCTTAAAAGGGTAACATTATAACAAAAATATAGCATTTCACGACTAAACCAATACAACATGGCCAGCGTGCCAGTCGTAAAGAGAAAATGACGTATATTCGCGTTGGCGAGATTGAACAACATCTGTGTAGTCGCGTATGTAGGGCGCTTTAAACAAAGCGCAATAGCGCCAGGTCCAAATTCAACGATCGAAACAAGTATGTAACGACACCGGTGATGTGATATATTCGTAAATTATAAGTAAAATGTACTTACTTTTTCTTGGCTACAAATAACATGGTATAACAGTGAGAGAAGATAGGACACGTAACCTCATATTGCCCAATATTTTAAAATTTAAAAAACATGGCGTTTTTTTGAGTTTTTTTTCACAGAAATTAAACTAGTTTTATGAGACAAAACCAAACTGTACAAAATGTTTAAGTTTTTGTTATGAATCTTTAAAAGTAGTTTAATCGAGTACAGTCGCAAAATACAAAATTTCATCGGTTTTACAATGATTTAGCGAGCTTTCAAAATTAACTTTCTACTGTTTCGCTTATTTTTACCTGTTTAAAAAGAACTGTTAATTTCTATTTACATGTTTTTTTAATATTTAAAAACAGTAATCAGCTTTGACGCGCGACTTATAAAGTAGTGATAATACTGTCGAATATTTCTGTAACATTGTTTTTTTGATTATTATTTAATAGGGTCCGTAAAAAAAATTTAAAAAAGTCTCGTCTGACAAACCTTCCATCTTCCCCCACCCAAAGTTAGTATAGACCAAGTTAGGAAACGGCGCTCGTGTCCGCCATTACGGAGCCCACAGAGCGTGAATCGCCTATACAAATGCATGGTCGGCATATGTTCATTTAGTTCTTGTAAGCGATACAAAGCTAGAAAACACATATAGCGATTGTTTTAACATTTAAAATATAATTTCTAATATAAATCTTGTTATATAATATTAAATTTAGGAATTAATGTGAAGTAAATTAATATTTTGACTGGATTTCGGCGTACAGTGTGGTTTAACAGGGTACTTTACGTTGGCGATTAAGACTAACAGCAATCAGCTTAGTTTACATAATAGTATTTGATCATACCTACGAATCTACAGAACCATTCTTTACTACATTTATTATCCAACATTGATGGACATGTAGCTCCAAACTGCTTAAGTACTAGCAGATAATGTGTTCGCGTTTTCCGATTTCATAAAGACCCGTAACTTACTAATTCAAGCAGAGGACCAAAAATAGTAACTTAGTATTGTTTTCCTTAATGTCACTTCGATATTAGGCAAATTTTACAAAGATACCTTAAGTTACGTTGCCGGGTATACGTGTTAAGTTTGTGAGCCAAAAAGTAAAATCGCGGCAATTTACATGCAAAACTGCAGCTAGATACACCAGTTTATGGTAATGTTATGCGTTTTTGTTTGCATTTTTATATTTTATACATGTTCTTTTTTGTTTTTGGTTAGTAAACTTGATATTTTTTGTTTTTTTACTCTTTAATCGATTGAGTGTTCAATAAAAGTTGATTATTTTTGTGAGGTTTATTATTGTGATAAGATATAACATTAGTAGAAAGCCATTTTTACTCGCAGAAGTGCTTGGTTTTTAAAAAATCGCAAAATTTAAACGAAAAACAGCACCCAGCAATGATAAAATGCTATGCCGTGGGCTCCGTAATGGTGGCGTCTATGACGTCATGGACGCGCGACAATGGATAACAAGACTCATTGTTTTACAATCCGTTTCCTAACTTGGTCTATACTAACTTTGCCCCCACCCTACTTTACCTATTGTAAATGCTCTTTGACTTGACCAACTCAGTTCTGCTGACTTTAAATTACTATCTAAAGTTTTAACGTGTAAACGTAGTGTCGGGGACGTTTTCAACGAAGGATCGTAATAAATTTTGACCCGGTGGTCATTGCATTTGTTCCGACCTACTGCGCATGCGCAATAGCGCCCGGTGCAAATATATCAATCCGAACAAACACATTACGACACCGGCATCGTGTGTTGATTTGAGTATAAAAGTTAAAAGATAAACAAGTTAACTTTGTCGTCGATTAAAAACTTATTCAGTTGTGCCAATCGTTGTGTGTGGATTCAATATCTTACTCAGGAAATTCCAAAACATTAAAAGAACGTTGTTTTAAAGGAGTGGGACAGTCGGGTAACAATGTACTGACATTTACTTGGCTTGCAAGCTTTATAGCAATTAATTACTCATTAACTGGGCGATTTTATAAACTATGGTTTATAAGACCATCGTGTTTAATCAATCACTTAAGATTAATGAAAGGTTTTGGGAGAGCTATATATATATATCAATAAACAGTAGGGGATTTAGTTCAAAGGGTCTAAACAAAGATAAGATTAATATGGTTCTGTAGCATATGCAATTACTAAGCGTTACCAATGTTTAGCCTCGCGTAAATATTTATTACAATCTCGCCTAAATAGATATATAGTACTACTCATTTATTACCTTTTTGATTTACTTAAAGTAACCTCAAAGAAGGCCAGCTGATAGCCGTTTGTTTTCTGGCCACGATTGATTAAATTTGTTTATTCAAACAGGCTTTGCACGTCTTTAAGTTTTCTATGTTTTAACTGATTTCTTTCTTTGTTGTATACTTCTTGTTGTATACCCCTTTTACAAGTTTCAAACAGATTACTATATTTCAGATGTTCCAGGGGTTTCATTGGAACAAGATGCGAGGAAACTTATATTGACTTTAGCAATAAGAGTCAAAACAAAGGATCGCAAGCTAAAGTTGTGGGCTTTGCTGCTGTTGGCATTTTTCTTCTTCTTGTGCTGCTGATAGCAATGTTCGCCATTTGGAAGTAATGTTACAATATTTATGGCTTTGTTTGCTTTTTCTCTCCTAGCGTGGTCGGGAAACGACAGCCGTTAAAACATGGATGTTCTGTTTCATACAACTCGTGCCAGCCTACGAGTTACCACGTATTTAACTTTGTTGTTGATTGTTTTTTCTGCATGGCTGACAATTTAGAAAAGACGTTAGTGACAATTGGGTTAAAACAATTGTCGTGTCTTGCCCAATGACACATCTGTCCACAGCGGTAGGGCATGTTCCACGTCAATATCATGGTTAAGCGTAAATAATTTGTTTTTAAGGCGGTGCACAAAAAATCACCACAACAGGCAGTGGGTTCGATGGCAAGAGTCACGTCTTCAGTCAAGGTCAACAATTGAAGGTTCGACCTTCGACTCCAATGTTCGCGAACTTCCGTTAACAATAAATAAAAAGTCAATATTTCCTATAAACCTGTTTCGAAAGCTCCGTTTAGTTGGGTCGAAGTCACACAACACGAGACAAAATGTAAAACGAAAGGAAACATACTGTGATTCAAATACGATTGCGACTGTATCAGGAACATTACCAACCGAAAAACAATTTCATACGACGTGTAATTAAAACAAATTATGCACGACAATTTGTCTCTTTAACGTAACGTATGTTTTCGTAATATATGCAGTTTGTTTAATTTTTTGGACGTTTATTAAATTCACTGAAATAACATTCGTATTAAATGAGATTTTATTTTCGTACTGATGACATGTGTAGTAAGGGTTGAATTAACATATTTTTACCCTAGTATATCCTCTCTAATGAGATTCTGTTTTAAATTTATTACTCTACATAATAAAATGAGTACTTTTCACTTTTTATCCTTGCTTGATGTGGCAATGACAATTAATGTACACACACGTAACTTTGTGGGACGTAGATTTTTTATTGCCACCCAAGAATTTGAACAAATCATTAGTCTCTAGCATTGACTGCTAAGTGTACTGCCCATAGCCACACACACGTTAGAAGCGACGAGCATCGTTGCCGGTATGTTTAAATTGGGCTCAATGAGATCGCTCTATAACCACTAAGCCACGACGACAGTTTGTTTTTGATTTTAGGTTACACATTAAAAGCTTTCACACAACTGCTTTATACAGAGGAAGAATCACACAATCAAGAGTTAGATTTTCGCTATACACGCCTGTAGTACTATGGGGCAAGATGGGATATCATAGGCATCTAAATCCCACATTTCTTTAACAACGCTCTTATAGTCGCGTGGTTACCGATACATTTCTTTGTCCACTACTAAATCGGACGCGAAAAGAGAACCCCCCACAATATAACGTTTTACACGGACACAGGGTTTGAAAAACCGGCTATACGATGATGTGGAGGTGTAATAACTGACATCATGCAAAATGTTTTGAGTGTTGTTTATACGGTTTAACATCTTTTTTTATTTGCAACATATACGGTATTCTTATAATAAACTTAAAATATCATTGGTGTGCTTATAACATTTTAATGAATGAACAAATTTACAGTATTTATAACAAATAGACTGGTTTAAACATTTTCAAATGTTTTAACAAGAACATGAAATTTACAATAACAACAAATATGCATTATAATATGAAGTCATTAAAGAACAAAATTAAAAATATTTTTGCAAAGTTTTTAAAAAATTATTGGAAAAAACAATACCGTTTCTTATAAACTTGAAAACGAAAGAGTGTGATTACATCAAAAACAATTTATTGCACTTTCAATTTTAAATCTTATATGCTTTCGTGTGTAATATATGAACATAATGTAACACTGTAAAAATAGAAATTATAATTTCTGCATATTGGCATGAAAGCGAGATATGAACATTGCAAATGTCTTCATAGCATTGAATATGAATGAATGAAATTTATTTCGGCTCTTCAGTCACGATAATGAAGAACAAAAGAGTTGGCAAAAGCGAAAAGACGGCTAGTAACGGATGAACAAGTTATTCAGACTTCTGTGTTTGTGGCCATGCAGTTTCATCTACCACAGGTTGTTGTTGTGCAGTGCTGTGGAAGATCCCATAACCAAAATACATCACCGCTCCTATGCAAGAATGCAACTTTTATCCTTCCTTGCCAGGAAACGACAGTCGTTATACCCGGGGGTTCTGTTTTATATGCCTTGTGCCCACTTACGTGTTACCACATATGTAGCTTTGCGGGTGATAGTTTTTTCTGTATGGCTGACAATTTGGACTACCAATTAACATTAGTAACCACTGGGTTGGGGCAATTGTAGCTAAGTGTTTTACCCAAGGACAACCTTTGAGTCGATAGCAGGGGCACTAACCACTGTGCCCAAGACAAAGCTATGTATTATAGAGGTTGACTGATTGCAATAACAGTATCTTGTAAACTATAGTTTAAATAGGTCATTTAGTATTTTGCTATCTTCGCAACAAATAATATTATAATTGTAAGGAGGCTGATTTTCTGACACAATAAATTTTACTTTTTATTAACCATCACTGATTTTGACGTATGGGAATGGGAACAATTAAAATGGAAACAATCTTAAATTGTTTAACTACAATGTTTGCCTTATTGGTTAGGTTTAAACAGAACATTTGCGAGGTGCTCGAAAAGGGCCGCTACAATAATTAATATTTACCAACGACCATCCAAACACCAAATCGAATCCAAGTAGCTCCAGGTAGCTTCAACATGAGATAAATGTTAAAAAATATACTGCAAAGTGGAATGCAAGGTACCAGTGGTGTCTGAAATATATATGGGAATAGCTTGTTTAGGTTAAAGGCCCGTGGGAGGTATGACACTTAACAACAATTGCTCTGAGACGGTGGCCAACAATAGGCTGTCCAAATTGTTAGCTATTCAAAAAAAAATCACACACAGAGACAAATTTACTCATGAGGTAACTTATAAGCAGGCACGAGGTGAAACAACATTCATTCATTCATTTAATTAAGAAAAGAAAGACAACTCACTTTGAATAAAAGAACTTTCCGGCTCTGTGGTTGCCTTGCGATAATAACAGCCAGCATCAGTATGATAACGACCATCACAACAATAAGTAAGATTCCCCACCATTTGGATAAATTCCCCCCACCCAAGATAAGCAGTACACTTAGAAGTACCATGGTTGCAACTGTGATAGAAGTATAAAACATAGTTTGAAAATTTGGTCCAGCGGTCCTAATGGATTGTCTAAATTGTCAGCCTTACAGAAAAAACAATCACCCACAAAGTAACATACAAGGTAACTCTTAAGCCAGAGGTGTATGAAACAAAACATCCGTTTTATAAAGACTGTCGTTTGCCGGTCATAGAAGGATAAAGTAAATTACGTTAATTTATTCAAGTAAATGAACCCAAACCAAACACAGAACTTACTGTAATTTGGCACTATAATAGTGTCGCAACTTTTAAGTTTAGTTTTTTATGTTTACAAACACTCATGGAAAATGCAGTTTTGAATATCAGGTTGCCAAACTATTATTATTATTTTTATTATATTATGATTGCCTAAACGTTTTATATAACATCTTCTTTAAAATAAACATATAACAATTTGTACACCAGGATACTCCAGGCAAGGTTTAATAATTGTAAGCAGAACAATAACCACAATCCACAATAATCATTAAATTTTACAAAAAATGGGGTATTTAGATTTTGATCTTTTTAAACAAATTTATGTTTCAACTTATGTGCATGTAATAGAAATACTAAAATAAGTAAAACTTACCTGATATTAAAGTTGAACACAGCACAATGTTACTTGATGTGTTGGTTGGGTAACATGACACTGGTTTCCACAACTGCTTGAAATCATATGCAGATGGAAGAAGTAAAACTTCATCAGATGCAGCTATCAACATATACATAAGTTATGTATAAAAAAATACCATGCATATTGTAAATTTATTTATACTCTCTCAGAAATTTATTTTCCACTTCATCACCTCGATGCCCTATTCATGTTGCATTCATGGAAAAATAAAAAACAAAAAAGCCAAAAACACAATAGAAAGTAGGGTTTATAACGTAGGGTTTATAACGTAGGGTTTATAAGCTTACGAGTTACCATGTATGAAATATTGTGGGTGATTGTGTTTTTCCCACATTGCTGGGTCACATACAATGTTCATCAACATAAGCCAACTTACAATGGTTGATTGAATCTTCATAACTTTCATCAACTTTATCGGGTCTGAAGCGAAGTAGAAGAACGGAACACGCAACAAGGGTGTATGCCATTAATGTTCCAATAGACATCATTTTAACCAAGTCAGACAAATCAAAGATTAAAGCCATAAATGCTAAACAACAGGTTTCAAAATTAAAACAGTTGATAGTTTACATATGGGTAAAGTGTGGTGCAAAACATGATATCAAATTCACATTCCAACCTGAAAAAAATCCGGATACAATCGTTGCAAAAACTGGAGTTCCGTTGGAATCCATTACCTTACCAAGAAACTTAAAGATAAGACCGTCTCGTGCCATTGAAAATACTATGCGAGGCATTCCAACTGCTGCTCCCAAAACACTGCGTTATATTAAACAATTAGTAACCAATAAAAGACAATACATGTAGTATATACACACTCTACTAATCAAACAATTATGACAAAAATCAGAATAATTAAGATGAAAACATAAACTTATGAATGATACTAAATATTGCACAATAAAATAAATTTAAAGTTTACACCTCCTTAAAAAAATTACAACCCAGTATTTGCTTAATCAATATTGGTAATTATACACAGTGTGTTTGTATTTATAACTGTATTTAATTTGAGGTTGAAATATTGCATAATATCAGATATATGACACAGCTTGTTTGTTTAATTTAACACAGGTTGATTTGAAACTTGATTTACTGGCGGCAATTTGATAAAGTAAGGACTTCGTTTAATTTGTTGAAAATCAAGAACTGTCAGCTTTGGATTAGCTTGAGGCCAATTTTGAAAGCTCTTAAGTAAATGACTCAAAAAAAATATTTCACAACAAAAACTAAACCGACTTGAGGGAAAGAAAAAAAACATTTAAACAATAAATAAAACTTCATAATGTACCAGGTCATGTCGTGTTGTCATACATGATTGAAATTCTTGATTCAACTGAAATAACAAAGATCGCTTCCTGAAATTGAATGGAAACATGCACATTCATATTGATCAATGACAAAGCATTATTAATGATATTCCATGCAGTCTTAAACAAAGATTACATTACCAGCAAAAATTAAACTGAATTGCTTGAAACAAATGAATATGACAAGCACTCGATACCTTGCCATTAAGGCACACATTGAACCCACAGCAACTGGTTTAGAAGCCCAACCAAATCCAACATGAATAAATGCAATTGGCAGAGGCGCGTTCACATCCAATAAGTAATAAGGTTGCATTAATGTTAGTGAAGCGGATACTGTTACGTATGCCAACAAACAAACAAGAAGTGTTATGATGATTGAGCGTGGGATTGATTTTGATGGATTTTTAGCTTCTTCACCTGAATGCGTGTTAAACAGTGACATCAGAAAAGATATATTAGATGATATTAACTGCTGCAACAAATGACATTCTATAGAACGTTACATGAACTTTAAAGTAGTACAAATAAAATCTGATCAGCATGACCAATAAGAAAAATTTTTGTTATTTAATTTATTGTTACAATTCACTCAACATTCAGAATGTATAAGACCTTACATCCTTGTTTGTTTCTCACAAATCATCTAACAAGCCACAATACTTGATGAACAAATAAGCTTATTTTGGTGACACATTAGTCAATTAGGCAGTATATTGAAATGGTAAATACACGAAAGGTTATCTAATAATAGCATATTGTTACTCACCAACACAAGCAATTGTGTCAAAACCCACAAACGCATAAAAGCAACTAGCGGCTCCCTCCATCATCTTGGAAAACCCATATGGCATAAAACCCCCGTTGCCTCGACCTGGGGCAGCTGATACTTGCCAGTTCTTAACATCGGCTGAAAACATCAGTTTTATAACAAATACACAGCTATAATGAACATGTAGAATAAACTGTGTTGTAGCAAGTCAAATTGTCTGGCGCCATGGCAAAGTCGTTGGCATGCCTGCTTTTAGGTTACTGGTTCAAGGCTTGTTGCTGCCATTGTGGGTATATGCGTCATTGGGCAAAACATGCAATGGCAATTGCTCAGTAAATACTAATGGGTTATCCAAAGTCTCCAAATTATCAGCCATACAAAAAAAACAAACAATCATCGAAAAAGAAACATACATGGTAACTTGTAAGCTTGCACGAAGCGTATGAAACAGAACACCCGCCGTGGTATAACAACTGTTTTCTGGCCACCCAAGAATAAAATAAGTTACATTCACTCATTCATTCAATAGAAAAACTGTTTGGGAAAATAGGTCAACAGGACCACTTACAAGCACAAGTTTCAAGTCTTGATAATTGGCTCACCTTTAATGAAACCAGCAACTGCACAGAAGATAAGAACAAGAATATTGATGGCGGTTAACAGGGTCATTAACTTACTGGACACCCCCATTCCAGTTGAGAGCAATACTACAAAAACAAAAACATTTGGTAAATTGGTACAAAGAGTTATTCAAAAACATTTATAAATAAATGTCATAAACGTACTTGTAACAAGAACAATGAGGCCAACTGCTAGAAAATCAGGATATGTTGCAAAACCTTGTATATTCATTGGCATGGCAGCACGACTTGCATTAGCTATGGCTCCACCAGTCAATGAATCAAGATTAGAACTCCAAGCTCTTGCAACACTTGATACACCTTAATAATATAAAGTAAGGTAGAATTACAAAACATGTGTTAAAGTCTAGTAGAGCAGCGGTTGGACATTGGAGTGCTTATCAGCTAACTAGAAATTACCAGTTTAAAGTTCCATGCTGCTACCATTGTAGACAGATGTATCTTAATGAAAAGTTATTTTTCGCTTGTTTGCAATTGTAGCCAATGGGTTATCTAAATTGTCAACCAAACAAAAAAATGACAAATAAACAATTACCTACCATTAGTAAGTTACATAGTTGGTGGCCTAACCAATAAGCTGAATATAAAACAAGCATGAAATCACCGCATAAAGAGCACCTTAGGACACCCGCATTGGCGTTAAAAAACCTTGCCAAACGACCATATATAATAATCATCATATTTACCATTAACATGATAATGAAAACAAAGACGTACCAATTATATATTCAAGAACAAGATTCCATCCGATAATAAAACCCCCAAGTTCACCCACAGTAACATAGCTGTAAATATATGCCGAACCCGCTTTGGGAACTCTTGCCCCAAACTCCGAATAACATAAACCTGTGAAACATATAATTTAAATATGTATACAAAATTAATCAACTGAGCGAATACGGCCCATACAACATTTTAAGAGCAATATTTTTAAACACTGATTGGTATAGTTACCAGCTAACATAGATGCAAAGGCAGCAATTGTAAATGAAAGAATCATAGCTGGACCAGCGTCAGTCTTGGCAACTGAGCCTGTAAGAACATAAACTCCAGCTCCAAGGGTACTGCCAACACCTGATGAATGAAAACATATAAGAAGCGCAAGTTCTTTTAGTTTGGCAGCTATGCAAGGTACCAGTGAAGAGATTGGACTTGTGGTTGGGGTTTAGCAGTTAGCCATTTATAGAACTCTTACTAGCACTCAATATCATAACAGCACAGATGTAGTATCAGTATGCTTTACAATGATTATGTGCTAAGTCAGCACCATAGCAATTGGTTAGACCATATATCTCTAACTCTAACCCAGAGATTACGGAGTTCTCATCTATGCTACTGTTGTAGGCCCATTGCGCATGTGTTCTTGTGTGCTGTTGTGCAAGACACTTAACGGCAATTGCTGTGTTCAATAATGGATTGTCTAAATTGTCAGCCTTACAAAAAAAAACAATCACCTACAAATTTACATAGGGGTAACTCTAAGCTGGCATGTGGTGTACAAAATATGGACTGTTGTTTTCCAACCACTTGAAAATAAAGTAAGTTACATGATAAATACCAGCCTTTTAATATTAGAATACAGGGTGCTAGTAATCAATCAGTTTATTGTTCATACCAACAGCAACCAAGTCAAAAGTTGACAAACATCTTTGTAAATCAGACGATTCTGCTTGAGAATCTTCAATTACTTTCTTCCTTGCAAATTTTTGAATCAGTGAACTCCACATATTATTAATTGGTATTGCACAACTCTACATTAAATGGTAACTTCAAAATTTGGACTATACCAAATAGAATAAAACAATTATATTTTAGCCGTTTAATAAAACAGCAAATGTTATACAAACCAAAACCTGTATTCATTTTCGCTCATGTGATCTACAAGAGAAAAAAACTAAACTCATGTATTTAAGGAATTGCTTTTTTCCTATGTTCTCTCGTTTATGACTATCATTTGTAACAGCACTGCAAAGGCAATTATTACCGGTATTTGAGCACGTAAGTGATCATAAAGCCCAATTTTCGGTGAACAATTGTTGTTGAGCACGTTAATAGTCATACAAATTTCTTTTCGTCGAACAACTGTTCTTGTTCTTTTTGACCCAACATTTTTTCGCACTTATTATAAAGGGGGTTAGCAACAAAAAATCAAAGTTTGTGTATTGATAGATATGCTCCAATGTGATCTTTTTAAGGTACTATGAAAGTTTCAAAATACGAAACTATTTTTAATATTCTGATGAATTCTCTTGATTAAAATCAAATCAATATATTTCTTATCCCAAAGTCGAGCAAAAAAACAACAACAACAAGAAAAACTGTTTGACTGAAAAGGATCCGTGTTACCACTTACGTCCTCAATAACAACAGCAAGAGAATGAGTAAGCACGTATGAAACTATTTAGCATGATATTAATTAACCATTCTACTACAACGGTCGACTACGCCCACACGAAAGAATTAAATTAAGAGAATAAACAAAAACCCAAACCACTAGATGCAGCGTGGACGTCAGTGACGTCATAATGGCCACAAGCAAATAGAAGCTATATCCATATAGAAGGTTGGGAGAAGATGGGACACCTTTTCATTTTATTTATACTTGTCCCATTTGATAGTAAACAAAGAACATTTAAAGAATTTTAAAACCGTATTCCCACGCCTCCCATATACCGTTGTTAATTGTTTAAAAACACGATCAGGATATTCAGATATCATGAGCTAAAAGTGTCCCATCTTTCCAAATGCTACTATAATATATATCGTTTAAAACTATCTTATACATAAAACTGTTGTTTCTTAACTAAAGTTTACGTGTTACATACAGTCATCCGGTTAATTTAAAAAAGTATTTAACTTCGTTCAATTTGTTTATTTATTTAAAAAAAACTTTGCAAAACTGACTTTCTGTGTGCTTATGGCCGTTGTGACTTCAAAGCTGCATCTGATGGTTTTTTTTTTTAACTATATCTACCCTAATATAGAAGGTTCGCTTCTTGTTTTTGTCATCTCCTCGTTAGCCCATATAAATCATAAAAAGTCCATAGAAATCACAAGTTAAGCAAATAACCTGTCTATTGTTTATGCTTACATAGACGCCATTTTTATTCGAGCCACTGTACAGTTGACAATTGCGATACTGCGAAATACATACAGAAATGTCTTTTGTACAGACATTTGCCTATGTAAGTAACTTGCATTATTTTCGCGTAGCCTGAAAACGTCATTCGTTATAACACGTGTGTTTTGTTGTAAACAGTTCGTGCCGGCTTACGAGTCACCATGTATGTTACTTTGTTGGTAATTATTTTTTTTATATGGCTAATAATTTGGACAACCCATTAGTGATCACTGGGTTGAAGCAATTTTCGTTAAGTGTCTTGCCAGGAACACATACGCCCGTACATCCTCCAGCAGTATACATACGTTAACGGTTAACCAATAGCGACAGAAAGACGCACCGCATAATCGCGAAAGAGAAAGTGAGAAAAAGTAGCCACTCCTTCAAGCGTAGACATTTAGTTTCTATCGCTTAGTCAAAACACGATCTGTCTGGATCACAGAATTAAAAAAGAATAGAACGCGCATCTCTAATGTCGGCAAAGGAGAGAGGTGATACACTCTCTCTCTTTCGCAGTTCGTTCCCGTTTACTATTGTAGTCAATAGAATCAAGGACGTTTTATGTAGTTTTTATTCGTTTTTTGACTTAATTTAAATTCATAGAATAAAACAACTATTTTCTAATATACATATATATTTCTAACAAACCGTTTATTTGAAGGTTTTAATTTTTTTTTTAATATTTAACTTTCATAGACAAGTGGTTAACTGTAAGCGTTAACCTACCAAATAACTAAACTAGCCTAATAAACTTGGATAGTTGGTGTAGTTTTTAATATAAACACCTAGAACCTCTTAAAACTACTATGCGCCTATCTTTTACAATGGAGACCAAGCGAAATGGGACGGAGTTGGCGGTCACGTGAATAGAAAAAAGAATATATCACGGTTTTGGGCAGTTGCGCGTTCTACTCTTTTTTAGTTCTGTGGTCTGGATTTACCACAGTGCTTAACGTTTATATCGTGATATGTTAAATAAAATTGACTAATGTTCTAAAACAAGAGAGTTAAGCTCCTACGATTAAGCACGTATTATAACTGGCATACCTTGATTAACCATTTTAATTTTTATTAACCCTATACGCAGTGGTTAAAAAACGTTAGACGTTTTTATTATTAATATTATATTCAAAAAAATAAGTGTTAACTGCGATAAATAATAACAAGGTATAAGATGAGTTTAAGGATCAATATGAACACTGTATGCTTAACAATATACACTGTTTGACGGAAAGTAAACGGATCCATATGACCACTTACGTACCCAACTACCCCTGTTTAAATCACAGTCGTATAAACACCGAGTAGTCCAACTGCCGTCTTTGTGTGTCCAAAATAGAGCAAAAGTGGTGACTTTGGCAATGGGTTTAAACTAACTTGTTACGTTTTGTTTGTGTTTTCCTTTCGTGGGAAGGTGTGAAACAGCTTCTATTTACCCTACCAAACATTTTTTAGAAAAAATATATACATTTAGCCGCATTAAATGACTAAAATGTCGCAAATCAACCGCTTCTAATTCTAATTTTTGACTTTTTTTGACACAGAAAACAAATGACACATGTTTTTTACATTTTTTAACTTTTAAATTTGTTTTTAGGCCCAAGTTTTTTTGTAATTTACCGAAAAATATATGTTTTCTCTATACCTACTGTTGTTATTTTGGACCCAAATTGCCGTTCAATTTGTGTTTTACGGAACAATGAGTTGGACTACTCGGTTTTTCTATGGCTCTGGTTTAAATCAAAGATACATACATGCATAGAAATAAAAGAGTGGAACGCGCAACTTTCCAAAACCGTGATATATTCTTTTTTCTATTCACGTGGCCGCCAACTCCGTCCCCATTTCGCTTAGTATCCATTGTAAAAGATAGGCGCATAGTAGTCTTTGAAGGTTTTAGCTATTTAATTCGAAAACTACACCAACTATTCAAGTTTAGTTATTTGGTAAGTTAACGCGCTTACAGTTTACCACTTTTTAGGAACTTTAATTATTTAATTATTTTAATTAAAAACCTTCAAACAAACGGTTTGTTAGAAATACATATATATTGGAAAATAGTTGTTTTACCCTATAACTTTAAATCAAGTCCAAATACGAAGAAAAACTACATAAAACCTCCTTGATTCCATTGGCTACAATAGTAAACGGGAACGACCCGCAAAAAGAGAGTGTGTATCATCTCTCTCTTTTACCGACATTGAAGATGCGCGTTCTATTCTTTTTTATTTCTGTGCATACATGAGAGCTTGATGCTGACAATGACATCCCTATGTGAGAGATTGTGTAATTTATTTTTTTGTCACGCTTTATTGAATTGTATTGATTTAAAACTTTAGGGGTGGTAGGTAATACTTTTACTCAAGTTTTCCTTGAAGTATTTCTTACGCAAGTTGTAATTTAAAAAATTAGGCGACGCTATACGCAAATTAGGCTTTATTTTAATAAATTATTTATTTATTATTTCATAATACAAACAGGTGTACATGACTAACCATGTTCAGTTAAAAATAAATAAAATGAAAATTATGCCATAATTTCGCAGTTGTGCGATGGTTATAATAAATGCGTCCAACCAATGTATTCAACGTGTTGCACATTCCTTGTGATTGTGACTGACCAGAGATGCCATCCGATGGTCATAGCATTATTACGACCCGAACGTATGAATAATTGAATGAACTGATTACTTTATCCTTGCGTACAGTGGCCGGAAAACGACAGTCGTTATAGTACGGGGTTTCTGTTTCATACACCTCGTACCAGTTTACGAGTTACCAACTATATTACTTCGTAGGTGATTTTTTGTACTTTTTCCTTTTTTTTATGTGTGGCTAATAACTTAGACAATTAACCCATCAGTGACCATTGGGTTGGAGCAATTGCCGTTAATTGTCTTCCCCCAAAACACCTACGCCCATAATGGTAGCAACGACGAGCCTTGAACCTATTATACCTCTAGGAGCGCTAACCAACTGAGCTACGGCGCCGGAGTAACACTGCTATATATACGTATCCGAACGTAACACCGAAATACGTTTAAGGTGGAGTTTCCTGCAGAACCGTTTGTATAATATGACACTATAAACAGTATAAAGTATCATAAATGTCCTTTTCACATTGTAATACCAGGGTTTGTCCTAACAAATCGTGCGCAAACTAAACAAAACGACCTTCAGCTCGTTAGTATTTATTCGCTATGCAATATGCTTAGGTAAAGCAACCGGTGGGTGGTAGCAATGCAATAAATCTATTTGCTTTTTACTATTCATGATATTTATTTAGCAATCCGTTTTCGTTAGGAATCATTTGGATCAGAGCAAATCTTTGTGGAGCCGGAGTTTACGCAACTTAACCCACTTTCACACGGACAGTGATCGTACACGTCCCAAAGACCCTGTAAATGAATTAATTGTTAATTATAGTGTGCTATATAAGGCACCTCGACCAGGTTAAAGGGTATGGGTTTGAGGCTCAACGCTGCTAGCAGAGTGTGGGGATGCGTGGGCAAGACATTTAAAGACAGTTGAGCTCCAACCCAATGGTATTTTTATGGGTTTTGATGTTTTAAGCTGCATATAAAAATACTAAACATTATTCACACACAAATGTAAGCGGGCATGAGGCGTGTAAC
Source organism: Ciona robusta (assembly GCF_009617815.1). Classification (NCBI taxonomy): domain Eukaryota; kingdom Metazoa; phylum Chordata; class Ascidiacea; order Phlebobranchia; family Cionidae; genus Ciona; species Ciona robusta. Next base: position 708,015 of record NC_143236.1, read on the forward strand.
ACACATCACCCGCGTTATAACGACTGTCATTGTCTTCTCGTGGCGCCAGAATAAATAATTGCAGCATTTTGTTAAACACATATATTACTGAAAATATATATTTACATCGTTCTCACAAACTGCTCCCTCTATGCTCAATGGGGCACATCTGTTAAAACCATTAAAATCCATGCAACAGTAAGAGGAACATTGATCGCCTTCGACGCAAAGCTCTCCGTCGTCCTGCGTGTAATATGTTCAACTTAATTTAGCGCTACAAATTAAAACGTTTAATTCTATTTTACCAAGCCGAAAATCACTCCGTAGTTGCTTGGAGTTGAAAATCCCATGTTGAGCAAAAGCATTACTATGAATCCAAGTGAAAGTTTCATTTTAGCTGTCTACTTTTAGGACGTAAAACCTATAGAAAAAATGTGGTAGGGTGGGGGAAGGTGGGACATATCTTCATTCTATTTTCTCGTTCTCATTTGGTACTAATAAAGAATCATTCAAAGAATTATAAAACCGTAAACTTACGATCATAGCCCATCGTTAATTGTTTAAAACATTATCTAGATATTTTGATATTACATGCTAAAGGTTTCCCGTCTCACTCTCCAAAATATACAACTTATCAACGTGGGATACCCCTCTCCTGTAGTAAAAACAAACGTGGGTGCCGAGTATATATATAGAGAGCCTTGCCACGTAATTTGGTTGGATGACAAAAACAGGTGTGTCCTAAGTTGGTACGCAAACACATAACATGTGTCAACTTTCTCATTTCAAATATAGTTAGTTCACCTACTGACTAACAGTTGTGTTTACTTGCATTGTAGCGTGTTGATCGATAATAGGCTCATTGTTGCTACCTTTATGGGCGTTATGTGACCTTGAGAAAGACACGGTGGTTACTTTAATCCAGTGGTTTTTTATAGATTGTTTAAATTGTCAGCTGCACAAGCCAACCTCCCAAAAATATTACAAGAACTCGTCATTGTGCTTGTTTTAAAATATTACATACAATTACACTAACAGTTTATCCAAGAACACAGACTTACTGCATCAGTAAAAGTCAAGCGGTTGTAAGAGTAGTAGAGTGGAGACAAATGATGCTGAAAGCAAAGTTGAAACATTTATTTTAAATATTTTTCGGGTCCCTTTGGTGATCTTGGAGTATTATTCGATAGTATTCTCACGGTGCAATAAAGGATGTTACAAGGACGATTACTGTAGCTAAGTTTAAAATTGATTGTTGAATGAATGTACAATTTATTCAATGGATGAAAAAAGCATGATGAAATGCGCATTTTAAATACTTGCTGAATGATATTAAAACTGCTGAAACTTCGCAGGTTATGAGTTCGAACCATCAATTCAAAACCGTTATACAGTATAATAAAATAGACTGAAAAATTTTGTAAACTTTGGTTTTGTCTGATAAAGTTAGTTTAGGTTTTGTAAAAAAATAAAACATGTTGCCGATACGAGAAAAATAGTCAAGGGTCAACATGGGATAAATGCAATAGGCACAACAATCCAATACAGTTAACGTTTCAAAAAATAGCACAGCCAGGCAATTGTGTTAGATTACACACAAGTTACAGATCATATATATTCAGAAAGAGAGAATTTTTAAAGCGGTGTCCCAACTTACACCAGATGGAATAATTTTGGTTTTCCTGCCACGCGAGAGTAAAGTTTATAATTTCTTTATTGAAATAAATACATTACATATTTGTGGTACGTAAGCATAGAGAGCAGTAATGTTTACTCAAGCAGTAATGTTTACTCGTGCACTGGAACAGGTAAGATGACCACTATGCGGCGATTTTTCAGTGGCTGGTTCGTCGTGAAAGAAGACGGGGGTTTAAAAACAGTTTCGATTACCGTGTCAGAACGTAAGTGCTTTTGTTTCTGTCGCAGAATGACTTGTGACGTTCCCATATTCTTCTTAAGATTGCAGCTGGTGTTATGGATAGATAAGTTCGACTTACTTACCTCGTTTTCATTTATGCGTCGAAATAAAGAAGATCTTAGTTTCGCATTCTGCGCAATAATATTCTTCACGATTGGTTTCCCGCTTCTTGAACAGTTTCTGTTTTAAAACATGCGCATCTATGTTTTATACCTGTTAAATATATAAACTATATACTTGCCTACCTAAATGTCGCTGTGTACTTTGGCAAAGCTGTAGCTATGTTATGGCCGCGCATCCAATGTACATGATAAAGTACAGGTTGAGGAAATTTTTTGTCGGAAAACTGTTTGACACGACTATTCTTCAATGAACACGATGTATCTTTAGTGTGGAAATGGTTGTTGTCACGATTTTTGTCTTCTTGCTTTAATGGAAACTCTGATTTGCCGTTAACGGATTCTGTCGTAATTCGAACACCGTGTAAAGGAGTTAATTGTGGCCTTATTGGGTATTTTTGGAATTCACGAATCCTTTTCAAATTGAGCAAGTGAGCTTCACGGTTGTTATGGTAACGTTCTAGATTCCCACAATCCCTCAGATTCAGCGAACCACACCGCGGAGTTGTTGTGTGATGAATCTGCTGCATGAAAGCAATTGAAATCGAACAGGTACAAACTTATATATTGGGGTGGGACAAGATAGAACATTTTTCCCGTTCCGTTTGGTAGTAAACCAGAATAATCACGGAAACAAATTACAGCATCTACACAGCTCTAAAGAAACTGATAGTTGTTAAAAGTAAAAAATTAGGAAACATGGAATTTAGGTATTTAAGATGTCCCATCTTACCCCACAGATACTAATTTATGACACGTACTCGCGACGGGCAATATGAAGAATGTGAAGCAGTTTTAACGCAGGAATAGTGGCAGGATCTTCTCATTGCTTCAATGTCCGGTAACTCAAGAGATTTATGGAGACGATTTAAACGTTGTAAATATGCTTGAGCCAAATCAATTGTGTTCTGCCTCACCGTCTTCCAATGACTAATCTCTGCTGTCTCTGGTATTATAAATAGTTAATTATAATAAGATACTGTAGTAAGCATTATACTCAAGAGAATTTTATATATTTCTAGTAAATTGTTCAAAATATATAACCTTCTAAGAACATTTTTAACGAATGATATATCTTCAAAATATTCACAATGGCGGCTATAATACTTAAGTGGTTTACGAAGAAATAAATTTTTGAGTGGATTTAATATAAAAGCTCGCTAAACATCTGTGTAAATAGAAGTTATGTGAAGCCTGTACTGCTATGCAATTATCCGCTATTCATGATGGTTTTGCTGGTATTGAAGACACCTTTAGTCGAAGATAATCAATATTTTCTTACCTCCAACAAGTGGTAATACCAGCACGTTTCTCTGATCTTGATACGCCATGTTGTTTCGTTCCTTAAATTGACACAACATTATATATGTTACTGGTGGGTAAGATGAGATACCGTAATAAGTACGTAATACCCAACATGACTTAATCGTGTTTAAAACATTTAAGGAAGATACAGTTATATAATTCTTTTACTATACCAAATGGGACGAGAAAACCAAATGAAAACATGTTCCATAATACTATCATATTATATTTCCGCGGTTTCAATCCTTTGTTATCTTGATTTTGTATTGTGCCGCCATATACTTAAATAGTTAAATACTACTATACTCTAAATATAATGCTGTTTCCACAATTGTTTCACGATTTTCTGCTGTTTATTAAAGACAAATATGGCAATGCGAAAAACCTAAATTGCAAATGTTCTTTGTTAAACAGAGTAAAAGCGCGCATTATAAATTTAATTTTCATACCGATACATAAAATGCAAAGTAAAGGCAATAGATTTATGTTTTTCCGATCACTTGTCTTTTGGTAGGTATTTGTGACTTTCTCTATGTTTAGTGCCGAGACGTAAAGTTGTATGGTAAGAGAATGGCGTGTTTTCTTTAAGTGCGTGGAAACGCCACGCCGCCGCCAGTTGTTGCATTGGAATGACCATGTCTTTTTTGTTTTCCTCTTCAATCTTCGTCAGCTCATCAGGGGAAACAAGCGGTAGCCTCACGAGGGGTATCACCGAACTCGATACCTCCTTCATATGCCGACCAGCTACAATTGCATTGCCACGTGCCCATTTTCTGATGGCGTTTAGAACCTCCAACTCGTCAGCTTCAAGCGAATCTCCCCTTAGCAGCGCCCCTAGTGTTTCTGGCGATAGTTCGTTGAATTTTTCAGTCATAAAAATATCGTGAGCATTTTTCATACAATAATCGAGTGCTTTCTGGAGCATATCAGGTTGAGCATGAATAACTGCTGACTGCAGAACGTCACAAGCTGTTTCAACGTTCATTCCATCCAACAAGAAGCGCGCGCTTAACTTTCTCAAGCCATCCAGGTTATATTCCATTGAAAGGGACATCACATCGGGCGCAAGATCGCTGGTTAAAGTGCAGCAGTTTGTATACATATAATCTAATGCGGTTAGGAATACTTCTGGGCGTACTTCGGGCAAATTTATCGGAGATTCTCGGCTCGCAGCGCTGTGTGACGGCATTTGAGAGAACATAGACCGAAATGTCTCTGATCTCGCAGCAAGCAAGCACCTGTGACCATAAACAACTTGTCGTTGTGGCCCCACCAAAAACACAGCATCACTGAAGTCCTTGTTATTAATACATCTTTTTCGCATAAGACTATAAAAGGCGGTTTGATCGCCACGAACCAATCGTTCATCCATATCTTTTTTATATAAATTGTTTCCTCAATACTACTCTAAACAAAAGCTACAGCAAGAAAATATCTATTACACAAAATTCACACTAAAGGTTTCCAAACAGCAGAGATTAGTTAACAACTATACAGTACGAACAGGACACGACGAAGATATAAATATTGCCCGAGGCTGTGTCAGAAACCGGAACGCCTTCTTTAACAGTCACAAAGCTTTGTTACGTAAATCTTCCACTTATAATCCGGGTAATAAACCTTCTCCACATTAGAATTATATCCGAAACGCTTGAATTAAAACCGAAACGATTGAAAATTATATTATTTAAGTCTTATATATTATATGGCTGTATACTGTTCATAATGGAACTACTCAGATATGTTTGGACTTACGATTGCATCACTTGGTGGTTTATTTTGTTTTTTCGAAATATATACTGGGGCAAGATGGGATATTGTTGGCACTTAAGTTACATATTTCCTTAACAACGACATTTTAGAGTCGCATGGCTACAGTTATAAAACTCTTTAAACTTGCTTTGTTTACTACAAAATGGGAAGAGAAAAGAGAGTTATAACATGTCCCATCCTACCCCACCCTACTCAAATTCCTTAAATAAATATTATATTCCGTATCACTCACCTGATGATGTTGAAGATTCAATATTTAATAAAAGTCCAATCGGATCTTGAACACTAAGCATATACAGTAATTTTTACAAACCACCTAAAATATTATAAAAATGATTTACAATTGTTGGCAAATGTCCTCACTAAGCCGCTCATATTTCTATATGCCAGAATGGTGTTTACCACCGGGTAAGTTACAAAATAAACAAACTACTTTGTACCGCCGTAAAGCTGCTCCGCCCATTATGTGATGTACATGGCTTTTTATTTACGTGTTATTCATTGTATATAACACGTCGCAGCTATATCACATGTTTAACTCTGGTATGACCAACGATTATTATCACAAACGTTTCTTGAATGAATAACTGGCTTTATCCTCGTGTGGTGGAAAACGACAGTCGTCTTGCATCTCGTGACCGCTTGCAATTTACCACGAATGAAACTTTGTGGTATTTTTTTACTTTTCATTATATATTCATATATATTGTATGGATCACTTATTTATGGGGTACGAAAACACCTGTTTTCATTCGCTTTTATCATCACACCAAGTAGTAAAAAAAGAGTATTTAGAGAATTTTATAACCGTAGCTCACGACTCTAAGGAACTCTCGTAGTTATTATTAAATACACGATCAGGAAATATGAGGTTTACGTGCTAACGGTATCCCATATCAGAGTCGTATAAACACCGAGTAGTCCAACTGCAGTCTTTGTGTGGCCAAAATAGAGCAAAAGTGGTGACTTTGGCAATGGGTTTAAACGAACATGTTACGTTTTGTTTGTGTTTTCCTATTGTGGAAAGGTGTAAAACAGCTTTAATTTACCTTACCAAACATTTTTTGGAAAAAAGATACAAATTTAGCCGCAATAAATGACTAAAATATCCCAATTCAACCGATTTCTATTTCTATTTTTTGCCCTTTTTTTGATACAGAAAACAAATTACACTTTTTTTGATACAGAAAACAAATTACATGTTTTTTTACATTTTTCAACCTTTAAATTTGTTTTTAGGCCCAAGTTTTTCTGTAATTTACCAAAAAACAGACATTTTCTGTGTTATTTTGGACCCAAATTGCCGTTTAATTTGTGTTTTACGTAACAATGGGTTGGTCTACTCGGTATTTCTATGGCTCTGTCCCATATCACCCCACAATGCAACATATATGCAGGGCCTACCAGAGGCATCTAGAGGTATCTAGTAGGAGGTATCTAGTAGGCCGTGCATATGGTATAGAGGTATCTAGAGGTATCTAGTACCAGAGGTATCTAGTAGGCTCTTGTTCAAGAACCATATTGCTCGCATGGTAAAGTTCGATATTCCCCAACATTGACAACGATCTTCTCCCATGTGACTTCAATACATCCGAGAGCATGTGTTATAGCATCCAGCAACCTCGTCACATGGCCACTGGCTCAATTTACGAACAGGGACATGTGTACTATTGCTGTTGCTACCAATAATAATAAAAATAACCATTTTATTTTCTCCTCAGTTTACATGCCAGGTGACGACGGAAATGCCCCTCCTCCTCAGCTGGTGCAAGACCTGATCACCCATTGTGAACTGAACAACACCAACGTCATTATTGGCACGGATGCCAACTCTCATCATACTTTCTGGGGAAGTACCGACTGTAACAACAGAGGAACTGCACTCCTAGAATTTCTGATGAGTTCCATGCTGACAGTGTGCAACACTGGCAGCACACCAACTTTCGTGACAAAGAACCGTGCGGAGGTGTTAGATTTAACCCTCTGTACAAACCACATGTCACACAGTGTGACAAACTGGAAGGTCCATAAGGACACATCGTTCTCGGATCACCGGCTTATCACCTTCCAAGTCGACAGGGAATATTCCACCCACCCTTCACACTACAGAAATGTTCGAAATACCAACTGGGACAAGTATGTAGCTCATCTGGACAAGTCTCTCTCCGGGATTCCTCATAAACTTCCGACTACCGTGGAAGAACTTGAGAAGTACTCCATGGTAGTGGAGGGAGCTATCTCATCTGCGTTTGAGTGTTCATGCCGCCTGGTAATGAGATCCTCAACTCGCCGACAAAGCTGGTGGTCTGCAGAGCTAACTTCATTGCGAAAGTTGGCAAAGCGCTCACACAAGAAAGCTCTCCGATCCAAATCTGCTTCAGACTGGAGTGCCTCGAAGGAAGCAACTCGAGCCTACAAAGCGAAGATTCGATCAAGCAAACGTGCCTCATGGCGCAAGTTCTGCAGCGAAGTAAACAACCTTCCAGCAGCCATGCGCCTTCATCGTGTACTGAAAGGTTCGAAGTCACACCAAATTGGGTCGCTGCGCAAACCAAATGGGGAGTTTACCTCCACACCTGGTGAAGCGCTAAACGTCCTGTTTGATGCACACTTCCCGGATGATGTGAACATCTCCCATCGACATCAGCACACTGATCCTTCACTTGTGTTGGAGGATGACGATCTTGAAACAAGAATTGTCACCGAAGATCGAGTGAAAGAAGCGATCAAATCATTTGATCCTTACAAAAGTGCAGGCCTGGATAAGATATACCCTGTTTTACTACAGAGAGGAATCGACATCCTGGTACCCCACCTCAAAAACCTATATTCATCTTCACTGAAAATAGGTCATGTCCCATCACGATGGAATGAAGCCAAAGTAGTCTTCCCCTCCAAACCAGGAAAAGAAGACTACACATCAGCCAAATCCTATCGCCCACTTAGCCTTACCTCCTTTCTCCTGAAAGGGCTGGAAAGGCTAATCTATTGGTATCTACAGGCAGGTCCCCTTCGGGACTTTCCCCTTCACAAATACCAATATGCTTACAGACCTGGCATCTCGACAGAGAATTCACTACATGGAGTGACCACCAAATTGGAGAAGGCTGTTTTCAACGGCCAATTTGGTCTTGGGATCTTTTTGGACATTGAAGGTGCTTTCTCTAACGCAACTTTCGAATCTATGATTGAACCTCTACGGTCTCGTCATGTGCATGGGAAAGTCATACGATGGATATCTAACATGCTCCGCAACCGCGTGGCAACTGCGGAGATCCATGGTCACACGGAAGTCAAGCGTGTAACAAAAGGTTGCCCACAGGGTGGTATACTATCTCCAATCCTGTGGAACCTAGTTGTTGACACCCTCTTACTTCAATTCACCTCAAAAGATGCTGCGAAAGTACAGGCCTATGCGGATGATGTCTGCATAACTGTCACAGGACCGGTAGCTAGTGTTGTAGGTGACATCGCCCAATCGGCACTTAAACGTCTCGAGAAATGGGCGAAAACCAACTACCTGACTTTTGCCCCAGCAAAAACGGTGGTTGTCATGTTCACCAAGCGGCGTAAGTGGTCTATAAAGCCACTAACGCTAAACAATGAACTACTTAAGCTGTCCAGTGAGGTCAAATACCTTGGCATCACTCTGGATTCAGCACTAACATGGAAACCCCACTGTATCAACCGCATCAAGACTGCGACTATGTCCCTAGCTCAATGCCGCCGTGCGGTGAGCACTCGCTGGGGCCTGAATCCTAAGTCCATGATGTGGCTTTACTGCCAAGTTGTACGACCAATGCTCTCTTATGCCTGCATGGTGTGGGTCAGAGCAACGTTCAGCACTACCCTGCAGGAAAAACTCAGGAAGTGCCAGCGACTGGCATGCCTCACTATTACTTCTTGTTTCAGGACAACCCCAACAAGAGCATTAGAGGCACTTCTCAACCTTCCTCCCCTGCATATTTATCTACAAGGCAACGCGGTCTACAGATCCCATCGCCTGAAGACACTGCGGCAATGGGAAGGTGGAGATTACTACACTTCACACAATGAACGGCACACATACATCTGTAACCGGATATCAAAGGAGATCAAATCCCTTTCACTTCCTTGCGACAGATGTATCCCCTCACTGCACTTCGATCACAGTTTCCGAACCGTAATTGAAGATCGCAGCACTTTTAAGCCACCAGACCCTCCTCACCAGTCTGACGGAATAATCTGTTACACAGATGGATCCAAGACGGTTGATGGAACGGGATCTGGTTACCTGATCACGAGGTGCACCGAGACTAAACAAGTTTCAGTAAGCCTCGGATCATACCCTTCAGTTTTCCAAACAGAGATCCTAGCAATTAACATGGTTGCCAAGGAACTGCTGTATGATGGTACTGATAGTAAATCTGTCGACATTTATAGCGACAGCCAGGCTGGGATTAAGGCTCTGTCGAACCTTAGAATCAACAGCCTACTCGTACGTGATACTTGGCATGCCTTACAACAACTGGCAACTGGTAATCACGTACGACTACACTGGATACCTGGTCATTCAGACCATTTGGGGAACGAGCTTGCTGACAAGCTAGCTCGTGATGGTTCCAGTAACACATTCTATGGCCCAGAGCCAGGTTTACCTATCCCCACTAGCCGATGTAAATCGGATCTGGCTCTTTGGGTCCTAGCCAAACACCAAGAAGAATGGACAAAACATGACGGCTGCAGGCAGACGAAGGAGTATGGGAGAAACATTAGCAGGTGTTTTTCCAAACAACTCCTGAAGCTGCCAAGGCAAACGTTACGTTCCATTCTTCAAGTGATAACAGGGCATGGCATGTTTGCCAGTCATCTGCATAAACTTAAAAAAAGTGAGAGTCCCATCTGCCCTGTCTGTGGCGAGGAAGATGAGACATCCTTTCATTATGTTGGCATATGTCCAGCATATGCGAACGCAAGACGGGAGCATCTAAACTTGACCGAGCTGTCAAGGGAAGATCTCCCATCCATTACCATTAAAGCCCTTGTCGCCTACCTTCGGGGAAGCGCCAGGCTCCTTAAACTGGGAAGGTCCATTCAGTAGCACCCCGGGTGTTAGGGTAATGGGTCAATTATGGCCTAAATCCTAGGACCCATGGCGTGCTACGCCGCGGGACCTCACCCACATAGAATAGAATAGAAATCTAGTAGGCCGTGCATACGGTATAGTAGGATGAGGGAAGACGAGACACCTTTAGCACATAATATCTAAATATCCTAATCATGTTTTAGACAATTAACAATGGTCTATGGCAGGTGTCCCATCTTCCCCCACCCTATTATACATATACGACAGCGCCAGCTGGCCACTCTTCCTCATAAATTATCCGTTCGAGTAGCGTATATTCTTTGGTTAGGGTTTCAATTTGCATAATAGTCTTTTCAATGTCGCTCAAATTTTATATAGTTATGTTTAAATTTTTTAGAAAAATGAACTTATTGCGAATTGAATTCTAGTTTATATACGTACCCATACACTAAAATCTAAAAAGTTAAAGACTGTAGAGTGTAGTAAAAATCATCCGTTTAAATTTGATTGAATAATTATTTAATAATTTACCAAAAATAAAAAAAAACGAAATAAGTCTTTGCTATTTGTCTATTTCTATGATTTGATAGCAAAACGGTCACCAAATTGCTGCGTTCTTTGTACTATATATTAGAATTACTTTGACGATCAAAGGAATAATCACAACAAAAGTATTTTGCTGCCCCGGGCGTCATTTTGAATATGCTTATAAATACACGAGAGGTAGTTACGTATGTAAAATGACAAATTGTTTGTAATATATTTGTAATAGTGTATGCACACGTATATTTTGTATTAGTTGTTAGCTGGCAATGGTGTGTAAGCTTATCTACAGTTATTTATAAATATACTTCATTGTTGTCACTTGTCAGTGCTGCATCACTGGACACTGTTTAACGTTCTCTTCCTTCTAAATAAGAGTTGTTACAGTTATTGCAAAGCTATAAAGTCAGGAATATCGTAAAAGCAAATTAGAATCTTATAAACACCTACGTATTATATTCCTTTAGCTTGGTCATATAATGTTGCTTGTGTTTCAATTCTCAATGATCTGATGTAAAAAAATATTTTACTAAAAGAAGACCTCTAAAATAAATGAATTTAGATTGTCTCTTCTAAGTGTTGCTTGTTCTGATGAAGATTTGAATAAATATACTGTTTTGTGAAGTGAGCATGGATTCTGATGAGGATTTTGATTATTATGATGCTGGTGATGATGAAGAGGATGATTTGTCGCTTCGTGATGATGCAGATGACGACGATGAGGATGAGGGATATCTGGATGATAATATTATTGTGTCCGAAGCACCACATGGAAGTGAGACCAAAGATGAAGAAGTTTATCCTCACGAATGTTTGTCTGCAGATCGAATTGTAGATCTAATGGTTGAAATATTAAAAGAAGTCAATGATATTGTCAATGTAAGTTAAAATATTGGGATAGTTAAAAAATTGTTCTCTACGTTATCTGCTAACCGCTTAACTTAACTACTAACTGGTAATTATACTAATTTGTGGGGCTCGACCAATATATCTGTAATCTCTTTGTAGTGTGTACCGATACTATCAGCCGATATTTACGTTTTACCAATCGTCAGTACAAGTCAAAATGCGATGATAATACACTGACATATAAATTGTTAGTGTGATGTGACCTGAACCTTATCTAAACTTTATGTGTGTCATAGTTTAGCGTTCATCACATGTGTCATAGTTTAACAACTACATGTATCGTGGTTTAACAATCATATTAGTTGTTAGTTGACATTCTTACAATTGTTTAACAAAATCTACACATAACTATTTTTCTTCATTATGTCTTGAATACAAGTATTAAAATGGATCAAGACTTTCATATATTTCATTATAGTGTCAAGTATCGATATTGTTAAATACATATATATGTAAAAATATCTGTGAAAAAATGATATCTGTCGGGTTTTACTTACTACCAAAATGTATATGGCGTATATGGAATTCTTCATTAGTTTCGAAAAACCAATGCCGGTATTATTGGATATATTAGAACTGTTTTATATGACAATTGCTGTCCAGTAAGCATAAATATTAAATAACCTAAAGCAAGTTACTGAATAACTTTTTTGCATTTTGTTTTTTTTGTAGTAAAATTATCAGTTAGTCATTTCATTTACAGACTAGTGTAAGCACTATAGGTAAACTGTGAATTTTAAAAATAAAATAAAGTAAAAATCAATTTTGCTTTACATGTTAATTGTACATTGGTTTAATTGATTGAATGGTGATTATTAGGTGTGAACAGGATCACTCAAGTCAACAATTTTAATGACATTATAATTCAACATGAATGCTCCTATATGCAGTTGTGTAATATAAATATCTTTACAGATCCCACCCACCACTTTACGGATACTTCTTGCACATTTTAATTGGGATAAGGAACTACTTCTTGAAAAGTATTATGAGTACGATGGTAATCAGGAGAGAATTTTTAAAGAAGCTCATGTTGTCAGTCCATTCAAAATGAAACGTTCAAACAAGTCTAGGGTAAAGATATATATATTGTTGGACTTATGTTCTGCTGTCACTTGGATTAGTTGAATAAATAAATGCAACTTTTGTTATCCTTATGTTTATAGTAAAACGACGGGGATGTTCTTTTTTATATACCACATGCCAGCTTATAAGTTACCACATATGTAAATTTAAGCGAGAATATTTACTTTTGTATGGCTGACACACAGGTAACTGATAAGTGACCACTGGGTTGAAGTAATTGCCATTAAGTGTCTTGCCCAAGCAGACATGTGCTCACAATGGTAGCAGCCACGAGCCTTGAACCCATATTTTTGGCTTGAGGCAGGAAAACAAATACCATGTATTTATACACAGATAAGCATTAAACATATGTCAGTATATCTGTGAAAAAAATGTATACATAATAAGTGCACCATATGTCTGCTTTGGTGTGAACAATGCACTAATGTTATTAACATAAATAATAAATATATAATACATATTTTACCAGAAGCATAAATACAGTTTCAGCTGTTAATTTTGTTTGCAGGCTCATTCCAGTCAAAGTCATTCTTTGGATGTTTCGTGTGAAATATGTTGCAGCTCATGCTCATCTTCCGTAAGTTTAATGCAATGTAAGATGAGAGCTGAAGCTAATTTCATGTTTCTAGTTCATGACTGGACTAGACTGTGGACATATGTTCTGTAAAGGATGTTGGTCTCAATATTTACGAACAAAGATAATGGATGAAGGGATGTCACAGGTTGGATGTCTTTATCATTACCATAGCGTAACAGTTATTTGTTAGTTCATTAAGGTATAAAACAACCAAAATGTATATCTTGTAATTCTTTAAAAAGTTGACCAAGCAATATAGAATCCCCCATTATCTGGTTGACTTATCAACCCATGCAAATATTCTTGGTGATCATTTGTATCACTTCATTAGGCTCACCTGTTATAGTCCTGTTTGCCAGTTAAGCACGTACATATGTTAAAATATAAGTATATTTGATTTATTTTTCCAGACAATCCCTTGCCCAGCTTTCGACTGTGAAATTATTGTTGATGATGCCATTGTAATGTAAGAACCATGTTTTTATATGTATTGTCTTACGTCTGACTTAGGCACAGTGGTTAAAACACAAACACCCACAAAGAGAACTTGTCTAGCATGAGGTGTGTGAAACAGAACACCCATGTTATAAACGATTTTTGATTACCTGCCACGCAATTATAAAGCAAGTAAGGTTTTTTTATCGCATTCCGTTTTTTTGTGTATATTACCTTGAGTCTTTTCCAGGAGTTTAATATCCGACAAAAAAGTTCGATTAAAGTATCAACATTTGATGACAAATAGTTTTGTGGAGGTAAATTTGTCAGTCGTTATTTTCTTTAATCATCTTATTGTTTTCTCATTTGTTTTTGCCAACAGTGCAACTCTTTATTAAAATGGTGTCCTTCTCCTGACTGCCACCATGTGATTAAAGTTGAGTATCGCGACAGACGGGCTGTTAAATGTGATTGTGGTCGGGAGTTCTGCTTTGAGTGTAGTGAATCTTGGCACGATCCAGTGTTATGTGTGGTATGTATCTTCACTTGATAATATACTATAAAAGTGTTGTAGATGGAAGTCAATTAAATTAATGAAATTAATTAAATGTCAGCATTTAAAGAAGTGGTTGAAGAAATGTGATGATGATAGTGAGACGTCAAACTGGATATCTGCAAATACGAAGGAGTGTCCCAAGTGTCAGGTGACGATTGAGAAGGATGGCGGATGCAACCACGTTATATGTCGTAGTCAAACATGCAAGGTGAAGCAATTTATTTTGTTAATAATGATGTAGTCAATTGGCAGTCGTTTGTTTTGTATTATTTAATTGTATTATAGTAGTTATATTTTTATTTAAGTTATATAATAAACAAATCCTGTTAATTAATATAATGATAACAAGCCTCACTTTTGTGCAGCATGAATTTTGTTGGGTATGTTTGGGGCCATGGGATCCACATGGAGCGTCGTGGTATAATTGTAACCGATACAATGCTGATGATGCAAAAAAAGCGAGAGACACTCAGCAGGTATAGAGCGATCTTTATTTCACGAAAATTGTTTTAACTCGGTTGTTACTCCTTCATTATGTAGAGATCTCGTGAAATGCTTCAAAGATATTTATTTTATTGCAATCGGTACATGAACCACCTGCAAAGTTTAAAGTTTGAGCACAAGGTAATTATTTATTTATTTATTTATTTAATGAAACTATGTTTGGAAAAATGAATTGTCAACAAATTTATTTTATGTTTTAGTTGCTGATTTTTTATAAAAATGGTGATTTTTTTGTTTGGTTCTTTATCTAAAACAAGAAAACTTGGAAAACCATTTGTCTTGGTCATAATGTTTACATATTGAGAAACAAAAGTATTTAGGACAATATACACTAAACATTGTATTTATAAACCAGTTTTGATAATTTTTATCTTATGTTATGTATCTGAGACATTGCTATCTATCTATATTTCAGTTGTATGCAAGAGTTAAAAGAAAGATGGAGGAAATGCAGCAACTAAACATGTCCTGGATTGAAGTTCAGTTTTTAAAGAAAGCTGTTGACGTTTTGTGTCAGTGTCGCCAAACCCTCATGTATACTTACGTGTTTGCCTTCTTCTTAAAACGGAACAACCAACTTCTCTTATTTGAGGTTAGTTCAAGTTGGAATAAAAAATTTAAAAAATTTACTTAATGTTGCGTTTATTTTAGGATAACCAAGCAGATTTGGAAAAAGCAACTGAAACGTTAAGTGAATATTTAGAACGGGATATTACAACTGCGTCTATTAGAGATATCAAACAAAAAGTGCAAGACAAATACAGGTATATCTAACTATCTTATAAACTGATGGTTATATAAGTATTTGTTGATCAATGTACAGATACTGTGATTCTCGACGAAGTGTTTTATTACGTCACGTTCATGAAGGATATGATAAGGAGTGGTGGGATTATCTGGATATATGACATCATAATCCTTTTGCTCGTGTTTGGTACGAAAACTGAATGAGAAAAAATACTTCTTTGTTACCTTGTTTTATACCAGACAAGAATGTGTATATTATGTTGTGGATTTATATTTGACTTTCTACACACCTTGTTGCTCTCAATATCAACCTGCTGATGTAACTTTAATGTTTTGGTGCATGATCGTGTATGATTTAAATATGTTTTGTTATTTCATTTAAGTATCAATAAATTATATTCCATACCAACTTACAGTTGTGTTACATAATAGAATTATAATCATATATTTTATTTTGGAACTTTATGGAGAATTATAATCATATATTTTATTTTGGAACTTTATTGGGTTGTTACTAAGTACAGCTTAGTACTCTGATTGGAACTTTTATTGTGTATGAAACAACACATACATATGTTTGCACATGATGACGCTAACAAAATATGACTTGCAATAAAAGGTGATATTACTTGAAGACATGAAGATGCCTGTGCAATAAAATACGAAAAAAAAACATTTCTATTTTCATGGTTATAGATTTAAGTGAGGTAATTGAAAGCCAACAAAAGGCAGAAAATATTTCAACACCTTTAAATATCTACAAGGTAGGTGCTTCTTGCTACATAATTATATTAAGGAATCTCAACTTACATTCTATTTTAATAAAAAAACAGCATTAAATGTGTCATTAAAAAAATTTTTAAAGCGAAGAAATGTGTTGCTATAATGAGCTTGAAAAATATATTGACAAACAAATGACTGCATTGTTATTTTTGAGGCGTAGTTTGAACTCGCTTAGTTTTCGGTGATTTAATTGTAACTCTGTTATGAGTTATCCTTGGAGTGCCAGGTACCGACTTCTTCGTATTTTCCTGGTTTGTCTTATTTTTCCTTTTCAGTTTACTGCTTGTGATTTTGTTGGATGCTTTGGTTTCATTTTCTCCGTCTTTCTTTTCGGAAGATTCTTTTGGTTTTGCAGATTTATTGCCTTGATTTCTGGATAAACATTAATTTATTACATACTTTCACAGTCTAATATTTATATTACTAGTTACATAACCATAGAAACAATAATATTCTAAAACTTAACTGTTCAACATCACCCAATGAGCTTCTAGACTCTTCAAGTTTGACGTCTTTATCAACAAAAATTTTCTTTTCATCTACGAATTTTTGCATCCAGTCAGGAATGGAACCGTCACCTGTTGTTTTTGTCTTCTTTCTCACACGAGGCCTTTCTCTGTCAGGTACGGTCAAGGTTTGGGTGTCTGCAATCAAATTAGTCAATATTATGTGATACTTTATTCGAAAACCATCCATTACGTGTGTCATTTGCTGCCGATGGAGAAAGTTCAACATTTTCAGGATTATCAGAATTCACTTGGGAAACAGTGACTTGTGGAAGTTGTGCAGTTTCTTCATCTTCCTCTAGGAGTTCCTCATTTACACTGGAAACAAATGAAAAATATTTAAGCGCAACCATAGTGGAACTGGGAAGATATAAATGAATTCAATAATTTTATATCTTCGGTCACGATAACGTAGAAAGGGGGGAGTTCGAAAAGAAAAAAGACGGTCAGTAACAATAAAACAAGGATTGTTAAAACATATAGACTAAGTAACCTGATAGCAAGCTGAGATGGAACACTGTGTAAATACGAAGGATGACGACGCTCCAATCCTCCACGAATAATTTTACTCAAATCTCGAAGCTGCAACAAAACAATTAGAAATTTGTTGAAAAAGATGATGCAATCATCACCTCATCAGGATTCATCATGGTGATCTCCCCGTGAATGTTTTTCCTCCAATCTGCTCCATCCGTCTTTCTCCGCATCCGACTGATCCGATGATTAGGAGAAGGTTGGTTCCGCTTCCCTGATTCTCCAATCTGGTTCATTTCCAGAAAATAAAATTATAAAAAAATATCTTAATAATGGCATCATGGCTCTGTGGTTAAAGGTCTTAGAATTCTAGACTTAATGTTGTCACCATAGTGACATTGTTTTGGGGTAACTCAGAAAATAGAAGTCATATATCAGTAATTGCTTCAACCCAGTGACTTCTAATAGGTTGTCTGAATTGTCAGTCACACAAAGAAATAATCAATCGCAAAGTTTTATCAGGGTAACTTGTAAGCAGCACGATGTGCAGAAACAAAACACCCGTGTTGGAACAACAGTCAATGCTCCACCACAAGAGGATAAATAAGTTACACTTATTATTGTTACAACAAAGATTGGCAACTAAAGCATTGATACTTACTTCAAATTTAACTTTTGGATTCTTTAATATTTCATTATCTGATGTGACAACTACATGAGGATGATCTTGGTTGCCTGAAATGAAAAATCAACTTATGCATTCACAACCAGAGTCATACAAAGCAGATTGTTACTTATTAAAATACTGTTTTGTTGGTTAAGTATTAGCAGAAAGTCATTGTAGAAGTCATACCAACACATAGCAGACCAAATGATAAAATTGTGCCCCCCATTACCTGTGCAAACCATGAGATCAACTATAAGTGTTTTTAGCTAAAATTTAACTGGACACTGACAGCCTCTCAGAGAGTAGTACCATGTTATTATAACAATAGATTTATTTACATTGTCACATTAGTATTGTCACAAAAAACATGCCTTGTTTGATCCCTTGTTTTGTAAGCCCTGCTTAATCACATAGCACAATACGTTATTAACTTTTATCTCACCATTTCCTTTGCTAAGGTTGATAACATTCTCGGAAGGAAACCATCCGTGAGAACCTCTCATCATCCCGTGAACCTCCTCCATCACCGTGAGAAGATCACCTTCCTTGAGATTCATCTCATGAGCATCACGTGCATGATGATTCTTGATCACACGAACAGCTCGTTTCAAACGAACGACTCCTTTAAGAATACAAAAACTAATTATGCTAAATAATTCTCCAAGATTTCCCAACATAACTTTACAAAGTGTAACAAGGTGCAAATGCGTCTGGTTGGGGTAAAGCCACAACTCAACATTGGCAATTTCTAAAGTACAACCCTTTTGTTATTTCTCCATGACAACTTTATATTCGTAAATTACAATTTGCCGTTTAGAATTGCCTGGTGGACACAAATGTCAAATAAAAACAATTATTATAAAAATGAAACCATCAATTTGAAGTTGGTTTTTAATTGTTTCATCTTCCTCATGTTTGGTTTTCCTTCTTTCCTTCCTTCTTTGTTCATGACGTTGTTTCAACATCATCTCTCGTCGTTCCATCGATGTCGATTGTTTGTCTTCTACAACTTCATTCTCTTGTTTTTCACGTCTATGAACACATGTGTATAAACTGTTGGTGGCAGACATTACGTAAATCTGATCTGACCCCTGGAAAATTATTTATTTAGGTCACCTTCATTAAATAGCCCAAAAGGAAGGAAAAACCAACTAAATAAAATGTTGATACCCAAAATAAACTTTTCAGAACAACTTTATTAGATTTATTTAATATCTTTCTAATCGATACCTTACAGATGGTCGTCTTGGAGAATTAGATTGGCTTCTTACACTGAGCATTGTTTCATCATCAGATACCCTGGGGCTTGGACTTGGACTACGTGCGAGCGAACCCAACGTGCCACGCCTCACTGCATACGGACTTGAGGAAAATCCAGTCAAAGTATTTGAACCAATGCTGGCTCGCGATTTGCGTGAACTTGCAAATATTTCGTTCAAAGTAGATTTTGCTGCTGATGAGAAAGATGTTTCAACCTGTTTAGAATATCATTGGTTACAACAGATTTAATCAGTTGTATGCTGTAAGTGTAACCACACGTATTAGGTTATTACAAAGTTGCATTTTTTTGTAATTAAATTAACAATAAAACAATAAAAGTTGCGTTAATGAATTTTAAATACATACAAACTTGTAGGAGAAAGTTCATATAAACATTAACCTTTGTTGTGTCATGTTCTTCAGGTTGCAAACTCGCTGGTTCTTCAGCAAACTGTGTATTATCACGCGCCAACTTCTTATATGCCTCAATTGAGATGGCAACAAATAAATTCATGACAATCATGTCAACAATAAGATAACATGAAACAAAATAAAATGCAGAGGGCCAACCTATTACATGTAAAAACATTGTTTAAACTTATATTAATAAATGTATAAGTTAAGTTCAGGTATGGTACTGGTCATTGAATAATGTAACCAAATTATAACTTTCAACTTGAAACGGCAGGTTGAACTATCACTCTGAATAAATATAGCTGAATGCAACTTGCTTTAACACTGTGTGTCCGGAAAACGACAGTCGTTATAACACGGGGTTCTATTGCATACAGCTTGTGCCAGCTTACAAGTTACTACATATGTAAATTTGTGGAGTTTTTTCTCTATAGGTTTTAGACAACCAATTAGTGACCACTAGGTTATCGCCGTTAAATGTCTTCATCTATGTCAGCTTTAAATTTACGACTTACAACTGGAACTAAAATAAGTAAAAGGTAACCTGCATCGTTCATTGCTCCTAACATGATCTCATGCCAATCATTTGTTGTCACGATTTGAAATACAATAAGCAACGAGCATCCAAATGTTTCAAACCCAACACCACAACCATATTCAACGTAACTACCGGTATAACCACGAGCTTCACTTCTATATAATGTCCTGTAAAGAAAAATATCAATTTATTTAAAAGAAAACAATAAAACAGAATATAGAACAAGGTATATAGACTACATACATTAATTGTTTTTGAAATTATTTAGTTATAATATTCAGCAATAAAAATGAAATTAAAATTTAAAAATATAATATGTTGTATTTACACAAGCTCTAAAGCAACCTACTTGTCCTGGAAAATTTCAAGTCCAATAACGGCATACAAATATATGATGGTGATCACAAGTAATATGAGGTCAAACATCACAGGGTAAATATTTTGAAGCACGATGACGGCTGATCGGGCATGTTGTGAGTTAAAAACTGCCCGGATTAAAATGGCAACACTTGACACCACAACACATGCACCCAGGTTGATGGGGCTGGCACGTGGTACCATGTACCATAAAACATACCTGTAAGATTAACAATTAAACAACTTGTAAATCCACATAATGTTAAATAGGGAACTTTAAATAGAACAGAAGTAATATTACAAATTTCTATAGCAACAATAAACGGTAAATATTAAACTATGAATTACTGTTTGTTAAGGTCTACTTGAGGTTAATTTAATATTGTGTGAATATTTACCATACAATACAACCGATTGAAGCTGTTATAATCATCAGGATATCTAGTACATCAAATAAATTCCACAAGCCTTTCCCATCTGCTACCACTCGAAATATCGCCTCAATCACAAATATGATTATAATTGTTGTTCTTGTTGATTGAACAGCAAGTTGCGCATTGTCACTGATACCAGACCACATCAAGCAGAAGAGAATGCTGCAAGTATATTTAAATAAACCAATTATTTTTACACCGTTAGATCAGTGAGAATTGCATCAGTAAGGTTCAGATGCCAAACTTTAATTTCTGGGAAATGCAATTATGATAAAAAGTTGTGATACATTTTCGGAGCCTGCCCTAAGAATTATGGGCAAAAAATAAAAATATAACAACTAAAGTCACTAAGCACATAAAGCATAGTTGAACATTAGTTACAAACTAACACAACAAACATGCACAGACCTGTGTAGTAATATAAGAACAAGAGTTGCAACAGAAGTAGCTCGAGCCTGCATGTTAATACATGTTATATCACACATTTTGTTAGTAAGGCATGCAACACAGCATGCAATCTTACATCTTATTTTTTTTAAATTTTAGATAAATAGTTTAATCGTAATCAATAATTCCTCTACTTAAAATTACACAATGGTTTCTTAAGCAATATTTGGTTGCTAATCAAACATAAAGTTTGGGCAAATATTCCACTAGGTTGCTTTGTTCATCATGGCATTATAATATGATAACTAGATTGGCCATGCTTCTGCAAATATTTGAATAATATTTGATCAATGATATCTCATGAAATGATCATGAGGCTTATGTAAAGGAGAAACCAGACAAACAAATTGTTCAAATTAAAATTCATAACCTTATATTGTGGCTATGGAAGCCACACCACCACACATGAACTCACATGAACAATTATTCTACAGATCTTTTGAATAAAACAACACAACTTTGAATTACAAACTGTGCTGTTCTCATCATTATTATGAAGTTCAGCTTCAAATTCAAAACTGAGTGTTTCAATAAGTTTGGTTGTCCAATCATATGAATCAATTACTCCGTCCCCATACATGCTTATGTAATTTATTAACTCTTGGTTTTCTTCTCTTGTATTCTGTAAGAATAATTAAATTAAACCATTTATAACATTGAGTCGACCATTTCGCACCTTTGGCTTTAGAATATGAAATAACTCGGTTAGTTTTGGATCATTTACTGAAAGTTGTCCGTTACCAAGTGGATCCATGAGATTCCAGGCTTTTGCTAATTCTTCCCTTTGCTGTCTGCAACATCAAAGCATATATATACGACAGTAATGGCTGAAATGTTGCAGACGAGTAAAACCAGACCTACATTTAATAAGTATGACAGAAACTCTATAGAAAAAGTTTGATTTGTGGTATCATCAGAGCCTGAAGATGAGATGCTTTATGACAAGCAAATAATTTAATTCAACTTAAACATGGTGTACACATTAATGGTAATATATATACTGTATATTAATATATATAATAAAACTACAAACATAATATTTTACAACTCGCCAATGTACATTGCTTTCAGTTTAAATTGTTTACAAATACCTTCTTTCCTGTTTAACATGCCGCTTGCTATAATCCCAGTAACTCTCCACGATAATTGCAAGCAAGATAGCAGTTAAGAAGAAAACTCCAGCATACAAAAATAAACCAAAGTAAAAAAAATTGGCCCAGTTTTTAACAAATGCTGGAATGATGAATTCCTATTTAAACAGAATGGAGTCAGTATATTTTTTCTCACCCTGCTATGTAATTCAACTTACTGGGTAGTTTTCAGTGGACATCAGCACAAACATGTGCAAGGCTGCATTGGCAACCTGATCAAAGGCACTGCAATGAATCATATTTAAAAATATTCCGATTTATATAAAATATAATAGCATGAACAACCTACCCTGTGTATATATTGGTGCAATTCCAACTGAAACATACATGAAGTTTTAAAAATTATTCTTAGTTTTCTTGGATGGTTTATAAACACAAATGTAATTTAAGTGAATGTACCTGTAAGTTTCATTGGAACAAGTCTGTGGGAGAGAATGGTAATCGTCCATAAATACATGGAGTCCGATTGAAGCAAAAGTGATGATAAATATTGCAATAATAAGAAGCACCTGATATTATACGGAAGGTAAAACAGTTGTTTGTATTATAAAAAAACATATTTACCTTTCCAAGTTTACTAATGATACTCAACAATACATTAAATATATGAGCAACGTTCTTGGACTTGCACAAAAGCATTGATGCGCGAAGACATCGAAACGGGCACAACAATCGCTGGTAAAATATATCATTAACATGGATATTACTATTTTTATAGCATACTTACAGTCTGTGTTGCCACCTCAATTATTAACACTACAAGATCAGTAAGAAATAAGAAAGTAAACACCAGCTCAACACTAAAACAAACAGTATTTATCAGTTAAGTTTTAAGACATAGCAACAACCCATCAACTAACCGTATCCAGAAATTTTCTTTGGCTGACCAGATATTTCTCCAAGTTAGAAATTTGATATGAACAACAAGATCAACAATATAAACCAATAAACAAAGTGCATCTATGCAAGGTATGGCTGGATTTACTGATGTTTGCCTGTACGGGTAATAGACTATATTACTAATAGTATAAGACTTATCAATCTGTATTACATTTAAAAAGGGGAAAAAAATGTTTAAATAAGGAAGTTAGCCTTATGGCCTAATGGGTGGGAAACACAATAAAAATATTTTAAGTTTCTAGGCCAGATAATCATGGTAATTGTACTGGTAACCTACCACTTATATCCAATGGTTGCGGGAATGAAAGGTTGCTCCCATAGCATCATAAGGCAATGAACAGCAATGACTAGGTACAAGAGACGTGTCCACCACACATTTGAAATGATTTTGAAGCATCTGAAACAATTATCGAATGCATTTGACTAAATTCTACACAACTTAGTTGACACAAACATTTTTATAATATGTTACTTACTTGGTAATAGCTGGTGATTTAAACGTTGCACGAGCCTCACCAAACCTACCACGACCGTTTATTGCATCGTTAATATGAGCAGCTGCCAGTTTTAACTGAAGATTATCATTCAAGTTCTTTGCAAATTTGCTGGTTAAAGTATCACTCTGTAAATATAAAGCATGTTATGTGGGTTCACAATAAGATATGTTTCACTTACCCCATGCATGTTGGGATTAAGAATAAAAGCTGGTGACAGCAACGATATGTGCGCAAAGTTTTCAACGGAATTACGTTTCTTTAGTTTATATGAAAACTTTATGGAATTCGTTTCATTTGCATTGTCTGCTTCAGTAATTTCTTTGCACATCACTGACTTGAACATTGCCCTGATTCGATTCAAACCCATAGTAAACTTATTATCTGTATGGTTGGCTATTAAAGTGTCTGCAGTGTTCACATCTGTTGTCGATGGAACTTTGCCTGGTTCATGATGATGGTTGCCTCCATTTTTATTAAGTGCGGCAACTTTTCCATTTGTTGCTTTTGGATCCGATATTGTGTTTATGTCACTTTTTGAAAACCCTTCCACCACAACATCATTATTTGTGACACCGATTCTTCGCTGCTTAGGAAATTTTTTAAATAGTTTCTGTGACGTGCTCTGTTTATCCATGTTGGGGAAAAGAGCCGGAGATGCTTTTTCTTCATTTTCACCTAATTCCGTTACATTCGCTATGTGATTTTGCATCTAATAAATACAACCAAAAAAATTAAGAAAGTCCATGATCTCAAAAACAATACATACAAAGTAAATTAGGTACTCTGAAATTAATTTCAAAAAAATAAAATATAATCCTACATATAAGTGTTGTACATGCTGCAGTATAACACATTTAGTTTTAGCATAATCTCTTTTTCATACCAATATCGACTAAAATGAAATCTTTGCAGTTAGTCTAATACCCTTTTTGCATGGTCACTTTTATGCGCGTAAGTACTCGCATATTTACTCGCAAAAACAAAGTTAACCTGCATAACGTCATGAGCGTGTTACCTGCTGTAGGAAGTTGGTTATTACTCGCATTATGCGAGTAAAGAAAAGTATAGTGGAAGTACAGTTTTACTTTTAGGAGCCTAACCTTTTCCAATTATTATTTTTACAGGATTTAATTTGGTAATAGCACCATGAGGTGTTAAAACTTATTTTATGGACTAGTTTTAAAAATATTGCGCTAAAATAAGCTTACTGAAAGTTGATACGCGCATAAACCAATGACCATGCAAAATAACGCCGTTAGCGAGTTATCATATGACGAGTTAATGTGGATCGCTATTCGCATTAACTTTTTACCATGCAAAAAGGGTATAATAGTGAATGAACTCCAACTAAAATACAAATCAAAGTTTTAAAAACACTCTTACGCAGGGTGTTTTAAGATATGGGAGCCCGCCCAGCCTATATGTAGCATATATGCATCCCCTTTGTGGTATCACATTACTATATTGGTAAAACAATTGTAACATCATATTTGACATATGTCAATGTGCCCACGGATTTAAAATATGCCACTGTTTTACAGGATTGAATTTAACTTGCTTTATCCTCGCGTGGCGAGAAAAATATAGTAGGTATTTAACGAAAATGTTCTCTGTTCTGTTTCATACACCTCCTGTCTGCTCATTTTATACTGCACATACAACTTTGTGCGGGATTTTTTTATTTTCGGCACTAGTGTAGAATCCTTTAGTAGGCTACGTTACAGGTTAATTTGGTCAACCCATTAGTAAACACTTGGTTGGTTGGTTTAATTATCGTTAAGTGTCTTACCAACGACACATACGTCGGACAAGCCTAACCCCTGTTTCATGGATCAGGACGTAATAAGGCTTTATCTGCTACGTTACATACTTGCTCTGGCCACTTCGTTTAAACTTACAATATGTGTGTTTCGCTGACTAGTTGTTGTAGGACTGTGTGTGTTTTATTCAGAAAGAAGAAAAAGATGAAAAAAGCTTGTGTACATTGGCAACATAGAAACTCATAAATAAATATCGCTTTTGTTGGGGACCAGAGCCATAGAAAAGGTGTTTATTCGACTCTTTTGGGGACCATCCGAATACAACACTAATATAAACTAGTTTTCAACTGATAAGAAATGCAGTTAAGGTGGTTTCACGTATAGTTTGTATATAAACATGTTAATATATATATTGTTACTAATTCCATCTTCATTGTATTAGTTAATCTGATTTTAGTTGTATCATGGCCTACTAAAAATATATATATATATTTAGTAAAGATATCTTTAGTAGACCATGGTTGTATTTGAAAAGATAAAATAATATAGAAGGGTGGGAAATACCAAACCCGGGCAAATACAGGACTTTAGGGGTACCTATTTTATGATACACAAAAACAAATGTTACAGTATTATTGGACAGTATTCTCACGGTCCAACAAAGTGCGCGGCAATATTTACCTTATTCCATAAAAATATTTAGCCTTCGGAGTTCAAGATATATCAAACTTTGTCACACTAGTATTTATACTACAGATCACATGAAACAATTTTGCCAAAAAATAAAATTTAATGTAAGATCTACTACAGTACATTATTATATAGGTACTATATATCCAGTAAAAAGAACTAAAAAATAAACAATTATTGCAAGTGCTGATTTTTACAAAGTGCAACTATATACACACAGTGACATATATATGATATACGCATATATGAATTCAATGTTAACAATCCGAGTGTCTCAGTGCAAGAAAGTTACACATCTCTGGCGTGTGTTCTTTTTGTTTATCAAGGCCACTACATCCATCACTGCAATAGCAAGTTATTCCACAAAGTGAACAAACTGACCATTTTCCAACCTAAACCAAGTATAGTAATTTTAAAACGCATATTCCATTACCCTTATTAACAGTAAAGTATGTCTCAGTAAAACAGTACTTATGTATAATAGGGTGGGGGAAGATGGGACACCTTTAGCACATTATTCCCAAATATCCTGATCGTGTTTTAAACAATTAACGTCGTTATGAAAATATAGTTTTATAATTCTTTAAATGTTTTTTTACCACCAAATGGAACGAGAAAATCGAATGAAAAGATGTCCCATCTTCCCCCATCGTAAGAAACGATGGCAGCATTGGTTAAAGTATTTTAATTGCCAAACTTACTGTACTTTCCCTCTTTTTACATTGCTTATTAGAACAATGGCGCAAAACTCGTTCACACAACTCGGGCAGTGGATTGAGAATGGCTGCAGAAAGCGACGAGGTATCTGAGATAAGTCATGTTTTGTAAGTGGGAAAAATAAGATATTTTATAAACTCTACCGATCTTCTCGCGTATGTTTGTTGGTGTTGAATAAAGAGCCATCCATAACCATTCGACTGCGTTTAATATAACACCAGCGTTTGTTCCACTGATTTTCTGGCTGTGAATAAAATTACATTATAGGAATAGTCAAGTTATTAAAGTTATACTCACCCTGTGGATAAACCTTTCAAAGTAAGCAGTTTTGACAGCTGGTATTTAAAGGCAAGTGCTTGAGCTTTTAAAAACTCAAATTTATTCTGCCTGAAAAGGTTGAATTTGTTTTAGTAGTAATCTTCTATATAGTAAGTGTGAAGTAAACTTACCACTTTAAAACGCCATGAATAAGCACAATAAAAGAAAACAACAGAGCGCTGCTACTAAAGCTCATACTGCGATAAAAACTTTCAGACTGGTGCCATGCTGGATCGCTGGGTGGTTTGTCAGTATTCCACAGCAAAACAGAACGGAATGAATGCATAAACACTAGGTCCTGCACGTTCGATTGCCACAAGCCGGACCTCGAATGCGCGCACAACAGAGCAATCGCCTGAAAAATTCAACTGTTTTAAAGACACATCAAACTCGAGAAAAAAATGACTGTCGATATACCTGCATCGCAATGGTTCTGAATTTTACAAAGTGCAGATAAGTGTTGGAATGGGCCAAATCCTCGTTTTGTAGTCGGTGGATACACATGGTAACGAAATCAAGCTTTATTAATTGTTCGTACGGAAGTTTCATACTGTATGGAAAGTACAATTTAAAGTAGGGTGGTGGAAAAGAGGACACCTTTTCATTCTATTAACTCGTTCCTTAGTAGTAAACAAAGAACATTTAAAGAAATAAAAAACGTATTATCACGACTTCCATAGCGACTGCTGGTAATTATTTAAAACACGATCAGGTATTTGGATACTATGTGCTATAAAGGTGTCCCGTTTCCCCCCACCCTACTATATGTCCTTCATAATCTAGATACGCGATTTCGTACTTCTCTGATAGTATGACCACAATGAGTCGATCGAGCACACTGATAGCAGGTACCATGTCACACTGTAAGTCGCCACTTTTAATCAAGGTCACCAATTTTTCTAAAAACCACGGCTGGCGCTCCAAAACTATCTAAAACGTATGATGTGCGTTTGTTAATAAACATTGTTGTATACACGAAGCGTTCCAGCTTTAACATTTAAGACAATATACTCATTGGTCTATTCGGCCGCACAGCACCTCTATACAACTTTAAAAAATGATGCTATAGTTATAAAACGATTCATACACAAAAATTAAAGACGTATTATGTTATGTTGTTGTTATTAAAAATAATTTAATGTAGTAAAAGGCATCATTATCATAGAAACGATATCTGTGTTAAGCGACCAACCTTTTCTATATGTTCTACACACAGAATATTCGTGAGCGCGTCAAGGCACTTTTGTCGGATTATCGGCAAAACGGGATTCTACATAGAATAACTTGAATGTTTATCGATGTAGCATCAATGCAACAGTTCTATTTTTACCATATATCAACAGATTTACTGTAATGTATATTAATCATACAGATGTACCTGCATCATTGAAAATATAACGGATAAGCCACCACTTTCGGTTATTTCCCAACACAGTGTATGTAACGCCTCTCTAAATGTTGTACCAGATAGATTATAACAGTTTTTGGTGCCTGTATGTTTTCAAAAAATATTTATTTCGAAGACAAATTTTGTTTCAATTTGATTTGAATCTAACAAGCAAAGATACGCTTACCCAAAAGTGTAAAATGTTTTCGAATATCACGAGGTGGTCGGTTTAGTTGCAAATCAAGAAATGTGCATGCAGATATTGATCCGTGGTAAAGAGCAAACATTAGCTGGCTCAAATTAAAAGTAGCTTCCGCTTGTCGTAAAGCTTAAAAAAAACATATTTAAAATTCAATAACATTTATATACAATATAAAAGTTTACTAATGGCTTACTAAAAATATCTTCAGTAGGCCGTGGTTTACTTTACATAACAAACCTGTAATTGAAACATTCGATTCACACTTCACCGATGAATCAGTCCACAAATAAGGTTTGTTGCTGAATTTCTGAGAAAACACAATTACTCACAAACAAAAACTACGCACCGCACTTTCTTTTTAAATGTATTTCAACTTTCTTTGAAGTAAAAAACGGCTAAGTTACTTACCTTTTCTGTGAGAACAGCAATTAAATAGCTTGAATTAAAATGGTCAAGATCTAAAAATGACGACCATTCGTTAAACTTGATCCTGATGTTTGGTGAATCTTTATTGGAAATTGTATTATGATGGCCACAGCTTCCAACCTTGATTTTTAATTTATAATTTTAGTAAAAATCTCCTTTATATACTGCAGCACTCAAAACCTACCATTTCTACTCCGTGCTTTTAAAACAGAGACAAGTTTTAAAGTGCAGTCAGCTGCTTTTATTATTCAAATTTCGCTGTGTACATCAACAGACAGTTATAGTTTTCGCAATTAATTATGACGTTTAGTTTGATTGTTTTCAAACAAACCTCAGGAAAAAAACAAAAACATTTTTGCATTTTATGATCAAAGTGAAAAACGTTCTTGAAAACGTTCTTGAACTTGGTTTATCAAAATTCCAAATCAAAATTTGTATATAGGTAAAAATTCATACGAAAAAGTATCACTGAGTTTTGACAGTTTCTAGATTCTAAACTACTAAAGGAACTTGCACATTTTGCTACAGCAGTTAGTTTTGCGGTTTAAACACGTATTTATTCTAGCAGCTGTTTCGTTTTTTTGTACCTTTGGTGGTAACTTTAGATCACATTTGTGTATTTCTATACAAAATTTAATTTTACGCCTAATGGTACAAGTTATTGAATAACACGTAAGGTACAAATTTGAAACAGTTGGAAGAATTGCAAAAATACAATCAAGCACGGCCTACTAGAGATATCTTCAGTAGGCAGTGAATCAAGTAATATAAATCATTTCTTTAAAATCAATTTAATGCAAAATCTAAGGTTCTATATTAATTATTATACTGCCCAAAATACGAGACTAGAAGTTGAAAAAGATTGTGTGTTTATTATTATTTTGTACTCGCTTTCTTTTCGGACGCATGTGTCAGTATATAGCGGGGCACTTATAACGTTCATTTCATTAATCCTGACGTCACTAGTGTGTTCCCTAAATCAGTGTTTCTCAACCGTTTTAACTTGCGGACCGGTCAAATTTTGATACAAACTTTGCGCACCGGTGGACCTTCAGAAATTAACCAAAAATGTAATTGCGTACGATCGGTACGATAAAGTCCAAAGTAGATCATGAACTTAAGTTACGTCACAGTGCTGCAAATTACGAAACGGGCGAAGTTCTAAATCAGTTGAAAAATTGATGTTTTATTTCTTTAATGAAAGGACAAGACTTTAACATCTTGCATTTTGCAATTGCGCTTAAAAACTGCTGGCCTAAATTGTCAGCCAGCTAACACTAAAGAAACATTCAATGAATATTATAAAAAAGCTGATTCCTTGAATCTACTACTTTAATTCCAAGAATATACCTACAAAAGTACACCTATAAGTATATGCAAAAGAACAGCAAGTTAGTAAGCGCCAGTTAATTCTGCTAAAGAAGAAAACTTTATAATGCATTTGACGGCAATTACTATCATATAGTATAGCTTGGGAGAAATTGGGACACCGTTTTATTCTATTTTATCGTGCCATTTGGTGGTAATCAAAGAACATTTAAAAAATTATACAACCGCATTCTCACGACTCCCATAGAACGTTGTTCATTGTGTAAAAATACAATCAGGATATTTGGATATAATGTGCTAAATGTGTCCCATCTTACCCCACAGTACTATATGAACATTTCACATAACGCTTGATAATTTGTTGTTACCGTTAACTTCCCCGTTACTAACGTACATGGGTAGTTCAGTGTTGCCTGTGGTATGGTGATTTTCTATCACGGTATCGTGATTACCTTCATCCACAAATTCACCATGGCAACATTGGCAACATTTACACCAAGCGCAATAAGTATTAAGCAAACGATCAATTGGTTTCAGTGAATGCATGCAATCTGGTAGGAAATCCCATGTTCGCAAAACTCTTGGAAGAAAGCGCGGTTTTTTGCTTTGCAATGTGTTGACTATAATAATAAATATTATTATAGCGGCCGCAATACTGATAGCCGTTATTAATACCCACAATGGCGCGAATGAAAGGCCTAAGATAATGCCGGGAATAACAAAAAATACTGAAATCACATAAAGTATTGAGAACCATCGATATTTTGCCGTTATGTTTCCTAACCCAGTAGCTGCGCGTATTGGCACTCGTCGCATAAATGGTATTGGATACCATATAACAAAACCTGAAATATTAAAGAAGAAATGACAAAACGCAAGTTGCAGAGCATTTGAGTTCCCTGTAGCAAGTGCAGCCAGAACAGCAGTGAGTGTGGTACCCATGTTTGCACCCACAGTCACAGCATACATTCGTTTCAACTTTACCACACCCAGACCAACCAACGGTGTCAAAGTGGATGTAACAACTGAACTACTCTGTATCAGCATTGTCACTCCGCATCCAACGAACACGGCAATGTAACCTGTCAAGAATTACATTTAAAATTTTGTTCTAGTCGTTTATAAATTAATGCCCAACTTTTTAAACAGTTGGCTCTCTCGATTACAAAATTAAGTACTTTATATAGTTCGGTGGAGTAAGTTGGGACACGACGCAAGTCGTAAGATAGAAAACTTATTATTTAAATCTCCTGTTACAGTTACTGGTTTAATGAGGGATCCATTTTAGTGATTTTAATAGCTAAAAATGCAGAATAATAAGATGCCAACCAATTTTTAATGCGTGCTGCTGAATTATATTATATAACTATAGAGAATTTGTATTTTTTTGCAAGTTTTTAATTGCATTATTAACCAGTATCTTACTTTATGATAGAATAGGCTAAAACATTCCGCACAGTTTGATTTTGTCTCTTAAAATTTGTTTTGTCAGAAAAACTGGGATACGTATAGAATAATATATCTTAACAAAAGTTCATTCAAATAACCATGCATATACTTGAGAAAAAAGATTCGTGTGATTAATAAGTGCTTACTTGATAGCCAACCAAATGGTTTTGGTAGATTCGTGTTGACTGCTTTACTAATTACTCTCTTCACACCCCGCTTTAATGATGATGTCAGTATTTTAACCATCCCAAGCAAACACGAAACAAGTACGAAAAGTGAAATAAAGAATAGAAGACCACCAACAGCAGCGTCTGACCAACCGGTGTTTGCAAACAGAAAGTCACTACGTTCACCTGATTACATAACAAATGATAAAAATGTATTATATAGTAGGGTGGGGGAAGTCGGAACACCTTTGGCAGTTTAACACATGAAAATATCTAAATATCCTGATCGCGTTTTAAACAATTAGCAACCGGTTGTTGGGACCGTAAGGATATAGTTTTATAATTCTTAGAATAATATAATATAATAATAACTTTTATTTCGCCACCGATTACGGTAGCGAAAATTTAAAAATATTTTTAACTAACAGAATATATATTTTTTTGTTTATTGCATTTGGAGATAGCGTATAGTAATGACAATCAGCATCATATAACGTACAGGGTGGCCGAGTGTCATAACAAAATTTACGTACACATAGTTTCTGAAACTTATTGCCGCTCTCAAAAAGAGCAATTTGTTAAGTGAATGCAAACGACAGAAAAGGAAAAACTTATTCATTGTAAAAGTGTGATTCAGCTATAATAAGTAAGGACTATTATCTCCACACACATTATAAAAATTGACTTTCTTCTTTACTTTATCATTTATTTTAAAATAGTACTTGTTTGTTTATATTACTATGGGATAAGATGGGATACCGTTAGCACATATTTCATATACGATTATATATTTGTCTAAATATACTAATACGGTTTACTGACTAAAGGGTCAGTAAAAGAAAATGAAACGTGTCCCATTTTACCCCACTCCACTATACAGTCGAACACTTACATAGTCGGACACCAGCAATTACAGGAATTGTTTGTGTTACTTCAACAGGGGTTGCCAACGTTTGAGTTGAGTTTTCCATGGCCGTCGAGTTTACTCGAATAAGTGCGTAAGTGGAATTTCTCACACACCATTTCTGCGAACAAGACACATAAGGGCAAATCAAAGGTTTTATGTGATAAACAAATATACTAAGTCAACAGCATACAATAAGTTACATGCGTATTTTCCTTTAAGTACGGGTGCATGAAACTATTGCGTATAGGCCAAGTGCATATTATACGACACTCGTGTTAGCGTTTTTCCTACGATTTTTTTATACTTTTTTCCTACGGAGATGAAAGAGAAAAAAATATAAATAAGTGCATGGCTTCCCACACTTACAGAAACCATGCTACTATCAGGTTCCACATATTCATTACGAGCTATCTTTCTTTGTACGGATATGTTGACATGAATCAGATTGTCTACAATTGGCTCCGTCAAAGTCTGGAAATAGATTGGGTTATATATTACACAAATAAGATCTTAAGATAAATAGGTGTTTCGAATAAAGAGTTTTAGCTATACCATATTATTTAAGCTTGGTTAAATCCTAACAATACAAAAATATTGTTCCATGCCGTAGAATTTTCTTGTTTAAAAGTCTAGCGCTGTGCCAAAGTGGTTAGCATCACGGCTGCCTCTAACCCAGGGATAATAGGTTCGAGGCTCGTCGCTGCTACTGTTGTAGGAGTATGGTTTGAGAGATACTTAACGACCGTTGCTCCAGCCAAGTGTTCACTAATAGATTGTCTAAATAGTCAGTCATATATACATAAGAAATAAAAAATGAAAAAAAATAATCTCCTTGAAGTAACATAGTAGGTAACTTGTAAGCTGGCACGAGGTGTATAAAAAACAGACCACTATAGTGTTATAACGACTGTCGTTTTCTGGTCACATGAGCATAAAGCAAGTTACATTGATTCACGTCTATATAAGGTTCCATATCAGCCTTCAAATTGCATTGATTTCGCGTTAAAACTTACCCGCAAAAATCTTGGCGCTCCTGCGCCCTCTATCGGACCTAAGGAACGAATAACTGCAGCGGAAAGAGATTCCAAATATTTTGAAACAATTTCTAAGGGAAGCAAAACCACAACAGATAATATATTGAAGCAATCGTGTACAGTTGCACCAGCAAATGCTCTGTAATATTAATAAACAGAACAAATAATACATATTCTAATATCTACGCATAATCATATAGGTGACTTACCGTCTAAACTCTTCCTTTTTCATTGAAAGTGTCAATGCAACAGCTGTGTTAGTGACTGAGGTCCCAATGTTTGCTCCCATTACTATCGGAATTCCTTTATTTACCGTTATCACTGCAAAGTAAAAAGGTATATTTGTTGTTTTGCGTCATCTCAACATATAGCAACCAAGACACTGTTATTCAAGTTGTTTTTATCTGTAGCGTGTGTATAACGACTGTCGTTTTGCTGCTAATTCCTTTCTCTTGGTCTTCATTACTTCATTCAAAGCGATAAATAAAAGTTATGTTATTAGTTTTACCTCCAGAAGCAACCATTGCAATAACGATGGATGTCGAAGTCGATGAACTTTGAATGATTACGGTGACCAGGATGCCAATGATAAGGCCGGTGATCGGGTTAGAGAGGAACACGTTGCTGGTGAACACGCTCACGGCAACTCTTCCAGCTGTTGGTGTAAAAAGCTTAGACACAATAATTGATGGCCGTGCTACTGTGATTAGGAGCTTGCCTCTAGGCCAGAGAGTACAGATTCAAGGCTGTGCTATACCATAGTGGGCCTGTATGAGTTCTTGGGTAAGACACCTAAAATGGATTACCAACGAAAAAATTGCTGTAGTAAAAACATCGACCATGCGATAATCCATTGGATTTCCCAAAGGAAAAAATATCACCTAATGTTAACCGTCCCAAGTTCCTTAACCAAACTCGTAGTTTGGATTTGCTACAATGAATGCTTCATTCTTTGTAAATAAATAAAACAATTTTAAAATATCCACCATATTCTATTTTTTGATTAAACATAACTGCATGATCATTCAGTTTATTTCATGTCGAAAGACAAGTTTAAGCTGGCGGAAGCATTTTTTTGCATATATTCAAATTTACCACAAACGCCCGACTTTTCACAAAAAAATATACAGGGGTATTAGAAAGACACAGGGGACATTTTAATTAAGAACCAAAATGTCAGAGAACCGATTTATTTACTCAAGCGACTAAATTTTTCAGAGCTGTTTTGTTTTTAAAACTTTGGTGGTATACCGTAGATCATATTTAAGCGCATATCTCTATATCTAAATTTTATTTTTTTGTATGTATGCTTACATACAAAAAGTAATTAGCCGAACCCAATATTCACTTATATGGAGTATTTTTAATTGTTGGAAATTTTTAATTGTAGGAAATTTTTATTGTTCGAAATACCGTAATAATAATTAAATTAAAAAATCAGGAATAATTAAGTAACATTATTGAAAAAAACGGGCACGAGGTGTATAAAACGCGGTGAATGGGGAAGACGGGACACCTTTAGTACATAATATTTAAGTATCTTGACCGTGTTTTAAACAATTAACAACGATTTATGGGAGCCGTGAAGATATTATGCGGTTTAATAACTTCCTGAATGTCTTGTTTATTACGAAATGGGAGTTAAGAAAAAATAGACTGATGAAACGGTGTCCTGTCTTCCCCCAACATATTATAACACCTGTGTCATAACGGCTGTTGCTGACCCGCTCGCAAGTTCATTAAACAAGCTTCAAACTTTGCATATAACCAGCGACGATGTGTATAGCGATAGTGCAATTAAGTGCAGTTCACTCATGCTTAACCCAGGTATATTACTGCAAAAGCGAAACTGCTTACCCAACACGTTCAACGCTTCCGCCATAAGAACCAGTGAACATATGAAGAGATAGAGGCAGACGAGGAGAAGAAGAATTTTAACAACTCCGATCGCGACTGTCCGAATACGCTGCCCTTTCGTCCGATCTCTCCATCTCACATAATTGGCTATAAGTTTACGCGTATTTACATTAGGCAGCACATTTTTAGATATATTATTACCTTCGTCCTCTTTCCACATTTTGTTACTCGTTGCCGAACCTTTTGCATCCATCTCCGACATCTTATTGTATAAGGTATACTTACCACTTACCACTTTTATCAAAAAATATATTATTTTAAGACAGCGGTTATATCGTAAACGTTACACATAGGTTCCTAAACAGAATAATGCATAAAATGTTTGTACTTCGTAACTACATTGTCTAATTTTGTTTGACCTGCCTCTCTATTTGTAGGGTAAGTGATGCATGAGTTGCAACGACTTCGTCAGCACAAAAGTTACTGATCCGTTCCACTTCAAAACTAAAATTCCAGGAACTGAACTTTTTTGTCGTGCGGATCAACAAAAATACCTTTCTGTATCAGTAATTTTGCTAACGAAGCACATTTAAAGGCTACGTCAAATTGCCTGCATATATATGCAGCAATTAGGTGTTTGCGACGAAATTTCGAATACAATTCCAAATGCCCACCGACTGTAATGGTATCGGATTTATAGCAAGAGCAACATCTAGATTATCTCGTTTAGTCTAAACGCCACAACAATGATATCTGGGCTGGATAAACAGAAAAAGCAAATCTCCGTAGAAATGATGTTGTTAAAGTTAATAGCAAATGTGCTATATAGCAGCACTGGCCTGTTTAAAAACGTAAAATTCAATGAAATAAGTTATTCTGCTTAGTTGCGTGAAAATCTATAGTTAAGATAAACAAAGTAATATTCCCGTAGACAGGGTGTTTCGCCCATAAACCGATATGTTGTTTAATAGTTGCCGTATATAGACTGTCGCCACTATATGGTATAGTATGTGCGCATTCACGGGTTGTATTAAACACAGGGAAACCAAACACCGGTGCAGGTTAACAGGTAAACCCATCCTGTTTTCGCTTCTCTTGTTACATGCAACAACGACCAGGATCCCAAAGTGCAGGAAAGCGTAAAAAATAGTTGCGTTTAAATGAATGAATGTCACTTATATAATGTATAACACCGGTGTCAACATGTAAGCGGGTACGGTATGCATACTGTAGAGGTAGCCATCATAAAACAATTTGTACCTGTGAGATACTCTTTACGCAAAAATAAACAGGTGACATTTATAAAATTTCGAGTTCGCATTCGAGTCATGCGTTTAATTTCGTAATTATTTTGAACAGTACGGAATGATGGTCGTGTAGATTTTTTTCGTCAATCGTTGTTCGTTTTGTTTTTTTGCGTTTTTGGTGCTTTACCTAAAGCCTTTAAACGCAGAAAAAAACGCCTCAATAAGCACGCTGCTAAATATCCGCACAACAACTGACGCATCGACATGGAACCGTATCTTTTGATGTGGGGAATATGTGGAGAAATATAAGCTATTTTCTTATTATACTCACAGTTTACACTGTAAGTTAAAACCACTTTTACCCATAAGCATTACACGATTAGCGATAACGTCTAAATGTCTAATACTATACTATTAATTATACCACGTTATTTAAGCTTGCCTATTTTTTTTGCCAACGTCATATTCGATAGATAAAGTGGCACCAATTAATATATAGTAGGTTAGGGAAAGACCGGACACCTTTTCATTCTATTATCTCGACCCATTTGGTAGTAAACAAAGAACATTCAAAGAAATATAAAACCGTATCCTCACGACTCCCATAGACCGTTGTTAATTGTTTAAAACACAATCAGGATATTTAAATATTATGTGATAAAGGTGTCCCGTCTTCCCTGGCGTTGTATAAAATTCTCGTATATATATACACATCCATGAACAGTTTGTCATCTATTTTATTCAGGTTCTGCTATAAAATATGTTTTTTCCGTCCCAGTTGTTAGTAAACAACAATTAATTTCATAATTGGAAAATCATCGTATTTGGAAATATAAGTTTTACTGGCTAATATGTCATCCCGTTTCACTCCGCAGTACCATATATATTTTCGTTTTTCGCTTTCTTGCATGGCTTTATCGCTTTCTTGTATGGCTGACGATTTGGAGACTTGATTGTCGCCTAAGTGATTTCTTTTGGTAAAGCCGGAAGCGCCAACGATGATAAGCATCGATTTTTGACCAGATATTCACCGTTACACATTGCCTATAACGCGTCTGGCACTAGCCCAGGGAAAACGGGTTCGCACGTAGCTGCTACTTTGTTAGTAGTACTTGCTTAATCTAGGCTTCATATAAAATAGTGAACTAATTTTCTGATGGCCGGTGTCGTGGTATACTCGTTCCGATTAATGTATTTGTACCGGGCGCTATTGCGCATGCGCCAAGACGCTACTTGGCATGCGTAAAAGGTCAAAACAAATACAATACAAGCTTTAATAAATACGTACCGATTGAAAAAAGATCCGGGGAAAAATACTAGTTTATTATTTTTTTTATTTCCGGCGCCGTGGCATAGTGGTTAGCGAGCCTGCCTGTAACCCAGAGCTAATGGGTTCGAAGCTCGACGCTGCTACCATTGGGGGCGTATGTGTCTTTGGGCAAAACACTTCACGACAATTGCTTTAACCTAGTGGTCACTAATGAGTTTTCAAATTATCAGCCATATATAAAAAATGCCAAAAAATGATTACCCACAAAGTAATATACATGGTAACTCGTAAGCTGGAACGAGGTGTTAAACCCGTGTGATAACGACTGTCGTTTTTTCGGCCATGCCAGGATAAAGTAAGTTACATTTATTCCATTCATATTTATTTTTCGATAGAAAAAAACACGCTTTATTTCGTGACCTACATAAATATATGCGTATATGTTATATTTTTGCGAAAGTATTTGAAAATTTCATAGATTCAAGTTGTGACAATACTTTTTTATATTTAACACCCATTCCCGCATCTTTTTTGAATAAAATAATAGAGTAGAAGGTATTGAAAGTGACCGCTATAATTTTTGTGTTCTAGGATTACCTTGGTCTACCAGCACCTGTAAATTAGAAATAAAATGTGCCTATTAAACTAGCATAAAATAAGTTTGTTTGTGGTATATATAATTACTTTTTCTAAGCTACAAATAACATACAAACTGGGTTCTAAAACTAAGAAAAACTAACGTCGAGTCTGGAACGTTTCTAACGGACGGTCGTAATAAATATGCACCGGGTGGTCATTTATTTGTTCCGACCTACTACGCATGCGCACTAGCGTCTCGGCGCATGCGCAATAGCGTCCGGTACAAATATATCAATCAGAACAAATATATCACGGCACCGGTACAAATATATCGGTCAAAGCGAATATATCACGACACCGGTTACTAGACCAAGTTTTTAAATTTTAAAATTGAAATACGTTAAATTATTGTATAAAGCAAAAAGTACCTTTGGCATATTTTTTACGATTTACAATATTTCCTAAATGCCCACAGCCAAAATTATCAGTTTGAGGGATTCCCCCGTGGTGAAGAAAAGGCAATTGTAGTTCTGTTTTCTTTTCTTATTACGGAGGACTGTATGAGGTGAACTGTGATATGGTAAAGTGGTAAGGCAAAAATGTACTGTCTTTATCAAATTTAATCTGTTATTAAATAAAAGCCAGGTTTATAGGATGTTAGCACACAGTCTATTATCCATGTAAAATATATTGCCAATTACGATGTTTTGTTACGAAGATTAATCTGCTAATGATATAACTTTGTTATAGTTTACTATTCAATGACTAATCTTGTTATGTAACCAATTTAGAAATATTTAACAAACAACCAGTGCAAACAATGGTATATAGTCTACCATCTTTCCAAATAAGTTGTGTTTAGGTTTCGTCTAACTCTAACATGTCTCAGCTGGCAATGTTGCCAATTTATTTTTTTACAATATCAGTGTCAACAATAGGCTTGACTTGAGTAAATATATGAAAGGTTTGACTTTTTTGTGAAGTCCCACAATTAGTTATCCTCTAATAC
Source organism: Ciona robusta (assembly GCF_009617815.1). Lineage (NCBI taxonomy): Eukaryota > Metazoa > Chordata > Ascidiacea > Phlebobranchia > Cionidae > Ciona > Ciona robusta. The sequence continues at coordinate 748,307 of NC_143236.1, forward strand.
CTATGTTCATTTAGCCTAATAAATTGATATTATGTTATTTAACTTATTTTATCGTTTTTGATTTTTTTGTTAAGTGCATTTCAGACATGAATCAAATAATATAACTTTAAAGTATGGGATAAAAAGCTTTGTGCGACATTACTAATTAGGACAATCTAATAGTTGGCCATTTTTGTACCCGAGCCAGGAATTGAGTAGTGTCTAACTTGCTGTACTTATAATTCAGTAACCATAGTGATGTTGTAAGCATGGAAATGTGTTGCCGAGTAGTTTGTATTTTTATATTTTTATGGGGTCTTCTTGGTGTAGATGGACAACACAGATCAACCCCTATTGGTTACGATGCAGGTAAAATTATTTGATAATCTTAAATATTTATATTTGGGTGTTTTGTTTTACTATTTTATGCGGATGCTTTTAAGTTAAATTTGGATGAATAAATGATGATAATGGGACATGGAATAAACTTCAATTATATAAAGATAGGTCCTACCACTTGAAACATTATATAAATACACAGTAAAACACAATAACTAGATATCCCCTCTCGCTTAAAGAGCAGTGTAAAATAGATGTAATGAAAAATAAAGGATGTTGAAAAAAAGTCAAAGAGAGTAACACTACGGCTGTGCTTCTGCGTTTTGACACATAAAAAAAAAACATAAAAAAAATATGTAATAAAAAATCAAAAACGTTTACTGTTTTATTTTTATTATTAGTGGAGACCTCCCCTGTGTGTTGGCACATAGTGGTCATTGCTGCAACCCAGTGTTCACTAATGTGTCTCGTCCAAAGTGTAAGCCATATAGAAAAAATATCATTAGTAAAGTTACTTCTATGGTAACTTGTAAGCAGACACACAGTGTATGAAATAAGATACCTTTGTTTTAATGACTGTAGTTTTACACAAGGATAGATAAGTCACATTCTTACTCATTTATTTGTTTGTTTGAACAAGTTATTTCAAGAGCACTTCACCCTCATTACTGCTGAGTTTGGAACAAATGAAATTTAAACTGTTTTTCAGGACTTGATCTGTTTGATGGAGTTGAACAAACGAGTGCAAAGAATTCTGCCTGGAAGTTTCGATCAAAAACACCTCCAGTTATTGTTCATAAGGAAAATCATAATGATGTTTTACATGGTATGCAGGACTTGTATTTTGGGGATATTTTTTGTAAGAATTACTTTTGCAGTAGGAATAAAATATTGTGTCAAACATTTAACATGCAAATATGACTTGTTTGTGAACAAGTTGACAAATGAGTTTGTGTAAATAACAAATATTTGTTTATTAAACAAATTATTTATAAGTAAGTAGTTTGTAATTAAAATAGGTTAATGCATTTTATCTCTTCTTCACATTTTAAATCTTTGTTACAGATATGAATTCCTTTTCTGTTGAACTTAAAGTAAAAATAAACCGAAAGCTGAGTATGTCGGTGTTTCGAATCACAAATAACTCAAATATATTGTTCGACGTTATTCTTGATCAATCCAACATCTCAATCAACTTTATAAACAACCACGGAGAGAAGGAAGTGATCAATTTTCTGTGGACCAGACCTTTATTTAAGAAGTGGGCCAACTTTGTAGTATCAATCCACAATGGACGCAGCAAAACAATGAGTTTGTGGGACTTTACACATACCCCACAAACTAATGCAATACCAAATGGAATATCAAATTTATCTCTTCAATACTTGAACTTAGAGGTTGCTGGAAAAAGCACAAATGCAAGAATAGCATATTCAGTAAGTTCTTGATATTACGCGTAATATAAATCTATATATAACAACTCTTCATGCCAAGTATATTTTTTGTACCGTTGCTTTGACTTTTTTTAAAATTCTCCTTGATTGTGGTTATTCATAATTTAACTTTAATCAAAAACCATAATCTCGGAAAACTCAAATTATATTCTGGTCCTGTTCAATTGATAGCACTGTAAAATTGTTAATAATTTTTAACAATAACTGATAATGTTATATAACAGGGCCTTATTAGCAAAGGATATATACACGTTCCAGCAGTTGAAATTCCACTTGACACAGGTATTTTATCATGTTTTTATAACTATTAAATTATATATATAAATACTTTAATTTATTTAAATTTAATTTAAACAATAAGATAAGTAAGTGTTTGATGTGCCTCGCTGTGTGGCAACCGCTTTAGTAATGACACATTGTGTACACTGTGCTATGCATGAGTGCTTAAACTAGTTTCTTGTTTAGGTTTGAAAGAAAGAGGGTTACTCAAGAAGAGCAGCGCGCTTAGGAAACCGTCTTCAAGCTCAGACACTAGTGATGGGTTAACACAACACGCAATAGTCACCAGGTAGGTTAATACAATGGAGCTATTATCTCACCATTCTCTCACCAATTTATCATATAGTCCATTACAAGAACATTGATCTCTAATACTTACCAAAGGAACCTTATTTTTACCACTTTTTTAGTTTACTGTTGTTGTTGGTTCATGTAAATTTAAAGAATCATTTTATAATGGTAATATTAAGTTTTATATTATATGTTGCATCAACAAACCTTTAAAAATGAAAAATAATAAATTTATGATTTAAATGTAGTGTAAAATAATTGCAGAGTTGATAGACAAGCAAATCGACAAATAGACCAAATACTACTGGATCTTAGGAACCAAATAACTGAATGTAAGAATGAGAATTTACAAATGAAAAACATGATGAGTATGATCAAAGGAATACAGGTAAATTATAACCATTATCCAATAAAACTTTGCTCTATTATAATAATTGCTTAACTGGTTAAGATAGCAATTATGATACAACTTGTGTTAATACTTCACTTGTATCAGATTACCAATAATTGTGGAGAATACCTTTAGGCAATGTAGCTTTTCAACAGAGTGCTTGTTATTGTTAAATTATCTGATAAAATCAATTGCTCAGATCTGGTCCCAGTAAATGTGTAGTAGTGGAAACATAAGAATAAATATAAGTACATACCTCTTCTAGTAAAAAAATAAGTTTTATCAAACCGCTTTTTTTATGCTTGATTAAAAATATTTTACGGTTTGACAAACAATAATTTTTCTGATTACCATATGAGCTTTACCTGTATATTATGTTATGGCTTGTAGCACAACAACAGCAAAATATGTTTAAGTAACTTTACAAAATGTTACTGTTTTTCGAAACCCACGTCATTTATCTCACTTTGTTCAAATCTTTGGTGGTTATGATGTAAATTACGTTTGTAGACCACGCTTGAGGATAGAGTGGCCACCCTGGAGAGATGCGAGTGCACACCAGTGTGTATTGCATCTGATGGAATGAAGAAAGCACATGATGAATCATGGGAAGAGGGAAGATGCACGCGATGTGTTTGTTCACATGGACAAATTCAATGTCACAATATTACAGCATGCCAAAGTAGGTTCACAATTTGTTTAATGTTTTTTTGTAGTAGTAGTACCTTGTATTTCAACATTTTCAGACAAAATCTATGTTTTTTATTGTAGAAACTAAATTTTTGTTTATATTTTAGCATTAAGTCCATGCGAAAGTAATCCATGTCAAAACTATGGTGAATGCGTTGATGGACAGGATGGCTTCACATGCAGGTAACTTCCCATGGATAGTTTCAAGTATTGTCAAATAGACATTTATCTATTGTTGTAGGTGCCGTGCTGGTTTTATTGGTCATTTATGTGAAACCACTGACCAATGTTACCGGGTCAACTGTATGAATGGAGGTGAATGTCGGCAACGTGCTGGACGCTTCTGTTGCATGTGTCGACATGGATTTATTGGCCAACACTGTGAAAGTGTAGATTATTGTAGCAGGAACCCCTGTCATAATGGGGCTCAGTGTGTAAATGAGCGTGATGTAAGTTGTGACTGGAGTTAAATAAATAAGTTCTTACTTGTTGATATTATTGTAGACATACAGATGCGTGTGTGCAGCCGGCTTCACTGGTCAGGATTGCAGATATGAGGATGGCTGCTCATCACAACCTTGTGTTAATGGTGGAGTTTGTGAAAGCACTCTTGGGGATATACGCGAATATACTTGTGCATGTACATCAGAATATACTGGAAGAAATTGTGAACTTATAAATCATTGTTCATCACAGCCGTGTTTTAATGGAGGCCAATGCACAAATACAGGCATAGTATGTATATGCTCTATTAATCATTATGTGGTCTTTAATTTTTACTACGTTTGATGTTTTTGCGGCAGAGTTTTCGGTGTCAATGCCATCATGGGTTTGTAGGTGACGTGTGCGATCAAGTGGATCATTGTTCTGCTCAGCCATGCATGAACGGGGCTTCATGTTCAAATGTCGGTGATGGATTTCAATGTCACTGTACAAATAATTATCACGGTAACTTAATCTTAATTTAGTTTTGTTACCGCTGTCAATAAACAATAGTTCTGAGGGTAGCCCACAAGTTTATGCTGACAGTTCAAGGCTGGAAAATAAAGTTGTTAATTTGTACCTTACAAAGTAAGGGAATTGGGAGTTAGGAATTTGTGGCATGGAGAGTTAGGTATTATTGACTTAAAATTTGCGCCTTTAGTTTGTGGTGAAACCTTTTTTATGTCATTTATTCCTAGGTCGATTATGTGAGAGACGGGATGCATGTTCTTCATCACCGTGTTTAAATGGTGGTTCATGTGTTGATGACGGTAGAGGGGAATATTCATGTGTTTGTACAAATCTATATTATGGTGAACGATGCCAACTTACAAACCATTGCTCAAGTCAGCCCTGTCTTAATGGTGGGACTTGTCAAAATACAATGGATGGATTCATATGCAGGTATTTTTTTTAACTATTACATGCTGGTCTGTGTGGGTAAGGTGAATGTCCTATGGCTTGACACACCATAGACTTGGGATTAGGGACAGATTCCATTACACTATCAGTGAACTAAAGGATGTTATAAAACATAAACACAATTTATTTAATATCTGTTTTTTTATATTTTATAAATGCAAACATAAATACATCTTTATTTGATAAAACAGATGCCGCCGAACACACTACGGAGATTTATGTGAAAGCTCAAACTACTGCAGAGCTCGTCCTTGTATGAACGGGGCGACTTGTACTAACGTTCCGCTTAACCCGCGGGTAGGTAATGATTATTGATGACATCATGAGAAATGTTTGTTGTTTTTATTCAGTATTTAAGTTCTGCTATATTTCTCTGATTCATTCTTGTTTTTTTGGTTGTATATCTTAGACTATATAACGTTGGACTATATAAAGTTGTTTTAGTTTTTATAGAAAGTATATTTTAACCTAAATATTTGGTTTATTTGATTAGCACATATCTTCTTTTTTAAAATTTATCTAGACTTTATTAAAATTAATATTTCTTCTTTTATGCATTTATATTATATAAACCTATACATGGTGTCCCAAAAACAAATGCACTTTTTAAATGCCAATTACAGCAACAATTGTTCTAACACACTTTCTCAAACTAGCTCTAGTCATTATTTACATGTTAGAAATATGTTTATAATAAATGTTTGATATATAAATAAATGTTGCTGTTATGTTTATTAGGGGGTGTAAACTTATTTTGGGGACGCCATATATTATATATATTTATGTTATGGCGCCAATTTTGCTATTTTTTTGTTTAACAAATTGAACTTTAATTATAAAATTTCTGTATGGTTTAATAGTCTTCTAGAAGTTGTTTATTTTATAGAAAAAATATTCTTTTTATTATTTTGATGTCATGTATCTTTCAGCAACCATTTACGTGCACATGTATTGCTGGTTATGTGGGAAATGTGTGCCAGAGGCAAGACTTCTGTCAACCTAACCCATGTTTAAATGGTGCAGAATGTTCAGTACAAGGTAAGATAACTTTTACATTGTTTTTTTTCAACATGATTTTGCATTTAAATTTATTGTTTGCCTTGTTTGGCGCTAAAGCAAAGTTGGTTAGTGGGCCTGCCTCTAACTGAGAGGTAACAGGTTTAAGGCTCGTTGTTGCTATCATTGTGGGTGTATTTCGCCTATATGTCCTTGGGCATGAAACCTAACATCAATTGGTCTAACCCAGTGGTCACTAATGGCTGTCCAATATACATAAAAAATATGAAAAGAATCCCACCCCCAAAATATAATTAACTACAAAGTAACATACTTGGTAACTTGTAAGCTGGCACGAAGTGTATGAACACCTGTTTATAACAACTGTTGTTTTCTGGTCATGCGAGGATAAAGTAAGTTACATTCATTGTTCAACAGATACAACTTATGAATGTATATGTGTGCAACCATATATGGGCAGAAGGTGCGAGTCGATTGATTATTGTTCGCGCAATCCATGTTTGAACGGTGGTCGATGTAGAAACGATGACCGAGGCTTTCAATGTTCATGTCCGCGTCAATATTTTGGCAGAAGATGTGAAAACGGCCACCCATGCAGGTTGTAATACTCACTCCAAATGTACACCTTAAACAGCTTTTGCCGTCAGGTGTTTTTACATTTAAGCAGAGCAAAAATATATTGCATTCTTCCTATTAATAAATTAGGTTCCAGACCATGAGTTTAACCTCAGTTTAGCAATAGCGTACCAAACTTTGTTTACAATTTTAAAAAAGGGTCAAAATCCAATTGCTCACAACAATTTTCCATCTTTTTGTAATTACGTCAATTACGTTTTGGTATTTTTTTTAATTGACACAATTTAATGCACTTTGAGTTAAAATCATCTGTTCTATATTTGTGTTTATAGAAACAATCCTTGTTTAAATGGTGGGGTGTGTGCAGCAAATGGCAGAAGAAGTTACACCTGTACATGTCCAGAAACTCATTATGGGCCTGACTGCCAGTCAATAAATCATTGCACAAGAAATCCTTGTCTTAATGGAGGTTCATGTGTTAACCAAGAGGGTGGTAAGAAATTTGATCAATATTTTAGTCTTATTTTTAAAAAATAAAACTTACTTTACAGGCAGCATATGTTTATGTAGAGACAATTTCTCAGGCCCAGATTGTTCGGTAGAAAGAAGTTGCCGTAACAACCCGTGTTTAAACGGTGGAACTTGTGTGGATGGTGTGAACATTACATGCATGTAAGTTACCAGTTCAGAATTCTTATTTCTATTTTTTTGTTTTTTTAACTATTTTCTCCCATTGTTGGGGCCACATCTTTATTCAAACTTTTTAAATATCGAATAATTTGTTTTACTTAGTTAATACCAACTCACTGTGAGATTGATGTATGTTGGATTTATTAGCATGATTTTTACTGGTACTTTTCTGTACAATTTTTATTTAATTTGTTCTTTTAATCAGCTGTCCTTCGAGCCACCGAGGTGAGCGATGTGAACATCGATGCAACATTTGTTTGTTACTTCCACATGCAGGTGTTGAATGCGCAGGTGGTGGGGTGGAGACCTCACAGCGTTGGTATTTTGATAAGTTTACTCAGACCTGCAAACCTATTCAATACAAAGGTAATGAAAACTATTCTCAAGATTTAATCTCTTTGTAGTAATATGGAACAAAAATAACAGCAATAAACTAATCTTTAAAAATACCATGGCACAATGCTTAGTAGGCATGCCTCTTAACCAGAGATTCGAAACATGATTCTGCCATCATTGTTGATGTATGTCTTATTGGACGAGATAAATTATTAACAGTAGCTTCAACCCAGTGGTCACTAGTGAGTTGACCCAAAAATCAACCACTCACCTACCATGCAAGGATAAACAAGAGACGATGACAATATTTGTTTCCATGCAGGGTGTGGGGGTAATGCTAATATTTTTGACACCCGACAAGCTTGTCGTCAGCGTTGCATCGTTGGTTCATGTTGTATGTTGCGCATATCATCAAGTGGTCGTGTTACTAATATGTGTAAGATTAAGTCGTTAAGTCAATGCAAGAGACTTAACGTTGGAAGAAGAGATGTTCAGGTACCTGTTTCGATTGCCGTAAATATAAATTGTAATCCAGGGTATTTAATATGATTTTTATTGCTGTATGTTTGAAGTAATTTTGTGCTGACATTTTGATATTCTTTTATTTTATCTTTATCAAGCCTAAACTTTTTCTTTACATCCAGTTAAATTACTGCTGCCAATATAAATAAAATGTTGAAACAAATTTATAAAATGCTAAAACAGTTGATATCCACTTGAGTTGATTGCATTATCTAAGTAGTTAAAAAATAAATGGTCATTTTTTAACCAGGTGATTGGATTTCAAAGTGGACAAGAATGCAGTGAAACTTCATGTGGAATGCCAGAGACATGCACGGTAAAAATAACTAAAACCTTATTTGCGTATAATTGAATATTTAAACCATAAAAATGTGGTTTTGATTTAATTCATAGTAATTTGCTTTTTTTGTGAAATTTTATTAGTTGCAATCACTGTGACTTTCATTGTTACATTTTAGTTGCATTTTTAGCAACTTTTATTTTGCATTACGCCTTATCTGTTTGGCTTTTCAATTTATATGGTATATGTCAGGCGTGCCCAACCTTTCTTGACCCAAGATCTACTTTTCAACTAACCAATTGCACGAGGTCTACCAGCTGGCGTCAACGTATGCCGAAATATCTCTTGTATGCGTTTATCCCCTGTATAAGCAACTGCAGCGGTTCAATGAACCATGCTCATGGTTTTAACTTATCAGCAACAAAACTACTTTAATTACTACACAAATTTCAATGACTTCGTTACCAAAACTAACTGAAATGTAACAAATGAAAAACGTCACACATACAATTGTTGTGTCACACCTCACACGTCATCTTTAGCGGAGCTTAGTTGTGTTTTTGCAGGAAAATCCCTCTCATAGCCCCGTGTACCGTTCTAATGTGCTGCTCCTGATTTGCTTTTTTTGCCCTACGGTACCGTTGCGTTGCATATTAAACAAACAGGCTTTGAATACGAATAAACAGGAAAAAATAATCGTCTTCCTATTTAGCGTTAAAATGATAGGTCTTGGCTCGTTATCTCTCTGCCATGCTACTAACGTTTGTTGCGATCGCTTGTCAAAAGTCGAAAAGGACCAAATTTTGGGGAATATAGAAATACTTAGTTTGAAGCACAGAGAGTTACTAGTGTACAAATCATGCAGAGGATTTTTCGGTTTATTAGAAATATATATATGTCTGGAAAATTTTTTTTTCTCTGTAAACTTAAATTAAGTCAAAAAAACGAAGAAAAACTACATAAAACGCCCTGGCTTCCATTGACTACTATAGTAAACGGGAACGAGTCGTAAAAAAGAGAGGGTGTATCACGCTCTCTCCTTTACCGATATTAGAGATGCGCGTTCTATTCTTTTTTATTTCTGTGGCATAGACACCTTAAATGTAATTTTTTTAAGGTGTCTATGGTACAGGTACGCCCTCTTAACACGGTCCGTATTTTTTGTACAAAGTATTGATAAAATTAATGATTTGCCAATTATAACGCCACAGCAGATTTTTTTATTTTTTTTTATTACACCTGTGGCGGTCGACCTGAGATAGGTCCGCGGACTACCGGTAGACCGCGGTCGACGGGTTGGGCACGCCTGGTATATGTTAATGTAATCGCAGAGATAGGTCAAATTTAGCATATGGCCACAGTGGTAAGTGCTTTCCTCCTTTCATGATTCATAATGAATTTAATGCTTGATTTGAAAGAACTGCAGGCTTTAAAACGGCAGTTAATGATCATTGTTTCAACCTGGTGCACATTATGCTGTCAGAATTCAGTCATATACATTACTCACTTAGTTTCATAGATGGTTACACGAGTTAAATTCATTATTTGTTTCTACACAGGTTGGCTTGAATAAATACATGGTAGGATCTTCTATTGATGTTGGATGTAATCGTTCATGTGTGTGTAGAAGCTCTGGTATCCTGGATTGTCCATGCACTGAAACTATTGTGAGGCGGTAAGTTACAGTTCACTAAAACTTTTTGTGATGAATTTGTTAAAACTGAAAAAAAACAAACAATGAATTTGTCAGCTTGGTAAATATTAATCAATAGAAGAAAATGTTCAAACACTTCTGTTTCCACGACTTTCAATTATTGAAAGCAGTTGACTTTTTTACCAACTGTTTATTCAGGTTTTATCCCAAGTTAAAATTTCGCTCCTATTGTTTTAATATATTGTAAATTTTTTTTTTTAATTTTTAGAGAATTACGAAGTTTTACAAGTGATGAAATAAGTAGATACCAAAATGCAATTAGAACTTTAAAAACCACAGAATTACCGGGTGGTGTAAATATATGGGATAGTTTCCGAGATGAGTATATGTTCCGTGCACCTCTGGCACAGGTAAGTGGCTTTAATTAACATGAAAGTTGTTTTTTTTTCTTTTCTGTCATTCCTATTTTAATTTTTTGCGGTTTTAAGTTATATTTGTGCTGCGTGTCATGTTTTATTTTATATGGCATGCTTTGAATTTTGTTTTCAGTCAAGTTTGTATTTTCTGTTGTGGAACCGAGCTTTTCTTAGAAAAATGGAGATGGTTTTACAAAGAGTTGATTGTCACATCACAATACCTTATTATGATTTTACCATAGATGCTGGTATGGATATTTTAATATAATTTATTTATTTTTGTTTCTGAATATCATGCTGTAATGCTACAACTTACTGTGAGTAAATTAATATTTTATCATATGTAGTATTTTTTACAGTAGTTATAGTTCTTACTCATAGCATATTTTTAATGACCATTGTTTTTTCCTTCCTTTCTTTGTTTTAATTATTTTTTATATTCCTTAATGGTATTTGAGGCGATAAATAAAAATTGAGGTTTCGGTATGTACCCTCATAATTGATATCAATCAAAGACTAGTGCTGTGGCGGAGTGGTAAGTGCGCCGGCCTCGAAAGCAAAAGTAATGGGTTCAAGGCCCGTCGCTGCTACTGTTGTTGGCGTATGTGCTCTTGGACAAAACACTTAAAGGCAATTGCTCCAACCCAGTGGTCACTATTAGGTTGTTCAAATTATCAGTCACTAAAAAAAAAAAAACCCCATAAAACAATGCATAAAGTAACATATACGGTAACCCGTAAACTGGCACGAGGTGTATGAAATAAAACACACTTGTTATATGGACTGTCGTTTTTCGGCCACAGAAGGTTAAAGTAAGTTACATTCATTCCTTGAAGGTTTGATGAATGAATCGATTGCGTGGCAACCAAATTACTTTGGTGGTGATGGGGAGTGTGTTCCTGATCATCCCTTCCGCTTCATTCAAAACCATCAAGCAGGTAATGAATATTGGAACTGAGTTTCCACCAGAATGGTGTCTTCTTGCCGAAACTCATTGGGCACTTATCCAAAATAATGCTCATAAAAATTGAAAATATTCGCAGACACAGTTTTGTATTTAATTTTACCATATTCACAGACAAATTTTTATATTAAAACACAGAACCATGGGAGCCATGTCTTGTTCGTGACTTCAACTCATCGGTAACAATTCCAAATATGGTGGACGTTGCTATGGCGATATCAACATCTAATATTAACCAACTGGGAAGCAATCTATTAAACATTGTGTCGTATGTTAAAGCTTATATTGGTGAGAATCTTTTGGATTCATAAAGTTTTAAATTATCAGCAAATGTTAATTATAGGAGGTGACATGGCAACAACATCATGTGCGTATGATCCTTTGTTTTATTCACTTCATGCTTATGTTGATCATTTATTCTCACAATGGCAACAAAAGCATCAAGACGTATCGGTAAATATGAGTGATGTATTTTTGATGTTAAACTTACTTTATTTAAGTCTGTCAATCATGGCAGCTTTATGGTTTAAATATATGAAAATAAAGTTTTAAACCTTTATATATAATTAAACGGCCTTTAAATTATTGTTATGTGGTTTGAGTTTAAATAATTTTATATTTAGAACATTTTTAATTTATCTTTTTAATCACAATAACAAAGAACATCTTAATTAAGAAATAAGAGACAGGACATAACAGCAAAACTATAGGCGTTAAAGCACGCTATGAATGGAAAAGGTCATTAAAAAGCATGACTGTAACATTCCACATACAGTAAATTTAGATTTCAGTTAATATTTACAATGAATTCATATTTGAGTAAATATTTAACTAAGACCAATTCTGATGTAGTTGGAAGAAAGTGTTTGTAAAGAGAAATATACAACTTGTAGCATGAACTGGATTGTAATTGTGTTTTTATGTTGTTTTTTTTTACAGATGCCAACCTATACTCATTCCATTCAACTTGGTTTATCTCCTGAGTTAATATGGATGGGTGCGTGTGTGTCGTACGTTGATGCGCGGTATCATGTACCTTGCAACAGAACCAGCACCTCTGATGAATTATTTGCTGATGATGGATATAATTTACAAGGTTATGATAGAGAAGGTTTCAACAGGTGGGACATCAGGATTTGTTTCTTGTCTGCATCAACATCTCATTTATTGTAAACTTTCTTCCTTTTAACCTTTTTTTGGGACAACCTTAATATTAGGCTTAAATTAATAGCAAAGTTAGGTGATCAAATTTTTTATGGTAAATTTTACAAACGATTTTTACAAAGTTTCGTGTTACTGGTATTAAACTTTTTTAATCAAATGCCAAATGGCATTCCCGGTAAAATTATCTTACCATAACTAATATTAATAAAAATGCCCAATTTTGTGCGTAAATTCAAAGCTGACAACACAAAGTAACAGTTATATTCTGCAATTTCTTTATTTTTTATTCTTCAATTTCTTTAAAATGTTGGTGTACCATGCTTAAGTATTATGACAGTTATAGTGATTATTTTTCACTATATAGGAGAGGTTTTGCAAAGGATGGTTATAATGCGCTTGGTGTTGATATCCATGGTCGACATGATACAAGGTCTATATTTATATATGATGGATACAATGCCCATGGATATAACAGATCAGGATTTGATAGAAGAGGTTATAACAAGTTTGGTTTCTGTCAAGGATACGACAGAGATGGTTTCAATGAAGCAGGTAACCACTTATAAAACTATTTTTGTTTGTTTTTATTCATTTTTAACAAAATCTGTTTCTTTTATTCTTAAAATGAAGTTACACTCACAGTCATCAAACATAAAAAACCTCATCATTTTAAGTGGTGAATGCAATATACTTTGGCTCTGCTTGTTTGTATAGACACCTAACAGCTTTGTAAAAGCAGTTTAAGGTATAAAACTGTAGTGCTAAAATATGGTGTCACCCATGGTATAAAAAGTTACGGTGACATAATACCCCAGGCACCCTTTACATTCCATCTATGCTTGTTGCATTAACAGGGTTTGATAAGACTGGTTACAACCGGTATGGTCTGGACTCATTGGGATATGATTCACACGGTTTTAGTATATATGGTGTGTCTATGGATGGGGAGCTCGATACAAGCGAGTTTTACAACGAGGAAACTGGATTGAGTGATTGTTGTTTTTCAAGAGATGGTTTGTAATACCGTATTTAACTGGAATTATTTTAAATCTGTATCCATCTATTTTAAGTTTTATTATCCGGTTGTTCTGCATTATATCAACATTTCATTCATTTGTCCTTGCCTGTAGGAATGTTATCAGTGCTTTATTCATTCAATGTTAACTTTTTGTGTTTTTTTGCTAATAAATATGTTTGAAAAAGCGTTTTTATTAGACTGAGAGAAAGTATTCCAACAACTTTGAAATTATTCCTAGAATATCACAAGTTTATTTTTTTACAGGGTTTACTGTGGCTGGTGTGGATAGATTTGGATTTACCGCTGCAAGACGAGACCATTCTCAGTGCGATTATTTCTTCAATGGTCCACATGCATTATATTACCAACAACAAGTAAGCAAGTAACATATTCATTGCCACCTGTGCATAAAACATAACCAATAAAGCTTAGACTCTAAACTCTATAACGAACACCTAACTGTCAACTCCCTGAAATTACCATTGGCTTTTTTTCCAGATTTGATTTTTCAGTTTAAATTTGTGGCATCAAATAGTCTGTGTATTAATGGGTTTAAAATAAAGATATTAATATATCTAAATGTTCCAGTTTGTTTCAAATCTTATATTTTTCTTGCAAGTTATGGAACATCTTGTCACGTCAACCTCAATCTTTCTTGTTATCGTTGCAACGAACATGTGGTTCCTTATCTCCGCAACCATCCATGCATATCATCAACTCATGGTTGACCAGGAGCTCGTCACTTCTTAAACTTCCTCATTATCATCCTATTAACACAACTTTTTGTCAAAGGTAAACAAAAGATTTTATTAAAATACCTAACTAAATGTAACTTCCTTTAACCTCGCGACGAGCCTTGAACCCATTACTCTTGGTTACAGGCAGGCGCGCTAACCACTTTACTACGTCACCGTACTAAATGAATTCGTAGTCTTGTATGTTTAATAATTCAAATTAAAGGTAGAGAATATTTTGGTAGAAAATATGGGATGAGGTTGTAATTATAATGCAAAACTCAACCAAAGCAGAATGGTATGCAAACTGGCATGAGTACGCTGCAATTTAAATGCCGTACATATTTAGAGGCAAAAAATAACAGTGTAAACACACATTACATTGTAAACGTCATGCAAAGAAGAAATGTACAAATAGATAATTGCTTGTGTGTTATTCGTTCCCATGCTTTATTATTGTTATTTTATAAAACTTAATTTATTTTATTACCTACAACTATTTCATTCATTATAAAAATTCAGTATTATAAAAGTAAAATAGGTCTTTCCAGTAAAACGAGTTTCTGTGCAAAGGTTTCCAATTTATATTCAAAACATTAATAAATTGGGCAGAATAGTTCTTTTAGATTGGCATTTTGTATTACAGCAATATTCTGAATTGTACTTGATTAAATTTGAATAAAAAAAATAGTTTATTTATTTCTCTATCAATCAGATTAATGGAATTCTTATTAGTTAAAAATTACAGATACTAAATATATGACATTGTTTATTCACAGAATGTGCCTTGATGTTGATATGCTGATGACATGGTGTCCATGTTTGGAAGGGGAATACCCAGCAGTATGCCACACCAATCCGTGTGAAAATGCATTTTGTCCGTTACACCCAACAGCTCGATGTCATATTAACTTTTGTGGCAGATCCTGCTCTTCTGAATTTTATCTGAATGGAAGAAGAGTCAATTGTGATGGTGGGTTTATTATTATTATTTCATATATAGATGTTGACATGATGTTGTACTTGAATTATAACATCATACTTTCTTAACTACTCGGACTGGTTGCAAAATATTTTTAAAAATCTTATTAATTAAAGTTGTGGCAATCAACTTAGAATGCTTTTTTCCCTGGCCTTTTGTCTGACCGTGTTGGTCATTCATTCTAAATGTGTGGTTGTGTTGTGAGGAGCTGTAAATAAACCCAACTACAAACTTTACAGTCACAAATAAAAAACCTGACTACCCACTGACTACTATAAAGCGGATCCTTTATTTAGGATAAACAAGGATTAAAAGATTATTTGGTTTATTTATTTTTTATACAATAGCCTTTGTCTATGTCTGGATAATCAATTTCGGTTACCCAAGGTGTGAATATTAAAGTATGACCTGCATGTGTTCAGTGTGTTATAATATGATAAAAAGTCAAACCCAGAGGTAATGGGTTCGAGGCTCGTTACTGCTTCCATTGTGGGCGTATTTGTTCTTGGGCAAGACACTTAACTGCAATTGCTCCAACCCTGTTGTCACTAATGGGTTGTCAATATTATCAGCAATATATAAATGATAAAATAAAAATAATAATGATCACTCATAAAGTTACATGCATGGTAACTTGTAAACTGGAAACAGAAAACATATTTTATAACAACTGTCGTTTTTCAGCGACGCAAGGATAAATAAGAAACATTCATTTAAAAGGTTGTTTAAACAAATTATATATTATTACCAGAACCATGCGATCCTAACCCATGTCTCAATGGTGGAACCTGTATTCCATCAAGATATCCATCACAAGCAGAAAGTTTCACTTGTCAATGTTTGAATGAATATTCTGGTTCGTTATGTGAACGTCCTGCACCTGATACATGCGTGCTGCCACGACATGTGGGGAGATGCCAGGTAATGTTTGTTTAAAGATAACTCTGGTAAATTGCAATGTTCTTACATTTTATTTTTCTCAAGACCATTATTATGAGTGAAAGCAATACAAAATATCAGACGTGCATATATTTAGTATTTATGAAAGCGTGTAACACTGTAACATACAGTGGCGCAGCCAGGAGGGTTACGGGGTTCGCGACCCCCATTTTTAATAAAAAGATTGAGCTCCCCCCCTCTTATTTTTTTTCTGGGTGCGCCAATGGTAACATATATATAAATTTTTTAAATGCAAAGGGTACTGGGTGAAAGCCAGGGCAGTCCTATTTCCATAGGCATAATATAAGTCTATAACAAAATATTTGCTTAATAATGTTTAATGCTGAAAATATTGATTTGTAGGAAAGTATGCGACGTTGGTATTACAACCAAGCAACTGGTGCATGCGAGGAATTTCAATACACAGGTTGTGGCGGGAATGCAAATAATTTTCCAAATCAAAAGGTTTTTATTTTTGTAATTTTATCCGCTATTTTTAAATATGTTGTTTACACAGGCGTGCAATCTACGCTGCTCAGTTGGTGCTTGCTGTTACAGAGCCGTGCGTAATGCAAACCTTACAATTGGTTTTGATTCAGATGGTTACGACAAATATGGATTCAATGATCGTGGATATGATAGGTAAATATAAACATCAACAAATCAACAAATTAACAGAATGCTTCTGAATATACGTACTGAGCTTTATCAAAAAGTTTCAATTATTTGTTTGTTCAAACAGCATTTTATAAAGTTGTTTTTAATAATAAGCGTACTGCATTATTCTTAAGTGTCGTTTATCTTAAAAAGATTGGCTTTAATAGTCTTTACTTTAATCACCGTTTCCTGATTATCTAGGATTCATTACCAACTTTACATATGTTAACCATGCTTGGTTGTTTGAACAAATTTTTTAAGTTAAAAGTAGTTTTAATTAAATTAGTTTTGCAACAAAATATAATTGACAGGCAAGGACAACTTCATTCATCTCACAATTCAATTCCGTTTGGAAACCAAGTGTTGGGGGCCAAGGGATTTGGTCCAGATGGTTTTAACATATATGGCTACAATGAAAGAGGGTAAATATATCTAGCAACCAAATATATTTAGTTGATGCATTTGGATACTGTTTAACATAAATTTTCAAGAAAAGAAGTGTTAAGTTTACTAAATCACTTAATTACTTTGATTTCAATGTTAATTACATGAATACCCGGCGACAAGGCACTGGTTAGCGCGCCTCCCTCTAACTCAGAGGTAATGGGTTTAAGGCTCGTCCTTGCTACCATTGTGGGCGTATGTTTACTTCGGCAAGACACTTAACAGCAATTGCTCCAACCCAGTGGTCACTAATAGGTTTTCCAAATTATCAGCCATACATAAAAAAATCCCAAAAAATAATCACCCATAAAGTAACTTTGAAACAGGTGTTTGAAACAGAACACTCGTGTTATAACGACTGTGGTTTTCTGGCCATGCAAGGATAAAGTAAGTTACATTTATTTATTCAACAGATGTGACAGACAAGGCTACAATCAACGTGGTTATCATTGTGTGAGTGGTTATAACAGGGATGGTTATAATAAAGATGGTGAATTCGATCAACTTATTGGTTACAACCAAAATGGTTTAAACACGGATGGTTTCAACAGAGATGGTTGGTTTGTATGTTATGTAATTAGTTTTATATCCGAACAATTTTCTTTCAAACTCATTGTGAATTCACCGCATGTTACATTCAACGTCAACATTGTTTTATTAATTCTTTTCCATATACTTACATATTGAATGTGTGTTTGAATGAATTTAGTTTTTTTTTCTAATTTTTTATTAGTTAATTTTATCTCTCTTAATGTTATCAAAGGGAATAATTAATTATAAAAGTTTGATTTTTTAAATTAATCAAATAATTTATTACAGGTTTTCGTTGCAATGGGTTGAATGAAGATGGTTTTAATCGGCTCGGGTTTTATAAAGAATATGTTTATAACTGTCACTCGATGTCACTGTTTGAATGTGGAGGAATGAGATTAGATCATGAGGTAAACGATCAATAATATAATTTCTATGGTTTTGGTTATGTAAAGTATATTTCGTTGCAGGTTATTCGGTTTTCACCGGGAAAGTCATGTGATCAGGTTGATTGTGGGGATAAATGTGGATGCGTTTACAACGGTGAGTTTGTTTTCTAAACAAAAAAAGGTTGAAACACACTGTTCTAAACAATATGAAAAAAATGAAATATAGATCATATTGTTACATACTGTATGATACCGAACATATGGTGAAAAATAATAAGATAACAAGTTCTTGATCAATTTTTTGGTAGGAAATCCTGGTTGTTTTTAGAAAACTGGTAAAATATTGGCCTTCTGTCAATTTAGTTGGTAGGCTTTGTACTTTTAGTACAGTTATGATTGAACTCAATTATTCTTTTGTTTTAAAGACAAACTGTACAAGTTTGGTGAAACTTTTGAGGAGGGGTGCCAACAATGCACGTGCACGCCTGCTGGCAGTGTAGATTGTGTTTGTCAAAACTTGGGAAAAAGGAAAGAAATAAGAGATCTAACTCAAAGTAATATCTCTCTCCGAATATATATGCATCTATTTATATTATTATTAAAAATTATTGGTCACTTTATATCCTATAATGTTGTGTTTATTAGCCATAAATGTTCAAATAATATTGATGTTTATTCAGTGTTTTAGTTTAATTAACATGATTCTTACTGTTGTCATGGAAACGATTTATGTATTGTAGAGGAGAGGAATGATTATGCAACCGCTGTACGTAAACTTTATGAAAGTGGTCAATGGGATTTCTATGTTAATCTTCACTCCGAATATTTTCCCCACGCAAATGGTGGTCCGGCCAGTTTACCATGGCACAGGTCGGTATAATATATTCAACAGTTTGTTTATCTAATATAAGGCAAAAAAGATTTATTGGGTATGATGTGCAGTAATTCTCGCTTTCTAAATGCATGTGTGCAGATTTATTGTCAAGTAATTAAATGTAGCTTAATCGTTAACCACACCCTTCATTGAGATGATTCAGCACTGTATATTAAGTTCATTTTTTTCTTTACGTTTTCCACAATTTGTGTCGAAACCAAGACTACAATACAAAACATCCCTAATAAATTTTTTCTATAAATAATTTATAATTTAACAGTGACTGTTTTTTTGTTAGTTTCTCCCCTTAAATTTCTCCTAAAATAATGTTTCCAGTTAATATCTAGGTGACTATTTTAGCAACCTGCTCTCTTGTTTACGCACCTGTTTCTATTAATAAATAAATGGCTTGTCTGGCCACTAGGTATAGAGACCACACTTATTTTCTTCCAATCAAATGTAAATACTGTTATTTTGTCGATATATCATGCCTTTTCATTAAAATATTTTTAATTTTTTGCTACCGTAATCGAAGAAACAAATAAAGTTATTATTAATATTATTGTTCTAAAATTATTCTAATTTGTTTAAAAACAATTTTTGCCAGATATTTTCTTAAACTTGTGGAAAGAGAGATGCAAAACCAGATGAATTGTAATATTTTTATTCCTTATTTTGATTGGACCATCGATGTTGGATCGCTCAATACCTCCACCTTGTGGAGTGCCGAGTATTTTGGTGGAAACGGTGAACCGGAAACAAATTGTGTTTTGTAAGAAATTTACCAAAATATGAAAAAACATATTTAAACTTTTTTGTCCCCTCACTTATTGGAACAAAGGTACAAACAATAAGCAAAAGCATAAACTTTAAATATAAATCCACTGTCATTTTAACATATTAAAGAAAAAATTACATCACCTACTACATATAACATAAGCCTCCTACTTAAAACAAACAGACCAAACTTTTTAGACCAATTAATTAATTTAACATTACATTGCCGAAGATAATTGTTCAAAATAATATTTAATATTTCAGAGATCATCCCTTTGACTCCACAGAGAGTTGGCATCCTTGTATTAGACGAAGATTTAATTCATCCATGATTCTTCCAAGCATAGTTGACATTCAAATACTTCTTCATGAACCAAACTATGATGATTTCAGGTTAGATTTCTGCAAAAAATGTTTCGGAACCAAACAAAAGTATTTTTTTTGTAGAATTCAACTTGAAATGATGTCTTCGCTCTTCCATGTGTGGGTGGGAGGTCACATGACATCACCTTTCAGCCCATACGACCCAGTGTTTTTATCTCACTGGGCTTTCATGGATAATATTTGGACACAGTGGCAGAAGAAAGATCCTAATGGTGAAGTATTTTAACTTTTTACCACTTGTTGTCCGGCGTAGTAGCACAGTTGGTTAGCGCGCCTACCTGTAACCTAGAGCTAAAGGGTATAAGGCTCTTTACTGCTACCATTGTGGGCGTATGTCCTTGGGCAAGACATTTAACGAAAATTGCTTTAATCCAGTGGCCACTAATAGGTTGTCCAAATAGCCACACATAAAAAAATACCCCAAAAATATTTATCTACAAAGTAACAAACTTGGTAACTCGTAAGCTGGCACGAGGTGCATGAAATAGAACACCCGTGTTTAAGGACTGTCCTTTTTCTGCCACGCGAGGATGAAGTAAGTTACATTCTTTCATTCAACTGTAGCTCATATTTTACAACATTTTTATTGACAGGTGTGTCTCGTTTC
The DNA here is from genome assembly GCF_009617815.1 of Ciona robusta. Lineage (NCBI taxonomy): Eukaryota > Metazoa > Chordata > Ascidiacea > Phlebobranchia > Cionidae > Ciona > Ciona robusta. Next base: position 769,089 of record NC_143236.1, read on the forward strand.
CCATCCACATATCGATACACTCAGTTGAAACCATTCGATATCTCACCCGATGATATTTTAATATCTCAACAACAAACCTGCGTCAACTACATTCCTCCCACACTTGGATCTCCATGCAATGCAACTTCATTAACACCATCATTGAGAAGAAATACTCATGGTTTTGACAGACATGGATATGATGAGAATGGTATGCTTGTTATAAGTTTGTTTAAATTAATTAATCATAAATGACTTATTTGTATGTAGGTGTAGTCACCACACTTATTTTCTTCCAATTAGAAGTAAATACTTTTTTAACTGTAAGCGTGTTTTAACAATTGCGTTTTTTGTCGCTGCATCCTGCATTTCCTTTAAAATATTTCTAAATCTGTTAAATATTCTATTCAGGATATGACATAATGGGTTACAACAGAGATGGTTATAATGCAAATGGTCGACTTGACAAACGTGGATCATACAATGAAGCCGGCTTCTCTGCAGATGGATATCAACGATCAGGGTTCGATTCACAAGGGTGGGATCAATTTGGTTTCAACTCAAATAATTTCAACAAGTATGTCACGATTTTATTTTTAAAATTCACAAAGTTATTTCACATTTACATCAGTTAACATTCGTTTTTATATTGTGAATTTTCTTAATGCTGTAAGTGTTGGTAAATTAAGTTACATTTTATTTTTTTTTATTTTGATTTTTAACTTTTATTAGGTGCAATAACAAATAAAAAATTAAATAGATAAAGTAGATATTATATAAAAATACTGCTGTGTGGGAAAGCGTTATATAAATTGTGTTTGGATGAATTGAATGATTGTGTGTTTGTGTGTGTGTGTAAACTTGATATGTTTTTACACACATGCTATTTTACTTAATTATATAATAATTTGTAAATATATTAAATTATATTAATACGTATTATTGTAAGAATTATCTTGTTTCTGTTACTTCTGCTACCAGGTTTAATGTAAATAATTTATTAAAGTCTTACGGAATAGCGAACAAAATGTCGGAAATACACTACGTTTTTCATATCAGATAAGCTGTTAAAAAATTATTTATCTTGTTTCATCTATCCAGAGATGGAATTGACATCGAAGGTTTTGACAAGTCCGGTTACGACCAGTATGGCTTTGATCGATCCGGTAGAACTCCTTATGGAATGTTCCAGAATGAAACTTATGATCTTGGTGTTGATGTTGGTCGTGTGGCTTCATTATTTGACCAATATGGTTATAATAGGTTTGGATTCGATAACCAAGGATTAGACCATAACGGGTTGGTACAACTGTGTAATGTTTAACACAATACACTACATTATACTTGTTTCAGGTTTAATGCATTTGGGTTTGACTTGCATGGGTTTGATCAGGATAATTGTAATTTCTACCAATCTGGACCTCATTATATGAGATTTTACTTCTTTTCGCTGATGCAATTGAAACAAATGCAAAGAAATACATTAAGACAAATCAAGAGAATATGTGAACCTATATCTGACTTACCGCAGTGGATAGCAATGGATTGGTTACATGATGTAAGTATTTTGAAGTTTATTTGACACAATGAATAATTGCTCTCTTTGTACCGAGAGAATACCAGGGTAAATGATGTCACTATTTTTAATATCTACGCCTTACATAAGACATCTAAACATAAATGCTCCAACCCAGTGGCCACTAATGGGTTGTTGAATTTGTCAGCCATACTAAAAAAATAAAAACATTCTACCACCAAGTGCTACTAAATATGCAGCAAACAAAATCAAGTCCCACCACTAGCGCACCAAAGACATATTCAGTCTTTTATTCGCATGAATTCTAATTCTATTCTAAAGAGACCAATAAAATAAATATATCTTTAGTGCAACATTACCATTAGGTGAGCTCAATTTCTCTTTGCTGCATATTTATTGGAACTTACTTTCTTCTGTAATAAGAATCGTCCAACAATATGAGTGCCAGTCCCGGCAACATGGCATAGTGGTTAGCGTGCCCGCCTGTAATCAATAGGTAATGGCTCTTTGCTGCTACCATTGTGGGCGTATGTGTCCTTGGGCAAGACACTTAACGACAATTGCTGCAACACGTGGTCACTAATGAATTGTCCAAATTATCAGTCATTTATAACAAAATGAAAAAATCCCCCAAAAAATAATCACCCACAAAGTAACATACATGGTAACTCGTAAGCTGGCACGAGGTGTTAAACCCGTGTTATATGGACTGACGTTTTCCAGCCATGCGAGGATAAAGTAAGTTACATTCATTTATTCATAGTTCAGGGCCAATTTCATAAAACCTGTCACAGTTAGTCACCAACAAAGATACAAACCTGGTGCACTACAAGCAACACAAGGTATATTGTCAATGCTCATTTTACGCATTATGAACACCTGTGTTATAAACCGTATTCTTCACCTTTCTGCCATACAAAAATAAGGAAGTATTTCTGTTTTTCTCGCTACAATAATAACCACAAATATAGTAGTGTGGGGGAAGATGGGACACTTTGTCAGACGAGACTTTTTTTAATTTTCTTTTTACGGACCCCTATTTAATGATAATCAGGAAAATAAGCCTACAGAATTATTCGACAGTATTGTCACGACTTAAACGCCAGTCAAAGCTGATTACTGTTTATAAATATTAAAAATTTATGTAAAATAGAAACAATATACTTTGAACAGGTAAAAAAATGCGAAATAGTAAGGTGACATTTTTTAATGCTCGCTAAATCATAGTAAAGCCAATGATTTTTTTAGTTTGCGTGTGCGGACGATTAAACTAGTTTCATAGCTTCATAAAACAACCTTGAATTTTTTGTACAGTTTGATTTTGTCTCATAAAACTAGTTTTAGTTTTGTAAAAAAACACTGAGATATAAGCATGAAGAAAACAGGCAGGGGTCAATATGACTTTAATTTAAGATAAAAACAACAAAAAAATATGTTTTGATTTTGGAAATATTTGGCGATATGTGCTTAAGTGTCCCATCTTCCCCCACTGTACTTTAACTCAAATAACTAAATTATGAAGTTGCCCATTTTTCTTCAACAGCTACCTCGTGTTCATCGTTTTCAACAAGTCTGGAGAAGTAACACACCGCTTGATCGTGATTGGACGGAACGAACATCCTCTGTCACGGATGACCAATTATGGTTTCCTATCACGCCAGATAAACAATTTTGCTTCAACCTACAATGGAACAGTGGTTGTCCTCTTGGTAATATCGAACTTTACAAACACTTTTGTTTCTATTAGGAGCCTAACTAAATAATAATTAAACATAAATGGCTTGTTTGTCTGCTATGTGTAGCTACCAGGCTTATTTTCTTCTAATTAAATGTAAATATGTTTTTAACTGTAAGTGTGTTTTAACTACTTTTGTTTGTAGCTCTGTCTCTTTTTTTAAAAATATGTTTGAATCTTCGCTACTGTAATAAAAAAAACAAATAAAGTTATTATTATAGTGTATTGGTTCAAGTATCTTCATTTAAACATTTTTCATTGATAAAAGGTTCACCTTTACTTGATTGTGATGAAGACTTATGTTCCCAATCTCACTGTGCCAGCCACCCACGCGCCATGTGCAGAGTGATGAACTGTGGTTCTTGTTATCCAGAGTTTTATGATGGTTCGTCTGGAGAAGTCTTCCAATGTTATGGTAGGTGTTTGTAACAATTCAATAATTTTAACATTTCCTTCATTTCATTACTGTAGTGTGGATGTAGGAAAACAATTAAATTCCTTTTTTAAAGTATAGTTTTGTTAAAGTATCTTGTTTTCAACTAATTACTTTTTTGTTTTGAATAAGTTATAAAATGATATCCTATTTCGTATTCTTCAAACAGTTTGTATATTGTTGTTTGAAAGAATTGATGTTTCAAAGTATAAATTTTTATATTGAAAATTATAAAAGTATAAATTAAAAAAGTATTATGAAATTGTTGTTTTGGCAAACTGACGACCAAGTATGTATAACAAAGTTACTTCAACATTTCACTGTTGGTTGAAATCAATGCATAATTTTTACCTGGACAAACTAATCAACTTTTTGTTTATCTTAAATCTGAAGATCATAACACTTTTATATATAATATTAAAGGCGCCGTGGCGTAGTGGTTAGCGCGCCTGCCTGTAACCATTAGGTAATGGGTTCAAGGCCTGTCGCTGCTACCATTGTGGGCGTATGTGTCCTTGGGCAAGACACTTAACGACAATTGCTCCTACCCAGTGGTCACTAATGGGTTGTCCAAATTATCAGCCATACAAAAAAAAAAAAAAATAAAAAATCCCCCAAAAAATAATCACCCTCAAAGTAACATACAAGGTAACTCGTAAGCTGGCACGAGGTGTATTAACACCCGTGTAATAACGACTGTCGTTTTTCCGGCCACGCGAGGATAAAGTAAGTTACATTCATTCATAATATACGAGCTCATTAATTTTTCTGATGTTAATACAAACACACAGGTTGCATTGACATGCAGAATAATGTTCATATGGAAGCGTCAACATGGGAGAATGATTGTAATGTTTGTACATGTCAGAGTGGGATGATATCTTGTAATGTTAAGATGTGTCTACACACATCATGTTCCCATCCATCTGCTCCTACATCATCATGTTGCCCTGTTTGTCAAGGTGTGTAACTGCTATTGTGTGAAATAAATATATTACTGCTATTTTATGATCAAATGGAAAGTATATGCGGAAAATATGTTGAACAAATTTGCGCCGTAACCATAGAATAGACCTTGATGCTGCCATTGTAGATGTGTGGGTCTTTAGGCAGGAAAAAATAATGATAAGTGTCTTTCCTGTCATTAATTATTCTATTTTGTCTTTTATATCATTAATTTTGTCTGAATTAGCAATCATATAAAGAAAAGGGAAAACTCCCAAAAAAATCACTACAAAGTTGCATACATGATAACTTACAATGTCATGAGGTGTATGGTTGTACAAATGACACAAAAGTTTCATATCTCCAAATTATTACACTAATATTAGGGTTATTGTCTTACCCGATATTTTTCATCTTAGATTGTGAATATGAAGGAGAAGTTTATAGAAACGGGCAACAATTTGAACCGAATGATTGTGAAAATTGTGTTTGTGTGTCTGGATCAGTTACTTGTCGATCTGTAGCAACCAACTGTCCACAAGTAACTTGCATCAATCCTGTTATGAAACCTGGTGATTGTTGTTTATCATGCCCGAGGTCATGTGAAGGTCACCGTGAAAGAGATGAATGGAGTATGGGACGATGTCATAATTGTAAATGCAAGGTGAAAATTATTGAAATGAACTTGCAACAAACACTGATGATATTATAATTACAGAGAGGGTTGATGCAATGTAATAAAGCACGATGCCCGGTTGCTCAATGTTCCCATCCATTTAAACCATCCACCGAGTGTTGTCCTGTTTGTAGAGATTGTTCGTTTAATGGAAGAGTTTTGAGGAACGGCCAAAACTTTATGAATGATTCATGTTCACAATGCACATGCGCAGTAAGTTCTTTATTTATTTCATGATTTCTAAAGTTTGATGTCAATCTTGTTCCTAGTTTGGAAATGTTGAATGTGTGACGCAGCAATGCCCATCGTTGTCATGCATTAATAAACGAACAATTCCTGGCAGTTGTTGCCCTGTGTGTGATATAGGTAAGTACATGTGGAATGCACTGTTCTTAGTCGTGCAATATGAAGCATGTTATTTTACCAAGCATTGAAATCATATGCACTAATCTATGTAACATTCATAATGTATGATGCAAATTGGTCATAAATCCATGCACTGGTTTAACATATTGCATTGATTGGAATTGCATATCACACTAAATCATCGTGCTTGCATGATTGGTTGATTAAACATAGGTTTGCTTATGGCATCATCTATTAGTTAATCTGTTTATCACATTTATAGAACAAGTAGCATAAATGACATAATATCTAGTGTTTAGAAATTATATATGTAAACATGTTACAACAAATCAAGCTTAATATGTTGATGAAACAATGGGCTATGGGTGTTAAATGTTTTTTAAAGTGAACCATTAAATTTTGCGAAGCACTGCCATAAAGCAAAAGCTCATATATTTAATTATAAGTAGTTTAGTTTTATTTGATTACACACGGCAATCCATGAATAACCTGTAAAAATATTCAGCCAATTCATCCAAGCTTCATCAAATTGAAACGAATAATTCAATTTATAATTTCAATGAAAATATAACTTCATTACAAAGTAAACTGCTGAACATTTCTACAAATGCTACGGATGAAAATTCATCAGAAATTATTTACGATGATGATTATGAATCATATTATGACTTTGGTGAAGAAATTTTACCCATTGTAACTAATTCACATGATTTGGTTCATGAGAATCTTGCCGAAAGTGATTATTTAGCTGACTATCCAACTGATGCTGATTCTGTTGAACCAATCATGGAAAATTCCCACGTTGATATTGATTTTCGTGATGCTTTTTCATCACATGATGAAGAATATGACACATCTTATGATGTTTTGTCTGATCACATGATAAATGAAGATGATTTATCATCAACACCCGATGATGCTTATGCATATGAATTTCTTAATTAATCTTTTAAATTACCTATTTAAAAACTTTCCTAATGTTGATTTATTTGTTCATTTTTAAAATCACTATTTACAAACTAATATAACTTTATAAATTAAATATATTTTAACATTTATTTCGTACATTTTTGCACTGAAATTATTGTTGCATTTGTATATGTCACTAATATTGCATGTGTCATTAATGTTGCATATGTCATTATTGTTGCGTGTGTCATTTTTCAAATCATAGAATTACAATTGACATAGATTTGTATTTAATAACAATTTCACTTGCATGATGGCCTATTGTTAAAACAACATGTTCAGTATTGCACTTTTGCTTGAGTATTACCATGCATTAAAATAGCACAAACTAAAAAATAGTATGCTGAGAAACATAAACATGTTTGTTAGAATACCATGTTAACTCAGGTACAGACCACACAAGGTATGTTTATTTCTTGTTTGTTTGTTTTTTTTGTGTTTTTTTTATTTTAATTAGTCAGAAAATTCCGTTTTTTGTTTATATGATTAATTTGCATGGTGTGGAATTAATGCATGTTCATTTTAATTGCTTTTGCATGTATTACTTATGAACATATAATAAGAATAACCTTGTTTTTTCAACAATATTTTAATATGTTATATTGTTTATGAATTTCAATATTTGTCATTTTAGGTTGCTCATATCAACGTCAATTGTACAGAAATGGAGAAACATTCCACCCAAACAATGATCTATGTTACACATGCACTTGTTTGGTAGGTCAATATTTTGTTCTTGTTAATTTAAATCTACAAACTCAAGACTGACAATACCCAACCTTTATGCCTCTTCAAGACCTTTAACCTTCTTATTGTTTAACTTACTAATGTTGCCTTGAGTAAAGGATTTGTAGTATTTTCTATTCCATGATTTGCAGAACAATGATGTAAAATGTTCAGAACCAAGTTGTCCAAATATTGACTGTCCAAATCCGATCCATGTAAGTGACCAGTGTTGCCCACAGTGTAACGAATGTTCATACAACAACCAGATATATAGAAACCTGCAAGTATGGACATCCACCAATGGATGCAAACGATGCATTTGCCAGGTTTGTCACAAAGTTCTTTCTTTATTATCTCTACTAAGGTCAAGTAAATGCCCTATTTTATGAAAATACAAAATAATCACTTTTAAACTTGTACACCTTTAATGTAGACTGTATACTTTTTAGTCTGATCATTGTTTGACCTGTTAGTGTCCTTGGTTGGTCATAGCAACATCAGTGCTCCCTCCATACATTCTTGTGTAGATTTTCTGCTTAATTGGCCAGCATTTAAAAATATTATTCTTATAAGACTTCATAATTAGGAAAATGTTGTGGATTTAAATATATCATGCTAACCAATGAATTTGTCTCAATATTTAGCAAGGTAATGTTCAATGCAGTAGCATTCAAGCTTGCCAACAAGTTTGTACGCATGGGGTAAAGATTGAAGGACAATGTTGTGATGAATGTGTTTCATGTTATCGCAATGGAAGAACTTATGCAAATGGTGAAAGGTTTACGGACAGAAGAGACGTTTGCAAACAGTGTGTCTGTCAGGTAATATAGTAAAGCCATGCTTCTTAATTTATCAACTAACAGGGGCCAAGGATATTTTTTAGTGTTTAATGAAAGCTATTTTAGGTATAATTTAAACCAAGTTGTAGACAACCCAATTTTCAAACTTGCAGTGCACACAACTATAAAGTATGCCATGAAAATAACCATATGCCTTCTATTTTTCAGTAACACTTTTTTTCTTTCATATTTTATTAACAAATGTTTCTAGCCGATAGTTGGGTATCCAAACATTCATCCCAACCTATTATTAGACAACAATTCAAATTAAATAATGTAATTAATATTTTGCTTCATGATTTTTTAAACCAGGAAGGAAACATTACATGCAATCAAATATCATGTCCAACATTAAGATGTGAACATCAATATCATCCATCAAATGAATGTTGCCCTAAATGTCAATCGTGTATGGATAGATCACAAGAGAGAGAACATGACTCATCATGGCAGTTACACAGTGATCCATGCATAACATGTACTTGTCAGGTATTATAATAGTAATCACAATAATAACTTTTATTTGTTTCTTTTCCAAAAAAATGAAAAATATTAATATTTGAAAATTATTTAAACGAAGTCATGATATTGTGTCAAAACGACAGTCGTTAAAACATGTTCACAGTTGAAAACAAACAACAAGCCATTTATGTTTAATTATTTCCAAGTTAAACTTCCAATAGAAACAAAAGTGTGCAAAAATTTTATCACTATGTGGTTGATACAAGTTTTATGAGTAGTTTAATTTCACCTTTTTAAAAATTGTTAACAAAATCACAGGAAGGCAAGATTACTTGCGCAGGGCGTGAGTGTCCGCATGTGGATTGTGAATTTCCTGCAACACCAGTTGGTCAGTGTTGCCGGTCATGTGACGGTTGCTTTTATCAAGGAATCTCATACAGAGATGGAGATGTTTTAACAACGGAAAACAACTGTCAACGCTGCACTTGCACAGTTAGTTTAAAATTTATTTATACTGGTTGAATAAGTTTTTAAAAAATCGTTTCTTTTTAATTGATGCATATTTCTTCATAGAGAGGTGACATTGTGTGTCTACAAAGTTGTCCAGTTGTATCTTGTGCTTCACCTCATACACGTGAAGGGGAGTGTTGTCCAAGGTAATGTCTATACTGCATATATGTTTATTACAGTCACATTTATCTTCCTATGATGGGCAACTCAGTGTTATAACACAGGTTTTATACAACATGCAATAGCTTCATACACTTGTTGCTTACATATAAATTAAGTACAGAACTTTTTTTGCTGCCTGTTTTTTCTGGTATGACTGATAACTCCCCATTATTAATAAACACTGTTTGAAAGCGTTAAAATGTCTTACCTAATTAAACATGGTGGCAGCACTAAGTTTTGAGTATGTTAACCTCTAACCACAAGGCGAGCGCTCTAAATAATGTGCTATCATGGTCAACACTGATCCAATGTTTTTAACGTTAGTTGCATTAGTTGTGAATATGATGGTGAGGTTTATAAGGAAGGCAGCACTTTTCTTGCTCCACGCAATCCATGCATGCAATGTTATTGTCAGGTAATTAGTTTCAACTTATCTTGAAAACAAGTTTATTGTTTCGCTTAAAATTGTTTCATTATTGTTGGTTTCATCACATTTGTGTCTATGTTTTAAATTAAAAAGCCATAATTTGCATTAAGGTTTTGTATCAATGTACAACATAATGCATAAAATTACTAAAAAAAATTTGTAATTGGAAATACCATACAATAGTGAATCAATGTAACTCACTTTATCCTCGCGGGGCTGTAAAAAGATAGTCGTTATAACACGGGTGTTGATACACCTTATGCCAGCTTTCGAGTTACCATGTATGTTACTTTGTGGGTGATTATTTTCTTGAGATATTTTTTTATGCATGGCTGATAATTTGGACAACCCATTAGAGATTACTGGCTGTTAAGTGTCTTGCCCAAAGACACATACGCCCCAATGGTAGCAGCGGTTAGCCTTCAATACATAAGTCTGGGTTAGAGGCCGCTAACCAACTGTACTACCGCACCAGTCAAGTTATACACTTTAAATCAATTTTACCCCAAAACAGTCAGGTGAGACATCTTGCGATCGCATTGATGGTCAATGTCCAAAGACAGAATGCAGTCATCCAGGTCGTAGTGTTGGACAATGTTGTCCTGCATGTGATGCTTGTGAATATGAGAGACGATCATATCGTGATGGTGAACAATTCACACCAGTTGGTTCATCATCATGCTTCACATGCATATGCAATGTAAGTGAATATTGTTCAGGGTTTCGTAAGCGAATGTAACTTTTTATCTTTCCAGGAGGTCCTTATAACATGGTTGTTTTTGTTGATACACAAATGTCAAAATATGAATTACTGCGTATGCATCGTTTTCATTAATTGAGTTTGTTGTGTTTTGTATTTGTGTTTCCCAATAACTTGAACAACCTATTCGCTAACTAGGTTGAGCATATATCCTACTACATTGAACCCAGTGTTCTCCGGTTACGAGATAAATGCCGTAACCACTGCGCTATTGTCGTACTGTGTCTATATGAGAAATATAAATATATTCAAATTACAAGTTCCTGTTACACTTAATTTAACTAACAAACTGGTTTAATGCAGAGAGGATCAGTTGCATGTTCAACAATCGAGTGTCCTGAGATTAGATGTTCAAATCCTGTTAGCGTACCAACACGATGTTGTCCTGTGTGCTTAAGTATGTATGATATTTAATATGTTAAAAGCAGGTTAATAGTAACATGTTCCACAGCATGTCAACACGCTGGTAATATATATGATGACGGGGAGAAGTGGTATCCAGACGCATGTACATCATGTTCATGTAATAGAGGTGCTTCGGAATGCGTCAACTCACATTGCATCGAGGCAGGATGCTCACATCCAGTAGAAGTTGGTTACTTTAAAGTTTAAACCATAGTTTTTATAAAAAAATTATGTGATAATATTTATGTAATGTTAAATGTGTGTAATGATAAATATGTAGATTTTCGGAAGATTTATCTTGTAAAACCAATGTTTCGTCTTTCAATGTGTAGATGTGACTGTTTCATCAGGGTAATATCCTGAAATTCTGTAAACATCTGTATCCATATAGAAGGTTTAAATGTTGGTTATATTACAATGAAAAATCTGCCGAAAGATTATTAATTATGAAAGTCCTTAAGACACGGGTCTTTTGTTTTATACACCTCGTGCTCGCTTACTAGCTACAACTTAAGCAACTTTTTGGAGGATTATGTTTGTTGTATAGATATTACAATTCTTGACAATTGCAGTTACCTGGTGCATGTTGTGGAACATGTGATGCTTGTGAGTTAAACGGTCGAATCATATCTTCCCCATCAACCTTCCAACATCCTGATGAACCATGCCAAGTTTGCAACTGCCAGGTTACCATATTTTCATTGTCAGTATTTATAAGACATCGGGAAAATAAATTAAAAAAAACAAAAACAACAAATTCTTTGAAAACTAAATTTTTTATTTTATTTTAATATATATCAAATACTCATAAATGTTTTTTTTATAAGTTTTTTTTGCAGAGTGGTAATATAACTTGTCAGCTTCGAGAATGTGAACAACTTTCATGTTCTTTCCCAGTCCATGCGAATGGTTCATGTTGTCCAAGTTGTCCTCAACATTGTGTGCTTGGTGGGCAAGTACATGTGGAGAATGGTCAAAGTATTTTACATCCCGATGATAATTGCATGATGTGCTCATGCCAAGGTGAAATTGTCGAAAGAACTTTATCATTACTTTGTGTATTTGTGACTAAATTAAGTCTTTTATTTATTCTTGTAACTAAGAGTTATAACATGTGTCCATATTTCATACATCTTATTTGTACATGCCAGTCACCAAATATATATACATACAATTATTCTGTATGAATGACCATATGGACAAACCATAAGTGACCACTTCAAGCAAATAATGTTAAGTTTTTTGCCCAAGAACACAATATCTACAAAGGTAGCAACATTGAACTTCAAACTTGTTTTTCTCTGGTTACCAAGTAATCTAACCAGTACATAATGTATTGTGTGCAGATGGTGATATCAATTGCCAGGGGTTGTGTAATTTATCCCCGGAGTGTTCACATCCAACTGACGGGGCTTGTTGTCGTGACAACTGTGATGGTTGTCGATACAGAGGGAGGGAATATAGAAACGGTGAAGTTTTTAATCACGCTCATGATAGGTGCAGATCGTGCACATGTACTGTGAGTTTAAGTTTTCTATGTGATTCATTTTATTCATGAAATTTATAAATAGAATGGTAATGTTCGATGCCACACAAAAAGATGTAAACCAGTGACATGTGAGAACCCAATACAAAGCAGAGGTGAATGCTGCAGAACATGTCCTGATGTTTATTGTCAATATAATGGAACAACGCATGCTGACCAAGAAACTTTCATGGATGGTTGTAAACGTTGCGAGTGTTTATCTGGTGAAGTAAGTTGTCGACAACGACCGTGTCCTGTTGTAAGGTGCCGACATCCTCTTCGTGTGGATTGTTGTAGATCATGTGAAGGTAAATCTTAAACTTAATACTTATGTTTTAAATTAACAAGTTGCAAACAGGTTGTCATATTAATGGGGCAAATTATCAAAATGGAGATGTTGTACCAGATAGTTCATCTAATGCATGTGAAGTTTGTCAGTGTCTCAATGGCAACTTACATTGCACAGAGAAGACGTGCCCACCCACTGAATGCACACATCCAAGTGTGAAAGGATGTTGTCCTGCTTGTGAAGGTAAACCAAAAATATTTTTATTATTAAATTTAAAAACTTGTTTTAATCCTTTTTAATGCTGACCCCCCCATTGGGTTATGTCTTAATGCACATTTTTCTTTTAATTGCATAGTAACTTGTTTAAATTAAATTGTAGTAGTTCAGTGTGAACTCACCAAATATCAATTCAATTTTAGAAGTTGTTTATTTAACTCATGTATTTACCATTTCATTCACCTTGTGTTAACTGAAGAGTAACATGTATGTAACTTTGTAGATGATTGCTGTTTCAGTTTACGTGACAACTTGATATATCATGAGTGTCTTGTTTCATATGTCTTGATTACTATGTGTGTTTTTTTTTCTGTATGGGTTACAATTTAAACAACGAATTAGTGATCACTTGGTTTGGCAATGACAGTTAGGTAGCTTGCACAAGGATACGCCCATAGTAACAGTGACAGTAACTTTAGATTACGATGAAAGCTCTCCTAACACTAATCCATGACACCTAATAAAAATGATGTTTTAAAGAATAATTTTGCAATTTGTTATTTTTTGACAGGATGCATGTACAACAGTGTGTCTTATCATGATGGAACGGTATTTGAATCATTTGAAAATGCGTGCGAACTTTGTAGTTGTAACCATGGTAACGTGGTTTGTGAAAGAGTTGTCTGCCCACAGTCTACTTGTACACACCCAGACACAACAACGGTATGCCAAAAAAAATGTTATCCATTATGTTTTTACTTTTTTATTATATGATGTTATTTATTTTTTTATATGTGTCAAAATCTTGCTTACGTAAACTGTGTGCCAAAGGGTACAATAAATTTCCTTTAATAAACAAAGATTAGTGTTATAGTTTCATAATTTGCATATAAAAATGTATTTTTTATAATTTGTAACATGTCTAATATGACTTATTATATGCAGTTGTTTCTATTTATTATTCAGGATAGTTGTTGTCCGGTGTGTGGTGGAAGGTGTCAGTTTAATGATGGTTTATATGAAGATGGTGAAATATTTACTTCACACGACGATGAATGTATGTCTTGCACATGTTTGAAGGGAACAGTTAGTTGTGAAGCAAAACGTTGTAATGAAGTATCATGCAGGTAAGGGTGGGGAGATTTATTGTCAATTCAAAGCATTTTATGTGATAAATTTAATAACCCATATAGAATATAACCCAAGGGTGCCATGCGTTGGTCTTTATGGTGATTTTTCTTTTTATTAGTTTCTTCTTTTCAGTTTTAACAGGTTACACTTTTGTTGTTTTTTGTTTTGTAACTATATTCCTTTTTCGTTGCATTATTGACCCTGATATACTGTATTCATAAGATATAATTCAAATATATGTTATGTTTCCACAGCAACCCATCATCTGGTATCTGTGGTTGTCCAACATGCATTGATTGTTTTTATAATGAAGTCATACGAAGAAACCGAGAAAGATTTTCAAATCCTGAAGACGAACGTTGCTCGGAATGTTACTGCCATGTAAATTGCATCATATATTATTTTCTCAATTATTTGCTCTGGTTAAAATATTAAAAAAATCTTACTAAATCAGCATAAATAAAGAAATTACTAAATTCTATTAGGTGAATTTATTACAAAACACAGATTATTCAGATAATGAGTGAAACTATCATTAAAACCAAACCATTCTGCCTTATGTATATTTAAGATGTGCATGATTGAAATTTCTTTGTTATATGTTGCATTCACATAAAAAATGATTTTTTTTAAATGATTAAGTTTCCAAGTTTTGGAAACTTAAGGGACCACTTGTTCATTGTGGGTCAATTGAATTTAATGTAGTTTTGATTTTAGCATTGATTTATTTGTATAATAAAATGATTCTTTTTAAGAATGGAAATGTTGTTTGTGGACGTAAACAGTGCCCTGCGTCAACGTGTACACACCCAGCACTAGATGTTTGTGGGTGTCCGTTATGTCAAAGTTGTCGCTTCAATAATCAATTGTTTAATAATGAAGACGAATTCAATGATCCAGAAAACACTTGCAACACTTGTATGTGTGAGGTAAGATATGATGTGTTTTTTTATAAATATTAATTATTTATTCTCATGTAACCGGGCAACTTAGGAGGTATAGCATGGGTGTTGTGCATTCTACACCTCGTGCCTCTTAACAAGCTACCGCTTCTGCAACTATGACTGAAAAACACCCACCATTTTTCATACTAAAATTTCCTTAAGTCTATTAAAATTAATTTTGAATTTGTGCGAAAAAGTGCTGCATTACCATACTTTGGTATATGGCTATAAAAAGAAAACTGAACGTTTATGTAGTTTTTACAATTGAAAATAGATAAATAAAACAAAGCTGTATTATTTATATATTTTACAAAGAAGAAACCTTTATTGTAACAAACCCGAACAGAAACTCTTTGGTAGTTTAGAAACTAGAAACGGTTAAAATTGAGCGACACTTTTTTTTGTGAAAAATCCCATGCATTGTCCTACAGCCATTTTTTCACTGTGGTTTGGGACATATTTTGAGACTGTTTTATTTTTTTATTGTTCTTTCCACATTTGTACATCTATATCCATATACGAATTTATTGTTTAATCTCTTTAAACTCTGTGTTTATAAACACGTATTAACAACATTTTTTCACCTACGTGCTGATCCAAGACTCTTAACATATTGTTTTTATTTATCAAAGTTGAAAGACTTTTTTTATACCTGTTTGTTTCTTTGCATTCAAACTTTGTTTAAAATTTATTTCCAACCAAGAATTTGTAACATATTTGCAGGATGGCAATGTTCTTTGTAGCAGCAGAACATGCACAGAAGTTAATTGTCAGAATCCAACATTTGATAAATGTGGTTGCCCTGTGTGTTTCAACTGTAATTATATGGGGGTAGATTACACCAATAATGAGAGGTTCACAGATTCAATGAATCAGTGCAACCAATGTGTTTGCACAGTAAGTAACTATATTAATATCGCTAAAAACTATTTGGTGTGAAAAACTATGTAAGACTGTAAAATGTTGTGTCCGGCGCCATAGAAAAGTTGGTTAGCGCGCTTGCCAGTAACCCAGAGGTAATGGGTTCGAGGCTCGAAGCTCCTACCATTGTTGGCGTATGTGTCCTTGAACAAGTCACTTAGCGGCAATTGCTCCAACTCAGTGGTCACTAATGGGTTATCCAAATTGTCAGCCATACATAAAAAAAAACTGTCGTTTTCCATATACGCGAGGATAAAGTAAGTTACATTCATTCATTCATGTTTTATTCTTACAGCTAGGTACAGTACAATGCATCCATGTACCATGCCCTCCAGCTCCTTGCCCCAGCCCTGTAGTAGCACCAGGTGAATGTTGTTCGAAATGTATTGAAACATGTGATGTGGGAGGTGCTATACATGATAATGGAGCAATCTTCCCAAGCGCAGATGACCCGTGTTCAACTTGTTCATGTTCGGTAAATTATATTAGGACATAACATTCACCATAATAAGGGGTCAAAATAACTGTATGTGAAAAAATATGGTAAAGCTTTTTATGCTAGTTTATTTTAACGTACAGTCATTTTGACTTCGTTTAAAGCAAAGCATTAAAGCAATATGAAATTAAATTGTGTTTGCCTTTGATATTATGTGGTTGTTTTAACTGGTTGAAAACATTTTTAAATGAACTGTAAAAACATAACTTTATATGTTTACAGTTTGGAACAGTACGTTGTTTAAAGTTTGGATGCGATAGATCATGCACGCACCCACGTGCACAAAGTGAATGCTGCCCTGATTGCTCTGGTTGTCTTTACCAGGTAACATCTCAACTAATTTAAATAAAACATTCATATATATTTTACAATCTTTCCCACGCCCTTTATTCATAAAATGTACTAACAATTGTCCTTTTTCTGTTGATTCTCTTATATTTGTTATTCACTCTCCTCTTGGATTGTAGACCAGTTATATATATTGTGGAGTAGACGTAAATCTGATGGTTCTAAGCTAAACTGTTTGTAATTATTCCTCCGGTATTTCCGCCCCGCTCTGTTCCCCCACAGCCACAACCATTTTCCATCAGCAATTTCATCTCTAACCTAGGGGAAACAGTTGGAGGAATAGCCAGTGGAAATTAGTCTTAGGGAGAAATATCGCTGCAGAATAATAACCATGAGAGAAATGTTCGGTTACAATATCCGACAGATTTTTAAAAATTAACTCGATGTTAACTACTAATTTGACTTTTGGTAAAAATAGCGTTTTGGTCACTGTTTTTTTTTTTTACTAACATTAATTATTTCATTACATAATCGGT
This sequence comes from Ciona robusta, assembly GCF_009617815.1. Classification (NCBI taxonomy): domain Eukaryota; kingdom Metazoa; phylum Chordata; class Ascidiacea; order Phlebobranchia; family Cionidae; genus Ciona; species Ciona robusta. Next base: position 786,366 of record NC_143236.1, read on the forward strand.
AACACATATTCAAAATTATCCCCTTATTACATTGTTCAGGGTGTTTTGCGAAACGAAGGAGAATTCTTCACACCAACAAATCAATGCAAGCAATGCTCATGTTATCGTGGTAGTGTGCTTTGTAGAGACATAAGGTGTCCAGTTGTTGAATGTTCCGACCCACAAACACCTGATGATAAATGTTGCCCAGAATGTCCAGAAGCACTTACCAATGGTATGTTGTCAACTTTGTACATTTTTGCATTAAAACTTTTAAAAATAACATGTTGTTTTATTGGTTATTACACACCATTGGTAATTGGTTTAAACATCTTAAGTCTAAAACAAGTAAAGTAAACATTTTTAAGTAATTGTTTGATGTATTTTTTTGCTTATGTAATTCAAACACCCACAATAGTAGCAGCAGTTTCGAACTTGGCGTCTTCTGATTACAGAACCAGCGCGCATACTTACTTGTATTATATTTTCAGTATTAAACTAATGTGAAACAAAATCTTAATTAGTAAATGATTAAAATCTCAATATACAGTTTGTGTGTTCCACAATCGTTTGCACGATGTCGGATCACGATGGCTGCATAGAAGTGATGGTGGATGCGGGGAATGTTTGTGTGATAATTTGGGGGCTGTGGTAAGTTTATATACTTGTTAAGTATTGTCTGTTTATGTCTCTTTATTTTATTGCATATTAAATTGTAATTATTTGCAACCCAAACTGAGTTTACTGTTTGATGGGTACTATATTTTTTATATATTTTATAGCATGTTAAATGATTGCCATTTTGCCATTTTGCCGTTTATTCTCATTCTTTCTAAGTATTTGTTTAGTATTTATAGGAAATTTAAATTTATGTTTCATGTTTTCTAGCAATGCACATCCCCAACTTGTGCCACAGAATGCACACACAGTGTTCCAAGTCTTCAACGTTGTTGTGGAACTTGTAATGACTGCTTTTATCAAAACCAAACATGGAGTAACAGAGAAAGATTTCAACCGAACTCATGTCAGGAATGCGTTTGTACGGATGGAAACGTACATTGTGTAACAAAAGCTTGCAGGCCATTAAGCTGTGCCTTGGAATATCAGGTTGGACATAAAAAAAATTACAATTTGCTTTGAATTTATCCATTTCTTTTTTATAATAAAGTAAAACTGAAAATTCAAATCCGTCAATGTTTATATTGCAATCATTGGGAAAGATTTGCTTATTGCTTTGTTTTTTAGAGGCTGATTGTTACAAATTAGTAAATAATTTCCTTCATGTATACTACCCAAATAATGTTGATTAGAAATACTTTGCATTAGTTATTTGACATTGAGCTGTCATTTTTTTAAAATTTATTGCTTTTAACTGATGTGAAGTCAATTTTCTCATGCATGGTAAATATTTATGGTTGTTGTTCCTAAAATCGAAATAAATATTCCAGGTACATCAAGATGATAATTGTTGTCCATATTGTGCAAGTTGCTCAGCACTTGGACATTTATTTATTGAAGATGAGGTTTGGTATTCACCTAGTGATTCATGTTTACAATGCACTTGTCATAATGGGGTGGTAACTTGTAACCATGTCACCTGCATTGATGGCTGTCACTCATCAGTTACTATTCCTGGTCAATGTTGTCCTGTTTGTTCAGGATGTACCTTTAATAATCAGGTGAGTAAAAACGAGAAAATAGAATGAAAAGATGTCCCATCTTCTCCCATCCTACTATACGACATTTTGTCATCATTTTTTTTATGATGAAGGCAACATGAATAAGATATTTGAATGTCGGCACATGAACTGAACTTGTTGATAAGACACACGTATATACAAGTTAAATAGATCAATAGAATCGCCCTGGTCATGTTTTCTGCATTTGTTAATAACCAGTTTTTCCAAGCACTTTAGGCACTATGGGTGTATTAGTCATTGTAGTCTCTTCTTTCTTCGCATGCAAATCAATTGGTTAGCCACGTATTTAACGTAATATGTGAAAAATTGTTACAGGCACACGAAGTTGGAAGCACATTTGAAATAAATCCCATGGATCCTTGTGAGATATGTGAATGTTCTCACCTTTTATCAAACACAACTCCCTCGTATACATGTCAGCGTGTGGTGTGTCCTTCATTGGCTGACTGTCCACGCTCATGCATTCAACAACCTCAACCAGGAACTTGTTGCCCAACATGTTCAAACCATGGACATTGCAATTATGGGAACTGTGTATTATCAAACAGAGGTGACTTTTAACTGGTAGATTTGTTAAAATTTTCTTTTTTTATTCAGATCTTTCTCAATAAAGATTCAAATTCAAAGCTACATGCTCTGTTAAAATTTGTTCAAGAAGTTTGTTTTAAAAATTTATTTTAACTTTACAAAACTTTCGGTTCTCGTAGGACACAGGAAAAACAATATAAAAAAACTTTTGATTTTGTTACAACATATGCTATTTTCTTCTTAGTGTAAACATGTTTTTAAATTTTAGGTCAGATAATAACACCATTTGACAACATGTGTATGACATGTGAATGTAATAATAATACATGGTTGTGTTCACCTGTTTCATGCTCTCCACTCAGCTGTGCTCATGCTGATCAATATACACCAAAGGTATTGGTATTGTGTTTATTTTAATGAATGTATATCAAAACATTGTATCATTAAAATATGATATAATATTTTTATTTTTTATGCGGACATGCGATATGAACTGGAAAACCTAGTTGTTGCCCTGTGATGCAAGGGAATAAACAAAAGGCATTGATTATTTATAACTTTTTTTAATTTTTGGTCATATGAAAAAGAAGTAAATGTTTGTCGAGTTTATCGTTTCTTTGATTTAAGTAACGTTTGTTACAGGGGAGTTGTTGTCCTGTGTGTGACAGTTGTCATCTTGAAGCAGAAAATCGCGAGATTGCTTCAGGTTTATCATGGAGGGTAGATGAATGTAGGTCATGTGAATGTAACCAGGGTTCAATTGTTTGTGTGGATGAACAATGTCCACAAGTCAACTGTCCTCGTGGAATGCTGGTATATAAACAAACAGGTGGGGAAGATAGAATGAGTTTAAGTTACTCGTACATTGTTTCTGTCCGGCGCGTGGCTCAGCTTGGTGCACGAGTGTAGTCCTCTAATGATGTTTTGCGAAGTGTGAGAGCAAGGGTGTTTGGGTAATGAGCCAAATCTGGTCTAAATATCAGGTTATCTAGAACCACACTCATACAGAGTAAAATACGTATATATTATTGCAAGTTGACAAGTCTCCTTTATTAGTTAGTGTCATGTGTCTGGTCCAAAAAAAACACATGCTAATTGCTGGCACGATTTGGCTTTATTCTACACTGTTCCAGTAAAAGTTCTGTTTCGTTAAATACTGTAAAAAGTATTGTATTGTTCTTATGCAAAACAAATTAAAAATATTTACCATGAAACGAAGGATAAGGGTAAAAATATTTTTAGGTGATTGTTGTGATCAATGTGTTGACCCCATGGAGGGTTGTGTTTATGATGGTCACACGGTGGCGCCACAGCATCGATGGCTCGTTGATAAATGTACTTCATGTCGATGTTTTGCTGGTAGGGTCGACTGTGTGACTCAACGATGCAGGTAAACTGATTTGCGGAATATTTTTTTGCCAAGATGATATGCTATATAAATGTATAAATATGGTAATAACATATTTATGTCTGTTTAAAAAACCAACTTCAATTAAGTGTGAACATGTTTATAAAAGTAACAGATGAAGCAAAAATGAAGCTGCATGTAATTAAATTACAGAATGCTGATGTGTGATTCTGATGAAGTTTCATCAGTAATACCTGGTGAATGTTGTCCACGTTGTATTCCTCAACCTGCAAACTGTGTAGCGTTTGGTGATCCTCACTACAGGACATTTGATGGAAGGATGATTCATTTCCAGGGAACTTGTAGATATCTTTTAACAGCTGATTGCAGTAGAGCTGATTTCAGGTGAATATTGCAACCCTATAAATTAAAAGTTGCTTTTTATTTATTGTGTGTTTGGTATGCAGGATAGGCTGTTATATTTTCAAGAATGATATGATGTTTAATATTTTTGATCATTTATATGATGTTTAACTGGACATTAATTGTCCGTTCATTCGTTAAAGCAGCTTTATGTGAAATACAGTAAAATAAACATAATCTCATATTTCCAGTTAAATCAGAGTTTTTATAGTTTTAGTACAGTATTATCATTGATCAAACATTTCACAACTTGCCATCCTTTAACACAACTTTAACCATTTTTTCTGCTAATCAATTCATTTTTAATTTTTTTTAACTAGATGAAACTTAATTCAGTAAGTATTGCATTAAAGTGTCTGCATATTTTAAACAGAATTGAAGTTGAAAACAACAACATTGGTTCAGATTCTCGAGTTTCTTGGACCAATCGTGTCTTCCTGACCGTTGCAAAACACAAACTTATACTAGATAACAACTACAATGTGATACTCAATGGAACAAGAGTGCCTCATCTGCCATTTTTGATTCAACATCACGTGTTTATTGATAAATCAGGCAACAACTTGCTTATAAATACTCACTTAGGTAGACTGTGTTGCAGTAATAAAAAGTAAAACAAATTATTCAACCAAATTTTACTTATTAGGAGTTCGACTTTCATGGAATGCTCTGCAGCGACACCTGGAGGTTGATGTTCCGAGTAATTACAAAAAGAAACTTTGTGGTTTGTGTGGAAACTTTAACAACATCCCACAAGATGATTTAAGATTACGTAATTCAAGGATAAGTAGAAGTGATGTGGCTTTTGGCAACAATTGGAAGGTACTGTCATGACAAAAAATCATCACAAAACTAAGTTATTCCATGTTGACAGGTATTGGGAAGAAATATGCAAGCGTGTCCTGATGCTGCGGAATACAATCCTTGTGATGTGATATCTTACAGTAAAAGAAAACGAGCAAACGATGCTTGTAAGGTTATCAACTCTGATGTGTTCGCAGAATGTCACCAGGTAAACTTATAAACAAGAACTAACCTGAAGACACAAGATTAATTTTTTTTAAATTTATGTTGATGTTTTAATGATACAACAAAACATCTTTTGAATCCAGCCATGTGAAAAAAGCTTATTTTCCTCTGTAAATATGTGTTTAACTATAAGCGTGTTTTAACTGTTTTTTATTTCTGTATCTTCTTTTTACTTTTAAAACATTTTTAAATCTTTGCTACTGTTATTAAAGAGACCAATAAAGTTATTTCTGATAGGTTGTGAATCCAGCCATGTACTTCAGTTCGTGTGTGCATGATGTTTGTGCTTGTGGTAGTAATGATCAATATTGTGTATGTGATGTACTTGAAGCATATGCAGCCGAATGCAGAAGATCAGGTGTTGTGATGTCATGGCGCTCACGCCATTTGTGTGGTAGGTTCCCATATTATTATACATTGCATTATAATCATCCACAAAGTAGCATACATGGTAACTTGTAAGCTGGCACGAGGTGTTAAACCTGTGTTATAAGGACTGTCGTTTTCAGGCCACATTCATTATTTATAATTTTTACATTGTAGGGCAGTCCGGAGATGGTTCAGACGTTTTTTTGAAAATTGCTAGTATTTTTTTTATGTACGTCTAATGAATTTAAATGTTAGTTTGTTGTAAAGGGTAATCCTTTGCCGAAAAATGGTAGAAGAGTCGCTTGCCAAAGCAAACTAGAAATGCCTGAAAGAGGTCAAATTCCTAAGGCTCTCAAGTGTCTGATGTTGCCCCGGTACCGGGATAACCTCGGACATGACCGAGGTCACCTCGGACAGCATACGTTTTTTGGTTTTATTCAACACCGCTGGTAAAAAAGACAAACAAAATAATAACGAATCATGTAATATACAATGCCGACTAGGCTAAGCTGGTACTTTAGCGCTTATTAAAGCAGAAAAGGTTGATGAGAAATTGTACTGCTTAATAGCCCCTGTCCGTACGTATCCATCTTCAATAATTGAAAAAAACAGTTTCTTTCATTTGGTCGCTTTAAGCATACTCTCCTGTCGTTTTTTTTACGTTCTTACTAAATTTTATGATCTAAAACTATTGTGAGCATTCAATATGATAAACTTACCAATCCGGGATATGTTGTCCGACGTTTCCTTAGACACGTGGCGACATAAAATACGGCAAAAACATAGCCGCCTGTTTACCCCCTGCTCAAAATCTACGTTTGTTATTGAAGTGTTGATTCTAAACTACGATTTCCACCGCAAAAGAATTACTTTCGACTCTCAGCGACCGAACTATACCCTTACAACCAAAAACTTAAAAAGTTGATATTTTTGTTAAACTTACTTTGTTTGTTATAACTAATCGGTTGAACTACGCATGCCCCCAAACACTATGTTGCTTTGTAATGGAAACATTAAGATTTGTTAAAAGTGATATCACAATACTCTATTGTGACGTCATGTACATGGTACGAACTATTCCCGCGTCCAAAGTATCCCCGGTCTCCCCTACTATTTGAAATTTTTGTTTAATTAAATAACTAATATCATGTTCATACACAAATATTAAAAAAGGATGGAAAATTAAAATCCTTCCTAAAACTTTAGCTCTAACATATTCACAAATCATTGGTTAAGTGAACATGAGATTTAATGATTTTGATCAACAGCTATAGGATGCCCTGAAGAAAGAGGTTATGTGTTTGATGAATGTGGATCTCCATGTAAACGAACATGTGCCAACAAAAATCTACCACCTGGTGTTATAGAAGATCAATGTTTTATGCCGTGTGTATCTGGGTGTCAGTGCCCAGCAGGAAAAGTGGAATATGATGGCCATTGTATAAATCCACTTGACTGTCCTTCTAACATTGCATCTTCTGAAGTACCAGCTTTCAATGGTGGACACACAATCCCTCAAGTCTGATAATCACCATGCAGTATTTTTAACAATCAGATTGCTATTCTTTACTTTTATACATCAAGTCAGCATTTAGCTACTTTCAATTCTTTTTGTAAATTTTTTTATTTGTATATTTTTGGTCGTTATGTTGGTATATATTTATATTATATACTCATTACAGTAACGTGTCTTGTACAAAATGATTACACAACTAGTCGAATTTTATTTGGTAGGGTGTTTTTTTGATCTTGTAAACATGCAACTCAACTTTGATTGTCAAAATTAGCAAATATTTTCAAAGATCTGTTCACAAGAGCTGAAAAAGTTACAAGAAATATTTAAGTTAAAGTTTCCATAATTAACCCGTAACAGCAACAACAAATTACACTTACACTGAATTTTTTTGTTCTGTTTGTGACAGAAAAAAATTCACATTTAACATAAACGAAACCCGCATAACTTAGTTACAAAAACAACAACAAAACAATTTTGTGTTTTTCATCACAAACATAGTTGTTCTTATAAAAAATAAAAAGTGTAACAAGAAAATGAAAGAAAGTTGAAACAAAGTTTTAAGATATTTAAAGTAAAAGATCATCAACCAAACATGTTTTTGCACATTTGCTTTTCTACCAATTGAAATTTCATTTCCATTTCATCCAAAAGTTTGACCTCTTTTACAACATCTTTTGATTTTGGAGAAACAGAAAGCGCTCGTGTAAAATATTTTCTGTTGACAGAAGTTAACATTATAATGAAAGTATTTTCATTAAATAAAAATCTTGCATTTTATCTTTTTAAATACCAAGGATATTTTTAACCTAATTTGTGACTGTGAGCATAGCAGCCAATTTATAAACACAAAATTTAAATTTAACATCCCCCATTAAGTGTTTGTATAAAGTATCAGACGTTAGTTCTTTTTTTAAAAGTAAATACCTTGATTTGCTGAATTCACCAAGATGACGTAATGCTTTACCGCATATGTATAAGGCTTTGCTGTTATCATTTTGCCATGATAACACCCTACGCGCAGAAGACAAAGCTTTGCCAAAACTTCCCGTTTTCAAATAACAAAGTCCAATATTGTTATATGACTTAATGCACATGTGGATAACCTCTCTTTCCTGGCTCTCATTTTTTAAAGTTGCTGATTCTAAAGTGTTGATTGCTTTGAAATATCTAAAGCAGAAGAAATATTACATGTAAGGTAGGATTATAAAACAGTAAAAACTACACCAACTTGCGTATTGCTTTTCTAAAATCCTCACAAAGATAAAGTTCATTTCCTTCCGCCTTTAAAGCTTTGGAAACCTCAATGATTCTGAAAATACTTTGTAAGAATGTTGCAATATATTTCATATAGCGTACAAAGTACTACAAACCGCTTAAATGGAAGATCTCTCTTTTCTTCATCTGTTAAACCTTCGTAATCATCAAGAGCAGATGGGTCCGAGTAACCTAACAGTTCAACCTCAAAACACACAAGTGCATGCCCTGGTATTCGTGGTGGACATCCCATGTTACCGTACGCATATGTTGATTCTATTAGGAACCTGCAGAGCCCAAAGACAATAAAATTATGCCTTGTAACTAAACTGACGAAAAAGATATTGGATTTGAAGATGCCATGGACTTTTTAATAAAATAGCCAAACATCAGCATCATAGGCGCGATTTTTTAAATTGCAGGAGGGCACGTTTATTATGACGTCATTTGTTTTACAGAAATTAGGAAAATACCCCAGTTTTTTTTTTACTTTTATGAGCAGCTTTTTTAAATTTGTTCTAAAATATGTAGCAGGCACCTACGTCTGCAGATGGCTGTTAAAGTGGTTAATTAAATCCAAGGACAATGCTTTATTGTGTTTAATACAGACCGATGCATGTGTTAGTTTGTTTCAATACGGTCGTTGTATAACCATGGGAACTTGTATTTGCAAAGGCGCTAACCATGTACGCATAGCAAGCTGTTTTAACTATAAAAGTAATGAATAGGTTCACCTCTACCTAAAGTATTAATAAACAGTTTACATCGCAAACGTAGACTATTTTAGTTTGCTTTCTGCTGGATTGCTGATAACGAACGTGCCAAACGGTATTATGACGTCAACAATCAACGCATCAAGTGCCATTATGACCTGAATAATCAATGTGTGAATCGCCTCAATGTCGTAACAAAGCATTATGCGTGGTTTTGAGGAAAACATTACGGAAAATGATAATTGTTACGGCAATCGATGGGATAACAACCGAGTCCGTTGGAATATATAGTTGTTTGATTATATGCAATTATCTTTTTATAATTTTAATAGGGTTTTATTAATAAAATGCAGCTATACGCAGCAGGCGCTGCACCGTCCGCATAATATCCAGAGTAGGCCGGCCTCGTCTGCACCATACGAAACAGGGCCTATGATCACTGATCAGCATTGAACTTATAAATTATATTAAACGCTTATTGCTTTTTTGGATTAAAAAGGCAGTTACAATGACTACTTTTTTATTTTACAAGGTCATTTCTTATTATGCTAAAGCGCCTTAATCAAGGGATTAAAGGGATATGTTTTTGCTAAAAAAAATGGCATATATATATTATATAAATATATATTACTCTTTACAACTTGGAACTGATAACAATAAATTTATTCCCCCAACCCCACTTCACCAATAAATATAAGTTTGTCAACCCTGCCAAACATAGTCTATACCCAGCGTATTTCAAACCGGTATACCATATATCTATAAGATTGTTTAATAAGATACCACCTGGCTATTTCAAACTTCCTCATAGTTGAAATCCCAATGTCCAACCCATGAATTACTTGTCCTTGTTCAAGAGTTATCTAAATACAAACAAACTGTTGCAGCTAAAGAATTTTAAACATTTTGATCACAGAGAGTTATCTAAAACTACATGGTTAGTTGTTACAGCACAAATGCCGTATTTTTCCACCTCGCGCCCGCTTTCACACTATATCTTAACTTTGTAGGTGATAATTTTTCTCTGTACAACTATGAAGTTGGACAACAAATTGAAAACTGCGCACACAATATGGAAACATGAAGTTTCAAAACCTAGTATGCTTCAAATTACACACAACCTTCTTTGAATAAAAGTTTTACCTGGAGAGGTTGATTACGAATTCGACTTGAATCAAAAGGTTCATCGAGGTCCTCCATGTACCTGTCGGTTATTATGAAGTTCATTCAGCTCACATTTCCTTTTATTGAATCAACATACCCGTTATAATGAATACGAACTTTTGAGCCAGATGGAACAACAGAACCAACACCTTCCTTTCTTATCATTTTCTTCACACCACCATCTTCTGTTATATTCTTAAAAGAAGTGAAGTTAATGTGCTTGGGCTAAATTTGCAATAAAAATTAGTAAAACTTTGTTTCTGGTCCTTAATTAGATATATTTCAAGTTGGCAGTTAATGGCAGTGGTACCACTTATCCACAAATATTAATTAATTATTGAAAAATAGTTTTCTGTTTAGCCCGCTTGTACAGAAGCACAACAATTATTTGTAAATATGTTCAACTTATTATTTAGAGTTACTTCAAAACTGGACAAAATCCAATATTCAAATGTACACATTTTTATTTATGATTGGCAAATAGTTTTATAAACTGAAGTATGTTAAGGTATGTGACTTTAGCAATGTATAAACTTTGCTAGTGGAACATATTCACAGTAATTTATTTAACTTTAGTAACTTTAATATAAAGTAAAGGCTTTTATTTTGCAGAAACTTTTGCTACCTCAACACAGAAGAATAAGGAGATTATATCTGCTGTAATCTTCTACAATGGAGAATTTGAGCTCCAAACTGGTTTTAGCTCCCAAACTTTGTAGGTTGTACAATTAACACATTACTTACATTCATTTTAGAGTTAAGTCTTTGAAACCAAGTTAAATCTGCATTTGTTTCATCATCATCTGAATCATTGTCGAGCATGTAAGAAAAGTTGTTTGAACTCCCTGTGATAAAACAAGGCAATATTAAATAATTATAAACAGTCGGCAGCACCCAACAAACCAAAATAATTTTCATCTGCTTTCAAGTCAGTTTCATCATCATAGTCTGTTTCTTCTGTTGTGAACTCAATATTTGCTGTAACAATAAGAAATATTATTTGTATTGCCAAAAGCTAAATGAATGTATGATTAAATGTAAATTGCTGTATCCTCGCAGGGTAGGAAAACGACAGTCAATATAACACGAGTATTCTGTTTCATACACCTCGTGCCAACTTACAAGTTACCATGTATGTTACTTTGTAGGTGATTTTTTTAAGCTACAACTATACTTAAAGAAACCATTGTTGTGATGTAAGCAGCAACAGCAGTTCACATTGACACAAGTATAAAATTAAGTAATTTAACAATATGATTAAGGTAAAAGCAGTGAAATTGTAAGAACCACAGAATACTGGATTTAAACCCCAATTTGGCAAGGCAAGATGCAGACTTGTTACAATATATATTGTCATAAAACTTCATTGTTTCATAGAGCTACACTGCTATACATATTTAACCTGTGGCATTTGTTTTCTTTAGAGATTCCAAATCCAGTCCTTCCTTCAACATTATGGTCGGACCAAGGCTACCAGGAATGTACAAACTTTTCTCTGCTTGATTCATCTTGTGGTACTTATGTAATTCACCTTTAAAAATGAATTAACATGTTTAAAACAAAATACACCATTTTCAAGAAAAAAAACAATAATATTTTTATCATTGTTTTTCAACAAGAATACCACGCAAGGCACGCATGCTTCATGTTTAAGCGCATGAATAAATGGCGCCAATTTGTAATGTTTGGTAACAGCCACAAAAATAAACAAGAGAACTGAGCTTCAATGAGTAAGCACGTATTTACCTAATAATTAGCATGGTATTAAATATTATTTTACTAGTCGATTGAGCTCGATAAAAGCAAACTGAAAGTAACAACGCGGTTTAGTCGTCACTGTTGACTGTGGAACAGTAGATAAAATATATTTATACGTGCATTATAACTCATGAAGACTTACGATGTATGAAGATTAAATGATTGGTAAAGAATAAGGGAAAATACGGTTTGCTCAACTCCTGCATGTGTTGACTTGTAAGCTTACACTAATTAACTTTTTCGTTGCTGAAAAACATTTGTTTTCTGGAATTTGGATACACTATAATCACGCAGTAATTAGGTAATATTAGCAGATAATATTAATTCGGCATACAGGTATATAGTCTTCTTAGTTATGGTAATACTTTCTCTATATACCCAAAACGGTCAAATCACTGGTTCATTACAATCTAATGTGAAATAATTACAATCTAATCATTAGATCCTAGTTTGCAATTCAAAACCTAAGTAATTTATTTAGAATGGTGGTTGGTGTGTCAGCTCTGCTGATGCAAAGTCAATATACAAGAAACACGGTAATTCTACAGCTTGTGCAGCCGACGAAAAATGTGGATTCTCAGCAAACCAAGTCTACGAAATTCTTGGTATTTTTAAAACTATCCCAAGGTTCATTTTATAATTCAAAAGCATGGCGCAGTAGTATCCATATTCAAAAAAAAAATAACAGTTGTTTTGCCTAAAATCACATCAATTGTAAACCAAAATAAACTATTTTTGGATTATATATTCCATGCATACATTTAAGACATAATAGTAGAGTGGGGTAAAATGGGCCTTTTTAGGTGCTAACGGTATCCCATCGTACCCCACAGTAATATATTGTGAATATTATTCAACAATTTTTAATATTCATAACAACAACACAGTTAGAATGGTTTCTGGACAAACTGAAATAAAACTCGCCTCAAATAAACAAGTGGCGTACTGGAACGTAATGTACAACACATGTTTGTCGGGTACACCAATTAAAGCAAGCGCCACAGCGACACCAAGCGATCAAAGTTTCCCGCATAGATTCAATGTTACCATCGTCGACATACAAAGGTACAGCGTGCTTGTTACGTTGAAACGAACCGATCAAGATACGGGATGGGATCAAATGCTCATAACAGTAAACTGGGTGATAAATGTATCAAAGTTTTAATATATTACCGTGTCTATCTTAAAATGTTCATATGTATTTTCTTTGTAATGCATACCCAAGTTTGATAATCTTTTTAAAAAAGCTGATTTCGATTATGATTTTCTACAGTGCATGAACAAGCGAGCGAATGAATACATTTGCCAGCTTCTTATAGCTTTTGTAAATATACGCTTATTATAATACTATGTTTTTTTTAGTTGTAAATCATGTATGCGTTTGTGCAAAGTTAAAATTCATTATTAAAAAATGTATTATTTCTTGTAACAAACTACCGTGTAGCCTACATCTATGTACAGCAGTTTTCAAAAGCAATGGCATCTATAAACTACAGCATCTTACCCGCTAATCCAAATAAGCGATGGACAAACACGCTCCTATTAATGTTATGTGAGGCCTCACTATACTGGCTGCTTCATTTGGTAGGTTTTAATAATAATAGTCAATAGAATAAGAATAGTCAATAGAATTTACACTAAGGAAAGTCCACAAAAGTTAGCGGAGTTACGCTTCCTACTACATTAGTCTATCTTTTGTATTTTGTTTTAAGCAATTTTACTAAAAGCGTTCTTTCTCATACTGTATTATAGTAGAGGGGGGAGCGGGAAGATGTGATTCATTCTATTTTCTCGTCCCATCTGGCAGCAAACAAAGAACATTCAAAGAATTATAAAACCGTATTCTCGTGACTACCATAGACCATATTTAATTGTTTAAAACACGATCAGAATGTACTTAATTTGTTAACATAGTTTACGCGAAGACTGACATGCACTAACATTTAACTTGCCCTTGTACATTATAAGTCATATTGTGTTCTTTATATAATCTATTGTGCAAAGCAAATTCAAGGAAAGCATAGAAGTTGAAGAGATGATTTTTTATGTATAGCAACAAGAAATCGAACATGTGTTAGTTATTTCCCAGACAATAGTAAACTATGGTAGTATAATACCTCATCATGTTTATGTATCACTATTAATAGGCGTCAAGTTAGAGGTTCCGGAGGTGCCTTGTCACCCCAATTTTCAAAACAATTGTGAGATAATGTGTTTTGGCCCAAGTTTTACGGGTCACCACCTTTTTTAACCTTCTGTTAAGTGTCCAGCCTATAGAAACATCAGACCAAAACCATATTCTAATCATACTATTTAAGGAAGTTTATTTATGTTTCAAGCTGTGATTGTAAATGCATTTAAATCACATTACCCCAGATTTTGTTAAAGTGTGAATCCCGATCTTAAATCGCCGTTCTGTTTTGTGCAATATTAGAATTGTTGGGTATTACCATTCAATAATGGGGTTGTACCTGTTAATTTATTCAATACATTGTTATCATACAATAACATGTTTTACTGTTTGTTATACGCAAATGAGTTTCATGGTGAAATATTAAATGAAAATGTAGGGGTTGCGACATTATAACATGTTACCTGGAAGTCGGTTTGTAAAACACGTAAATTCATGCGTTGTAGTAAAAGTGTTAATTAATGCGATACATAAAGATACCATAGTAAAATTATACATCCCTAGAAAACACAAAACAAATGTATTTTTTACAAAATAGACCCGGACTATTTCTTTTAATTAAATATATACAAATACACTCTCGACTTAATTGAATTTAAAGAAATCAATTTGACTCAATCTATTTTGTGAGAGCACTGGAGAATCCAGATTCAGTGTACACCTATTGTTTATTTTGCGACATCCCAATAAAAAAATCTCCTAGAGCCAATAGAATGTTACGTAAAAAGTAAATTAAGGGAAAGCTTAGACTTAGAAACAAATTTAAAGGTTGGAAAGTCTAAAACACATCGGTAATTTGTTTAGGGCTTGAAATAAGTCAAAACAAAATTTAGAAGAGGGTAATTTGTGACATTTTAGTCATTTAATAAGGTTAATTTTATATTATTCCGCAAAAATTGTGTTAAAATATAAATAAAAGCTATTTTACACCTCCCCACAAAAGGAAATGGAAAACAAAACCTAATAACAAGTTCGTTTAAACCCAATGGGTTATTTTATATTCTTTCTAATGATGTTTGACAAATTAAATATAAGCTATTTTACGCTTGCAAAAAAAATAATTGTCTAAACACTTGTTAGTCAGGGTATTTGCTCGACCACAATAGCAGCATAAAAACACTCGGTGTTTCTTTGACTGATATCATCTATCTTAATGTTTAAATTATACGTGCCCATCCATTGGAGATTTATTTTCTTGTTTTTATTATCGTGATTCAACCATAGATACCTAAGTTTGGGTTTGGGTATCTAAGTTTAGGTATCTATGATTCAACGGTCGGAACAAACATATCACGACATCAGAACAAATATATCACGATACCGGCAAATATATAGTACCATGTTGGCAATTCTTTTGGCAATTTTAAACTTTTGTTATGAGCAGCATGAACAATTGAACTGAAATAGTATATAGTAGTTATTAACAGAGTCGAATAAAACATTTGTATTATGTGTTAGTGGTTTACAAAACGTGAATCAAAACATGTACGCCCATGGCGTTCTCTATTATAGAGGGCGCCATGTGTACGCCATATTATTCTGTGGGCGAACCACAGAAATAAAAAAGAATAGAACGCGCATCTCTAATGTCGCCAAAGGAGAGAGGTGATACACTCTCTCATTTTCACGATTCGTTCCCGTTCACTATAGTAGTCACTGGAAGCCAGGGCGTTTTATGTAGTTTTTCTTCGTGTTTTGACTTAATTTGAAGTCATAGGGTAAAACAACTATTTTCTAATGTAAATATATTTCTAACAACTGTTTTTTTTTAAGGTTTTTAATTAAAATTATTAAATAATTAAATTTTTTAAACAAGTGGTAAACTGTAAGCGTTAACCTACCAAATAACTAAACTGGCCTAATAACTTGAATAGTTGGTGTAGTTTTTAAATAAACAACAAAAACCTCTAAAACTACTATGCGCCCATCTTTTACAATGGAGACCAAGCGAAATGGGGACGGAGTTGGCGGTCACGTGAATAGAAAAAATAATATATCACGGTTTTGGAAAGTTGCGCGTTCTACTCTTTTTTATTTCTGTGGGGCGAACGGTAAATGTCTATTTTCTATGACGAAACAGAAGACTAAAACGGTGGTTTCCCTCTGACGAGAGATAAATATTTAAATCTGTGTCGATTGCTTTTCCTCGCTATATTATATTATAGGTAACATTCATATTGCTGTAATTCTTACCGCAATGCCACACACTTATAAATATTTTGGTTTGTTTATCTTAATAGCAAGCGGTGGTTTTATTCGCTGCTTAAATCTTGGACATCCAAATGGAGTTGTGTAAGTAGTTTATTATTTATGGTTACTTTATATTTCTACCCCGGTTGGGTGGAAATTTTATAACTATATAATAGTTCATGGTGCTAGTAAAGAACCCTTACTCAAACTTATTTGCTAACCACTAACCCCCAACTACTAACCCCTAACTACTAACCCCTATAACCAATAAACCACTAAACCCCAGCAATCAACTCCTAGCCACTAACTTCTAACACTTTCCACCAGCCTATTCTGCTGTGTACGGTTCCTAATAAACAGTCATGCTTTATTTTTTTTAAATAGCCTAATGTAAGCAAAACATAAACCTTATTTTACAAGTTTGATTTTAAAGGTTTGATGAAGTGTATTATGGTTCTGCGTGTTCACTCTATAAGAACCATCAGTTTTTTGTGGACAAACATCCACCTTTGTTCAAAATCCTTGCTTGTTCATTGATGTTTGAAGAACATATGACCAACAGCGTTATATGGAGCCACATTGGAAATGGTTTGAAATATAAATAGGCTTGAATATTCAGTTGTATAGTACTTCATATGGAATTATTTGGAGATTAAAAAGTTTGCCTTTTTGCGTGTGGAATCATATTTAATCATTTGTTCGCATTAGGTTTTGCCTAAATTTATGTTATGAAATATTACTGCCTACTGCCATAATTTAATAACATTTAATATGAAAAAATGTGCAAAACAACACCAGTCCATTTTGTACTGTAGAACATGGCTTGATTTGTCTGTAAAAACCTAACTAATAAGACCTAAAGTATAATACCAGGTATTTTTAAGCAATAAACAAATTCTCCATTTTATTAAAAAGCAGATTTATTTACCTGTTATTATTTTTATTATAACCAACATTTTAGCAAAACTTAAATATAAAAGTTGCCATGCTGTTGTAGAATTCCCAAAGGACTTTCCGATTTCATTTGTTCGAATGTTTCCAGCAATACTAGGTGTGGCAACAATCCCAGCCACATATTACTTTGTAGTATCATGTGGGTTTTCACACTTTGCCGCAACTGTTTCTGCTTTATTAGTTACCTTTGGTAAGTAACGCATGCATCGCATTGTTAAAACTTATGTAATACAGACCTGAATATTTGTGCTGCAGTTGTTTATTGCAATTATTTATTTTGAATAAACATTTTATAGTTTTAATGAGCAAATTACAATTTTGGAATTGCAATTTTATTTTGACACTTTTGATAATTTTTGTCAAAAATTTTGTTATAATTTTAAATTTGAAATAAAAAAAGACAACTTTTAAAACATATACCGTACTACTAAAAATTAGCAAATTTGACACATATACTGTACTTAAATAACAAAAAAACTGCCCTTGTTATGATTTTTATCAATAAAAAATGAAGTTTGATTTATAACACAGTAGAAGTAGCAAGGTTGTTTCAGATAAAAGAATACAAACTTTGTTTTGAATTTACAAAATTTCCGTAAATATTTTTTTCTCATTTTATAACAGACAATGGATTAGTCGTACAATGTCGAATCTTAACGTCAGATTCTTTTCAACAATGTTTGCTCCTCATTGCATTATGTTTTGCAAATCGAAATAGTTTATTTGGATTTGCTTTATCCTTCTTGTGCATTGGAGCAGTCATATCCACCAACACATCGTTATACTATGTGTGGTTTATGGTCAGTTTTCTCGCATTAAAACGTTCCACTTTATATTTTGCTGATACCAATACATCACTGGTAAGTTGTTAACACTCTGACCGCTAAATATGTTAATATAGTCAGTGGTACTGGCACTTTTCATGAAATGGAAAGTTTCTTACAATGCATTGCTAATATGGATTGAGTGCAAATTATAAAGTAATGCTTACTTTTAGGTAAAGCTTATGTTTTAGAAACCAAAGAAACTAAATGTGGCTTTATTTTATGCATAGCTTCAATAATATCAGTTGCTTGAATTTTAAATGGAAAAATAAATTGTTTTAGGAAAAATGTGTGATTTGGGGTGTCTTGTGTATTTCAACTTCAGTCATTCCCATTCTTGTTTATATTTTTACAATCGCGACCCATGTTTCTCTACTACCATCTAGTGGCCCCCATGATAACATTCTTTCATCTTCATTTCAGGTAAATTAATTTTTAATTTTTTTGTGTGTTTAAACAGTAGTCCGACAATTTGTGGATACTTCATTCTGCCTCATAGTTATATTTATATTAGAATTGCTTTGTTGACCCATTGTGGATAAATCCAACAACACCAAGTGCTTATATCTTTGTGTTTATTCACAAACATGAGTGTGTGTCAGTGTGATACTTAAAGCACTTTCGCTAAGTTTGAGTTAAAAATTTTAAACTTTTACACAATTTTTTTAGTTCCATACACCTCATGCCAGCTTACCTACTTTGTGGGTGAATATTTATTTTCTTATTTTAATTTATGGCTAATAATTTGGACAACCTATTAGTGACCACTGGGTTAAAGTAATTACTGTAATTAAGTGTCTTGCCCAAAGACTTATTATCTATAATCATCTATTTAGTCATCACTGTTGGGAAATATTCATGAAACAAACGTAACGTTTGGTTCTTTCACTTATCTTCATACAACAGATGAGACTTCCTTATATGGTAAGTAACTTGCTGGCATGTTTTCTTTATATCTTTCATATTAGTTGTATGCTTGGTAAATTTCTGTTAGATACCACTTTATATATAATAGGACATGATGTGTAGTAGTTGTTGTATTTATCCCAACATTATTTTCTGTTTTAGTTCCATGCTACTTAAGATCAGTGTTTCCATTACATTCTACTTCACACAACAATAATGTATCTAACTTTGGGGAACTAAATATAATGTGCAACACTTTTAAAGATGAACAATCTATTTGGCAGGTGGAGAATATAATAGCTGTCTCTTCTAAATAACTCTTACATCCGTGTTTGGTTAAGTACTCAAGTCTTATTGCTATATTGCATCATTACCACAAGTGTTAGTGGTAAAATATCCCTTTGGTCTGTCATTAGTTTGACTTTAATTTGCTTCATATCAAGTAATACTTGGTTATTAAGTTAGTATGCATGTTACATTCTTGTTAATTTCAGATTATACACCCAGTTAATTGGAACATTGAAACAACAGTGAAAGACAAAGATATTGTATATTTGCAACACGAGAAGTCAAAACATTATTTAACAACTCATAATGTTGCTGCACCTGTGTCTATTAACAAACAACAAGTAGTCCTATTTAAAAAGTTTTTAAATGTTTGTCTGTTGCTCTAGCATAGTGGTTGAACCAGTTAACCAAGGACTCAAAGCTTTGTGAAAGCGATGCCTTTCGGAGACAGTATCTGTTAAGAGAAAATTGACCCAACCCAATTGTTACCAATGATTTATCAAAAATGACATTCCTGCATATGTAAAGCAAAAGATTGTGATTTTACTGTTACATATTACTGTGAAAGACAATTATTAACAAAATCTTTATTACTGTTTCAAGGTAACAAGTTGTGTGAATAATACTCAGCTTTTTGAATATGAATGGCAAGTTATATTAGATGAGAATGGACCTTGGATTAATGAAATATCAAAAGTTCGATTTTTACATGTGAAGACTCAAACATTTCTGAAGGTAAGTTATTCAAATCTACAACTTGAAATTTTGTACTTTGATCCGTAGGCTTACTTAATAAACAATAAAATTTAGTCAACAGAAAAATATTTGCCAAATGGTGTTAACAAGGAAAGTGAAGTTGCTTGTGAAGAAGCATCGTTACAAAACACTGCGTGTTCAACAAAATGGAACTCAGAAGTTCTTCACAACTTCAGGGGCGAAACAAGGAGCAAAACTTTTGGTTTATGGCAAAAAATTATGGAGTTTCATGTTAGTACAACCTTTTAATGTGTAATTAGATTTTACATTTTACATGACTGTGTATATATGCCAATAAAAATGTGACTTTTAACTTTATTTAGGAACATATTACCTTTGGATAATTTGTATAGGATTTTTTTTTTAAATATTCCCCATTATTTCTATGAAAAACAAATATGGTCCATTAGAATAAAACACATAGTAATTTTTGGTGTTTCTTATGCAAATATAATTAAAGCATATTATTCTAACAAATTTGTTACAGAGAAAATCACTGCAAGTAAATTCTGATTCGACTGTAGCTCATACTTTCAGTTCAGAGCTTGTGGGTTGGCCATTAGCTCAATCAAACATAGCATATTGGTACAATGCAAATATCAACGCACAAATACACTTTGTGGGGAACGTTGTTGGTTGGGTGGGGGGAGTTGTCTCTATTTTGTTTGTTTTAATATTTTGTTTCTTGAATTGTGTTCTACGAAGAAGAAGAATTCATTATACTACCGAAGGTGAGTTTTGTTATTTAATAGCTTGTTTTAATAGCTTGTCTTAACCAAGATAACCATGTTTCAGATTACTGGGAAAAGATTTTATTCCAAAGTTTATTTTTGTTATCTGCGTGGGTGATGCATCTACTTGTGTTATATGTTGAAGAAGCAAGTTTTATATATGAATATGTACCAGCAGTTGTTTTTACTTATGTTCTTCAAGGTGTTGCATTTGATGTTCTTCATGTACACTGGTAACTCTTTCCAAATATTCTTTTTTAAGTTAAATATCATGAGATTGAAACTCAAAAAAAATGGAACGGCATTTTAGAAACAGCATAACTCATGTTTAATTTACTCACAAAGTTACATATGGTTTTAATAAAAAAAAAAGGAGTGGGTCACGACCCCCAAAACCCCCCTGACTGCGCCACTGTTTACACATACTTAATATTCTGTCTGCTTTATTGATAGGTTAAAACATACTGCAACAAAACTTTATAAACTTAAATATTTCAGCGGTTGGTTTGCTTACATCATCGCTTGCCTTTACACGACAGCGGTGATCAAATGTTATTGGAGTTTACGTTCTATAACTTTTGGTTTCCCACTTACTTCGGAATCTCTTAACAATCTTTCTTGGTGGAGTTCTTGGGAGTTTCTTGCTGTTTAATGTTAAGTTTAGAAAATAAACTTTTGGTTAAGTATTATTGATGTACTTGTTTTGTTTTTATGTGTTTGTAATATAATACATCTAGAAAAATGTTTGCATACACAATATTCTTCTAAGGGATATCACTAAAATATTCTAAGGGATATAGTACTAAAATTTTGTACTTTTCTTTTTTTCTAAAAATGTCAAATATTTTTTTTGGTTTTGCACAACTGATTAAATCTAATAAAACGAAAGTTTATTACACATTGTAATGTTGTTAATTGAAGTTTTTGTTTTTATTAAACATGGTGTACAAATTGAAACAAAGTTAAATATTTAATCATATTTACCGGAGGGTCATACAACATAGATAGTAGGCATCATTCTGTAGTTAGTAACTTATTTTTAAGTAGCACAATAATGGGGCAACTCAAGGAAAACAGAGGTGTTCTAGAGGATTAATATGTAACTTGGTGGCTGATCATTTGATTTCAAAGGGTGGCATGCCAATTTTCTTGTATGGTTTAAAGTTGTATAGTGTCATATCCTGAGACTTGATATTTAGGCCGGAGTTTGCCCGCTACCATACACCAGCTTTTGGACATTATTATTAAAACAGGTTGTTTATATGAGACCAGCTAAATAAGGTTTTCATTGCAATCATATTTTGCAAAACATTATAATAACACAATACATTTGTATTTTTTTATTGCACACACATTCTACAAACACAATAAGTACGTTTACTAAGAACAACAATAAATATATTATGTTATAAAACATAATGATAATGGTTTCTTAGGTAAAATTTGTTTGGAATGACTTCATTGTTGCGTGCAAATTGTTTAAGAATAAAACAATACATTTTGTGTAACAACTGCATGATAGAATATGATATTAAACAGAACAAGTGTACATATTATAAACATGTGTAAATTAATTAAAACGGACTGTTTACTTTTTAATATAGATAAGTTATACTAGTGGAATGAATCATTAGAATTTGTCACTGGTCAGTTGATTCGTGGCTTGTTTTGTTTGATGTAGATTCCTGTGTGTTAAACAATAAAAGAATTTAAAATAATATAAAAATATAATATTGATGACGACCCAACACAGTAACTATCTCTATTTGTAATATAATAAACTAAAATTCAATTATCCATTGTATAAATGTAAATAAAGACTTTGTGGCGAAAAACACACAATTTAACAAAAAAAAATTAAAACAGGTTGTAATATATAACCATTCACCATTAGTTGATACCGTAGGCATTAACTTGTGCAGGCAAGGTAGGCAGCCCCCTTGGGATTTCTGCACTGCATTAATCAGTAAACAGTACAATCAAATTTGTTTTAATTGAATGCATCTATCCATGCCTCCATTGCATTTTAAAATTCACATATATGACTGATATCTATCATATCTCTGTTAATTTGTTTATCTATGATTTACTGTGAGATTTTTTTTAAATTAAATCATAAAATTGAGATAGTACTGTATTAATGATGGGAAAAATATGGTACATACCTGCATAGACCTTCCCTTTGTTTCTATTGGTAATAAGAGGCAGCAAACAGCAGCTAATAAACTAACCACAGCGTATATTGATACTGTGAGTGGTTTCGAATGTCGTAACATCACCTGTCATAATTTATATTTATATCATTATATTTATATTAAAAGAAGGTTACGCTTAATATTCCTGCCTACCTGTGCAATGAAGGGAGTAATAATTGCACCAACACGAGCCATCCCACTGCATGAACCAAGACCAATGGCTCTTATATTTGTTGGGTAGACCTGTAGCAAAGTAAGATATTAAAGATTACTTGAAATTTACTTTAATCTATTTATTACTTCAGAACAAAGCAAGTCTATTTCAGTCTCTGGTTTATAACATAAGAACAAATTACCTCAGGTGTGTAAACATATGCAGCTTGGAAAGCTCCGGATATAAATGCTCTTGCAACAAACAGAAAAAATATCATCACTGACCTAAAATAAATATAATTAAGATTTATGTCACCAGTTGAATTACTAGGGTTGGCACAGTGGTTGGAGCACCACCTCTTAACCAGATAATACTGGGTTCAAGACACGATGGTGCCACCAGTAATGCTTCAACCACTAGTCACTAATGAAACATTTTGTAACTTTTAAATACAATAAAACGGAAATTTTTAAAATACCATGTTTTATGTAAAACCATTTCTATAATCTCTAAAATACCATGCAATTGATCACATTGATGCAAGGATGATTATACATATATACAATATGAATTAAAAGCAATTTGTAAAATTGCGTTTACATATTTACCTGGAGGTACACAGGATAAGTAGGAATGAAAACAATGTAAATCCAGCCAGATCAATTGCAATCGTTTTTTTCCGCCCAATATATTCAATTATTGCCAAGGTAATTAGAACTCCTTAAATCAAATAATATTTGATCATAATAACTATACAAAGAACAAACATACATGTTACAGTCATTTTGCTGTTATATCTTTGCCCTGTTATTAATATGATCTTTATTATTGTGATCATAGAGTCTATAGAGATGAATGGATTTGTGAATACCTGGAAATTCAGCCAATGTTGTCCAAAGCAAATCCACATAATCTTTAGTTTTTAAAGTTCGACATTGCATGTTACAATCAGAAGTTGAATTTATTGAATCTGAATTGGAAACAGAAAAATTAAGATAATGTCTTTATATATATATAATAGCTACAAGCTACTCACTGAAGCAGTGTTCACCAGATTCCTGTACTTGAAATAACTCTGTGGTTAACAATACAAGGCCATAGTACGCAAATGCACAGTTGAACCTGTATTATAACAACATTAGCTCTACATATATTGATAATAGAATGAAACCAACCATATTATCCACAGCATAATAGTTGTTTTTCCAAGTTCTTTTGTTTCAAACAAATCTTGCAATCTTCCTCGTTTTTCCTAAATATTGTTGTGTAAATAATGATATAATGGAAAAAAGGAAACACATCTACCTGTCGCATACACACGAGCTTCCCCAGTGGCATGGCAGTTTTGTTGGTAATTGATATTCTCTTCAAAGTATCGTAAGCTTTATCAGGATTTCCAGACAAAACATTGTAACGGGGACTTTCAGGAATCCACTGAAATAAATGGTTGATGTCATCACACAATAACTAGTGCATCTACAAAAAACATATGGACATTTAAGTCGCATCATTTTAAACGCACACCAAAGCCATGCTTTGTAGCTCCAAAAGTGTGACGCCCTGGTGCGCCAATAACTTCTGAATGTCCACACAACCCAGTGTTTCAGCATTACACGATACACCGAAACATTGTAACTGAAAGGTACCAGGTGTTTCATGCTTAACAGTTGACATTAATTGGCGTGTGTGTGTCTTTGGACAAGACACTTAACAGTTCCAATTCTGTAGTTACTGAAATTGCTTAAACCCAGTTGTCACTGACCAAACTGTCAGCCATATAGAGAAACAATTACCTATAAAGTCACACACATGGTAACTTGTAAGTAAACAAGCCGTGGGGAAATAAGTAACACTCATTCAAGACTTTGCAATGCTGTGGAAGTTTGCCATGCGCTCTTACCTTGCATGCCAGTGAGAATAATAACAGAGGTAATGAACTGAGTCCAAGCAACCAACGCCAGCCTAATCTTGGCATCACAATTAGAGCAAGTGCTACTTCGAAACATGTCCCAACAGCCCAGAAAATCTATGGAATATAATAAATTACTTGTAATATTTTATTATTATAACAGTTATTCACTTACATCAATCAGCATAATACATGCAGCTCTTGACTTGACAGGAAGAAATTCTGAATAAAGAGTTACCCTGAAAAAAGACAGTTTATGAGAAAAATAATAAATTATATAACTTAAAAAGATACAATCTGATATTCTATAAAACATAATATTTAAACAGAGTAACATACGATTGTGGGACACCCCCCACACCGAAGCCGACCAATCCTCGAAGAATTAAAATCCACGCAAAGTTTGGAGAGAACGAGCTCATGAATCCATAAAAGAAAGTCCACACAACACACAGCACTAAACCCTGAACAAAGAGATTTTAAACTTTTTAACTTATACAAACTAATATTGTAGAAATGACTTGGAACTGTAGTATTTATTAAAAAAAAACAATTTACAGTTAATTTTGAAACGTTTAAAAACTAAAATAGCCTTGATTAACAGGGTAAACAATGTTAAACCATTTTCTTTGAAACAAAAAAAAGTACAATTTAATCCAACAGACACAAACAGATATTTATACATATATTCCAATACGAATATAGGCTACACTTTAAAAATTAGGGGAAAAGATATCTAAATTTATTAAAAGATCACAATGAAATACCAATTTTCTTCCATATCTATCACAAATGTTTCCCCACATCGACGAACTTAACATCATACCAACAAATACCACCTGGTAAATAAGTTTACATTTAGTTTCTATAAAGATTAACCTACTATTACAACTTATTAACGTCCAACATTTATAACAAAACATCAATACAATAACATTTTGAATAAATAACACAGCCACTTATTGGGACATGTGAAAATTGACCATTCGTGATTTGTAATGATCAACCAGAAGATAATAGGCGTCCAATTAAAAAAACCTGCTTCTCAACCACTGGGTACAATCCAAAATTAGGGCATTATACGGAATTACAAAACCTTGTAAACTTGTTATCATTGCCTTGTTGTTACAAAAACGTTGAGAAGCAAGAGATGACAAATATGTTTGATAGTGTAAAATGAACTTACTGTGGTAATAAGAGCTTCTTCATATGAATATAATCGCCATTCACATTTAAGTTGAGGAGAAATAATGCTAAGAATCATTAATTCCATAGCATCAGCCATCTGTAACAAAACAACCAATATTCAAAAAACACTTATATACATACTCGCATACTTTCTACAAAATCTTATCTGATTTGTGTCACACACTTGACCAGTGCTGGGCAACCCCTCATTTGGTTGGGTCAAAAACCCAGCCTTAAGTTCAGGCAATAGCATACACCTTACCCATGCACAACCAGTCAGCATTGATAAAATCCATTGAAAGCGACCAAAACCAATTGCTTCAACAGCTTCTTCCACGGTGAATGTATCTTATAAAGATGTATGATTAAAATGGTTTAAAACAAATATATAGTACTGTGGGGGAAGATGGGACACCTTTAACACCTAATATTTAAATATCCTGATCAAGTTTTAAACAATAAACAACGGTTTATGGAAGTCAAGAGGATATGGTTTTATAATTCTTAGAGTGTTCTTTGTTTACTACCAAATGGAACGAGAAAATAGAATGAAAAGGTGTCCCATGTTTCCCCACCCTACTGTATGTATATTTATTAAATAGATTTATTTTACCTTCAGTTAGATTGCTAAGATGAGCATATGCACCTCCAGTGTTGGCACGCTCACGAACTGTTGTTCCGTTTTCATTTTCATTTTTATTATTGGTATCGGATTTACCATTTAATTCCATGCTCCTATTTAACTTTACTAGTTTTCAGAAAACAACATTTAAAAATATAGGGTTGTTAACAAAAACAAGTCTAAAATTAAGAATAAAAACGTGAGTTAAAACAGGCAGTGCAAGACAATCTAAAATATCCAGTGAACGGGTAATATACAGAATACATTTAACCATTCATTCTATTATTCGAAGTGTGAAACTTGATGGCTTTGATTTTCATTCTGTAATATTTAACAAATATTAAATAAAATCACAAAAAAACACAAATTCTTTTCTTTACTTGTGCTTTTGTAGGTGCAGAAATATCAACTGATATGAAATCCTCGCTCACACAATCCATTATAAGAGATGGTGAATTGGGATCTATCGTACACTCATGATGAAGGTTGTCAATAACGGAATCAGTTTTAATATTTGAGCTTAGAAGTGTTTTTGGTTCAACTTTTGGAACTTTACTGAATGAGTAGTCTGGTCGTTCACGAGTTAAATAATTAAGCAAAGGAGTCGCACCAAGACGAAGAGCGGCACTACAGATCTATAAAATTAAGTTGATTAGTGCAGTTGACATTGCATGCTTCAAATCAAGGCTCGTCAGCATTGTGGCCGTATGTGTCCCTGGGCAAGACACTTATCGGCAATAGCTTCAACCTAGTGGTCACTAATGGCTTGTCCAAATTATCATTCATACATAAAACAAAATTTAAAAAATGTTCATCCACAAATTACATACATGTTAACTTATAGGCTGGCACTAGGTGTATAAAACAGAACACCTGTGTTATAACAAATGTCGCTTTCCAACACATAAGGATAAAGCAGGTTACATTCATTATCTTATAGTATATAGACAGAGAGATTTTACCTCAGATATTTCATTAACAGACATCACTTGTACACCATGAATTTTCCCAGTATAAGCAAAATGAACCAATGATTTGACTGCAAAGGGACTTGCTTCTATGTTAATGGAACTGGAATTATTCTGAAATTGAAATTGTCAACCTGCGTTATAAACTGATAGGTGATTCTGCTAACAATAAATGTTGTTAATTTGTTAGCACATGTTTCAGAAGTGATACAAACTGGTATTCTTTCCGCTGATGACAGGTAAAAATATGATTTGAATATGTTTTTAGGCCTCCCTAATACTTACTATAAAATTTTAAGTTTGTTGATTCTATAGAAAATTTAAAAAAATTAAAAATTAGCTTTGAAATGTGTAAAGGTTACTCTCTTCATAGTTTGTCTGCCTTACTTTATATTACCGGCAGGGTATGAATTGGCAGCAAAAAAAAACAATTGCGAAAACTTAACAGGAGCACAAACACAGTTATTTTGACCTTTACACTTTACACGCTAGTTCATGCAACACAGTTTGGAACAGCAATAACTTATATTCACAGTTCACGCAATCACGCATCAGTTTATTTGTGAATTGTGACCTGCTAATTCAAACTCTGAATAGCATTATTATGTCACAGCTGTGTTATTATAAATACGAATTCTGTGAATTTTTTTGAGGTGAACAAATGTCATAGCGACAGGGTAGAAATAAAGTTTCATGTAAACTCATATATTCAATGGTTAATTTTGACATAAACCCTTGTAAACCGTATTAAATGTGCTCAGTGTACGAATCCGTTACCTCTAACTCTAAGCGAGGAAAAGGCCAACCAATCATTACTAATGTGTCTATGTTCTAAAAAAAGTATTTTGAAGGATTTTTTTCTGTTACTTGTTCGTCTAATTGGGTATTTACCGATTTGAAACTATCTTTATAAGGCAATACTAGCAAAAAAATGAATTAGAGTCCAAAGTAAAAGAATGCGTTGTTTAACATTATATGCTAGTTCATGTTCAGAAACATTAAAATATTTATATTTCAAACCATCTACAAAACACATACATACCAGGCTTACATCAGGGCAGACTGCGGATAAAACACAGTTGTGTATAAAATGCACTGTCTTGTTAGTCTTTATTTCAAAATCACATAATCCATTGTTTTTCTGTTGCAACATTGTTTGCATCATTGCAGTGCAGTGAAGAGGGTCAATCTGGTGAGACAGAACATCATTATTTGTTCAGCGCCAAGACAGAGTGGTTAGCCTGTCTGCCTAAACTCAGAGGTTCAAGGCTCCTTAGGCTCGTGGCTGCTACCATTGTGGGCGCATGAGTCTTTGGGAAAGACACTTAACAGCAATTTTTCCAACCCAGTGGTCGCCAATTGTTTGTCTAAATTATCAGCAACACAAATATGGTACTTGATAATTCGTATATAAGCTGGCGCTGGCATAAGGTGAACGAAACAGTACACCTGTGTTACAACATTGTTGCCCTGCCATTTAGGGATAAAGTAAATTACATCACAATTTTATTTCGCTTGGTATTATGACATGGAATTGCTAAAAATATGACCAGATGATAAAGTCACAAAATACGCTTAAACCCAACACATCTTTTAGAAAGTAATACCTGTACGCTTACACTTCCAAACAAATCAAACATCGTGGGCTGTCCTTCGGCAGTTTCAGTGTTCAAGTTTTCCATGTTTAACTCAATACACCTTATGTTATGAATTTATGTTATGAATACGTATTAAACTCGTATAAAAGCAAACATTGAAGCAAAATAAACAAGAAACAAGGCAAGAAAAAAGGAGATTCTTCGCATTGCATTCTTTGCGTTCTTTTCCGAGAGAACATTAACATGAGAGCACAGCTAATAATGATGAATAGGCAAGTATTAGTATAAGCGTAATTAAGCACGTAAGTGGTTTAGGAGCTTAATAAAACCAAAGTTAGTATAGACCAAGTTAGGAAACGGATTGTAAAACAACGAGTCTTGTTATCCATTGTCTCGCGTCTATGACGTCATAGTCGCCACCATTACGGAGCCCACAGCATAGCATTTTATCATTGCTGGGTGCTGTTTTTCGTTTAAATATTGCGATTTTTTAAAAACCAAGCACTTCTGCGCGTAAAAATGGCTTTCTACTAATGTTATATCTTATCACAATAATAAACCTCACAAAAATAATCAACTTTTATTGAACACTCAATCGATTAAAGAGTAAAAAAACAGAAAATATCAAGTTTACTAACCAAAAACATAAAGGAACATGTTTAAAATATAAAAATACAAACAAAAACGCATAACATTACCATAAACTGGTGTATCTAGCTGCAGTTTTGCATGCAAATTGCGGTGATTTTACTTTTTGGCTCACAAATTTAACACGTATACCCGGTAACGAAACTTAAGGTATCTTTGTAAAATTTGCCTAATATCGAAGTGACATTGAGGAAAACAATACTGAGTTACTATTTTTGGTCCTCTGCTTGAATTAGTAAGCTACCTTTTTTGCGTTCCGGGTCTTTATGAAATCGGAAAACGCGAACATCTTATCTGCTAGTACTTAAGCAGTTTGGAGCTGCATGTCCACTCATGTTGGATTATAAATGTAGTAAAGAATGGCTCTGTAGATTCGTAGGTATGATCATATACTATTATGTAAACTAAGCTGATTGCTGCTAATCTTAATCCACAACGTAAAGTACCCTGTTAAACCACACTGTACGCCAAAAACCAGTCAAAATACTAATTTACTCCACATTAATTCCTAGATTTTATATTATATAACAAGATTTATATTATAAATTATATTTTAAATGTTAAAACAACCGCTATACGTGTTTTCTAGCTTTGTATTGCTTACAAGAACTATATAAACACGGGCATTCACGTTTAGTATGGCTAGCGGACGGTTGTCCGCAAGGGCAGCACCTGAAAGGGCCAGCTTCGCTCAGATGGTGGCAGCTAATACACCAGGAATAGTGTTTAAAAGACCAACATGCCTTATGTTTAGAACGAACAAGCTAATGTCAAGAAGCGAGATAATATTTCTGTTAAAAGAAGCAGGTTTTACAAAAAACAGAATAGCTGGCATTGCAGCAATGAAAGGTAACAAAGTGGATGTCACCTGTGTTACCAGGCAGAATGTTCTGGATCTGTTCGAAAAGTTAACGACAGTAAACGAAATTTACGGCCTTCGACTGTACGAATCCGACATTGTAAATGTAGTAATAGGATGGGTTCCAATACCCTTTCCTGAGAAAACGCTGCTGGAACACATTGAAAAGGAATATGGCAAACCAATTAAAAGCACTCACAAAATAGATAAAGATGGGTTCAAGACCGGAGTCAGATACATAACAATGAAAAGAGAAGATGTGGAAAAAAACCCGATTCCCAGTTATATCATAGTTAACAATCTTGAGTTTTATGTCTCATACTTTGGCCAAAAGATTACATGCAAATATTGCTCAAAACCTGGTCACAAACAAGCAGACTGCAAACAGAGAAAAAGCGACTTCCCTCGTCTCGAAACTGCCACGCTCGAGCAAGAGTCCGGCCTGAAGCTGAATACTCCGACAGCCAGTGCGAGGCTACCTGACGTCAGAGATAAGAACGCCAGCACGCTGCCGCAGGTAGCGCGTGACTCGCAGGAGGCGTCAACTGCTATGGAGAGCGAAACAACCGCTGCTCGAATCAAGAGAGCTTATCCCAGCCCTGATGACCAAAGAAACACTAGAGTCAAGTCGGCTAGCGTCAGTGAAAAAAAACTACCGGTAAACTGCCCAAAGTGCAATATGGAAGGACTCACCACAGAACAAACAGAAAGCTACTTCTGCTGGAGCTGCAGCAACGAATTTTTGATATCCAAAGTGTGCTGTGGAAGCGACCTATTCCTCACAAGCTTCGATAGTGAATCAACTGCATGCCCAGTATGCAAGGAAACTATGCTATTGATGCCGTGCTGTAAAACGGTACAACCAGAATACAGATTGGAAGATGGAACATACGAATGTGCGAACTGCCAAAGGTACTCCACACATTGTAAATGCAACCAATTTAACGTTCTTCTTGGTAAACCCTTAAGTAAAGCTTGCACTAACGCTAAATGCAAATGTCGCCTAATCCACTGCGATTGCGGAAAAAGGTATATCAAAGAAATAGAACCGCAAGCACCATTTAAATGTAGCTGTGGCTTTGAATATGAATACGATGTCGATATTGGTGTTAGAAAACTTTAATAACAACTTTCCAATGACTGTAAATTTTGCAACCTTTAATGTAGCTGGTCTAAGAAATGATAAAAAACGTAAAACTATTTTTCGCTATTTACAAAACAAACGATACTGTATAACTTTTTTACAAGAAACGCATTGCTCGAGAGAGAAACAAAAACTTTGGGAAATGGAATGGCAAGGGGAAATTCTGTGGGCCAACGGTACCAATAACAGTAGGGGGGTAGCAATACTCTTTAACAAAAGACTGTCATATGAAGTGCTTAACCACGCTGCGGATCCTATCGGACGGTGGTTAATGGCAACGATAAAGATTAACGGCACGATATTAACCATCACAAACATATACGGCCCCAATAGGGATGAACCTCAGTTTTTCGAGGACCTATTTCAAAAGCTGCTTATTACCCAATATACCGGAGCTACTATAATAGGAGGAGATTTCAATGTAACGATAAATCCTGCGCTAGACAGAAACATCCCAACCCTTCGAAACAAAAACTCCCACCGCGTTTTAACAACCAATATGACTGCTCATAACCTTTCAGACCCACTCAGATTTAATAATCCTGGTCTAAAGGTTTTCACGCGCATCCAAAACAACCCATACGCCGCTAGTAGAATTGATTACTTTTTAGTCTCCAAACTCGTCCTATCAAAACTGCGTGCTGCGTCCATAGTTCCCGGCGTAAAGTCAGATCATTGCGTCGCTACATTTGAGGTTATGCTTGATCCTAACCCACGAGGTAGGGGTACTTGGAAACTGAACTCGACTGTGTTATCTGATGTTCGCTACATAAAAATGATTAAGGCAGAAATTAAAGAATTTTGTACATTTAACCCCCCGCAACAGTTTAAGCCGACGCTGAGGTGGGATGCGTTAAAATGCCATCTGAGAGGAGTAACAATCAAATTTTGCGCGGAAAAGACACGAGCTCTTAAAGCTGAACAAAAAGAGATTGAAAATAAAATTAAAAAAACGGAATCCGAAATAACGAGTATAATCAACCCGTCGACGGAACTTTTACAACAAAGGGAAGCTCAAAAGAACATGCTTAATACCTTAGTAGAAAAGCGGACCATGGGCGCAATCGTGAGGAGTAGGGCGCTTTGGACCGAGAAGGGAGAAAGAAGCACAAAATACTTCCTTAACCTGGAAAGAATACGCAGAGAGAAAAATACTATCTTTAGACTTAAAAGCGATAACCGGGAAATAACAAACCAATCGGCAATAATAGCGGAACTAGCAAACTTTTACCAGGAACTATATGAGCCAAATCGCACAAATTGGAATACTAAACAAATCGCTGCTCATCTCGCAAGCCTTTCCCCGCCTCGCTTGACCCCAGAGCAAAGTATGGTGCTTGAAACCGAAGTTACAGAAAAAGAGTGCTTATTCGCAATTAATTCAATGCGGAACAATAAATCACCAGGCAACGACGGCCTTCCTATCGAATTTTACAAAGCGTTCTGGCCGACATTAAAACCCGTATTCATGCAAGCCGTTCAATTCTCGGAAAAAACAGGTATTTTATCCACAACCCAAACACAAGGTGTCATTACACTTGTACAGAAAAAAGACAAGGACCCACACTATGCGACAAACTACAGACCGATAACCCTTCTAAATTCAGATTATAAAATTATCTCAAAAGTAATAAACAACCGCATGAAATGCTTCTTAGACGATCTGATCCACAAGGACCAGAACGGTTTCATAAATGGACGATATATCGGAGATAATATTCGGCTCATGTTTAATATGATTGAGTACTGCGACCTAAAACAGATACCGGGAGCTATTATTTCAGTAGACATGTATAAGGCCTTTGATACAATAAGCTGGGAATATATAATCGAAACGTTAAAAGCATTTGGATTCGGTAGTAGAATTATAAAGTGGATTCGGACAGTGTACGATGCGCCAAAATGTGCTGTCACAAACAACGGGTATGTGTCGAAGTATTTTGATATACGCAGGGGTGTCCGGCAAGGCGACCCTCTGTCTCCTACTCTGTTCGTTATGGCTATAGAAATGCTGGCGATCGAGCTACGAGCATCACCCTTTCAAGGTATAAATATTAATAGTCATGAAACAAAGCTCTCTCTACTGGCCGACGATACGGTAATATACACGAGGGGCAATCTATAGGATTTTAATCTAATTTTCCAAATACTGCGACGTTTTGGTCATGCCTCTGGCTCTGTGACTAATCTGAATAAATCAAACGCATTCTACGTAGGAACGAAACGGAATTGTACAATGCGCCCAATGGGCAATGAAGGTCTCGCATGGCCTAATGATCAAATAACATATCTCGGGGTTGTCATTCCACTGGAAATGCAAAGTAAAAGAATCTTCACGCTTAACTCCGCCACTATGATAAAAAAAGTCGACATTCGTTTAAACATTTGGTCTAGTCGTGCGCTGACGCTTCTTGGGAAAATAACGGTCATAAAATCCCTCATCATTCCCATCCTCACCTACAAACTTACAGTCTTACCCGAAATACCACCGCAGACGTTTATTAACAAATTAAAACAGAAACTATTTCGTTTCATCTGGAAATCTAAGTGGGAAAAGATAAATCGTACAAAAATGTGCACAGACATAGAAAGAGGCGGGGCTGGTATGATCGACATCGAAACATATCTTTTAACACTGAACCTACGATGGATAAGAAACGTACTAGACCCAAATTACCACGCTCCCTGGAAATTAATAGAAAAAGAGTTTGTCGACCAAAACATCATGACCGTCGCTATGTTATCACCAATGAGAGATGGCTGTGCCGACTTTCGGCGCATATTCCCACTGCGCGCCTTACACAAATCAGTAATTCTACTGCGGCGATTGTTTAAGAAAGGGATAATTTCGGACTACCGTACGGACCCACGGCTATTGTGGTTAAACCCAAAAATTAAAACGAAACAACAAAGCTTTTTAATCGAACAGTTTTTAACTCATGGCATCTCCTCCTATCATGACCTTATTAACGAAAAAGGCGAATACATGGGATACAACGAAATAATAAAAAAATGGAAGGTCCCATATAAGGAGACAGATTTTTGGAGCTACAACCGGCTTATAAAAGCTATCCCGGACGAATGGGACAGGGAGGAATCGCCTCCAGCAAATCAAACAGAATATAGAGAATACCCCGAAAAACTGATAAAAACGGTGATGGACTGCCATAACACCAAACATCTATATAAGACATTAGTGAATATATCCTGCGAGCAGACAAATAAACAGGGCCAAACGTGGGCCACGTTACTAGGTATCGACCCTGATTGGAAAAAAATATACAAAACCAATTACTTCTGTACCTTAAAAACAAAATTCCGCTCATTCCAAATAAAAGTAAACAACCTGGCGATAATAACAAATGATAAACTATTCAAATTCGGAATTGTTGACTCAGGCCAATGCGTTTTTTGTGAGAGTGCACTGGAAACAGTGCATCATATTTTCTGCACATGCCCTAAAGTAATTTTATTCTGGAAAGAAGTATCCGACTGGATATGTGCCACTTTACGCACCCCATTTGTATTTCAAGATGAGCATTTTCTTTTTGGTGTGAGTGATAACCCGATAGTTTCTTGCTTATTACTATGTGCTCGCTTTTGTGTATACCGCTCTAAAGTAGCAAAGAATGAACCGAGATTGCACATGTTCTTAAGTGATGTAAACAGAATGAAAAACGAAGAATGGATAATAGCAAAAAGCAAAAATAAGAAAGATGTGCATAACTTAAAATGGAGTAACTTTTAAAAGTCAATTATATACATCGTATTTTCTATTTGCTGCTGTGTATTTTCAACCAACTGTGCTGTTGCGCCTTTTTATTATAATAATAATAAAAAAAAAAAAAAAAAAAAAAGAACTATATAAACACACGCCGACCATGCATTTGTATAGGCGATTCACGCTCTGTGGGCTCCGTAATGGCGGACACGAGCGCCGTTTCCTAACTTGGTCTATACTAACTTTGAATAAAACCAGAGATACATAAATGTTTATGTATCTCTGATTAAACCAATGTGGAGGAAGACGAAACAAAAAATCAAAATATACTTGTATTAATATAACAGATAAATGTTCAGTAACCCGATCGGTAACAAACGAGATCTAAATACACTACCGCTACCACCCAGAGTTCGTATATAAACAGACTCTGCTACCACCTAAAGACAAGAGATCAAAAATCTAATGCGTGAGCACGTTAATGAAGCTAATTAGCATAGTATTAATTAACCCTTTTACTACAACGGTCGACTAAGCTCGATCAAAAACTTTTAATGCGTTCTCACTTAAATAGAAATAGTTTGATTCAGGCGAGAATCGATGTGAGGATTCCTTATCTCACCAACATGTCCCCTCTCAAATTCCAAGACAATATAACCGCTGTCTCGACAGTGCTGTTACTAGATCTATTGGCCTAACGGTTATAGCGCGTGCTTTACTAACGTCATGTCCCGGGTTCGATCCTCGCCTGCCGTAACTACTATTTTGGAATTGTTTTATTTAATAAGAGATATAGACTAATACTATATATACTTTTTATTTATATTTGCATACTAACGTAAATAAAGTCAAAAGTTACCGATTACTGCGTTACCAACAAGTTCCCGATGCATGGCAGTTTACTTGAATCGCAAGCGTTAACTTACAATCAATAAGTACTCATGGACGATTTATACCCTATGGTTTATAAGGCTAAGCTTAGTTTAAATTATTGTATCGAATACAGTCGATTAGTCAATGTTAAAGTACATTTTAAAGACGAATTAACGCCTTAAGCAAACAGAAATGTAATCGTTAATTACTCGCTAATTAGACGATCATATGCAATATGGTTTATAAAACTATTCGTAGTTCAAAATACTTTATAGAGTACAATCATTTAACTAAAGTTTAAGGTGCATTTTGAATTTGGCGCATTTGATCAAACAGTAAAGTAATCGTTAATTAAACGGTTTCAATTCTGAAAATTTAATCTAAAAATTAAAATATATATTATGATTTAATTTCAATCAAGAGATTAAAGAATAAATGCTAGAATTAAAATAAAGTGCGAAAAAAGTCGTTCGAAAAACAACAACAACAGGAACAACTGTTCGACAATCTACATAACCACTAACGTGCTCAGAAAAATTATCTATATGACCACTAACGTGCTCAAAAAAACAGAAAAAAAACACTACCGCTACCCATTTAAAGAAAAATAAAAACAACATTTCATATCGTTGTGATGCAAAATCAAATCAAAAATGAATTTTCAGAAAATATTTCATTTTCAAAAGTTGTAAATTGCGTCTTTAATTTCGTTATGTTGATCAACACAGGATAAATATAACGTAGAGAACATAAAATACGCCAAAATTGGTGTCAAAAAATGACGTGGTGCAAATTTAAAGTCAACAACGAAAAAAATAAAACGCAGGGGTGTGCTATGCTTCCTTGGACAAGACATTTAGCGGCAATTGCTTCAACCCAGTTGTCACTAATTGGTTGTTTAAACTATCAACCATATATTTAAAAAATGAGAGAAAAATAGTAAGTTACATTCATTCATTCACATTCATTCGAAATTCAGTCATTTGCACTGAAGATAATTTATGAGAAGTGGCTTGTAAGAAAACAGTGTATAGCTGTAACTTTTTTTAGCGGCCCAGTGTAGCTGTAACTCCAACAATTACTATTTTACTGACTGTCTAGCGCCACCGTCTGATTGGCCTTTATAATGCCTTTCTCCTGTCTGTTAGGCGAACGCCGTTTTCTAGTCTACTTTATCAGTATAGGTTAAGGGCTTGCATGATTCTGTTAGAATCGCCATTTTAGCGTAAGTGTTTAGATTTAGTAATGCGTTCAGCTAATAACATTGTTTTATTTGTTAGCGACTAAACATAACTGTTTTTAATCTCTCTCTGTTTCTGTCTATCTCTCTCTTGGGCTGTCTCTCTGGCAATCTGGCTAATTTGGTTGTGACTTTGGTTATTGTTGGAATCTGGCTATCGTTTATGATTTGCGTATAGTCAATACACCATACACATATTCATGAGAGAAGAGCATTATTACAGCCGCATATTTACCGCTAAAAAAGCAGCCCCATTCGAAAACGTAAACCTTGTAAAGCTAATATCTATGTTTGGTTATTACAAGTTCATATACATTTGCAGTATACAATATTTACCAATTGATGTTCAAACATTACCCGTTTCATGCATAATATAATGTAGGTAACATGTTAAAAGCCAAAACTATAGGACAAGGGAAAAATGTTTAAACTTATATTTTAAAGCGTACAATATTACTTTGTGTGATTTACGTGTATTCCTAATAATAAATTTACTTAATAATTAAAATAATAATGATTTAAATTGTCCCGTCTTACCCTATGTGTTTTCGAACTTGTAAAATTTCACCTGTTGTGCGAATCGCTAAATATCTCCTCGTGTGTTTTATTATATTTTTTCAAATTGTTGTCATTTAATAAAGTAATGGTAGTACTATATTTCGTAGTATATCCCAAAAACCGTGATGTATTTTGATTTTGGAAATATTGGGCCATATATACTTAAGTGTTCCATCTTTCCCACGCTCTACTATAAGTTAGGCTCTCTTGTTTATTTCATTCCTTCCTCCCCTTGTTACTGCTTGGTTATTACTAGCTTTGCGAAGTATATCTGTAAAGTTAAGTCATTGCCACTAGATTTATTTCATGCCTTTTTCCGTTTTGTGGCGTTTCGAGTATATAACTTCACGATTTTCTTTCACTTCGGTTTATTTACATCCTTCCTCGAGTCATCACGTGGGCGAGAGCAGCTACATCTCCCATTGTCTCGCACCTGTGACGACATATAGTCGCCATCAATTTTGATCTTTCAGCAATGCATTTTAACATTGCAATGTAAAAACACGCACAGCAGCTGCAAAGACGCTTGAATGCAGTGTTGGCATGGCTGACTCGATTTCAGTGAAAATCTTTAGTGTATTCAACATATCGTTTCTAAGTTTCAGAAAAAACCTGTAAAAACACGATTGCTTCCTTTATTCGACAATTTCAGTTTTCTTTGTCATGTGATGCCTGCTAGACTAATCGATTAAGCCATATGTGAT
Source organism: Ciona robusta (assembly GCF_009617815.1). Classification (NCBI taxonomy): domain Eukaryota; kingdom Metazoa; phylum Chordata; class Ascidiacea; order Phlebobranchia; family Cionidae; genus Ciona; species Ciona robusta. Next base: position 825,368 of record NC_143236.1, read on the forward strand.
GGGAACAGTTTGTTTTTAACGCCGCAGAAGTCTTTTGATGCTTAATGGTGCATATAGCCTATTCTTACTTTTGCATTGAAAGTGTATTAAAAAAAACTATATTAAAAACCGGTGTTAATGGAAAAAGAATTTTTCATTTGGTGAAAATAAGTGTAATAGAAGGATGGTAATTTTAAATGCTTTAATCAAATTAAACCAACTTTGTGAACTGCTACTATAGGACGCTGTTTGGAAATCGCTAGATAACTCACCTCGTGTTTAACATACAAAGGGTGGGGTAAGGGCACCTTAAGCACCTTATATCCAAATATGGAAGTCGTGAGAATAAGGTATTGTAATTCTTTAAATGTTCTTTGTTTACCACCAAATGGGTCGAAGAAATAGAATGAAAAGGTGTCCTATCTTCGCCCACCCTACTATATTTATTTTATGTGTTGTCAAATAATAAGGGTATGATATAGTGGGGTGGGAGAAGATGGGACACCTTTTCATTCTATTTTCTATTTCCATTTGGAAGTAAACTAAGAACATTCAAAGAAATATAAAACTGAATTCTCACGTCTCCAATAGACTATTGTTGATTGTTTAAAAACGATCAGGATATTTGGATATTCTGTGCTAAATGTGTCCCATTTTCCCCCATCCTACTATATTACAAATTCATGGTATCACCCAAATAAAAACCTTTATATATTTTTAATTTTTGAATATTGGACAATGGACTTAAGTATCCTGCAGCACTATATACATATATTTGCAAATGGCATGTGAATATTGTTGGTTCAGATAATTTTGGTTTAACCATGCAACGAAAACACAAGAATATCATAACAGTAAATCTTTGTCGGTTAAGCTCTTAGGAATCGATGTAAAACTTCTAAAACCTTTTTCATTCTAACGCCGCCATCGTAACAAAAAAAGAATTTCGCAGAAATATTAAGTCCTTTATTTTTCGGTAAATTAATGGATCACGTGACAATTCCGGTAATCATTGTCACGTCATCCCTGCTAGACTAATGGATTAAACCATATGTGAAAGAAATAGTTCGATTTCAGTACAACAAAATATGGTAATGCCCAAAAGTGCGTATAGTTACTTTGCATTGAAAGTCTATTAAAATACATATACAGGCGTATCGTCAATAATGTATTTGAATAACATAAAATATAGCGTTTAACACAATTTTGGTCGGTTCAAGGCCTTTATACTTGAATAATGCTAACTAGTAGGGTGGGGTAAAAAAGAAATTTCTAGTACAATTTTAGTACAAATTTATGGTAGGCCTATCACCCCAAAGTCGTCATGTATTTTGAAATTGAAATATTGGGCAATATGCTTAAATGTTCCACCACACCATACACATATTTGCAAATGGATTGTATATTGTTAAGTATGCTTAAATAGTATATGCTATAAAGAAAACGGTATAACTATAGCCTGTCCAGAACAATTTGTATTTATTTTAATATAACGTATGGTTACTTAAGGAGGATAAGTGTAAAGAACGGGTGCTTGTGAAACAATAGTATGTTGTTTTTTTCTGTAGATAAATTGAGCATCTCTAAGAAACCATTCATGATTCTTTTACCATGAAAAAGAAAAAAAGATTTTTCGCTAAGAGAGAAAGAACGTGCTTTACGAGAGAAAATAAAAGAAAAAAGAACCCCGACTTTTGAGGACATAAAAGATGGAGATGATCGTTCATATTTTCATCTTCTTCAAGTAAGCAAAGATAAATCATCATGAATCGCAAAGTTCTTCTTCTCCTCGTCTTGGTTCTCGTCACCGTTCAGCTCTCGAGTGCAAACGCAGATGAAGCTGATAATGTTGTGTGGTCAAATTGGCAACATTGGAATCAAAAAGCGGCGAAAACACTTAGAGAGTAAGTTGTTTAATGCGTTTTACCGCCGGCTAGATAATGGAAAGGGTAATAAACGTCTCGCGTTGTTGCCTTTTTGTCATACACCTTGTGCCCGCATACGTGTTACACAAAATTAACTAATCCAATATTTGTTCACTATAGAGCGAAATGCTTTCCCAACCAATATCTTTATAACCTTTAGCTTTATCATAGTGAACTTCAAGACAGCTATTATGATCAATTCGGTAATGATGAATAGCAATGGTAAGTTTAGAATTCTTCTACTGTTAAAATGATGTTCGACCGGAAATATTTTAATAGTTATTCTCTGTTTCAGAACTTCATGACTTTTGCGTACTGCTGCTTGACGCAAATAAAAAATAACGAACATTATTGGTGTCTTTTTTCATAAATCTTTGCTACCTAAAATTTAGCTAGAAGGTATATCATAAAATGTTTAGGCAATTTCAATTAAAGGCTATATACCTTAGCATGATTGAACGTAGGCATAGTTCTGAGTGAAGCTGACACATCACATGCACAGAACATATAGCATATAATGTTATATATTTTTTCAAATGCAACAGCAAAATTCAAATTAAATAAAACAACAAAGGGAAGGAATTCAAACCAAAACGACAGTCGCTATAAAATACGTGCATGCAAACTGAATTAAAAGAAAGGCATTAAATGAAAATTGTGGCTGCTAAACGAAATATGAGCACGTTGTTTTTTCTTTAAATATCACAAAATTTACTGACTTTATAGAGTGTAAAGATATGACAGGGAGATAATAAGATACTTCTACAAGTCACCCATTACGGATACCTTTTTTGTATTGTTTGCCAAACCTTTAAGGGTTTGTTTTTAATTTTATAATTTATATCTAAAGGGTAATTCAAACATATTATACTGATATAATAACAAGGTAATTACCCTGTTTACAAGACGTTTTTAGTCGTTTTCTGAGTCGAGTCCTCCGTAGTGAAGGCGATCGATCCTTAATCCGCATAGACTATAATGGTTTACGGGTCGGATTTAGCGATCGAATCAGCGGGAATGTTTGTATAGGCCATGGCCTACTGAATTGAGTAGGCCATGTATAGGCATATAACACACTTATGCAGTGAAAGTAATGTTTTTGAAATATGATAGCAGCAGCAGTGCGCGTGTAATCTGGCAACAAATTTCCATGATAAATCAATCATACTTAACCGACAAATGAAGTTTGCGGTTGAAATACGTAAAACCAACTGGGTGATCGTAGTATTCAGAGATTTTAGCCGCTATTTGACTTTCTACTGGTGCCGCTAGCGTAAAATTCGAACACTCCACTAACTATAGTAGATTCCAATTATAAAAAAATGTATTTAAAACAAATATTAGTTATAGAAACATTCCTATTCGCCCAAAATAGTCATTTGCACTTGGAGATAATTTATGAGAAGTGGCTTGTGCGAAAAAACAGTGTAGCAATACCCAGACTTGGAGATAATTTATGAGAAGTGGCTTGTGCGAAAAAACAGTGTAGCAATACCCAATTTGTAGCAAAACGTAAAATCGACTATAACGGGCGTTGTACCTATATGCTACACGAACGATACATCACTTTCATCATCTTCTTGTTAGATTTGGAGAGAGACATCGTTTAAAAATATGTTATTAACTGGAATGAATGAATGAATGAATGTAACTTACTTTATCCTTGCGTGGCCGGAAAACGACAGACGTTATAACACGGGTTTAACACCTCGTGCCAGCTTACGAGTTATCATGTATGTTACTTTGTGGGTGATTATTTTTTTGTTGGATTTTTGTATTTTTTATGTATGGTAATGGCGCCCTCTATAAGGGCCATGGCGCCCTCTATAAGTTATAGAGGGCGCCATGTGTATGGCTGATAATTTAGACAACCCATTAGTGATCACCGGGTTGGAGCAATTGCCGTTAAGTGTCTTTCCCAAGGACACATACGCCAACAATGGTAGCAGCGTCGAGCCTTGAATCTATTACCTCTGGGTTACAGGCAGAAGCGCTAACCACTATACCACGGCGCCGGTGGACTAAGCTCTCTTGTTGTTATTTACTTCTTTACCGAGATTATATCTAATATGATATTATATTAATACATTTTAAATATAATATTGGTGATATCATAATATCTTTTAAATTTAAGTTTAATATTGGTTTTTTAATCAAAATCTGCACGTAAAAATACAGAATCGAATCCTTTCGTATACAAGGGATGAAAAAACTTAATGGTCAAAATTCTCGATTTTTTGTATTTACAGCGGGAATCGATATTAATTCAGTTTGTTTTTATTTTGTCGTCAGATGTTTTACTATCTGTAAAATTTAACGTCAAACTATTTTAATGTGCATCAAATGTGCATGTGTCTTTAATTTGTCGTTTTAGACTCTCCAAATAGACCTAAGAAATGTTTTATGCAAATTTTGTATTGAGTAAACGTGGACCACTTGCTAGAATATGGTTGGCAGCACATTGGGACAAGAAGCTAACCAAAGCTCATGTATTTGAAACAAATTTAGAAGATAGTGTGGAAACCATCATAAGTCCACAGGTAAGCCCAAGCGTCCCTGGCATAAATAACTGACCACCGCAGATTCGAAAACAAACAAACGCTGTCACAAACGTTGTTGATCCATCGTAGGATAAAGGTAGTTAAATTAATATTCATTGTAGATGGGACAAGTCTTTACTTGATCGCAAACGTTTAACTTCTAACCTGTTTTCAAGCTCCTGATGGCTAAATAATCAAGGGGACAAACGGACAATCGCTATTATGACGCAAACAATCAACGTGTGAATTGCTATTATGTCGTAATCAATTGCCAGGTCAAACAATGGCTATTATGATGCAATGAATCCACTTGTGGATCCCTACTATTTCGTAATAATTATGATGTTTGGCTGAGGAAAACATTGTAAATATGCAGCAGTGCTACTTCTGGAACATATTTAGGTTGTTTATTACCGCCCACATTGTTTAGAAACTTTAGAATAGGATGACATCGTCTGTTTAGCCCGTTGGTGGCTCTTTATTTTCTAAGTAGGTAACATTGAATGTGTTGCTTTCGCTTTGTACGACGACGCACGAAAAGGCTAAACTAAGGCGCACGTAAAGGTCAAGTAGAAAGCACATCGCCTCGAACAAACAATTTATATATCGGTCAATCTTTCAAATACGCACAAGGAAAGGATCAACGCATAACACTGACGTCTAGCGTTAAGCAAGCGTAAAATAACGTCAATCGCTGTTTAAAAAATGAAACTACGAAGTGTTATGACGTCACGATTGTGTTACGTCATAATAGGCTTAGCCTCCGCACTACATTTCAAAACTCGGCGCCTATGTTAATGTCGCATTTGAAGGTTATTTGCAGTTTCACTTTGCAGCAATTAGTTAAAAAACTTCTTTGTGGCTTTCCCAAAAAACATTCCAAGATTCACATGTCATTGGGTTCCACGATATTTAAAGGTAAACACCATTAAATGAAGTTTCATTATAAACAGGTGAAAGTAGGATGTTCTATTTGAACTAAATGCTGGTTGTCTTTGCTGCAGCACACAACTATAAAACGCTGTGCCTATGTACACCATCTTACATATTAAGCTATGGAACATTAAAGGACATATTTATATCTTACATTCAGGTTAAAATGGCACTTCGAACATCGGGTCATCTACTACTTGGAGTTGTTCGTATTTACAACAGAAAGGCAAAATATTTGTTAGCTGATTGTAATGAAGCATTTGTGAAAATTAAAATGGCATTTCGGTAAGTGTTTAATGTTGCACTATTCTTTGTTTTACATATTTTGTTTTAACTTATTGTAGTTCATTTACTCGATTTTCTAGCTCTGCGTTTGGTCTAAAAATTATATGTGAAAAACATATTATCGGTTATTCGGTTGTAAAATCCCGACAGTCACATATTCACTATTTTATTGTCTTTTTTACAAACTTTCACTCATTGTTGTAGACCTGGTGTGGTTGATTTACCAGAAGAAAACAGAGAAGCTCAGCATAACCAAATTTATTTGGTAGAAGATTTCAACAGTTTTGATGCTCCATTACCAGATATCAGGTATGCTGCTGGTTGGAATCTGTATTGGCTTGATCTTATAATCCTGAAATTATGTGTAGTGATATTGACATGGATAGACATTTGGCTGTAGCAACATTAAACCAATCTCGAATTGATGAGATAACGATGCCAGATGAAGTTCCAACTACTTTAAGATTGGATGATGGGTTTGGAGGTAAGTGAAATGTGGTGATGAGTAATAACACTACTACCAAGTACCCACCAACAAAGTTAAGTATTTATGTTTTATTAAGCGTTATGTTGTGGAACTATTTATTATATTCAGTCACACATTCACATATTAAATGTAGGCCAAGTGTTATAGACTTTATAGCAGTGGTTCCCAACCTGTGGTACGCGTACCACTAGTGGTACGCGACAGTCTTCCAGGTGGTACGCGAGTACATTCTGTGTTTTATTAGACCAAAGGGAGTTCTTAGTTCAGGTGGGATTGATTTTGAGTTTTTTGAAGATTTTTCTTTTTTCTCTCACCACTGTGACGTCATAGAATGTCTAGGTTGGACTTGGAACACGCAGTGAGTTAGCCTAACGTGGGTGTTTGTTTAAGGAAGGTTTGGTACTGGCAGAAAAGCATAGGGTCAGCTAAGTTAATCATGCGTGTTTAGTACGATTAAGTCAAGGCAGTTTTTGCTTAAGATTCTTTCGGGAATAGAATGTATGCTAGGCCTACTGATATTAGTGTTGTTGGACTGTTATTTGACCAGCAACTGTTGAAGACGCTAACGGTCATAATGACCGGCTAACGGTCATTATGAGGAGTCAGATACCATAGTTCAATTTGAACACCCCTAGCACTACTTCTATTTTGTCTCATTAGATTAGTATAAGTCGGGCTAAATTTTATATCATGTCCAAGCGAAAATATAATCCAGAGTATTTAAAATATGGTTTCATCTCAATCGAACACAGAGAAGAAGTTCTTCCGCAATGTGTGGTCTGCATGAAGACCCTTTCCAATGCGTCCATGAAACCCAGCCTGCTCCAACGTCATCTTGGAACGAACCATGCTGATAAGAAGAACAAAGATCAGAGCTACTTCCAGCGACTTGCGGAGAACGTGAAGCGGCAGCGCTTGGACAAAACTGGCCTATTCCACCAGAAGGGGGCAGAGATTGTCAAAGCATCGTATGAAGTCGCTCTTCTGGTGGCTAAAAGCATGAAGGCTCATACCATCGCAGAGTCTCTTATAATGCCAGCGGCAAAGATTTTGGTCAGACGTGTGATGGGAGAGGAGTCTGTGGCAAAGTTAGAGAGTGTGTCCCTCTCTAACAACACTGTAAAGCGCCGTATCGAGGAAATGTCAATTGACATTACCGACCAAGTGATTGCGGGAGTAAGAGCCTCAAAATTTGGGTTTGCAATACAAGTTGACGAATCGACAGACGTTACCAACTGCTGTCAACTACTTGTCTACATCCGATTCACGCAGAACAATGCTGTGAAAACTGAATTATTGCTGAGCCAAGAGATGTGCAGTACAACAAAAGGAAAGGATGTTTTCAACGTTTTAGACAATTTCTTCAAGCTGAATGAACTGGATTGGGGAAAACTAATCGGATGCACGACAGATGGGGCTCCGTCTATGCTTGGTCGAAAGTCTGGGTTTCAAGCCCATGTGAAAGCTATGTCACCAAACGTCACCGGTGTTCACTGTTTCATACACAGATTCGCCCTTAGCGCTAAGGTGCTCCCACCGAAGTTGTTATCGTGCTTGAACCGAATTATCAAAATGGTAAATTTTGTCAAAACGTCAGCTCTAAATAGCCGGCTGTTTAAGCTGATTTGTGAAGATCTCGGCTCTGATCACACTTGCCTTGTCTATCACACAGAGGTGCGCTGGCTCTCCAGGGGGAATGTAACAAAGCGTCTTTTTCAATTGAGGAATGAACTACTTGTATTTTTAAGGGAGAAGGATCACGATTTTCGAAAATATCTGGAGGACGAGGAATTTATCATAAGATTGGCTTACTTGTCAGACATTTTCGAAGCCATCAACCACTTAAACCTGTCATTTCAAGGACCAAACTGCACTGTCGCAGAGTTTATTTCAAAACTGGGAGCGTTTGTCCTGAAGTTGGACCTCTGGAAGAAGAACGTGGAGAGCAAGCAATACGGAATGTTTAAATTCTTGACAACCCTTGACAGCGCTCCCAATGATGAAGTTTCCCATGAAATCATTGATCACCTCTCACTGCTCAATGCTGAGTTGAGGCATTACTTTCCGGATGTGACATGTTGTGCCTACATGACCGATCCATTCTCTGTTGATCCAGCCGACCTGCCTGTCGGGACTGGGGAGCAAGAGGAGCTCATAGATATCCAGGCTGACCAGACAGCAAAGACGAAACACAAAGATTGTTCTCCAATAAACTTCTGGCTTAGCATGGCCTCCTCGTACTCGACGCTAGCTTCTCACGCTATTCCCCAGCTGCTAATTTTCCCTTCAACGTGGGAGTGCGAGCAAGGATTTTCATCCCTGATGACTATCAAGTCGAAGAAACGAAACCGACTTTTTGCGCCCATGCATGACTTTCGATGCGCTGTGAGCAAATGTATGCCACGCATCGACCAGCTAGTGGAAAATAAACAAATGCAGCCATCGCATTAAAATTAAATAAATTGACTTTTGTTCTTTGTTGTTATTTCATTATGTTGTTCTTCTTGTGACTGGTGGTTAAAAAACAATTCCATGCATCCCATCAACCCTGGCTGATGCTACCTAGTTTAATAGAATTTGTTATTACACCTCGCATAGGTCAAATACGCGATTATGACGTCATAAAAGGTGGGGGAATTTTTTGACCGCCTTCAGCGCGCGTAACTTATGTAGGTGGTACGCGAGCACAGCATAAAACCTCGAAATGGTACGCGGGGTGAAAAAGGTTGGGAAACACTGCTTTATAGTTATTGCTTATGTGGTCATAGGCAACACACTGACACTGTATATATATTATATATTAATTTGTTAACTGTTCCAGATGACATGATGGGGTTTAGTAAAGACATGGATGATCAATATGCAGCTGGAGATCTACAAAATATGTTTTATAAAGATGATGATGGGAGTAAGTGGTTGTAAATTATAAGAAGCATGTTTGAAAACAGCAAACCAAAGAATAATCTATAAATTGAAGCTGCACTGCTTAATGTATTTTTCTTTGTGTTTGTGGCCCTTGTGGTTTAGCAACAATTCAACAAACACTTTTTTATGACACGTTTACTAGAGTAGTTTAAACCCGCAGTGTTTTTTAAAAAACGTTGTTTTGCTGATAAACTCTGTTTAATCTTCGAAAAGATATATAATAGTTATGTCTTGTATGTTATTGTTTATTAAAACATAAAAATAAAAATATTCATTGAATTTTTTTTATGTGCAGAAGGTGGGTTTGGAATGGATGGTGGTTTGAAAGATGGCTTTGGTGGAGAAATGGGAGATGGAGTGCTTGGTAAGTTTATATAGGATGTTGGTGTGTTTGTTATATTGGGAAAATATTATTAATGTCTATTGTTAGGTGGAGGTTTCATGCAAGGACCTGGTTTGTTTGGTGAGGAACAAGAGGAAGGATTCATGACAGAGAAAGGAAATGATAAAACTACAGATGAAACAATAGTTGGTATGTTGTTGTGTTGTTCAGTTTATTGTAAATACTTGTTCATATAAACTTTGATTGTATTGAATGTGTACAATATACACACATAGCAGTTGAAAGGTATATATTTGATAATTTTATTCCACTTCACAAAGTTGATTGATTGTTACAGCTATGGAAACAGAAGGCGCGATGGATAACCAAGTATCATCTCCTCGTCAAAGTAATAATACTGAAGTTACAAGTGAAGCACAACATGTGGAAGAAATAATTAATCAAGTAATAAATCAAACTTTTATCCTTACACTACTGCCTGTTCAGGTTTAGCACATCATCTATATCAGAAATTTTAGTTTTATGCGAGATAAATAGAAAACCTGCAGCAAGCTGTTTGTGTGGAAAACGATGTTTCACCCGCTCCTATAGCTTAGATTATTAAACTTAACTACATGTATGTTGAAGTTGCAACATTTTTTTTAGGAGGAGAAAAATACAATGGATATAAACAAACCAAGTGAGGTTGAGGTTCAACCTGTACAAGATGAAGCACAACTGACTATTAACGAAGAAGATGAACTTAATAAAGATCAAACAACTTTAGTTCCAAATGAAGATGAAGCATTCACACTTGGTCCACTTGATGTCTCAGGTAAATATATTGAATATACTTGAATGTAACTTGCTTATGAGATTTACACGCAGGTGTTCGTGACCCCCGTGTTCCACGCAAACGAAAACTTGTTGTTGACCACTTGATGGAGCTAGATGGACAGACAATGAGAGAACAGCTGAAAGATTTTAATGACATCGTAACAACTTTAGATATGGCACCACCAACTAAAAGGTTGATGCAATGGAAAGAGATGGGAGGTGTGGATAAATTGTTTTCCATATCATGCAAGACAAGTGCAGATATAATAAACAAACAAGTAAGAAATATTCATTCATTTAATTTATAGATGACATGATATTTATTCATTTGCGATTCTTAGGTTTTTTCTGGTAATCTTCATCATAATATCCCGGGAGAGCTTGTTAATATCACGTATTCACAACTTCATGAACAGTTTGGTGATGTTTCAAATGCCATGGTAAGTTTTAAATATACTAATATCAAGTACATACTTCATTGTTTATCAGGTTATTTAAAAAAGTAGTTGTGTTGATATACATATAGAATGGTGAAACACTGTATCTGTATGTTTCATGTATCTAAACTTTGTTGATAACTAGGATGATACAACATTTGAACAACGTCGAGATGAGTATGAAGTTAACGCTCCAGATGTTCTTGATGGTCTTGATCAATCCAACAGTGTCCTCATGCAAAGAAAAGATCCTTCAATGAATCAACAGAACACAACGGTTAGTATTCTTTATTATATTTTAACTTGATTCAATTTTACACATATATACTTTAGACGGATTACAATTCTGAAGATGATTACGAACCATACAGTGTAAGACCACACAGCGTTGCTTCAGTTGGTGTCGTAAGTCCCCACCCATTCTTACATGGCATAGAACAAACAGAGCCAATTACAAAACAAGACACAAGTATATCATTACAAGATACACTCATTCCCAACCTGGAAGATTCGAATTTACAAAATCCACCACTCACTGATACAGGGATTGGTGATTTGCTTTTACCTGCAAGTCCAGGTTAGTTTCTATTTTGTTTTCTCTTAGTCTTTTAAAGATGGTTTTAATTTCGTTTGAAGCCAAGTAGGAAGGAACTAATATTGTAGGAGCTAGGGTTTAGCTCGAACGCGGCTGCAGTTCTAGCCGTATAAGGAATAAGCGATAACTTAATTAATGCTCTCCACTTAATGAATATATACAGATGTATTGACGATAACGCAAATCATAAATGATAGCCAGATTCCAACAATAGTCAAAGTAGAGCCAAATCAGCCAGATAAAGCCAAATCAGGAGACAGATTAAAAAACAGTTATGTTCAGTCACTTATTCAAATAGAACATTGTTAATAGCTGAACACATAATAACTAAATCTTAAACTGTTACGCTAAAATGGCGATACTAAGAGAACCATGTAAAAGCCTGTACTGAAACCCAGACAAGAGTGATGGCGTTCGCAGTGCAAAGACGGAGAAAAGCAATATATAAGCCAGTCAGACGGTGGCGCTAGACAGTCAGTAAAGTAGTAATTGTTGGAGTTTGCAAATATTATTGCACAGTTGTTAAAGCTCTTGTCTTTAACTGGTAGGGTTCAAAGCTAGGTGTCACTACTTTTGTGACTTGAAATATGACCTGTGTTTTCTAATCTGAATGGCAAAGTTATTGCATGTGTTGTATTAACAGCAGGTGAAGATGAATCGTTTGCTGATGATGTCGATGATTTAAGATGGAATAAACGAACTCAAAATTTACTTCATTCATTACAGGTAACTATATAATAATGATTGGATTATCTGATATAAACTTAACTTATGACATTTGTTTTTGTGCAGCAATCATTTAAACACGAACAAGAAGTTACTTTCTTCCGAGTCACAGAGGGTTCTATGAGAAAACAATCAGTATCAAAGTTTTACTCCCTTCTTGTGCTTGCTAAACAAGAAGCTACTCTATTGGTGCAGAAACAAACTTTTGGCGAGATTTATATTCAGAAGGGATTAAAGTTTGATTCCATCCTTATGTGATTATTGCTACATTTTCTCTTGATATAAGATTGTAAGTGCTGCTCCGAGAGAGGTGTGGTCAAATACTGATTTCAATGTAAATAGTATACCAATGTTTTATCAGCTGGGCGTTGAACTTAACAAAAGGCACGAGTTTTTAAATGAAATTTATTGGTTGTTCTATCAAAGTTTTTAGTGAGAGAAACCCGCTATGTTTTTAAAACAGCTGCTTTGTACACTCTTTCAGCGGTCACAGGTGCACTGTAGCCAACAACTGCCAATTTAATGTAAATAAGTACAATGAAAATGTTATTACAACACATGCGTGTTCTTGTGTTTATTAGAAGGAAGTGTTTATTACAAATATGCTTCATAACTATTCATAGAATTTCAGTGTCAAGTATCAACACTAGTGCGAAGCTTTCGTGATTCGTTGATTCCACCACAACATAATTTAACTATACGAAGATTCCAACCCAAAGAAGGAGAAACAAAATTCCAAATCCGTTAAAAAATGATCCAACCATGGCCATCAGAACCTCCTTATGAAAGTCTCGTGTATATTTTGTTGAGGTCACCTGTCAATTAATAAGTTTTAATTAAACGAACTTATTTTATTAAGCATATTATAACAATACCTCATAGACAAAGAACCATGCTGTAAAAAAAAGTCCGATACCGAGTAGAATTAGAGTTAGATGGGGATATATAGCAGGGTTCACTGGCGAGATGTATCTGCTCATGTTAGCAAGGTCCAATGCAACATCCTAAAAAATAATTACAGAATAATCAATGTTGTATTAAACTTGCTTCCATATACTTACCATTATTATTTTGTTGGTTAAATAATTCCAATGGTAAATGCAGCAAATTCTAATAAAACCTAATTTATTACAGCAGCAGCAGCAAAACAGTTTGGAAACAAAATTTGAATTATATGTTATGTAAAGACTTGTTTTAGTTAAATGTTGCAACCGTGTTATACTGATAAAAGTTACAAATAGTTTATTTTATGCTGGAGTTCTTCATGGTTTTCACTTTACAGACCCCCTTTCCTTTAATGGTAAACGGCACCCCCCTATAACATGCAACACAATTATTATCTGTGTTTAGATCAGGCTGAATTTTTTCAAAAACTTTTTTCTTTGGATTCAACATTGAATCAGGTTCTCCATCATATCCTTCAAATGAAACTTTGTCACCCGGCACTGCATCCTTTGGTGGGTCAATTATTTCAACCTTTTCTGTTGTATTTGCACACATCACCATTGCCTGAGACAGAATTCCTCTCATTTTTGCAGGTTTAAGATTGCACATAACAACAACACTTCTATTTTCCATCTCATGAATAGGAATGTGTTTAACCACGCCAGTTACCACAGTTCTTGTTTTATCTTCACCAACATCAATTTGTTCAAGATACAGAGAATCAGCATCAGGATGATGTTGGACAGAAACAATCTTTCCCACCCTGAAATCTAATTTTGAGACCGTCACTTCAGAGTTTTGTTCTGGCTTGACTTTTGGATTATTCTTCTTTTTCTCTTTTACTTCCTTACTTTTATTTTTTACTAAGACATCCTTTACTTTTTCCACCTTCTCAATAACTGTCTGTGGTTGGTTAACGGGACTAGTTATTGAAATTTGTTTGGTTCCATTTGCAACTTCTGCTTCACATAATTTACGTTTCAAACCCGCTACTTGTTTCAGCAATTCAATATTTTCACCTTCTAGCCGACTTTCCATACTCTTAGCGAGTGATATTGTCACATCTTGTTTGGCAATCGCAATATTTTGGCGCAGAATCTTTAACTTTTCCTCGGTTGTACTAATCACCTTGTTAAATGCCTCAATCGAACACTGATGCGACATTTTTCTGAACATCAACATTAAACAGAATCCACGTCTTCACGCAACGTTCCGCTCCGATGACTTCGGTCGACGTAGCAATCTTAATGGTACCCTGTCACACTATTATTGGGCACGAAGGGGATATTTTGATCCATTTAAGGCAAGTACTGGTTACCAGAGTTCGTATATGTTTATATATATTTACGGTAAAAGAGTTTAATTTAAAATATTTATTTGTAATAATAAAAAGTCAGATAACACTCGCCAAATTCGGTAAATTTGTTTTGACTCTGCCCTGCTATTATCTAAAATTACGTCACAAAAATCGGGTTTCCAGCACCCCGCTGTGCCTTTGTTATGATAAAAGAGTCCAACGGATACTGCTGTAAGTTGCACATTACTAATGATTGACTAAATATAGAAAGCTCAGTCGCTTCATATAGCAAGGTTGTTCTGGTATTAGCAGTCTAACCATTTACTAACAACTGTATGGTATGGTACATTAACGTTGGGCGAAACAGATTTTTAAATTGTAGCCATGAAAGTCAATTTAAACTAATTAGATGTAACAAATGAAATTTATTAAAATCGGAGAATACTAGTTTCCTGATAAAAAATAAAACGCTAGTACTTTATCATGTGATATAAAAGCGCGCGAAAATTTAAGCCAAGAAGTATATTTTCTGTTAATGTAGAAGATGGCGATACGAACAAATGGAACGATGACGATACAGCGCATGCCTTAGAAGAAATTAAAGGTGACGAAATAAATTCATCGTTTTCTACCTACCAGGCTAATAAAAGTACAGACATTGACATAGGTACTGTTACGGGTTCTAGGCTATATCCCCCTAGGCGTTTTCAGGGGAAATAGTCATTGGGGGAAATTAGCCGGGCGGGAAATAGCCGGTTACAACTGTTACGTAAAGTGTGGTCCGGGACGCTGCTCTAACGGCCTACCGCGACTGACCAGACTGATGTAGAATTTCTTAACAGTTTAATGGCGTATGTCACAGTACTGATAATTCACTTATGCCTTGTGTTGATGGTAAACGGTCCCGCGATACTCTCGAGTATAAGTTGGCAATGTGGGTAGATATGTTTCAAGTTAAGCACAATGCTGTGGATGCCCTGTTGGGCTTACTGCAAGATACATGGTAAGGTCGGATAAATTGTATTCTATCAAGGGTAGTTATATCTTCATTATCTTGGTAGAATCGGACTTCCCGAGAGCTACTGATTGTTCCTTTTATTATTCTGTAGTTTAGGTAAAGAAATTAACAGCCTGTTTCGGTTTCTTATTAGCCCCGTAAACTTTATAATATAATTTTAAAACGGTATTTCTTTCCTAATTGTAAACGTATTAACGCCGGCCCATTTTTCTCATGAACAAACTAAAACCATAAACAAAGTTAAACTAAAAAACTTCAAAAACTTGCAAACTAAGAACGTTTTTCGTAGTTTTAAAATGATTCAACGAGCATCTTAATTATTACAATGTTTTTTAGCTTAAAAGGAATTTAAATACTTACAGTAATCGCCTTTGCCACTTCGTTGTGAACTGTGAGAATACTGTCGAATAATGACGTAACAGTTTTTGTTTAAATTATCAAATGGTATAAAGAAAGGAAGAATTTTAAAAAGTTCGTCATCTTTGCCCGAGTCCCCCCCCACCCAGCTATAGGCTACGGTTCTTGAGTTT
This sequence comes from Ciona robusta, assembly GCF_009617815.1. NCBI lineage: Eukaryota > Metazoa > Chordata > Ascidiacea > Phlebobranchia > Cionidae > Ciona > Ciona robusta. The sequence goes on from NC_143236.1 coordinate 841,149, forward strand.
CAAAATTTCGGAATTGGCAACTAATTGGAAAATTCTTTTAGTAGTTTGTAAAGGTGGTATTTAAAACGTGCATTAAATCTTAAAATAAAATTTTTGATCGCAGTCGATTCAAGGCGGGTTCACGATTCGAGAGAGTCTGGCGATTTTCTGATGTCCCTTCATCCATCGCTAGCGATACGAGCGACAGAAAATCGATTACAAACAGATTCTACTCTGCCGATGATCGCTAGCGATGAACGGTTTTGGCGCGAAAAGTAACAGTTTTCGCGAAAACTATTTCGCTGCAAATTAAACGACTGAGATAATTTTCGAGTAAATATAAATGTAAAAATGATGGAAGGAATTAAATACGTATCGTTTGTTTGCAACAATCGTTCCAGTGTAAGGTATCTATGCTGGCACATGACAATTGTCAATCATTATCATCAGACCGATAGAAATCATATTATATAGACAGTTTTTGTCGTACTACCAACGTCGTGTTTTTCCCGTCTCTTCTTTTATTATTTTCACGTCCAATGTCCAATCATACCCTATCCGCTGTATTAAATTTCGTTGATATGTATGACTTTCGCAAAAAACTTTTTTATTTATAACATAATATTAAAGACTTCCTAATAAGAAATCAATTTAGACAAAACGTCTCTTTGGATAACAAATGAAAGCAATGTGAAAACGCGAGAAAAACTGCAATTGCACATCAGTCCATAAAGCACTAACCGTTACCTAGTTTTAGTTGTTAATGTAATTATTATACGCTGTACTAGGACTGTACTACTGTACATGGAGTCTAATACAGAAATATATCACTATCAGTATAGTATTGCTTGAAGCCAAAGCTCATTAGATACGTTTTGAGCAAAACCGTTAAATTTCTATACAACAAAACTTTTGTAGGATATTGAGGAAGTTAATATTTGTTGAAACATGAATGTTGTATCAAATTCAAACAATACTGGTATGACATCGACAGAAAATGGACTTCCCGTATATTCCATGTCAACAAACACATTAAAGTCACAGGTATAGTTTTAATTTAAAATAATTGTAATAATAGCTGTTATGCATGATATTCCTATAGAAGGAAGCAAGTTACAGAGGGGGGAATGTTTGCCTTTTGCACAGGATTTTTTTTATTTTGTGCATGGTATGCGCTGATTTTTGTTCTGATTTATTAGGTTTAGGTACTGCATATTTTCAAACAACCCCTATGCATTATATCCCTATGCATTATTAAAATAACCATGATTATGCAGGCTGTGGATGTTCGTAGTCATAGAGTGAATTGGCAATCCTACTTGCAAGGACAAATGATACAACAACAAGATTTTGAAATTATTCAAGAATTTGATGCAAGTCGATCATTTGAAGCAAGAAAATCTGTTCTTGATAGAAGAGGAGAGGAGGTTGGAAATGTTTTTATAATTTGTTATATTTAAGGTACTTATGGGTTCTTCATTTTTTCCAATTATATAATAATTTCACCCAGCTACAGAACACTGTAGGTTTAATTTATGTTTGGTTTGACAGCAGTTTTTATTTAAACTTTTGAATTTTTTTATGTGCCTACAAAGATGTATAAAGTTTTATATATATATATATAAAAATATATTTATCTTCGATAGGATACTAAAATCTAGTATTATCTGAAAATGTGAATAAAGATATATACAACCAACAGTGTGCTCGTACGTTTATTGCGTTAATGACACGAATATCAAAAGAACAAACTGTTCGTTACATTCTCACTGCGGTTGATGATTTATTAATGGAAGATCCAAAACGAACTGAACTCTTCAATGATTCAAACAACAAGAAACGTGCTTCGCCGTGGATTGGCTTCATGAACATGTTGAATAGAAATGATAGATTCATCGTTCACCAGGTATGTGGAAGGTGTATAGGAAAATATTTATCTGGCGCCTCGAAAGTGTTTAGCCAAAGGTAATGGGTTCAAAGCTCTTAACTGCTACCATTGTGGGCGTATGTGTCCTTGGGCAAGACATTTAACAGCAATTGCTCCAACCCAGTTGTTCCTAATGGGTTGTACAAATTGCAAAAAAAAGAAACAATCCCAAAACATAATCACAGACAAATTAACATACTTGGTAACTCGTTACCTAGCATAAAAAGGTGTATGGAACAGAACATTCGTGTTATAATGACTGTCGTTTTCCGGCCACGTCAGGATAAAGTAAATTACACTCTACTGGAAATTATGAAATAACTTAGTTTATTGTTCTTACATTTCTGTGATATAGGCAAGTCGTATAATTGCTAAACTAGCATGCTGGGGCAAGGAAAGGATGTCCACTCAAGATCTCAACTATTATTTGAATTGGATTAAAACTCAGCTTGCAAATGAGGTAATATTTTTTTAATAGGTTTTTCATTGTTTTTAATTGGTTTGCTTGTGTTGTATAATTTCATTTTGAACATTTCAGCGTAAACTCCATGTTAGTTATATGTAATAATATGAGTGTTAGTTACAACAAGAATGTTTGAATGGTTACTATTCATTTAAAAGCAATGGTGTAGCTTACTTTTTTAAATCGCTCATAGCAAGCTGCAGATAAAAGTGATGATAGTTGTAAATAGAATTGCTGATTGCTGCCAACATGGAATGAAATATGCCCATTGCTGCTCCACTGCCATACAATACTTCGTATAATTTGTTATATTGTTTATTATATGGTTAGACTTCTCGTATATCAAGAGATCCGTCTGCATATGTGTCTACAGAGGTAACTTTAGCTTTTGTAGAAGAATCTTTATTTAAAACTGATTTTTTGCCACTTAAATTCTTAACCAGCTATTATAGAAATAATTAGTTTGCATGTATTTAATAATCAACTGACTGCATGGTACTTTAATTTTGCTTTGAATAATGCTAATACTTGTAAATTGTTATTTTGCTCTTGAAGAAGGCCTATTGCTTTTCAAATTCTAAACATCCGTTTTACTTTCAATCAAAGCGAAATCAGTTAGTTTAAAGCGAAAGCTGCTTTGATGCTGATATTTACTTGATTATTCATATGTTGTATGCTAGTTGTAGAGTTCGTAATGTTTATTAACGGAATTATTATTTTAAAATTGCAATAAAAACTTTGTTTTGGTTTATACATCATTTTGATTTTTTAACAATTTTCAAACAATTTCTTGATAATAGTTATATTACAGATGACGGATTACATACAAAGCATTTTATCTTCCTTACAAATGATGTTAAAAGTTCGGCAGTACAGACTTGCCTTTTTCGAAATGGACGGCTTGTCCAGGTAGTGCAATCTATATTGCTGTGATATTTAAAGTAAACCTTTATTAACTTTATTGGACTATGTTTTTAATTCATATCTGTATACTTACAGTTATATTGTACAATAGTTGCTGTTTGTTGTTTAACTTTATACTTAAATTCTTCTTCTTCTTACAGTTTGATGGCTGTGCTGCAGACGAAATGTGGTTTTCAGATTCAATACCAAACCACAGTTTGTATCTGGTTACTTACATTTTCACCTGAATTAGTTGATCAGATGGTTGCATTTAATCCAGTTCCATTGCTTGCTGATATTCTCGGTGAAGCTGCTAAAGAAAAAGTCACAAGGATTGTTCTGGCAGCATTTCGGGTGATTTTTATTGAGAATTTTGTAAAACAACATTAATTTCTTTTTCCAACATATAAAATAATCAGCAGGTAATGAAATAAAACTTTGTATTATATACTACTATAAAATAGGATGGATTCCATAAGTTAATAATATAGTAAGATGGGGGAAGATGGGACACTATTTCATTCTATTTTCTCGACCTATTTAGTAGTAAACAAAGTACATTTAAAGAATTATAAAACCGTATCCTCACGACTCCAAAATATTATTGTTAATTGTTTAAAATACGATCAGGATATTTGGTTATTTTGTGCTAAATGTGTCCCATCTTCCCCCACCCTACTATATCTTGTATTTCCTGGTTTGACTATTGTAAGAGTCTTGAGGAATGAGGATACAGGTATTTAACTATTAAATATTCTTTGTTTCTTAGCTATCTTACTGCCAAACTACTATATATTCATTACTTTGAAATATTTTTTCTAGAACTTGATTGAAAAACCAAACGACCCAGAAACTGTAAAGCTTTTCTCACTTGCCATGATCCATTGCAAGATATTGAAAAACTTGGAGATACTAGAGGTATGGCTTTGATTTAACACTTAGGGCTTCCATGACTTAAGGTTACTGAGTATCTCTGTTATGTTTAATATTCAAAATCACCAATCAACAAGTTAGGGTATCCATTTGCGATTTTGAGGCTTAAAGAATATTTTTCAAATCTATTTATTGGTTTGTGTGTTTGAGGGAAATATTAGTTCTCTGTTTTGAAATAGAATATATTATCAGGGTAAGCAATTTACGGATGAAGATATTCTTGCTGATATTGAGTATTTGTCGAATCATCTTGGTGAATGTCTGCTGGATTTAAGGTATTTTTACATCATTTTGAACTCGCATAGACCTGTCACTAAAATAAAAAATCTTTTTAAAAATGATGTCAAACTGTTATTTTGCTGTATTTTAACAATTTTAACTTTATGTATACCATTATAATATCAAATGTCATAGTTGTCATATTGAAACATGGTGTTATTTTTTCATTTGATTTTTAGTTCATTCGACGAATATTCATCTGAAGTGAAGTCACAGCGATTGGAGTGGAGCCCGGTGCATAAATCAGAAAAATTTTGGAGAGAAAATTCAACCCGACTTAATGAAAAGAATTATGAGTTGTTAAGGTATTTAATTTTTGGGAAAGAATATGAACGATGAAGATTCATAACTGGGTTTGTACACTTGGAAGGTGGCAATCAAAGTTAACAGCTGTGGGGTAATGTTTAAAAAAATAAAAAAAAATAGATTTTCTCACCTGAACCACTACCTATGGGTCATTATACTTTATTTTCTTTCACTATATGCTTATTGTTTATGAAAGATGCTTTTATACCCCACTGGTAAAGTTAATTAAGAATATTATTTATTTTTTAAAAATTAAGATGTATCTAGGTTTCATAAGGAATTTTCTATGATATACAATTGATATTATTACTAATTTATAATCAAGGTATTTCTATTTAAACATACAATTTAAATTCTGTTAATCTTATGTTTATTTAGAATTTTGACAAATTTGTTGGAAACTTGTCAGGATCCGGAAATCCTTGCAGTTGCCACTCATGATATCGGGGAATATGTTCGACATTATCCAAGAGGAAAGAAGTAAGTAAATGGATAAGAGTAACATATATTGCAAATACATTTTATAAAGTATATTTATTATGCAAATATATATTTTAATATGCAGTGTAACATAGTAATGTGCAATATGTTATAACTAAATGTACTTCCCACAATCTACCCAATACTAAAGTACTGGAATATGTATGAAAATTAATACAACAGTAGGCCATGTTCAAATGGTCTATGTTTTTTTTATAAATAAATAACTGAGGTAATGATAACTTTAATAAACATAGAAATCTTTTTTCTGTTTCAGAGTGATAGAACAACTTGGTATAAAACAATTAGTGATGCAGTTATTAAGTCATGAGAATACACAAGTGAAATATAATGCATTGATTGCTGTGCAGAAGTTGATGGTTCACAACTGGTAAACGGAACAACATTTATTTAGTAACAATAATTTAACGATATTTATTTTCAGGGAATTTCTTGGAAAACAAGTGACCAATGAATGATCCATCACTGATAAATGTTTGTTTCAACATTGAAGTGTGTGTGCAATAATATGTATCATGTCAATAGAATTTATCTTGTACCACATATGTTTACTACATGTTGTGCGCTTCGTGTGGTTATCACGTAACCGCATGTTAATCTTGATTTCAAATCAGCGAACGTAATTATTAAACAAAATACATTCGCCAACAAGGTGGCGCTAGAGACTAGCTGGCCTAACATACCTGTTTAGGTTGTGTGACGTTGAGATAATCGAAAGATGGAATTATAACTTAGAGTAGTAGTACACACTACACCTAACGGACCTTCCTATGTTGTGATTTACCCTCGCATAGCAGGGTCCAATGACGTGCTTTCATAAAAAAGGAACTGTGTGTGTAAGCGCGTCCATCCGCTTTATAACGGTAAGCACGGAAACTTGAAACTGCTTGATTTTCTAAAGCAGCACGAAGTTCTGCCCAATGAAGTTGCGAAAATATTAAGGATATTGATGCAGGCTACAGCACACTAGTCTAGATGTCGACAACAATCACCTAAGAACTTGCTCACAGGGAATGGCGGTAAAACAGTTTTGTTTTTGTATATATATATTTCGTTAAATATTTTTACCTAAGTATGAGTAGTCCCGACGTTGAGTGGTTCTATCGTACCACGGGACACTGTTGGTTACAGCAGTATCGCTGTCTTTGCCGTAATGCAGGGGCGACGGGTAATATAATATCCCGTAAACGTAGACACTGTATCTCTATTTCAGGTATGATGCAATTACCCAAAGGAAAAGCGATGTTAAAGGTTCTAGGTACTGGTTTAAAATGGTTACCGCCTCTTTCAGAGTCATGAGTTTTACGATGACCGCTAAAATCATCATACATTAAACTTGTATACTTTATTTGCTTGCTTCATATGAGGATAGATGACAATATTAAATACGTAGATAGCAATATCAACGCAGTCGATATAATGCCCGCAAACCGAAACTTTCCACTCGCAGTGGGACTCGGCTCCACCGATTATTGAAGTTCTTTATTTGATATATGAACGTGTAACAGGTAGAAAATATGCGCTGAGATTTTTGTAATGATTGGTTAAAATAATAAAAAAAACATATAATATTAACTTTCAATAAACATCATGTCCAAATATATAACAATATCTTGATAACAAACATATCGCATTTTACTCTATGTCACAAAACCGGTCGACATGTTTGGCACCTGAGACCCATTTAACCAATGTACAAACTTTAAACGTTCTTCTTTCAGTCGAATTTGCGCTATTGTGGCATTTATGTCGTATGTGACGTCACATGTTACGTTGATTTGTTTACAAATTACACTGGAGTTGTTATTTCGATTTCTTTCAGACATAAATCTGTTGTTGTTAGAGTTTCGAGCACCAACGTGGCCAATGTCAATTCGACCTGTGACAACATAAGGCCCGACTGTTTTGTCACAGTCGGGACAAAACATAAGTAAAACGGGAAATGCAATCACAATAACAATTCCAATTATCGTGACTTGAGAGTCGGAATGTGGTATATTGTCAATGCTGTTATTACTTAACGACAAACTCATCCATCTGCCGATATAATGACATGTAGAATTGATTTCACGGCTTTGATTCTGACAACACAGACTATGCAATCCTCTGGCGACATCTGCGGGATTCGCAATATTTTTATCTTTCATGGCAGTGGGCGTTGCACAAGGCATAATGATCTCCCAACCGTGACTGGAGCCATTTCTTTTAAATGACGTAATGGTTTGCTTGACAAATTCAAAAGTGTGGCCGTTATTCCTACATGAGCAATCCCACGGATTAAAAGAAGCTCTGAGTATTAACAAAGAATTTCGTGTCCTCGTTAAGTTTGTTCTTGATGTTAGTTGTCGGTGGATATTTAGTTGCTGCGGGTTGCTTGTGACGCCACACGTGGATGTTGCTTCGAATAAAAGCCACCTGAACCGTGGAGTGGTCAATCGATTGTTTCGAATATTAATTATGATGCTTCTGTCGATAGGAAGCGAGCTGAAAGAATTATCAGCGATTTCTCTGATCGTATTACTTGACAGATCCAGTGACGTCACGGAAAATAGGCCAAGTAGTGACGAGCTTTGAATATTTTCAATTTCATTATTGTTTAATTTCAGCGTTTGTAGGTGCGGCAGGGTAGCAAACAAACAACTTGGAATGGATTGAAGTCGATTGAAGGACAAATCAAGTTCCTGAAGGTTTGTCAAACCTAAGAATAAATTTAATAACATTTTCAATAACATATTAGAACTAAATTGTGCATTTAGTTACAGAGTACTTCTCTTTTGTAGTTTTACGTACCGTTAAATGCTTGTTTCGATAAATAGGCAATCTGATTTCTCTCCAAATGCAAAGATCGAAGTTTATTCAGACGGATAAATGATTTTGATCCAACAATTGATATATCTTGCTCCCATAATCGTAGATCACTTGTGTTTAAAGGTACACTCCATTGCCTTGTTACGTCATACAAAACTGGGCGACCTTGATGATACACGGTGATGTTGCTTCTTCCTTGTTGTTGGGATGCACGACCAAACTTTAAATGTATCACTGGGTCGCATTCAAATACCGCACCATAAAATACATCATTGTATTGGCAGTTACTGTATGATTGATATAAAGGCTCATCAAACGTGTCACTATTCCTTTTAGTTCTGTTTGTATCACCAGCATGGTTTATTAATGTGAATAATAATCCCATTCTGTTCGTTGTCTCATGAGGTATGCTCGAATGGGTATCAACCCTCTGCAACTTTGACGTATGCTGGTCATTTTGCTTGACGAGACGCGCAGAAGCATGCGTTCTGTCGTTCGCTTTGAACAAGCTTATGTAGAATATGACATATATAATTGATAAGTTAAACGATGGCAATACTTTCGCCCTGTTATTATCCCTGACCTTGACGTTTTGCATCCTCTGTGTTATCATCCTTTTGCCTTTTTGACCTTATCGCTAAAAAGGTTTCGTCGTTTCAATATTCGTCTAGTGGTTCTTGTAAGTATAACAAGATGATTTAATAACTTTAGGTGAGCAAAAACCGTAATTTCCTAACTTCTGTAAGATTTATCACGTGTATTAAACGATTAAAACCTGACAATTTACCACAGCCATGTACAATATACGCAGTCGTAAACGTGCCATTATATTTTATACAAAAACATGTACATGTTATTATAAACTACTGTGTTACACTATACTCGGATAAACACAGTGTTATGAAATACATTTGTTGATTTGTACTTCTCCCGTGAGTGTAGTGCGTAAGCATCTTACCACCAAACCAAAACCACTGAAGCCTGAACTTAATTTACTCTTAAGGCCTCACTTAAATGTGACTAACTCAGCCTCCCAAACAATTTGTTGTTTTTTGACTCTCGATTAAGTTCTCTACCAACTTTGGGTTGAGCGAACGTTCAAAACTCTGGTTCGGAATATTTGATATACAAACTTGCTAACAAAACCGACTATAATATGCGACTTAAAAGGAATTGAACCAAAAACCGTTAACATTTCAACACACGCACAACCTTTACTATTTACAAGTGGTGTGCTTACATAGTTTACTTCAACATTTTAAGTTTATATCAAATACGATTATCTATTACTCTGCACTATATTAAATAAAAGTCAAATTTAGCTTCCTACCATGTAGCTGCTGAGTGAAAACTACGTTTCTTGTTACATAATTCCCTAGTAGTAACATACCTCGTGAAACTTAAACTATAGTTTGTTCCGCTTTGTTGAAACTACACCATTCGAGAATCGCTTTGTGACTACTTCCCAGTACTTTTGTTAACTTTTTTTAAACTTTCTTTTTAGTACAAATTTAATGCGAATCAAGCAATCCTTCAATCATAAATTTTGATTTTAAAATTAATTATTCTACGTCTACAATCTACAATAGTGTAACTGCAGCTATGTTTCAAACGCATTAAACTTTAAATCTCGTACTAAAGTAGCATGCTGATTGCGACGTGATAGCTCGCTAACGTGACGTCGCTTTTCGTTACCGTATTCTCCTTGGCATTTAACAGTCGGCACAACCTTACATTCTTTGTAGCTTATGTTATTGATACAATAACCGTAGGACGTAAATCTATTATTGATATGACAGCTTGCACGATTGATAGAAAGCATTTAAACTGAAGCTTTCTTGTAAGGAATCGCTGAAATCGTTGGTTAAACAACACTTCACTTTACCCAACCGTCGTTTCTGTGAATGCTCTATGTTTGCATAATGCATGGCCTAGAACCTCCGTCGCTTGCAAGACTGTAAGCGGGTGACGTTTCAAAGAGGTGATGTTATTGCTTTCACAGCTGTATTCAAGGAATGCCAGCCATACACGCAACTACCTAACCGACTAGCCTTGTTATGTTGACATATCTACGTTAAACTGAAAGTATTGCTAAATGTTTTGTATTAACTCACTGCCACTAAAGAACAATGGTAATAAACCTAACTTTTTAAACTTAGTGTAAACGTAAATCGACGGACGTATATTCAAACGCAAATATACCGAATCTCAGATGCGTAAATATCACTGTGCGACAGACAACAGGGCAAATCCGGTCGAAAATTTTGATGGCTATTATACGGTTATTAAATATTTATAAGATCTCTATTTGTCTTTGGAAATTAGACAGCGCTGTCGCTCTAAATTGGCCAGTTTCTTCCTTGACGAATATCGGTTGCTTTCTATGTTTAAATATCCAAAACTATTACATACAGTATATTGTTTATTGGTTTGTCAATATTTATTTTATAGTATTGGTTACACTATACAATTTACAAAGAGAGTATAAGTTAAAGAGTTTAACACTATTCTTTATACATAGTTTTATATATTTGATTTATTACTACGTAGGTTCGTCTTCAGCATCTGTTGTGATATAATCTGTGGATGCGATGGATCCTGGTGGAGCGGATGGTGTTGATGGGATAACAACCTCCAACCTAGTGAGTAGAGTGTTATTATCTTTGATACCATCATCCAAATCCACACATGAGGAATTCACAGTTACGTTTGCAGCATCAGGTTGTGGGTTGCTGATTATATTGTTACGTTTCGATGACGTGTTTACGCTAAGCTGAGAATTGGACTTGTCTGTCACCACTTTCACATTTTCTGGCGGCTGGATTCGCATTTTATAGGGACTTCCCCTTCCGGTGTTTTCGTTGAAGTCAGCGGATATATTCACGGGTGTTATTCGCTTACTTTCATCGGGTTGCGATTGTATTTGTCGTGCTTTATTGTTTGTTGTGGGAGGGGGTGTGTTTTCAGGTAGACTTTGTTTTATCGACAGAAGACTAATATTGTGCGGTGAGGTTTCAACCCATTCATGCTCACTTTGATTTTTGTTATTTTCAAACAAAATTGTCTCGGCGGCACGATATTGTGGGGTAACAGTTGGGGTAAGTCCCTTTAATTCCGGCACCTTGGTTTTCTTTCGTGACTTTGCTCGTTTGATTGTTTTTAGAACATTTTCGATATGTTGTTGCATCACTGACTCTGCGTCACTTTCTCCTGCCGTGTCATCGCCAGCATACCGATTGTCACGTGATGGACTTCCTCGGTTATTGATCGTCTTGAGTACGTCATCGGGAGCCAGACCAACCGATGCTGCACCATACGCCTCCAGACTTAGCTGGGGTAGTTTACCCACGTCTGGCATTTGCATTATCGTGCTGATTTTATTTCCATCTTGGCCGACTTCACCGAGATCTAATAAATCACCTTCGTTATTAAAGTAAGGTCTGCTCTTGGTGTGCCACGTTTGATTGCGATGATCACTTACGCTTTGCTCGTGCGTCACTCGTCCTTGAGTTCCTATAAAATAATTTGTAAATTAGTAAAAAGATTTTATGACAGATCTATATTGCCGTTTACTTTGAAAGGTATTTGAAAGCGGAACGTTTAAGATCGGTTTCACATTAGTGCCCGTCTGCTGCTGATGTTGGATTCGATCGTTATGTCCTAGCTTTCTTTGAAGTAATGCTTGGGCTGTGGGTTTCTTATTTGTTACGTCATCAGTGGATGTAACCTCGTGGTTCCAGTGAAAGTGAACTGGTTTTGTCTGCTTTGGGTGATGCACGTGACTGTATCGCGTTAAATCTGTGGTTATGACATCATCAGTGACATCAGGTTCTATTGTTGCCTCGTTAAAAGATAACCCTTCACCGATGTCAACTTTGTGCAGGCGTGGTGCTTTGATAGATGGGTTCGTGTGCTGGTTGCTTATCATTTCGCTGTAAACTCTACTTTCTACTTGTTCTCGCTCAAGTTCTGTAATCATGAGTTCGCGTTATCGTAAGGTGATATATTACCGTGTTTAAACCATTATCGGTATATACACTTTTCTCATTTAGTAGTAAAGAAAACATTTAAAGTATAACAAAACCGTTTAAGTTAGTTTACCTTTTTCAATAGGTCGTTCAACCTTTGGAACTGTTTTATTTGGAGAGTTTTGTTTTGAATGTGGGAGCGTATATGGTGTTGCTGTGACGTCAACGTGTGCCAATCGTGGTTGCATGCGATGGTCTTTGTCTCTGCCAGAGTTGAGTTAATATCGAATAACTATTTTTTATTCAATACAAATTTTACCTTACGATCTGAAAGTGACGGTTTGTACCGTTTGTTGTCGTCACTTTGTGGAGAGAAAGTACCGAAAGTTTACGAATATATTCATCGTACGTCATCATGCCACCCTGCATCGCCCTGCTGTAACCAGCAATCATGTCCATCTTGTTCATTGGACCTATTAAGTGTGACTTGCCATTAGCTGTAGTTGTTGCACGTCGTGGAAACCCATTGGTTATCTCAATCTGACGGTTATCACTCCGCCTTGCAGGAAATTGCACGGTCGCTGCTGTTCGCCTTTGTTGAGTTTCCGCTTTGTCTTCTGTCGGTTTTGGACCTTCCATTCTTTTAACACGTGGCAGGGCAGGAAGGTTTAAGGCCGTTTTCCTGTGCAATGGCAGTGTTGACTTAGCTTGTCCCATCCCGTAACCTTTGTCTCTGGCACGGTTTAACTCTGACTGGTAAAAATCACGCATATCTGAGTTAAATGCATCCGATTTCCGACCTATTGAGTTTCCAACAACGCTTGGAAGGAATGAAAAAGCTTGTGTTGTTCCACCTCGCTTTCTACCCATGTTACGAATAGTGGACGTTTGGTGTCGGGAAAGTGTAAATGGTAGAACAATACCTTCCGATTCTCGACTTCCATCCTCGACTGGAATCTGATCAAGGTTCAATTTACCATTGATAGTTTAACTGCTGTGATGGAACTTACCATAATGTTAACTACAGGAAGACCTGGTTTTCCATGTTTTGTTTTTTCATTATTGACGATGAAGCTTTTTAATGGTTCGTAATACAAACGCTTTTCTCTCACCTGTTGGAATTGAATTAACGTAAAATGTAGGATTCACTCATAACATTCTATCTTTACTTGTGGGTCACCAATCGCCTCCAGCACGCTGGTTGTTCCTTCGTGTGGTTGAGTGCGGAGCTGATGACGTAGCTTTTCTATGACCTCACTATCTGATGACGTCAGTTGGTTTACCGCTTCGTAATTAATAGCGTGTCTCTAAGTCGTTTTGGGGTTTATTAGGATATAATAAAGTTGTGGACTTGTGTTAGTTGAATATCTTTTATTAACTTTTTATCGTAGGCTAAACGTGTGGTGTGCTCACCTTATCGTTTGCGTATTTAATTTTCTTGTTAATAGTTAACTCCACTGGGGGAAGAACTCTATTTTCATCTGTAAGCTTTTTAACGGGTCGTGGTTCGGTGTTCGTTGACGTAAGCAAGCGAAGTGAATATACCGCCGGTGGTTGAGTTGCTTGATCTGAAGATTTTGTACTGCAAAAGTATCATAAAAGTATTTTACTAACGCTAATTTATTACGCCCCTTCTCCTACTATATAATATCAACATTGCCACGCGTTGCCAACATAAAACGCACGGTAAACGTTTTAAAGGATAAACCATGAACGCATCACAGGTGCAATGACCGAACATTAGCCGTCAACGTTTTTGAGACTACACTTGTCAAACCACAGATAACATTTATATTACTGTATATATGGGCGGTTATGATTGTTTCTAAAATTTCTTCCGCTTTCAAATTTCGCTGCGAACTTCTGTGGAGCTGAAACTAAATGATACATGGGCGGAGAATTGTGTCAAATTTCGAGAAATTTCTTTCATTCTACATCGAGTTGGACATTCGGGTAATTGATACTGGTAACTGACTCTGCTTGTTGTGAATACCTATATCTACTCTTTGTATAATACAAAACCGGGGTTGAGCTAAAACGTTTTTACAGCAGCACCAAATAACGCATACAAGTAGGATGGGGGAATATGGGACACCATTTCATTGTATTTTTTATCCCATTTGGTAGTAAACAAAGAACATTTAAAGAATTATAAAATCGTATCGTCACGACCAACATATACCGTTGTTCATTGTTTAAAACTTAATAGGGATATTTAAATATTATGTGCTATAGGTGTCCCGTCTTACCCCACAGTACTATATTATTATTAAAATAAACGCATAACAAATAGATATGTTAGAGCAATAAACTCATACCTGTGTTTTAAAACAATAATATCTGGTGGAAAATTTATTGTTTTGGTTTTAATGACTTGGTAGCCATTAGCTGTCTTTAATTCATCAGCTTTCATGGTTCTTGCATCTACATTAAAAAAGATCTGTTTTTTTATAAATCGTTCCCGTTACTTTATCACATACAGACGAAAGATCTTTTATTAAAATATCTGACGCAGCAATTTTTATTCAACTGTCAACGATGAATTACAGGGTGTAAATACACATTACCTGTCTGGTTGATAAACCACGAATAGGGTGGCTTTCAACGCACACACTTCGTCTAAGGGTAGTGTCGTCTCAGTCAACATATAACTGTCCGCAGTTTTTACCCAGATAAAAATACATACTACTTACAAGCAAGCTATATTAACTGGACTGAAGTTATTTCATCTGGTAGTAATTAAATTGATAATACAGTCAACCCCGCTTAATCGACCCACGTTTAACCGGACCAGTTTGGCTTGGTCCCAATGTGGTCCGATTAAGCGGGTTGACTGTATTATTTCTCACACAATCTGACGCCTTTTAGCTGTGGTTGCATAGTTCTTGTGAAGACCTAAATTGATACAGAGAACATCTGAAGAGAATGATTTTTGATTTATGCGCGAACAATATTGTTTGCATGGGTCAGTGATTGTGTTATAACACTATTGTTCTTTTTTGAAACACGAGTAACATTGTACCCGGGAATAGCGTCCTTTACTTGATACATAGAGGTACTATAACTTTATTACCAAGCCGAAACAAATATATAGTTCTATTGTCAGTACTGAAATTTTGTTCTGCGTTGCAACTTGATCCAACTTTTGTATTGTTTACGAAATTAAACAATAATAATAAAACGATTTTAATAAGTTTTGTGTTTTTCAATTAAACTAAGCATTTTAAACCAATTAGTTGAACGTAATTACAGAGATTTCACTTCAAGTTATGCAGCGGTGTATTGATGCAAAAAAGCTAAGATGTTATATTATAAATACAACTGTCGGCCCAAGTTTCAAGTGGTTGAAGTTCTTACATCATAAGCAGAGATACCAGACCCATTGCTTGACGTTGTTACCACTGTGGGCATGTGTGTTCTTGTGCAATACACTTTACAGTCAGTGGTCAGTGATGGGTTATCCAAGTTATCACTCAAACATAGTATACGATCAATGTCCCCTGCAACGCAAAAATCATTAATTTATACATTCATTTGATTCATATCATCTAAAGATCACGAAGAACTGTCTTTTAAAACAAAAGGGCTGTAACTTTAGTAAATGACCACGTAAATTACGTCTTAAAATTGTGACCCAGTGGTCAATATTGGACTCTAAATTGTCAGCCAAACATAACAAAAATAAAAAAAAAACGATCTCCCACACAGTTGCATTCTTGGGAACTGTTATTGTTATACTCCAACCTAACAATCGCTGTTGAAGTACACCCAACCCAAAACCATGCAATACTCTTGTAAGGCTTACGTATACCTTCTGGTAATATGGTACAGTCGGAGCTGGCATCACGCGGCATACAAATTCGTTAAAAAATGAACAGACGGTGGCGTTAGTAAGTCACGCTTGGTAACATCTCGCTTCACTCGGCCTCTGCTTCTTACAAGTAGTATGAACTTCGAATAAAACGCATTAAAGTTAGTAGAAGTAAGCAAAAACAGGCACAGATGTGTACCCAGTATCAATTCATAAAACCAATTAACTTTTTAGCTTTGCTGAAGAATAAGTGTATTCAGCTTTCGGTTGTTGTTATTGAATAACTCTGTTAATCATTACTACAACAAGCGGGAAAATATAGGCTTACTGAATCGTAATTGCTATGTAGCTTTTGATAAACATCTCATTCTTATCACAGGTTGAGCCATCATTAGAGTGCTGGATTCATGTCATTTATTATGGGTGCTACAACTTATTAATCTTACTCAAATTTAAGTTACATGGAGATCACTGTGGAAGTAAACAGACGGTGAGTTGTTTAGTTTTATTCTGTTTGTAACCAAATATGAAATGGTACTTATTTAATTTTTATTTACCTGTTGCATACTTTGTAAATCTTTAACCTACCAGCTTGGATTGTAGAGTTTAATTTTGATATGTAAAAATTTCCAAGACATGTCTTTAATATCCCCTATCAAAGCTTTATTTTAATGCAAGGGCTATTGAATGAAGGTTGTAACTTGCTTGTAATTTAAGCAATTTCCGTTAAGTGATGTGCTTAGAGACAGCCGCAATAAGCACTGTAATATTGCACTTGGTATTGCTAAGTTAGAAGTGATAACCATGGAACTATTTTTATTGAGCGTATTTATACAAGAACTTTAAAGTTACCTTTTTTTCGGTGAAGTATCAAAGTTTGTATACAGATAGTGCAGAAGGAAACATAACATATGGTGGTAGGGTGATAAGTTGTGCAATCAGATATAAGAATACAAGAATAAATGTATATAATTCTTAAACCGGCTTCTTGCATTACCTTTTGTTTTGATACGTCAAATCTTGTCTCACAAAAGTTTCATTAACCAAAAGTAAGTGGCCGAAAGTAAAAAAAGCTTATACATTGGTGTAACAGTGCGTAAAACTTTTTTAATATTAGAAACACTGCTCTCAAAGAAGACAGATCTTTACGTTAGTTACAGCAAATTGACTTCAGCCGATGGTCAGTGACAGACATGAAGGTTCATGACAATACATACACATTATAGAAGCCAACTGTACAACTAGCTACTGTACTGATTCCTGATTACACTATATTTATTGAGTTTTAATTAGGATGAATGAAATTTACTCATCTCTTTGGTCATGATAATAAAGAACAAGAGAGTTGACAAAAGCGAAAAGACAGGTGGTAACAGTAAAACAATAGTTGTTAAAACATGCCTATTAATAAAAAAATAAGAAAAAGTGTTTTGGATAAAAAGCGTGACCATTACACCCTATCCGGTGATACAAAGTCAAAATTAAATAAATATTATTTAATTAAACATATTAGGGTTCTAATTAGTTCCATTAAAAAGCTAGTTAATTGGAAAATTAGTTGAGGTTGAGAAAATTAGATCTTTTATAAGATTCCTTCCATAAAATCATGTGAGAAACCCAAGAGTAAAGATTTAAGAAAAGTCTGTGGTAAGAATGACATTATTTGACTTGGTACAAGTTCTTTTAAAGATTTTCCAAAGCAATATATATTTCTTTTAGATTGAGGTAAATGCTTTAGTAAAGATTACCCAAGCACAATTTTTAGAGTACCATCATTTTTAATGGTTAAACTAAATTTTATCCTTCATGTTGTTTTTGTATAATGTTGAGATGTTTTTGTCTTACTATATTATTATTAGGTCAATGTACACAAAAGAGTATTTGATTTAAAGTTTTAATGACCTTGTACTTTACTATTACATTGATAATACTTATGTTAGTGTTGAATATTACTCAAGAGTAATGAACTCATCAATCATTTTTGAGAGAGAACACACTTCTATCATTGATGGTTAACCTGCCTTCAGTGCCTTGTCTGTCAATCACTTAAGGATAACCAACTGTAAATGTGGTTAAAAGTGTGCACTCTGCAGTTTACTTAATAATGAATTTCCCATTCATACACAGTATTTGTTTCAATTATGTTGTTAAAGTAAACAAAAGGGATGTTTGTTTTGATATAGTTCTACAGTTATCTAGAATAGCTAACTACAGAGTGGCAATAAATTAAGGTTTATGTGGCGGATTGTCTACAATGCAGTTTGTTTTATTGTCAAGCGCTTGGAATGTATGTGGTGTCTACATTTGGTGAAATACTTCCTGATCGGTGTATTACTCAACCACAAGATACGTTTTACTTCGCGTCGTTCTTAATCTTATTGTGTTTTGAAACGATCGAAATGCCTTAAAAGCACGAAAATAGTAATGTGTTGCGTTAGTTTCAGTGAAACAACAACAAAGAAACTTGCTGTAATAATGAACGCACATCTTCTTTTCATGCGGGTTTTTCGAGAAGAAAACTCAAGAAAATCAATATTATCGTAAATCGACTTAACCTAACACAGTCAAGCACAAAAGCAAGCTCATGTAATAATCGCATTAAACAAGTGTTTTTGATTCTTTTTATATTTACCGAAGAGTTTGTGGTATATGCAAATAGATTATATTTATATTGTTTCCTTCATTAAAATTACTTTATACGAATTCACGCGTATTCGACAACGCATTAATCTTTCCGCTAGATGATGCGGTTGAGTTATTATCATACTGAGTGTAAAAGTAAGGTGTTATTATGGCCGCAAATAAAATAGCTAATAGCGACGTTTGGTTATATATGTCGATGTACATATGTATATACATATTTTACTTATTAAATAATTTTACTTATTGTTTTATAGCTATACATTTAAGGAGTATCAGGTTAAACAGAAAACAAGTATGACTTTCCAATGCACCTAAGTACTTATCATATAATACCTTACCATCAATCAAACTTAATATATCAATAAATATTTGGTGCGCGTACTTTAAGCTGAGCAGCGCGGGTATGTTACGAATGCATACTTAGCTGGCGAATGGTACGAGTATCAGGTGATGTGTGACGTAGCTGGGAAATAACCTAATGTTGCTCCGGCCACTTGAGCGTCTGTTTCTTTCTTTCTCTTCAACGACATGCTTCGTTTGTTTTATCACATTGTCCCTTCTATTGCGTTGAAAAATGCCGCTTATTGTCCAACAAAACAATGTCTCTGTCCCCACCAAACCGACTGTTATTGGTCAAGAAGGCAGCTGACTTTTTCCAGAATTGGACTTTACGCAGTAACTCTTCACAACCGAAAGTGTGTTCGCCTGAGCTCGAAGAAGTGAAGTTGAGTGGGGGAAGGTAGGAGGCATAAATATAATATATCCGGTGCTAATTTGAGCCTTTTGTTACCTGGCAACATGCCTAATGCTAACAAAGAAATGGTACGCAGTAAACATGGTGCTTTATTTTCTATTATTTGTTAGGCTTAGCCACTCTTTACCTAATTGAGTTTACTTATCAAACGTTGCGGTGTGTCCATGGCCGGCTATCTCTTAAATTACAGTACTGGCACAGGATCGGAATATAGGACAATATATGTAAAATCGTGCAAAAGTTGTATCATTTTTAAAACTTAAAATTTTAAGATTTTTTGTGGCAGATTATGAACTGTAGTGTCGCATATTTTCACGTGCTGTTATTAATTCTTCAATAGACATTGTTTAGTTACCGGTACGCTACTTCCGTATTATGATTATAAATCATACGTGTTGTAGCTTGTAAAAGTATATTATGTTGTGTATTGACATGCATCAACATGTTGGTAGACCCAAAGGGTAGACCCACAATTAATAGTTAGTAGACCGACAGACTACCAAAGGTTTAGTTTGCCATGGTAGGCGTGTACAGTAAATAAATCGAAAAAGTATTTTTTACATCTCTGGTATAAATAAGCGATTTATTACTAATCCTCATACCTTATTTGTGACGGTCGTTATGGTTACCTATTTGACCTTTGTTATTATTATATTGGGTCTTGGCTTACCATACAGTCACACGTGTTAGCGTTGGTTAAAATCACGTGAACATGCGATCATGTGATACCGCGTGCCGGTTTATTGTCTCATAAACTGTTTGTTCTTTTATTGGTCCTGTTTTATGTCTAATTCATTCTCCATTGTAATACGTTAAAGCTCTTCAGGGTTAAGGCCAGCGACCCACGCCACTAAAATAGAGTTAAACAAATATGCTTATAATAGGTGTTACCCATTGTGTTTTCGTTTGTATAAAGATTATTTTAACCGTCGATCCGTGTTGCGAAAAGCTAGCAGGTTATATCAATATTTTAAAAAGCTTTAGAAATCTGACAAGCACGCAGCATTTGTTATACTGACTTTTACAATTACCTAGGTCGTCTTTGTTTAGTAAAATAAGATAAAATATTTTAACTTCAAGTCATTTTATTGCATTTGTACTCGGAATAGGTATTTAGTAAGGTATACTGTAGTGTTGCCAGTGTTTTCGATTAAAATTAGTGATCATATGTTCGCAAGATCAGATATTCCTGGAACGTTCAAAAACGAAGCAGTACATGGGAAGACTTCGTTTCTCTTCCATGATCGCCATTCGTACCCTTGTCTTCATGAAACACGTATGAGGTACCAGGTCCAGCATGTTAAGAACTCAACCCATTCACTGGGCGGTGATGTTTTGGCCGAGAAAAGAATTCTCGCATTTCCCGAATACCAAGATATAATAAACCAAGCCGATGTACTTATCGTGTATTGTGACTTATGCCTGCGTAAGCTTCAAAAAGAAAGCAAAGAATTTGAAGCTGACATTGACGTACTTAAACAACATGATACTTCTTCTGATATTGCTTCAAATTTACGTTCCCGTTGTTGGTATTGCACAAAATGTGGTGCCCCGGTGCATATTGTTAGAGTGAACAACGGATCACTGTTAAACTTGTACGACATTGACTTTTCTGGTCGAAAGAAGCGAGGTTCGATACGTCGTCGAATAAATAAGTTACACAAAGGCCTGAAATCAAAAATTGGCATGACGTAAGTTTTTCTTCAAATTTAGTGTCGCAGTATAATTTAACGTATTTTGTGATATGCATTTGCTGCCATATATTTCCTACGAAATAATGCTTACGGTTTTCCCCCAATATTTTATAAGTGATAGTTCATTATCTTTAATTGCAGAATTATTTAAGTTGTTATCACATTACTTCAATTATCTTCCCTTCTATTAAGTTCTATATGTATTGATTGACTGTGGTTAGAGTATACAGGATACAGACGTGGTTTAAAACAACTTAGCTGTTGAAGGGTTCTTACGAACGTAATTCAGCACAGACAGTTGAGCCAGATGTTTAGTTTTGCAAAAAGTTGCACGGTTAGCTTAATCGCAGATATGGTGATTACAGATTGCAACTAGTTTATAATTAATAGATTACTTACCAAGTTTTTACAGTTCTGAATAATACTTCGATTCTGCGAAATTTATACGACGTGTATGACAGTGTAAGGATATTGGACATGATGTAGTTTTTATCCAAGTTAATTAGTAGTAGTCGTACTTGACGCTTTGTATCGTGTTAAACTGCCGACTTCTCATATTAATATTTCCAGTGTTAATGTGCAATTGCTATCACACGAACGCGGTTTAAAATTATAAGGAAAGCTTCGTATTGTACACGTAACAATAAAGCCGTGCGCTATCGACCACTCGTCGCTTATTTACCAAGCCTTGAAAATGTTTACCACCTATTGCTTCTCGGACTTTGTCTCCTACAATCCGATATAGTTTACCATCTTATGCCACGGCACAAGCGTGTTCCAGATCAGTGCTAGCCGCGTTATGCTGCCTACGAGCATTGTTTTAAATTTGGTGCGCAGTTATTTTCGTATAGTGTCAACCTATAGTCAACGAAGTTGTTATTTAGGTATTAAAGGGTAACAAATCAGACAAATATATTTCGTGCAGATAATAAACTTTAAAAATAGTATAATTTAGTCTTTACTCTTTAGTGATTATGCCTACTCTTTGTAGTATTTTTAGAGGCCACTCGACAGTCAAAGACCGTATACATAGCATCGTTGTTCTATTGTTTTCTGCAAACTTGTTCTAGTACGGTTCGTAAGCCGTCACGTTTCAATGCTAGTTAATGTTTAGCTAACATATTGTGCCACTTTACGTTACACTGTATTTCAGTTCAAGGACATTCATAACAAAAGCTATTTATACGCTCTTATTGATAACCTATTGGTTAAATATAAGTCACTTGTCTATGTGACAAACAATTTTGTGAGCTAACTCGCAGTATATATAAGCAAAAACCGAGTATTCTATATAAGCAAACTGAAATAATGTTTAATTTATTAAGGCCCAATCGATTCTTGTACATATGAAATATTCTACTTACTGCGTCCATCTGTAACTATGCACTTACTAAGATTATTATCTGGATGGCTGCTGTCTATGAGTTTAACTACAAAATCACTCTGTTTTACATGCTCTGTATTGTGTATGTTTAAAGTAATTGTAGGTTTGGTATATAAAGTAAATTATGATGCTCCATCAAAACCTTGTTCTTGAAGAAGGAAAGGTTCATCAAATATTTATGGCAGTGTAGTTACCTTAAGTCCTTATATTGTGCACTAGCACCACTACCAATAGGCGATACTTAAAGTAGGGGTTGTGTTGAGGTTTGACATCAAATTGACAAAGTTGCAGTATGTTTTTTTAAAACAATACCATGTTATAGCAGAATTATTTTGTAAAGTTTCACAGTTTAAACTTAAAGTAAGTCTGCCATGTAACAAGTCTGATATTCCAGTTAATTGAAAATTAGTTACTCTATTTTCAACTGAAATAAACGTGGTAGATGGGTACGAAGAAACCAAATGCACGAGTTGTGCGAACATGCCCAAAGCCTATGTAAGTTACCCAGAATGCTGTTTATGCGAGACCGTCGTAGTTTTATCAATGTTTGAATGTATTTATGTGTGATTTGTTAACAATAAAAATAATAAATGGTTTTGTTATTATATATTTATTCATGTTTTCCGTTTGTTGTTGTAGTCCTGAAGTTCCGGAAACACTTGAAGAAAGAGAGGGCGAAGAACGGAACCAATCAGGCGTGCCTCCTCAACCTAGGTAAGTTATTATATGTTTCTGTGGTTTGCCAATAAAACCACCATAGGTTTATGTTTACAACATAATTGACCATCATCAGTTTTACTGTGACGATATAAATTATTTATTTTGTAAATAGTTCTAATATGGTAATAAGTCGATTATATTTTAGTTCAGGTGGTTTAAACCTGCTCTTGGATGACAATGAATGTGACGTAGGTGCACGTGACGTCACAGAACTCCATGACGCAGCAAAAGAAGATCAAGATGACGTCATTTGCCAATCAAATAACGTAAGAAACAAAATACATTGTAATAATTTAACAAGAACATGTTACCACAATCGTAATTAATAAGTTCTGTGTGTCTTACTCTGATCTGGTGCTCATGGAGTTGAACGATTCTTGTGTTTTATTATACAATTGGTTGACTTGATTTTTGTCCGTTACGTTTTCGTAGCATTAGATTCTTACTGGACATTTTACCAATCTCCATTTACAGAATACAAAAGACACGACCAGTACATCACTAAATAGAAAAGATTCTTCATCAATTGGTATGTTATGTTCAATGCGGCACCTTTTAAACAAGTTAAACACCATCGAATAACGTTTCTGTATATAGTAGGGTGGGAAAAGATGGAACCAATTTTTCCGTTCCATATGGTAGTAAACAAGGAACATTCAATAAATTACATAACCGTATCCTCACGATTTCCATAGACCGCTGTTAATTGTTTAAACATGTTTAGGTTATTTCGATATCTTGTGCTAACGGTGTTCCATCTTCTCCCACGCTACTATATATACACCGTATGAACTTTTTACGTGTTTAAAAATAGCACACCATGCAATATATAGGTTTCTTTAAAAAGTGTTCCATCGTAAAGCGTAAGCATTAATATTAAATAAAACTCGTGAATCGTGATCAATCGAAAAAGATAATCAAAAAAAAATTAGAAAAAAGTATTGTATAGGTATTTTATCCGCAGCCGACGAATCAGCGTCAACACAGCAACAAGAGGATTCTGCTATTTCCCCAACCGAGACTTCCCTTCATTCAACAGACACTGAACAAAGATTGTCAACAAACAACATTTCTACGTCTTCAACACGACAGATGCAGGTAATAAATCACTTCAAGTTGAACAATCAGGTTAAACCAGTTTAAACAAACAAAAATAATTGCCCGACGTTGTGGCGTAGTCATTTGAGTCGGCGTACGCAAAGGGTGTGCAGGTTCAAAGTTCCCTGAACGCTGCTACCATTTTGGACATGTGTATTCTTCGGCAAAACACTTAACAACAATTGCTTCAGCCTAGTGGTCACTAATGAGTTGTCTTAAGTGTCAGACATATATAAAAGGTGGTTGCCCCGTGTCGCGGGGTTTAATAAGTTACATTCTGACAGAATTCTGACCCAACAAGCATCAGTGTGACGTACAAACCTTCTGCTGGTACGCTTTTTCTTCCGCTTGAACACACTCCTCCTACGCTGACATCTTTCAGCAAGAGTCCGGGATCTGGTTCTCATAAGTCGAACCCAAGGAAAAAGAAGGTAAACAGATTATTTAAAGAGACATATATATTGCTGCCGTTCACAATATTAATCTATACTAACTTGATTAATAACAATATTAAATTATGACAACGGCAACCTAAACAAGGCGTATAATTTTATATTTAGACCTAATGTATCACATGTTATATTCAAATCAAGTAACTCCTGTATTTTTCTTGCAGCGATCCGCATCGTGGTACAACGTAAGTTTGTTTTGTTATTTATGGTCCGTATGGTGGCGCTATACAAATACTATGTGTGCCTGATTAGATCTGTTACAAACCAGTAAAACATGCACAGTTTATTTGCTAAATAGTTTGATGCTTTGGTCGTGGTTTGGTATGTATGTTTTTATGCTGTGAAACTTTTAGTCATTTTTATCAAATATTTAGTCAGTTAGAGTTTAGAAACTAAGTAAGGTTTGCGAACCGCATTATTTCGTTTCATGCTGTTTGTTATTTATAACAGCCACTCGCGGTTTCGTATTCTGCAAATTTTCTATGACGTTTTCATTTCCTGAGGTTGGCGTGACGGTATAATTACACGTATAATAGTCGAACCTGATGTGCAATGTGCCTTCCAATGTCGGTTGGCTGTGAGCGTGCGATGATGGTTCGATATAAGCTATTGTTATTGTTGTTGGTGGAGAATATTTCAGCTTAAAATAGCACAGCAGTTCAAACAAACATACGCGTAAACGCAGCATATGCAACGATGCTAATTGTCAAGTATTGATTCAAAATCGACCAGTCGAGTGATGTACAAGCTACAACCGCACAGCCTTTCCGTTCTATATATTTTATATGGTGGTACTGCTGTTGTGTTTGTAATCATATTTTAGCGTTGGGTTGTGTATTGCAAGTATAGTTATTTGAACGTTTAATGTCACCTAGATAAGAAAGCTTTGCTCTGTTTACAGTGGGGGGAGGTAGCTATACATCACTGCATACACCGGAAATTAGATTTTGGTTCTGAATGTTTGCGGTTTGTTTTTTTAATGTAACCAGGAGGTAACATAATATTCTTAAAAACTCGACTTTGCGTATATTTGTAAATCCGAATCGACTTGCTTTAATGTGGCGCTGGTTATTGGTCTGTGGTAAATTTACAAAATACTTACAATAAGATGGTAGCTTTCCGATTGCCCGGGGTTTTCCCGTGACGTCAGCAATGAGTAATTTGGTGATATATAAGGGGGGGCCATTGTTCGCTTGTTTGTATAACTCATACTCACGAGTGTTATCCATAAAGTCTCACATGTAAAGTTACCTTGTTATGTTGTTTTATTCATAGTGTAGTTTCGTTTATTTGTGATGATAATTGCGGGTGACGCAAAATCAACACATAATAGATTGTAATTTGCATAAGTGAAGCATAGGAAATGATGAATAATTCATACAGTAGGGCTGAAACGAAAAAGGGACGGTAAACAAGGCCCGGGGGTCAGCCCTTCCGATTCATTCTTTTCATATTGTTCATATCCAGTGTTATATTGCCAGTTTACAGCGCTGTAAGTTGTTAGCATCACGGGTTGTTTCCAATGGCATCGGAAGTAACATTTATTGTACGCAGTATATACGTGTTTGTTATTCGTATCTACGTGTTTAAAAGAATTGTCGCCGATGTATCAATGTTTGACTGGCAATAGTAATGCATGTTTGTGTTTATAGCTAGGAAGTGAGCAGTTAAGTTGTCCGTCATGTCTGATCCTATGCAAGATTTACCTCACGTTACTGTGACGTCACCGAGTTTAGATAGTGTTGTCGGTTTAAATACTGTGAAGAGGAAAGAGAAAGATGCTGTTGAAAATATACTCAAAAACTCGGTCGAAGTAATTTCGAAACATCAGGATAGAGAATTAAAAAGACCAGCTACCTTGTCACTACCCAGTTCCCCATCATTCACACCAACCGAATTATCAATTACTGGTAGTAGCCCGGTTGGTATTCGAGTTTATGATAGCGACTCTAGTTGGGTTAGTCACGTGACGGTGGAGGACGGTGATGCAGACAAACATGCCAATACTTTATCGCATACCAAGAATGGAACACCTAAGAAAGTACGACAGAAGTTGCAGAAAATGAAAGAAAAGTTGAGCAAGAAGCGCTCGTCCAGTGACCCAGCTATTGCGGCACATTTGTTAGACTACAATAATTCTCCAAGAAGAGAGAGTGAAACAAGTAAAGCAGGTTCCAAACATTCCTCTGGTGATCCAGGAACTCCTCCCTTGCAACCTCTTCATGCATCGAGGACCAAAAAGAAGAAAGCTTCCTCCAAGTCTAAAGCAAAACGATTTTACAAAAACGCGATTAAAAAAACGTCTGAACTCCAGGTAGCAAGGGCGTAGAATGATGTTTCGTGTGTATTGTTGTCTCTATGCGATGTGGTGCATGAATGTGTGGTGAGTTTATAAAAAAATAGACGCGTTAATATAACAAAATCATTTCCCCGTAGGTTCTTAATCCATCATACAAACAGAAGAATGTGGATTTCCATAAATTCTTCAAGAAACTCCCAGAAACTGAACGACTATTAGTAGGTACCGTCATGTTGCTTATAATCCTGATTACAAATGCGCATGAATCAATGGCTGGTTGTATTGATTACAAGGAATCATTCCGCAACTACGTCACCACATGCTTTTATTACAGACCACAGTTGCGCATTAATGAAAGACATCTTGGTACAAGGTAGGATGTATGTCTCGCAGAACTACGTATGCTTCCATTCCAATATACTAAAGTGGCAAACTGCGGTAAGCGTGTTTGACTTACCAGCTTAGTCCACCAGTATTGACATTATCTATTTATAGGTTATGCTGAGTTTCAAAGACATCGTGAGCTTGACAAAAGAGAAAACTGTCAAACTATTTCCAAACGCAATTCAATTTCAAATAAAAGGGAGGGTAAAACACACATTCACCAGCTTTACCTCACGTGACCGAGCGTACCACCAGATTTTTCGACTGTGGCAAAACGCATTGTTGGATAAGGTATAATAGAGGAAAACCTTTAACACATACTATCTAAACATCCGGATCGTGTTTTAAATAATTAACACCGGTCTATGGAAGCAATGATACAGTTTTGTAACTGTTTAAGTGTTTTTTTACTACCATTACTACCAAATGGGACGAGTAAATAGAACGAAAATGTTTCCCATCTTCCCCCACCCTACTATATAGACCTTTCAATGCACAATAGTATCAATAATTCATTGATTTTAACTAACAGCCAATGACACCACATGAATTATGGGGGGTTGTACGAAATCAATATGGTAGCGACCTTGGGTGTAGTTCAGATGACGATTATGTAAGACCGAACGGTGTATTTGAGTACCGAGGTGTTGGTGAGTTAACATTAGTTCTGTAGTCGTTAAATAAGATGTACATCATGTATAATATTAACGTTAAAGCAGATTTCGCGACGCCGACGGAAGAGATTTATAAATTCGGTACAACAAACAAAATACAACGAAACAAATACTCCCAGGTACCCGTGTGGCTTATCCCATTAATATTTGAAATGTAATTTTCTTTATCAATACAGCCGCGTCATACCAATAATGACGTCACAGATGGTAGACAAATGACGTCAGAAGCCGATAACCTAGTTTCGATCAGTGATCGTTCGTCGGAAGGTGATAAATCGCTATCTGGGGTAAGTACAATTGTTGTATCATATACTTAGCACACATATTGTAGTCAACCTAATAATAACTTAATACAAGACATTGTTTTCCTATGTTATTTTAGTCACATGCGTCATGTCTTGTTTTGACTTGTAATAAATTATATTCTTACGCTGTGGCACAGCGGTTAGCACGCCCGCAGGCTTGTCGCTGCTACCGTA
This sequence comes from Ciona robusta, assembly GCF_009617815.1. Taxonomy (NCBI): domain Eukaryota; kingdom Metazoa; phylum Chordata; class Ascidiacea; order Phlebobranchia; family Cionidae; genus Ciona; species Ciona robusta. The sequence goes on from NC_143236.1 coordinate 869,608, forward strand.
GGGGGCGTATGTGTCTTTGGGCAAAGTTCTCAATACTAAACATCCGTGTTATAACGAATGTCGTTGTCCCGCTATGCGAGGATAAATAATATCCACTTATTCCAAATTTATTTTAGTGTTCTCTTGATGATGATGACGTCGTAGATCAAATAGATGACGACAGTGGTAAGCTCATGTTTTGTGGTTTCATTTCAAATTTACAATGGTGCTTATGTCGTAACAGGACCAGCAGAATTTGGGTTACCCGATTTTAATCGAACGTACCTCGTGCGCGAATACGAATGCTCGGCAGCTGAGTTGTTCAACATTATATACGGTGACACTTGTCCGTTCTGGAAGCTTTACCTCGAAAAACGACAGACTTTTGGTATGGCTTAGTACTAATGTTGGTTGATTTTTATTACAATATGTTTCTTCAAACACAGATATCACAATAACAAAATGGAAGGACGGAGAAGCAGAAAATCAAGGTTATAAAGTTCGGTCGCTTAATTACAATCTAACCTTGAACAATCCACTTGGACCGAAGTCTTCCAATGTAGACGAAGTTCAGGTAAATAAAATGAACGATATGACCTATCGTTGTAGTGAGTTCTGGTCTCCGAATGGAGGCCTGGGTTCAAATCCCACTTCTGACACCATGTGGTGAGTCTCTATAGGAATCGATCAGTTATAGGTTGCCTTGTATTGCGTAGCACGCGTCTAGTAAAAAAAGAAGAGTGATCAAGGTCGACAGGCGTGCGTATTTATATAGTAGGGTGGTGGGAAGATGGAACACCTTAAGCACATAATATCCAAATATCTTGATCGTGTTTTTAACAATTAACAACGGTCTACGGGAGTCGTGGGCGTACGGTTTTATAATTCTTTGAATGTTCTTTGTTTACTACCAAATGGGACAAGAAAATGAAATGGAAAGGTGTCCCATCTTCCTCCATTGTACTATATGCACGTGTTACATAGAGATCCTATATCACCACAATCTTAATAATTAATGTTTGACCAAACAAGCTGTATTGATTGGTTAGTGCAAAGGTCGGCAACCTACGAAGCTCATTTTGACCGGCCGTGCACTGTTTCGTAAAATCCCTTACACCCGGCCCGTTATGAACAATATATATTGCTTATATTATATACTGATTCTCCACGCAGCTATTGGTGTATAAACTTTAATTGTCGTCACACGACTGCGTTTTGTCATTAACTTTAATTCTATACTTGTCCATCGCACAGGTTTGTTACAAGCATGAACCGTGTCGTTATTACACAGTAGATTGCACGGCCCATACTCACGGTGTGCCATACAGTGATTACTTTAGCACTGTGATGAGATACCAGATCAGAAAATTAGGAAAATCGACATGTGAACTGAGGTAGGTGTTTTATTAAATACTTATATAGAAGAATGTGTTGGCCTTTGTTTCCAATGATGCTTGAATCATACCACCAGTTTAAATAATAAACATATTTCCGACGTAAATAAAAAATATCGAAAAAATGAATTAAAATTTGCGAAGTATTATTGTGGTATGCATATTAATTATTTATTTAGTCTGCCTGGCAGAACCATAAGCGTTTAATTTCGCTAAAAAAAGTACAGCGAGACTTATGTACATAAAAGTAGTAACCTCTTGCATGAACTTCACCAGAGTTTCAGCGCAGTTGGTATTTAACAAAACACCTTGGGGTTTGGTCAAAAACTTCATTGAGAAGAATTGCTACAGCGGTATTGAAGAAAACTTTCAAATGCTCGGTGAGTTATTGGGCACGTGTGTGGGGATGGAAGTCGTTTTCCGTCAAACGTTTTTTTCTTATTATTTCGCTTGTACTTTCGCGAATAATAAAAGTACGTGGTTGGGCGGGGGAGGATGGGACACCTTTTATTCTATTTGCTTCTTATGTGAAGTAAAACAAAGAGCATTCAAACAATTCCAAAACCGTTTCTTTACGACTGCCATAGACGTTGTTGATTGTTTAAGACACGATCAGGATACTTGGATATTATGTGCTAAAGTTGTCCCGTCTTCCCCCACTTTACTATATACGTAGCGCATTGCTCTCTTGTTGCTTCAAAACTTGATGTTTTAATTTAACTGTTGTTTGTTTAGAACCCGAGCTCGATTCTTACGTTCTTCAGTTAAATGAAAAACGAAAACAAACTTCGGAATCTCCGGTTCGTGAATATCCACGCCAGCGCATCTCTATCTCCTCTAGCGGTGGACGGAGACGTCAATCAAACAAATCTTCTTTAGAAAGTTCACCAACGATAGCAGATACGAGTGAGTTCGTATATTCGCAGAATATGTGTTTTTACCATGTAATATTCATGTATAACTTATTAACGACGTAATATTTAGGTATACGTAATGGTGACGTAACACGCGAACCCTATGACGTCGGAAAAGGTGACGTCATCGGTGCTCCAACGACCACGTCACCCGCTGCCCCAGAGTGGGACGTCAACAACAATAATCATGGAAAAATAAAGAGGGAAATAAATGGGAAGAAGAACGGAAGGTTTTTCAAAGTTGTGATGACGTTTGTGTAAGTTGATTTTATGAATGGCACCGATCACGTGATTCAACCAAGCTTTTCGTTCAGGTTTGCTGTTTTGTTGCTAAGCAACTATTCACTGTACAGCCGCTTAAATTCTCTCGAACAAAGTAATTCAATACGCGTGTTTGATGACGTCACGACGCTTCATACAAAGTAAGTTGGTTGAACAAATTAAGCAACGCATGTTTCAACATTTGTTCATTTTAGATTGGTTGATGGTGAGTTACCGTTACTTGATGCGTTGAAAATAATCGAGCGGAGATTGGGAAAGTTAGAAAATGTGCTTCAACACCAGGTGACGTCATCTAAAGCAAGATGGGATGAAATGAATTCGGATTGGGTAGAGTTACGTCAGATGGTAAGTTGTGAAAGTTAACCCGTCATAAATTTATCTCTTCTATTGTATATCAAAAACTTGAAATAGTTATTAAAATAATTAAAAACAACGAAGATACAGGGGTTTCATAAAAACGACAGTCCTTAAAAATATACTAATAAGAAAAAGAAGTAAATATAAAGAGTATTATTTAATTCGTGTCCGTCCAACTAAACATACAGTGAATTGCATTTAAATATTACTGTAATTAAAACAGGTAAACAAATATATAACACTGTTTATTTCTACAGATGAACCAAGTTTTAAAACGTTCTTCAAAGTCGAACAAGACGTAGTTAACAATCCTTTCTCCATTGTGATTACATAACGATACTGTTTCAACTAAACCAGAATAGAAAATTTTAATCGATTTTTAAACTGTAACATTCCCCAGTATACCGTGAGCTATTTTTTTCTTTTTTTTCTATTTTTTTAATTGAGTTTCCATACACTGTCGGATCGAATATGGGGTTTTGTTGCGACCTTGTTCTCGTAACGTCATCGTAATTGATCGTGTGTTTCATCACTCTGGATGTTGGCACTTTATGTAAAACATGTGACCATCGTGTTTTGGTCACTGTGCTGTGGTTAATCACAAACTATTTGTAGGTTGGGCAGAAACACTAGCAGCAAATTATGTCTTTTTGTTGTGCAATACCTGCAAAAATAGAAAATAAAATGTTCTCTCATTTTTTATTAAAATATATTGTGTCGTTTCATGCACTACCGCGATACAGTGTTTGGGAAATATATTGCTTATTTGTGAGGGTATGGTTGTACATTAGGTTTAATACGCGATGATATTTCCTGAATTTTTTGGGAAATTAAGAAGCAGATTTTTAATGCCGACTTAACTTGTCAAATGCCGCACGGTGGTTAGCGCACCTGCATTTAACCCAAAGGTAGCGGGTTCAAGACCAGTCGCTACTATCATTTTGCATGTGTTAAAAAGCGTGAATGCGGAGCATGAAACAGATATTCCGTATTATAACGACTGTCATTGCCTCAACAATGAAGGATACAGAAAGTTACATTCATTGAATTATTTACCACAGTTAGTTCATGCAAGGAATACGTTGCGCAAAGTAAAACAAAATTAAAAGGTTAAAGCTTACAGCTAAGTACGTTAAAAATGCATAGCTTCATAAGACAGTATAAACACTGTTCTTGCTTTTCACTTGTAGCAATTGAAACCTGTATCATATATAGTAGGGTGGGGGAGATGGGACGAACAATTAGTATCATATCCTTATTAACTGATAACACTTTAGAAAATATACTGAAACGCACGGGGTTCAAAAACCTATGTAACAGTAACAGCTGATGGGTATGACGGCGTTAGATCGACGGCTACTCCAAATCCATGTGATAAATTTATTATCTTGAATTACGTGCATAATAACACGAAGTATTACTATACGCGTTAAGATGAAGTTTAAACATTTTCGTCTTGCGTGGGGTTGGGTATAGTGGGATTGGGGAAGATGGAACACCTTTTCTTTCTATTTTCTCGTCCCACTTGGTAGTAAACACGACTATCATAGATCGTGTGGTTAATTGTTTAAAGTTCGATCAGAATAATATTTGGATATTATATGTCCTAAAGGTGTCCCAACCACCCCACCCTATTATACCAAAGTTTAGATTCTATTAAAAACTAGATATTGCATCCGCGCATTCAGCACAAGCCACTTCTCATATTTTCTCTCGAAGTGACTTTGGCCGATTTTCAAGTATGTTTTCCATACATTTTTTGTTATTATTACACTAGGGTGGGGCAAGATAAATCACATTTTAAAATCTATTTCTGTGGTTTCCAGTATGATTATAACGGAAAACATGCAACAGCTTTATTTAACAGTATTTTCACAGCTAAGCGGACGCGGAAAAGCGAGAGATTGCTTCCATTAAAATTGACGATGAATGAACATAACGATTTTCAGTTGTCGAAAAAGGTGTAGCGGTAAGGTGCTGATTTTGAATGCTTGCTAAATCATATTAAAACTATAAACTTTTTGCAGTTTAAGAGTTCGAACCATCAGTTCGCCAGATGCCAGACTCGTTCGTTTAAAGAGCGTGCCATATTTCTCCGCGAGTCATCTTACCCTACTATATTTTGTATTAAAAAAAAATGAAACGTTATACAGACAAAAATTCCCTTTAAAGTTACGATCTTTCCAGGACGCGAAAATTGTTTTCCAGCTCTACGTCATGACAACCATGGAGGTAGAAGAGGTTCTCTTCTTGGATTGCCTTCTTTATTTCCCCCTCTCCTTCTCTCGTCCAACCAGGAGCGCAGACAATGCACAACATCTACGTCATATCTAATGTCGAGTTTGTTGACAAAAAGCTGAAAAAATTAGTTTAAATATGATAATGAGAGTGAGGTAAAATCTGCCTTGTTTTTGAATTTCACACAAGATTTTCATGACACGCTTCAGCCTAATATAAATTCTCCTTCAATACAGATATAACCGAAATACTATCATGTTAAAGGGGCATACCAACGAAAATCAAAATTTGTGTATGGATAGATATGCTTAATGTAACCTAAAGGTACTATCAAAGTTTGCCAAAACGATACGGCTTCTAAAAAAACTCGCTAAAGTAAAAAAATAGACTGTTTCGACAATGCATGGGATTTCCCATAAGAAAGAATTTCATTTAACTTTGATCGTTTTTAGTTTTTAAACTACTAAAGAATATTCAAATTTTATTTCTGATTTGGTATAATTGATGCATCTTCTTCAAGAATATGTAAAAAAATTGTAAAACATAGATTTTATTATGCTTTAATTTAAACCTAGGTACATACCAGATTATGCTGACTTAGCATATTTTCAAACCGAATGTTAAACCCTAAAAGTGACATTTTTCTAAAAAAATATGGTACAGTATGTACTAGTGAGACATATTGAACATTTTAATATAAAAAATATGCTAAAAATTCAGCAATAAGAATAAAGTCTATGTTTTACAATTTTTTTATATATTCTTATAGAAGAAGCATTCATTATACCAAATCAATTTGAATTTTCTTTAGTATTTTAGAAAATAGAAACGATCAAAGTTGAGTGATTTTTTTTATTATAGAAAATCTCAAGCATTGCGCTACGGCCATTTTTTTACTCCAGCGGTCGAATTTGCGGTTTTTTAACTTATTTTTTTAAAGCTCTTTTGTATTTAAAAACTTTAATGGTAGCTTTATATCACATTTGAGCATATCTATTAATCCACAAAATTTTGATTTTTCGATTTTATTGTTGCGTCGTTAGGTGGCTGCACACAGAATGTCTATTGCGTTAACTTGCGTAAATCCCATCCGAAAACGGACCGACAGATTACGTACGTACAAGGAACAATTTTTCGATCCGAACCCTCCGTTAAAGGGCGGTGCATACAGAATTCGTCATTGCAGGAATTTACGCTTGGTTGCGCGTGTAAAACAAACGGCCAAAGACTGCTGCTGCGACACTGATCAGAAAGGAAATATGATCTTTAAATCATATAAAGCAGGTCTTTCACGGACCAGCTCAATATTTTTTTTGTTTACTATGAACTTACTTTATCCTCGCGTGGCCGGAAAACGACAGTCGTTATCACACTGGTTTAACACCTCGTGCCAGCTTACGAGTTACCATGTATGTTACTCTGTGGGTGATTATTTTTTGTTTATTTTTATTTTTTTATATATCTGGCTGATCATCTGGACAACCCATTAGTGACCTACATATACTATATTATATTCCATTTTAGGTCTATAATAGCCAACAGCTTTACAGTTGTAGCGTACTCTGCCAGTATTAATCTGATAACTACATTGCTCACGAAACAAAATCTGTGAAAACGAAACAACGTTTCTTCTAGGCTTCCTTGGACAATAAAGGCTATATATGAAATTACACCAGTGAAAACTGCAGACATAATACTAATAAAAACATTACTCAATCAGGTCACACGGTCAACAAACAGCAGCGGAGAATGCGCAGCATTTCCTAAACGGTCGTCTATGACCTTTTCAGTTTGTCTTAACATTCCCCCAACCACAGGAAAAGTTTGACACAAGCAAAATTGCATATGTTGGATCGCGTCCGGTGGCCTTACGTTAACAGACGGTTCGCAAGTTTCGGACGTTATGTGTTCAATGTAAAGACGCCGTTGGAAGGCGTCGGACCGAATTACGGTAACGAACTGAAACGGATCCCGTGTACAGCCACCTTAAGTGCGCGCACTCAACCGAGAAGGTCTTAGTTACGCCAAGGGATAAATTATAATGTACGAAAAATAAGGCTCGTCACACACAGCTTATAGTGACTTCAGTTCATTCCAGCCAAGAACATACCCTGCCACCCATGGCCTACTCAATACATTGAGTAGGCCATGTGCCACCATATATACAATAACACATCAATTTAAACGTTTATTTCTTACCTCGTTTCGTTTGGTGAAAGAAAAAAGCGCCGATGAATTAAACACGCATATACCATGATTGCTATAACCTATAAAAAAGAACGATATGATTTTTAAAACCGAAATATATTATTTATTTTAAATTAAATGCTCACCCAAACATTCTTTTTGGTCTACTTTATACATCCATTTAATATAACGGACCAACGTCCAACACTGGAAACCTGGTTTTCCACCTGGTGCGTCAGGTTCGTTATTCAAAGTCATCCAGTATTGCTCGTCAGGACTGAAAACAAAATTTACATATAGTGGATTTGGGTGATTGAAGAGTTAGATAAAATTTTTTACTCGTCTTGTTTGGCAGTAAACAATGAACATTTAAGAATTATTAAACCGTATCCTCATGACTCCCATAGACTGTTGTTAATTGTTTATAACACGGTATTTTAATATTATGTGCAAAAAGTGTCCCGTCTCCCCCCTCCCTACTACCTTTTTTTAAGAAACTGATTAAACATACGGCACAATGGCTATGTAACAAATTTATACACCTAAACGATTATTGATGGTATCTAAACTTTGTAAATGTAAATCATATTTTAAGAGCCAAAGGGTGTGTACATAGTTACACACGAACAACACGATTAACGTGTATGTAGACATGATTTAGGAACTATACGTGTTTCGTTAGGTTTACCTGTAGGTGTCACGTGACCATTCAAGCAACGCTTTTGATTTATTCGTCTTGTAGATTACCCAGTCTATAAAATCTCTCGTGAAAAAGTTGTATGCCAAACTTTTGTTGATGGTCATGTTGTATGGGGGTGGCGGATGCTCAATATCGGTTTCACGCATTTTGGCAGGCTGGCTAGGGTCGGTTGCATTTTCCAATCTGTAAGAATCATAATTGAATATTGTGGCTTGTAGTACTCTTGGGGTAAGATGGATATACGGGTGTTACTAATAACAATCCCTAAATGTGTTTTAACCAAACAACCTGGCTTTTTGGTGGAAACGGTTGTATAGTGGGGTGGGGGAAGATGGGACACCTTTAGCACAAAACATATAAATATCCTGATCGTGTTTTAAACAGTTAACAACGGTCTATGAAAGTGGCGAGGACAAGGTTTTATAGTTCTTTGAATGTTTTTTGTTTACTACCAAAATGTACGAGAAAATAGAAGGAAAAGGTGTCCCATCTTCCCCCATCCTACTATATATGTATTGGTGTAAATATTCGTGTAATCCCGTTCTATTATCGTAGTTATTTGGCACGTGGGCCAAACCAATTTCCATCAAATTCCTGCTTGATCAAAAGTGTTCAAAATGTACTTTAAAAACCTTATTGGTTGCTCGATGAAATATCTTTAACTTAGCATAGTCGTATAAACTTATTAGTTTAAAAGCAGCTAATTAGTGAGTGATGAATGATTAAAAGCTCGTCAGTAACACAGTAAGCGGTACCTTGGATTTATTTACGTTACATCGCAAATACAAACAAAAACAGGGGAATATTAAGTTTCTTTATTTCTATTAAAAGAACATAAATACGAAATATTTGCACAGCTGGGCGAGCATGGAAGACGCGAACTTACCGATACACAACTTGTGTCCTTCGTAATGTTAACTTATCGTGAGCTTTACAGCCAAGAATAAGGTTGGTGTTCTTCAGATGTTTCATCTGTTCAATTATCTCCATATTGGTGCGCAACGGGTAATCCTAAAATTGGTAGGTGTAGATTTTCACTTTAGCCATGTAATGTTACGCTGTCTTTGTAACATTGTGAGGACAAGTATGTTTTATTTACTGTGTAGATATCTACACCTATATCGTATCTTACCTGCCCACATAAATTAATTAAATACTTCCATTGATATTGTTGCGGTTGAAAGTCAAGTAAATCTTTGAAGCAATTTAAATCTGCTTCCAGCCGGGAAACATGAGCATAAATCACTCTTTCCATGCGCGTTGCCATGAACACGTTGTCAAAGCATTCACTAATTGCAGTGGCAGCTAACTTGGTCGCTGGCGCAGATTTCGCGTCAATGTGTAAACAGTAAACGTTGTATGGAGTGTATATTGCACTAAGTAGCAATGCCAATTGCTGAATTCTGTCATGCGCAAGTATTGAATAAGCAAGTGTGAAGTTCTTCTCTTCTCCATGAACCTGATATTCCGGCAACATAAAACGATATTTTCTGCGAAATTCGGTACAATTTTCCGACGCTGCTAGATAAATCTGTTCATCTGAAGTCGTATCCGCATTGCGAATAAGGTAATCTCCATCGGTTTCTCCGCGCAGTAAACGATTACAAGTTTCATAGTTTATAGTTTCACGTTTACCGGCCGTGGTAATCTCCTTCAGAGGGAAGTTTGTGCTTGAAAATGTAGCTTCAGTTTCAGAAAATGTATTTGTGACGTGTGCTGGGAGGGTTGTGTCTTCATTGGTTGGTACAACTTGTGTTGGTGCAGCTTTTGTGGATCCAACATGCCTAGCGGGCAAATGTATATTGCTAGCAATATTCGCGACGTCGCGATGAACTTCAAGATGTTGATAATATAGTTGGTATACCACCACCACCAACAATGTTAGATACACAGCTAAGCTGCATTTGGTCAACGAAACCATTTCATCAGGTTGAACTACATTATGGATTCCTTTACGTTGCTAAATAATTTTTACTCCACGGTTTGCTTGTCAGCTATTTTGCTACAAACATCTAAAGTGCGCATAACAACATCAATTTTTAAAGGCACCTGATTTCACTGTACATAATGCCTGCTTTATATGGTACGGTTTTAACGAATTGTTTCTTGCTCAGTTAAGTATCATTTAAAACTAACTAAACAAATTTGTATTAGAATACAAACTTTATTGTTTCTGTCTCTACATTTTTTTTGCTGTAACTTAATAACTTATGCTATACCTACTTAATGACATATAACGTACAGTGCCGTACATTCTTTACATTACACTAAACAGCAGTACATATAGGCGAACATCCGTGTCCGCGTCAGTATGGTAGGGTGCGGTTAAATAGAATAGTTCAAAGCACGCCATAGAAACTTTACCTTTTTGTCGCGTCATTACCTGTTATTCCACAACCTACACGAAGAGCATAAAAAAGCAAACAAAAAGTTAAGTTTGCATAAACTGATTAATCATGCCAGACTGCTAACGAATATTTGAAAGTTGCTACGCCTCCACCGCGATGTATGGATAATACTTAAACAGAAAAAAAAGTTCAAGTGGCTGCACACCATATTTGTTTCGGTCCGTTTCCGTCCGTGTGCGCATACGCGCGTAACGATTCGGACCGATGGCGTCTTTAAACTCAAGCTACAATTTTAATATTTCCGAGTGAATCGTCATTTCATTTACTCGTAGCGTTACTGGTTTTTCTCAAACTAAACTTACAAACTTAATCTAAATCATCATGTGTTATCACTTCTGGATATTAAGCTCTTTTGGTCTTTATCAGTCTGCACATGTGGACGATATATCCGATAAACTGATAAAACAATGTATAGGAAACGGCATCACATCATTAATCACAATAAACAATTGAACCTTTGATTCAACACATGAATCACACAAAAGCACAATTGGCACTGCTATCTAACATTATATCGTACGTGGCTCCACGATAAGGGACAGACCATACGTTTTTTTGTCCCAGTTGGTAGTAAACAACAAACAAAGAACCTTCTAAGGATATTTGAACATTATAGGCTAAAGGTGTCCTGTTTTCCCCACCCTACTATTATATTATGACAACTCTGCGGTAAATTCACTTCTAACTTTAAGCTATATACTAAAATCTATATTTAGTAGTTACTGCCAATAATAACATTAATAATTGGAAAAGAAGAAAGGCGTCTGCTAGCTGCAAATTGAACAGTAACAAAGCTTATACATACGTCCCAATAATAGACTTGGCTAATAATTCGTATACGAATCCAACAAACGTTTATAAATAGTTTAACTGGCTTCAGTGTTTAGCTGACAACATTTATGTATCGTGTGAGCATTAATGTCAAGATACTGGGAAGACCTATTCCACAAATCATTAACATGCGGTCATAATATGACACGTACGTTGGTAAGGTATTCGTATTTGAAAGACATAACACTCTAAAGTTTCCGTACATGCCTGATATTGTTACCTCTAACTTGGTCTAACGTCTGACACATGGTTGCAAATCGATGAATAACTCGCATGGCCGGGATATGGACTTTAACACCCGACATAGCTTACTGGTCACACTTAATATAGTAGGGTGGGGGAAGATGGGACACCTTTTCATTTCCTTTTTCAATTTGGTAGTAAACAAGCATTAAACGATTTTTTATAAAACTTTATTCTCACGGCTCCTATAGACCGTTGTTAATTGTTTAAAACACGATCAGGATATTTAGTTATTATGTGTCAAAGGTGTCCCATCTTCCCCCACCCTACTCTTTGTCTACACTTCAGACCAAACATTTAACGAATGAACCAAAAAGAAATATCAGACATATAAGGTTTATACACAGCCGAGGCAACGACAAAGCTTACCGAAATACTTTTTATACATATAGTAGGGTGGGGAGGGATGGGACACCTTTTGATACCATTTTCTCATCCCATTTAATAAACAAAGACCATTAGAAGAATTATAAAAGCCTATTCCCACGACCTCCATAGGCCGTTAATAATTGTTGAAAATACGATTAGTATATTTGGATATTATGTGCTAAAGGTGTCCCGTCTCCCTCCACTTTATTATATGTAACAAATACCATTGTTCATCAAATATGCTTCAAAAAGATTCTCGTAAACCACATCCTGTCGATCAGGCTGCCATGCTGCCGTGTGGTTAACAAATCGAAACCACTTCAACTCAGCTCGATAACCAAGAGACAACTAATTTGATGAACAAATGGCATGGACAAGCGAACGAACGAAATATAGTTACGACATATGCGAATTCTATAGAACGAGCAAATACAGTTGCTGTAACCAAGAGTACAGAATTGTGTGATTTCTTGCGAAACTTCTAGATGACCTAGACTGGGAAACGACAATCCGACAACTAATAGATAACCGAGACAGTTGGACTTTAAACACCAGCAAGAGTAACGAAGTCAACTGCAGCTCACCTGCAACCAACTCACCAACACGGGTGTCAAAATATACAAGAGTTTTTGACATTCATTCGTGGTTCTATCGCTCGCTCTAAAATAAACCAGCACATTAAAGCCTAATATCAAATTGAGATGGACAGCATGGCAAAAACAACGATTACAACACCGTTTGGCCTTTTCGAATTCAATCGAATGCCGCTCGATCGAAAAAAAAACGAAAGCCAAATGTTTCAACGAGTCCCTGATGGCCATCATATGTTGCATTGTTTAAACTTTTCCTATATGCATTATGTATCGATTATATCCTCGTTACAAGCAAAACAGAAGAATAACATAGAGAACACATATACGTCATCTGTTTACCCGAGTTGTGGATTATGGTGTTGTAATTAATCCAGCCAAGTGTGTTTGAAAAAAAAACGAACTTGCATTACTTTGACCGATGACCCTTGGTAGATCAAGATGGTATCCATCTTGTACAGGAACAGGTGCTGACGGCAATCACACAATATCCATGTTCACCATCTAAGAAATAATACTGCAACGATGTTTAGGCATCCTGGTTAATATTACCATCGATTTATCACAAACTGCACACACTTGGTGCCACAAAACAACATGCTGAAAACAACGTCAGTCAAGGGAAAGGCGAACTCATCTGATAAAACGCGGCTAAACTGGGATGGAAATACACACGCGCTTTCAACCATATTTATACGGATATCGTGGGACCGTTACATGTTTCGAATGGTTTTCGATAAGTAGTCTATTAACTTATATTGATCGTTTTACGCGATCACCTGAAGCCAACTGATACCTGCTATGACAGCAAAGTCAATAGCGCGAACATTTTTAACAACTGATGGTCATTGCACCTGCAACTGCCGCCCTGACCGCGGTACTTGGTTTGAATCAGAGATGTTCGAACAATTCATGATGCTCAGATGTAGTAACCTATTCGTACCACAGCGTACCATTCAGCATCGCCGAACGGTTCGGTATAGAGAATGCACAGACAACTATAAAAGCATCTTTATAACACAAAGCACACCTGAACCATGGTCCGACTTTTTATCACTCGTTCTTTTGGGATTGCGCACCTGCTTTAACGAGGTCATTAATTCGACGGCGGCTGAATTGGTCTACGGCATCGTGTTGTTTCCCCGGTGGTTTTTTCTTCAGTTGATATTCCCTATACTAATACAACTTTGTCCATTTCGCAATTACGTCGACTCTTCTCTGCACCGCGCTTCTTTCTTCCAATAAAACTTTTTGTTACTACGTGAGTTTTTTAACGACTGTCGTTTTACCGCTATATCCAGTCTTTTAATTTAAAACGTTCTTCAATCTTCGCTACCGTCATCGTAGAGACAAATAAAAGTTATTATAATTGATCATTTACTTGCAACACCTAATATTTCGATATTTCGGGATCTGATTGATCAGCCTATTGTAGAACTCGAAAGCGCACACGACACGAAGTGAACCCATAGAACAGAATATAACTAAGTTACATCATCTTATAGCAAGCTTATTGTATCAGCTATCTATTATTTAAGAACAATTTTATTGTTCAAAATATATCAGGCAATTTGAGCCAAAGCACTGTGTTTGAGGCCAAAGCACTTAAAATGTCCCGGAATACAAGATCAGCGTATGTTGCACCAATCATACAAAATCAATATGAACAAATTATTATCAAAAATAGACACAAGAAACATGCTTGAAGTGGGATTAACCATTTGCAACATATTTATAAAAGCTGAGCTGTATAGAAACCACCATGATTATTATGACATCACAGACCGCATGAATCATAAAGTTGCAATGTACAACATGATTTGTTTTAGCAGAGTTATAGAAAGAGCACAAGAGTTCAAAGGATATTGGTCAATAGATTAACAATGTAGCAAAAAAAGTTTGGAAGCGTGTGTAGTGCATAGTTTAACAGTGAGCACATGATCTATTGTTGTACCTGGAATATATAAGCATTAATTATAAAAATGTTAAAATACAAATAGATAAACTTATGACATTTATTTATCCTCCTGTGGCAATGACAGTTGTTATAACTCAGGTTCTCTATTTCATACACGACATGCCTGCTTACAAGTTATCGCGTATGTAACTTTGTGAGTGAATGTTTTTTGTACAGTTGACAATTTAAACAACCTAAAATAGAACTCGGGGTTAAAACGACTGTCCGCAAGTGTCTTGCACAAGAATACAAACGCTCGAAATGATATTGGCAAATACCATAAAACATAATATTCTTTGGTGGTATTGGCATCAAACATTAAATATAATATTGTTTGGCGACATTAAAAAGTTTTAATCAAAGCCACACCAATAAAAAAACGGTGGAACTCATCCAAATATATGAAGCAACAACATATGGTTTTACTTTTAATCCAACCATAAACAAGTTGAGTGATTATTCTTAACTTTTTAATTCACTCACCTTATGACTAAATTGAAACGAATGTGATCGAGGAGGTTTTGGGATGAGATTTGGTTCAAAACGCGCTCGAAAGAAAGTTTCTTTATCCACCTGTTGCTTGTGGTGGGGTGGCATGGATTGGGAACGGGAATATTTTACATCCAATGTTTCCTTCTCATTATTTTGATCATCGAACTCAAGCAGAACAGGGTCAACCTATTAACACATTATGTGACAAACTGATTCATTTTACTTGATGTGTTTTTGTGCGTTCTCCTGTGACAAGGCAACTCGGGAGTTTTAACATCAGTGTCTTCATTTGCACCATATACGTATTAGCGTCATACACCCCTGAGTCAAACATGTGGTTTATGGGGATAAAATTTTACTACCCAAAAGTAAACATTGAGTTAAAGCAATCAAACAAAAGACACCCATACTCACATGGTAGCAGAAGCGAGCTTAAACTCTCCTGTTACTGTGCTATGTTCCCTTATATATGTTTTTAGTAACAGGTTTATAAAACTGTGTACTTTTAAAAATATAAATATGTTAAGTTACAAACTTGTTCTTGCTGTTGCATCACATGATCATTCAATGCAAATGTTTCATTATCTGGAAATACACATGTGGTGTGAATCAATATTTTATTTTCACATTTTAAAAAGTCATGAATAAACCATGAAACAATATGTTCACCTGTGTTGTGCACGGATGAATGTGCGAAAGTACTTTGTTGTGTATTGCTGTAAAGTAAATAAAAATAGATCAGATTGTTTCAAGTTTTCTGATTTCAGATATTTCAGAGGTAATATAAAGAAAAAGTGCTTGCAAAATGTTAGAAACAGGCAAACAAAAAATTACCTCGAAAAATTCTGATTTGTCTCGTTGGTTGAACAAGAAGGACCTTCATCCCACAACCTTTGATCTGTAACCTGAGATACAAAATATTTGAATATCATCAATTTTTTCTGTTTACCGTCTATAAAAGGATCAGTGCCCATCATGTTCTACAGGTGTGCACCATATGCGATGGCTTTATACACACCATGCAGTGTTTAAGTATGAAACTTTGTGGTGATGTCAATTTAAACTAACAAAACAATATCATATACCATTTCATGAGGTCTAACCAGTTTTCTGACAGTTTTTAAGGTTCGATTTTGTGAATAATTTGAAAATATGTAATACTAACTACCAACACAGTGCTATAGTTGGTAAGTGCGCATGCCTCTAACTATGAGGAAATGGGTTAACGCTGTCAGTGTTATCATTGTGGGCGCCTGGGTGTATATGTCCTTGGGCAAGACACTTAACGGCAATTGCTCCAACCCAGTTGTAACTAATAGGTTGTCTTAAGCTGGTAATAAAACATAAAAATCCCAAAATATAATTATTGAAGTAACATACATGGTAACTCGTAAGCTGGCAAGAGGTGTATTAACACTCGTGTTATAAGGACTGTCGTTTTTCGGCCACACAAGGATAAAGTAAGTTACATTCATACATTTATTTATTATTTATACTTACATGAAGGATAAAGTAAGTTACATTCACACAAGGATAAAGTAAGTTACATTCATACATTTATTTATACTTACATGAAGGTTATTTATCCTTGTTGGTATAAGCGGTGCATGACTTTCAAGAGTAGCTGCTTGTGAATATTTATCAGAAGTCTTCGTTCTATACGATTGAACCTTATAGATAAATATATCATGATTATTACATAATATTTTGTTATAAATACAACAAACTATTAGCATGTAATATTTAAGCTAGGATTTGGTTAAAAAGCGCGACAAATTAAAAAAAATTAAAAAGCGCGACAAATGAAATATTAACTAAAAGTGTTGTCTTATAAAGCTTAAGACCCCACAGAAGCGTCATAGTCGATCGTTTTTACAAATATGCTATCGTATATGATTCACTACATGTTTTACACAACATGTCGATGGTAGTTTAACAAGAAATAGATAGCAGTGTCGGGTCATTTCTATTTAGCGGGTCGGGTCATTTCTGAGGTTAGTATGGTGGCAAGCAATTCTAACTAGAGGTCAAACGTTTAAATGTTTATGATTTTTTAACTCAATATCAAACATTTCACAAAAAAAAAGAATAAAAACCTTTTCTAATGCTTTCAACAATTCTTGTGGGAAATGGTGAGAAATCATATTCCCAGAAACAATAATTTCATTAAAATGATTTGCATTGTCAGCATGAAGTGCATAATACTCTACAGATTCTTTCCTGAAATAAAGTTATAGATTTTATTTAAAAAACAGAGGTTAGAGACAAAGATTATAGCAAGTTAGATCTGTTTAACTTGTTAATAGAATGAGGTGTATGAAAAAAGACAATTGTATAGTAGGGTGGGGAAAGATGGGAGACCTTTAGCACTTAATATCTAAATATCCTGATCATGTTTCAAACGATTAACAATATTCCATGGTTATTTTAATTTTCTTTGTTTACTACTAAATGAGACGAGAAAACAGAATGAAAAGATGCTCCATCTTCCTCCACTCTACTATATAATATTTATGAAGCTGCCCTACCACATAAAGATGATTATGCAATGATTGCCAATTCATATAAAGCCCAGGGTATAGGCCAATTCAGTAAAACCCTGTTTATCCTTGCTTGCTTGGACATTGGACCCACCCATATAGAATATAAGATCATATATTTAATCAACATAAAATTCAAACAAAAAAGTAAACATGGAAAATCACCTTGAATTGAACCAAGAACTTTGATCTTCCTGTTTACGATATATGACATGAAGTATCTTTCCTGGAGGATAAAGTTTCTCGGCCGAATTACTTCCTTCACCAGTTTCATTGAACTTCTCAGTAATGTTAGACTATAGTTAGAATTTACACAACTTAGTAATTTGTAACTTGGATGTAAAAAAACAAACAAACCATTTCTATATGCTGTGAGAGATCAGCAGAAGAATCTTTTCCACAATGAAAAATGTTTCCGAGAATTATTCTGTACTTTAAATAATAAATATTTTCCATATTAATATTTAAATTAAAACCTATTGACAAGAATATTAAAAAATTGTAACCAGTGAAGGAAAAAAACACATTACAACTTCAAATTTAATCTTGTGTTAAAATTTACCGAACAATTTATTTTTACACAAAATAATAACATAACCCCTCAAAATATTTTTATTCCTTTAACTTTGGAAGTTAAAATAGATTGGTAACTAATATCTTTGCATGGATGATGTCAACACACTCAAACATATCATAGTTGTTTATATGTTTCAGATTTAGTGCAAACATATTTTTGGTTGACGATTAAATGGGGGTAACTTACTTTTGGTAACTGAGTTTTTTTCAACAGGTTGGTAATTTTATTCCGCAGCACTTCAAGTTGTGGAAGGCCTGTTCTAATGACAACATCATTGCCAAGTACAGCAGTTTGTATGTAAACTTTTGAGGACTCCATTGCGGAAAAACTGCACCAAAAATATAAACATCACAATATTTTTCAAAAGTATTCATAGTTGCACAATTACTATTATAAATAACCTGTTAGTGTGTAATAAACTATTTTATGATATGTGACAACCAGTTTTATACATTATGTCACTACACACATAATTAAACCGAAATTCAAAACTAAAATATATGAAATAATGTAAAGCGTGTTTTACAACAACAATTGTTTTTTTATCGCTATATCCTGTCTTATCTTTTAAAATATTTCTAAATTTTTGCTACTTTAATTAAAGAGACACATTAAGTTATTATATTATATTAAAATTATTAAATGAATAATCCTCCATGCTTGCCTTAATAATCCTCCAGGTGGAGCATAACAATAACATTCAAGTTGTGGATACGTAGGATGTAACATAATAGATAGGATGGCAGCAACACCTGCTCCTAAGGAGTGGCCTGGTAATAAACATCATATTATATATCACTTCCTTATACAACTAAAACAAATATTTTTAATAATATAAATAAAACATCACCCTTAAAACACAAAAGTCTATACTCAAAGTCAAGTTATATGCATCGATCTTTTGTAAATTGATTACAATCTCACTATAATGTTAGTAAAGAATAATGTGAATTAATAGGAAAAGAATCATTATTTACTCGCTAATTAAGAGGGCTTAAATCTGAATATTTTTTTTTAAGTTTCATGAACATATATTGTCTGGTTAATACAAACGAGCAGCAGAAAGATGAGTTCTATCATTTAGCTTATCCCACTCTCACAAATTAAATGCAAGCAGAACACCCAGGTTAATCTTACTTGGATTATTGCGTTTATAAGCGAATACAAATGACAAGTAATGTTCTTTCTACTAAGATAATAAAAAGGGGATAATCGCAATGTAGACTTACAATAGGACAATGCTTAGTGAAATAAATGATTTATTTATTTTAAACGCTTAACAATGGTCTTGGGTTCATGCTGATACGTATGCAGTCGACGACGCATGATTATGCCAAAGATTAAAACGTCGGAATGCATCTGCATGGGTCTGACGAAGATAGCATATGACATATATATATATATATATTTAGATTTGATTTTAGCCAATAGATATAAGATATAGAAATCAAACAATTAAAACATATTAAAGTTTTTAATATATATATATTTTTTATGTATTTCCAAAAAAAGCATTCATTACACCAAAACCAATTTTGATTTAATTTTCTTTAGTTTTAAAAACTAGAACCGTCAAATTTTGGTGAGGTTTTTCCTATGGGAAATCTAATGCAATGTCCAACGGCCGAAATATTTTTTACCCCAGCGAGTCTTTCCCTGCGTTTTTTCAGAATCTGTTTTTTTTACCTTCGGTGGTACCCTTAGATCACATTTGAGCATCTATATTTATATGCAAATAGGTATGCCATTTTAAACTTGTTTTTGTTAACTGAAGAACATATTCCATACAAAAACAATACTAATGATCATGTACAGTGGAAAGCGAAGTTCATTTTCACAATCCAAGGTATAATAATACATTTGTGAGAATCAACGGTTAAACTAATAAGTCAGTGTGTATAAAATATGCTACAGTTAATTTTTACCATTTTTTCCAAGAATAAACAATGTTTGCATGTGTTAAAATATTTCTAAATGGCTTTTTTTTGTTATTACCTGAACGAATGTACATCTGCTTAACCTTAAGAGTAAATGTGGTAATATTATCAAATAAAGTTAATCAATTCCACCTAGCGATGTTTCATGGAATAGATTAGTTGTACATAAAGAAACACTCTGCAACTAAGGTATTTTTCGCACACTTTTTTTACTATTAAAATAAATCAACATAAATGACTTCTGTCTGTTAGGTGTAGCGACCACGCTTATTTCCTTCCGAATAAATGTAAATATGTTTTTAACTGTAAGCAAGTTTCAACAACTGTTGTTTTGTCACTGTATCCTGTTTCGTTTAAAATATTTCTAAATCTTCGCTACCGTAATTAAAGATACAACTAAAGTTACAACTAATATTATTATCTTACCAACAAGAATAAACTTGTAATTGACCGATTTACACGAAGAATGAAAAACCTGAGACAAAATTTCATCCTCCACAAGTTTTGCTTGAATATAACTAGCGCAGCTCACAATTCCCTGAAATGAAAATACTTTTTATTTTCAATATTTGCATTAATGGGCTGGGGCGGAGTTGGGACCTCCGCCATATATAATTGAAATGACACAGTCAACGTGCAGTATATTTGTAAACTACAACCATTTTACTCTTTTTACCAAATCTGTCTGTAGTAATTATTAACAAAACATATTTAATATAATAATCTTATTCTTGTATTAGTATTAAATTAGACCAACATAACATTATACCAACAACCAACAAGCATATGGTTATGAAAGTAAAGCAATTCTGAACACAAGTACACAAGTAGTTACTTTATGTCCCTTCCATGTCCCATCATTGCCTTCAACAGGAATAGAGACGGGAGAAGCCACGGCATCAGTAAGCGCATCAAGCTCACTTAGTGTTCCACGTATCGTTAACACAACCGATCTTTTGTTATGATCAATTGCAACAAAAAAGGGTTGTTGGTATACCTAGTTAAAAAGTTGAAATAATATAATATATTATAGTACTGTGGGGGAGATGGGATGATGGGACACCTTTAGCACATAGTATTTAAATATCCTGATCAAGCTTTAAACAATTAACAACGGTCTATGGGTCTATGGTAGCTGTGGCGATACGGTTTTTGTTTGAATGTTCTTTGTTTACTACCAAATGGGGTGATAAAATAAATGAAAAGGTGTCCCATCTTCCCCGTACCTTACTTTATCTTACAAAATACAATAATAATGTTTAAAAAAAGTCATTGTACACAATGTAGTGTAAGGCCTATACTTACATCATTATTCCATGAAATATAAACAATCTCAGTATCTTGAATATAACCACTATCATCAAGTGACAGTTGAACCACGTTTGTTCTGCAATTGAAACAATGATCACCATATGTCAATGGATAATGAGAACTCTGGTTTGATAAACAGCATCCATTGTGACCACACCTGAAATATTTATTTTAATTACCAAGTGAAACATAAACAGGGGATGATTGTGTAATAAATAGCAGAGTGTCTCCATCCAGAAAGTCGTATAGTTTACACATAGCATAGATGTACAAATATACCAGTATATGTTACCTAAAAAAACGTTCTATTACTTTAATGTTATGAATTTAGGTAAACTATGATTGATTACTAATTGGATAATAGTAAGATTAATTATAAACTGATTACTTGGGCTATAAATAATGTTTAGATAAATAGTTTAAGGAAGGAATTGTGTAGATCATGATAAACAGCTATAGCAGCCTAAAGCATTGTGTGGAAAAAACATAAAAATCTCAACACATGTTAAACAAATAAGGAATAACAGGTCACATACAATGACAACATAGAAAATAATTAATAGTCACATACATATAACACATTATATTCGTGAAACATGTTATATTATGCTGATCGATAGTAGAACCATAGATTTAAGATTACTGTGTAATTACACAAATGATGTTAATTCATAGTAATTTCTTAGAATGATTGAAACCTAATGTAAATTAACCGGAAAAGTAACAATAATAATAAACAAATAAAGTATTATCACCATTATACTTAAGAATTGAATATTTTATACAATTCGGAATTAACTTTGAAATGATATATAACTTGAATAGTTGTTTTTAGAGTTCATATTGTTTGTAAACAATGGACTTCAAAGCCAATGTGTTGTATAACCATTTTTTTAATTTTAATAATTTTTAATGAAAACTAAAGTTTTCTTCACTTAAACAAGTAGCCAAAACCTTCAAAAAGCTCCCAGCGTTTGAACTTTGTTTCTCAGTTGAGCACAATGGAAAATATTTTTATGAGTTTCATAAAATTCTTGCGGTCATTAAAGTCTTATAAAAAATGAATTAAATGTTGACAGAAGTGCAATAAAGTGCGCTCCTATGTTTACTTTTGTCTATCTTATGAGCACTGTAGCTGGTGGTGAATTAAAATGAAACAAACTTTGACAAAAACCAAAATATGAATTACGAACAATACGTTATAACAGCCTTCAATCATGAATAAAGAATGGTAAACAAACTGTAGAATAAATTTATCCTACTTTATCCTCGCATGGCCAGAAAACGATAGCCGTTATAACACGGGTGTTCATACGTCTCGTGCCAGTTTACAAGTTACCATGTATGTTACTTTGTGGGTAATTATTTTTGCGATTTATTTAGTATGGCTATAATTTGGACAACTCCTAAGTAAACACTGGGTGAGAGAAATTGCTGTTAGGTGTCTTGCCTAAAGACACTTACGGCCACAACGATAGCAGCGACAGGCACTTTCCCACAGCGCTGGTACATTACTTAATTCAGATAAATAATGATTCTTTATAAATGTAATACTTACATGCAGCTTTGTGTCATCTTACAAACTCCGGTTAATGGATTGTAGATGTAATAAAACAAGGGACCATACGAAGCAATCGCATAGTTACAATAATACATCTGATCGTGATAGACATCCAGTTCAACCTTGAAAAATATCTTTTTGTAAATAACATGATAGTATCATTATGCCAGAAAAACAATGAAATTAAAATTCAGTCTTAAACAGTAAACTCTATAAACGTTGGTGAAACAGTTGGAAATACACTATGTTTTTATACCAGATGAGCTGCTAAAATAATATTTAATGTCACTTTGAGTAGATAAATCAATGTATTCATATACCTAGAATTTTAGTGTATCAACCACATGTGTGATGTTAGCGGACATGAGAATAGAGATGATCCAATGTTTTAGCACCCTAATTTTAAATGTCAAAAAGAGTTTACCCGGCTTTTATTTATAATTTATTATTCCTATCAATATAGGACATTCAAATGGGACACAAAGAATAAAATACAGGTATACAGGTATAACCTTTTCAGATAGATTTCTATCGTCCAGCAACAATTCTTGAACAACAGTTATGTTACATTTTCAACATAAACACTTACCTGGTTTGTGAGGTTTAGAAATAAAGATTGATCCGACACAGGATACTCACATAAATATTCTTCAATGCTATCTGACTTCTGTATTGGTGAATTTAAATAAAATTAACTGAGTTGAAATAATAAGAAAAAAAAACAAATAGTTGAAATAATAAGAAAAAAAACAAATAGTTGAAATAATAAGAAAAAAAATCATTTTTGTATTTTTGGTAAGTACCAACATTTCATTTTATTCAGATCACATTTTCATTGTAAAACAAAATGAATTTGCCATAGTTTCACGTTTACAATATGCCTTGTCCTTGTTTAATACGTAATAATAATAATGTTAAACAAAATTCAATAAAAAATTTTTAAATAAAATATGACTTTTCTGTATTATTCCATTAAATATGTACATTTGTACCTTTATTTAAATATATACAATTGCACCCGTATATGTATTTAAGTCATCACTTCAGTATATTTGACTGAACTTACATGAAGAGTCCTTAGTTTACGAGCTACTTTTTGTTCCTTTCGAAGTAATATTAGGCCGGCAAGAATGTCAGAAGGCACTAAATCTAGATCGCGGAAGAATTCATGAAAAATATCGGCAGCTTCATCCAACGCGTTCTATAAATAAAGGAATATTGCAATACTTGTAAGTTGTAACTAACTAAGTATGCCTTATGTTATAACCAAGTGTTATGACATATATGACTTATGTTATAACCAAATTTTAAACATACCTTTACATCTGCAACAATTACCTTGTTTAGATTTGCAATCTGCACATTATATTAAAGGTCGATTTTATCAATTTAAATTGAATTGTGATTGGTTGTTACATAAGAAGTTAAGCGATTCATAACAATCAAAGTTGTTCTACCATGTGTGCTACCGTGTTGGCAATGGAAACATCATGCTTCACAAATATTGAATGTCTTACACAGTGGCGCAGCCAGAAAAAATAAAGGGGGGGTTTAATCAATAAATTTCAAAAATATATTTTTTTAGTTTTTGTTAAAAATTATATATATATTTTTTATTTTTTGGTTTCAGGGGGGGGGGGGATCGCGACACCCCAACCCCCCTTGCTGCGCCACTAGTCTAACATATAGACACATCAGCACTGGAGTTTTAGCATTAATTTTTCACTCAAGAAAACCAAAGTCTATAACTATATTTTAATAACAACTTGCATTGACATAGATGTAGTCGTAGAGCGATATGGCTAAATAAAACAAAATCCACACCTGGGTGTTTTGAGAATTGTTCAAGCAGCAACAACAATCGCGTAAACTTGAATGCCAAGACTTTTTACGATGAACATCTAACTTTGATCTGAAATAACATTTAATGGTTAATCGAATTTGAACCGTTTAGTCATAAAAAAGACTTATGTAAGCAAACTGACTGAGTTGTGTAAACGTTGAACATGTTTTACAATACAAATTTGCCAAAAGAACTTTATATTACCGTTATATGTTAATATAGCATTAACTTTCGCAGAAAAACACTCAAATATTTCCTATTATTCATGCTATGCTACATATCTTTTTTCCTACAAACATTTAAAAAAAATATTTTGTAATGTAAAAAAAAATTCGAATTCTGGCTCTTATACCTCCGCGTTTCGAGTCTTTGGACTAACCTCATGATTTGTAATCTTTCAGTTGAGGTTGAGCTTTCTTCAGTTGCTGTTTTTAGGCGATAGAAAATACGGCCAGTCGAGTCAAACACAAACAATGCAACCAACACAACGATGCAAAACACGCTTGCATTTATCCCAATAAGTGCTAAAACAGAGATTAAACATGTAAGTATGATGACTTTGTGTGTAAAAGAAACAATTAAATATGTTTTGTAGCCTACTTATACAAAAATATTTAAACAAAATAGGGTAGCTGAAAAATTAGAACAGAACTAAACAATTTATTAACAAACCCTAATATAAGTTAATACATGTGATACCAACACCTGAAAGCTGATGTAGATGTCAACCTATTAAAACTCAACTGTCATATGTATTCAACAATTGGAACGACTTTACATTAATCTACTTGACCAATAACTTAAAATATGGGCAGGTTTTTTTTAAAGGAACGAAAAAAATTACAGATATATATATATTTTTTTAATTTTTTTTTAAATATAAAAATATATATATATATAAAAAATATATTATTTTTTTAGTTGATAGGTTAGTCTACATACCTATGGGTATATTATAGGATGATAATATTGAGTGACATTTATCCCAGTTTCCAGATAGATGTACAGCAGCACCAATCGTATACGCCAATTCCGAGATACCAACAACTAACAAATAAAAATTTACAATATTGAATTTTTATTTTGATATTCTGATCATTTAAAAAAAGCAGCATAAAACAAGACAGCCTATGTTTTATCGGAGTACAAGCATTTTGTCATAAAACAATCTTTTTTTACAACGGTAGCTTAACAATCGAGCTGAACATGTGTTGTTTTAAAGTTTCTTTTTACAAATGTTTAATGACATTATGTTGCTAAAAACAAAACAATTTCCATGCTGATAAAAAACCTTAAAAAAGGTTAAGAGGCACTGGAATAGAATTACTGCAGTACAATAAGATAAATTTACTTATATAAGAAAGACACACATAATTACGAAAAAGCAATTATGTACTTACCAAATCGAAAGTAAAGAAAATAACTGATTGGTTCCCTTTTCTCTGCGTTTAATATTGTCCCCAACATGCTAAACCTTGCAATAGTCAACTCCAGAAGCTGCATAATAAATATGATAATAATCAATAAAGCTGTGAGTGAATCCTAAATTAGTATAAATTCTCATGATGGTAGCTTATTCTCTATCCTTAATTTGACTACTTAAATATATAGCACAAGTGACTGATTGTATACAATCATATACACATGGGAAGTATGCAGTAGTTTGGATGATTGTTTTTTATATGTCATTTTTCAACTAGCGATACCATAAGAAACCACCGGGATAGAGCAATTATTGTTAAGTGTCTTCTTACAGGACACACTTGTCTACAAGCGACTCTTTGGGCGAGACGCTTAATAAACATTGCTCCAACCCACTGTTAACTAAATGGGTTGTAGCACCTTAGGTGTTGGGATAAATGCGAATTCTGACTAAATCTCAGGTCCCATGTTGTGCCATGCTGTGTCCATTCATGTACAATACAATGTTAAACCTAACACGAACAAGTCACACTTACTGTGGCTCCAGCAAGCAACCCCACATAACCAAAGGAAATGCGTCTAACTTTTTGAGCGCATGACACTTTGGTTATGAAACTCGCATTAGCATTTCGACCAACCAGATAATTCAAATCCACGTTTGAATATTGAACAATGTCCGGTGAGGTCGTCACATATACAATGATTACAATCAACCTTTAAAAATGGATTTTTATTGTACAGATGTAATTATAAATGTGTTAAAATGTAATATTTCAAAAGCAGGGAACACAACAACAACTAGTACATTGTTTTTAATTATGCTGCTGCAGAACTTTTGAATACCTCATTTTCTAAAAAGATAACAAGAAACTTATGTTTTTAAACAGTAACCTTGAAATTACGCATTAACCTCAGAAAGTATTATAAACCTTGACATTGGTCTCAAAAAGTCTGTTTATTAAGGGATTACCTACAAGGTAAAATGAAGAAGAGCTAATATGAAACAAGGCAAGACCAAGTCATCGCTTCCTGTCAACCAACGTCTCTTAAACAATACGATGCCTGGCATGTTGGGACAACATACATAACCTAACCCTGTTTAATTAGGTAATTGTGTTAAAACATAAATAGTATAGATTGTTTAATCTAGTATAGATTGTTGTTTGCACCAACGGTTGTCATTTATTTCTTGCAAGACAACATGTGCGTTCCATTCACACAAAGAAAAAAATATAAATAGTAAATAAGTCAGAATAATTTTAAGAATACAAAAAGCATATGTTTGGATTCAAAATGTTGAAGAACAGATGATAAACAATACACTTAATTTCAAACATACAGTGAAATTATACATTTAACATGCTAAAAACACACGTATAGTATTAAACTACAACCTACTACATTATATAGTATACCTTAACCGCCTTGTTCGGGAATGGTAAACATACATACATTCTAATCAAGTTAGGCAGGTCCTTACCGCCCGGGGAGCTACATGTTACCCAAGAACGCCCGATACGGTGACATACAAAAAAGCCTGTAGATCCCATAGAGATACTAATATACCACTGTTGTAGATCCCAGAGTCGTATAAACACCGAGTAGTCCAACTGCCGTCTATGTGTGTCCAAAATAGAGCAAAAGTGGTGACTTTGACAATGGGTTTAAACGAACTTGTTAAGTTTTGTTTGTGTTTTCCTTTTGTGGGAAGGTGTAAAACAGCTTCTATTTACCTTACCAAACATTTTTTTTAAAAAATGTATAAATTTAGCCGCATTAAATGACTAAAATGTCGCAAATCAACCGCTTCTAATTCTAATTTTTGACTTTTTTTGACACAGAAAACAAATAACACATGTTTTTTACATTTTTCAACCTTTAAATTTGTTTTTAGGCCCAAGTTTTTCTGTAATTTACCGAAAAACATACATTTTCCCTATACCTACTGTGTTATTTTGGAACCAAATTGCCGTTCAATTTGTGTTTTACGTAACAATGGGTTGGACTACTCTGTATTTCTATGGCTCTGGTAGATCCCATAGAGATACTAATATACCAGTGTTATATATTAGTATCTCTATGGTAGATCCGGACAACTGCAGAATAAACCAGAATAAATTTGATTAATGTTTATTTGCATTGTGTAGGTCTCTACTACGTAGGTAGCGCGTTATATGTGTTATTTGTATTGAATAGTTCGTTTGGTTTATTGACAATGTGGTTAGTTTGTCTTCGTTTAGCGCAGAGGATACGTGTTCAAATCTTGGCGCTGCTACTATCGCGGGCACTACCATTGGCAAGACATTGTAAGGGTCTTTCTTCAAACCAGTGATCTCTTATGCCAATTGGTTGTGCAAATTATCCGTCATATAATATATAGCCTATAGTAGGGTGGGGGAAGATGGGACACTTTGGCAGACGAGACTTTTAATTTTCTTTTTACGAACCACCATTTAATGATAATCAGGAAGATAATGTTACAGAATTATTCGACAGTATTATCACGACTTTATAAAACGCGAGTCAAAGCGGATTATTGTTTTTAAATTTTCGCAACAAACTGGCGCAGTGACCTAAAAGTGGTTAATGCGCCTGTCTGTAGGTAATGGGTACAAGGCTCGTCGCTGCCACCATTGTGGGCGCATGTGTCCCTGGGCAAGACACCTAACGGCAATTGCTCCAACCCAGCGGTCACCGATGGGTTGTCCAAACTGATCAGCCATACATGAAAAAAATAAGAAAAATCCCCCCAAAATAATCACTCACGAAGTAACATAGCCTACTTGGTAACTCGTAAGCTGGCACGAGGTGTTAAACCCGTGTGAATGTCGTTTTCCGGCCACGTAAGGATAAAGTAAGTTACATACATTTATTATTACATTACATTCATCCCGACAACTGCAGAGAGAACCAGAATAAGTTTGTTAAGTGCATTGTGACCAATGGTAAGTTATGTGTTTATATGTGTCACGTGTATTGCATAGTTTCGTGACCAAGTAGTTATACTCTCTCTGCCTTTAGGGCAGAGGATACGTGTTCAAAGCTTTGCGCTGCCCTTGGCAGGACAACTTAAGAATGTTTCTTCAATCAAGAGATCTTTATGGGCTGTGCACGCTATCAGCCATATAATGTGTATAGTAGGTTGAGGAAGTTGGAACACTTTTACATTCTATTTTATCATTCTATTTGGCAGTAAACAAAGAACAATTTAAAAAATTATAAAACCTTATCCCCAGGATGTTTGGATATCTTGTGCTAAAGATGTCCCGTCTTTCCCCACCCTACCGTATAGCAGGTTTGGGCAAAACCTTAAGCACATAATATCCAAACATCCTGATCGTGTTTTAAATAATTAACAACGATCTATGGGAGTTACGAGGAAACGGTTTTTATAATTATTTGAATGTTCTTTGTTTACTCTCAAATGGAGGAACAAAAACGTTTATACTGCTCAATGGGACGACGTCGAACTGAGCATCATAGCACTTTGTATGTAGCCTACTTGGCTCGTACAGTTCCAATACCACAGTAGCCTAATTTCTCAATACAAATACACTTTCAATCAAATAATCAAAATTTTGTTTTAATTGCTATCTATCACCACCTCACTATAACATAACAAATGTTTTCCGGTTGAATAATTACAGCACGGTCGTTGGCATATCTTGCCACGAAGCAATCATTTTGCCGGTTGCATTCCGCTCATTACTTGAATCGTCCAACCAACAAGAATATGGTTTCTTATCGAGTGAATTAAAGACAGAGTCCTGGTTTTCAGTTTGGGGTAAACTCGTTGGTCTTGTTTGTACTTTATGGTAATTATTGTGGGGAAGTGTCGTTTTAGTTACATTGTATTTGCGCAGGAACCGAGGGCTTAGCCCGGGTGGGTGATTACCAGTAGTAGTTGACAGTATGTTCGGTCCACTGAAATGAAAACCTGATTGCAGTTCCATGATGGTCTTGTCAAGGGAATCGACAGAACCAAACAAATCCATTTCTGATTCCGATGAAGAATTTTGAGAAAAACGTTTGTTGTCAGGGATCCGTCCTGTTGTATGGGAATAAGGAGCATTGATGCAGACTCCGCCACGTCTACGGACTTCAGGAGACATGGATTTGTTTGTTCTTTGTTCTTTACGGCGAATGACATCCTTTCTACTTTTATCCTGTAAATACAACAGATAAATATTTTGTTACATCGCATGTTTGGACGACCATCATTTTTGCTGCTAGTTCCTTTTTCGTTGTTTATTCAGTACTGTATTCGAAGAGAACTAAAATTTATGTTTATGATGTGTTTATCATTGATGTGTTTGCAATATGTAATACACTAAGGTATAAGAAGAGCCAGTCCTAATAATGTTTCTACGAACACAAGAACTAAACGCACGTAAAAATACCTCAAATATCGTGGGTGTATTTTCTATTTTATAAGAAGTTGAAATACCATCCATGCTTGCATGTGAGGTTGGACTGGCAGTTCGGTCCAGTTCAACTGTTGCTACATGGTCAGCAAGACGACTGGACAATGTTCGAAACTCACCAACTGCGCGCTCAGTATTACTCAGCCATTTCTATTAAAGTAGATTCCAAATTAATCTGTGCGACAACTATCATAAGAAATATAAGTTTAACTTATGTACCTTGCTGGTTCCTTCATTCATTCTATTCTTTGGGGATAGTTTTTCGTGGAGTGTTGAGAACATGGGCTGTTGGCTGGAATTATTAAATAGCACGATTATATATTTGCCCTTAAAAAGTTATAAAAGTGATCATACAGCAAACATTAAGTGAAACTGACCGATCTATATTAAGATGAGTTTGCTTCCGTGGCGTTGGTGTGATATGTTTCATTGCATGCTGGTAGCTTAATCGAGAACATGCAACGTTTGAATCCGAACCAGTCTTTGTTGTTGTATTTTGTTTTTCTACATCTGCTGCTTCGGTATTTGTCGAAAGTGTCCTGAAAAAAACTGTTGTTATTATCAAATAAATAAAATGCTCGTGCTAGAAGTACGATGATGCACACTATCACTGCGTTGTACAACAAGTATTTTTCTATCAACTTCGTATGTTCTACGTGCCCATTCATTACTACTCTGCTCTCTTGTTATGCATTACGTGCCCAAAATTACATCTATGCTCCATGGAGCTGCGAGGTAGCGTCGACTGATGCACCAAACATTATCATCACCTCATATAATTCGCCGTCTTTCTTCGCAACAAATATTCAACAGCTTCAGGATATGACGTTTTTAGAAAATTTAAAACTTTGTGTTGTGTATTCTCATTTAACTGCAAATAGAAAAAGCAACATTTTTAACTCAATATGTTTTCCAACAACCAATTTACAAACCTGAAATAGTTCTTCATGATGTTTGATGATGGTCGTTACTGTTTTAATGACGTTACTATAATCTTCTGGTAGATCTTGTTTTAAAATCTATAAATGAAAATGTGTATCCCGTGGAACCTACTCTAAATAAACCTTACTACCTGTGATTCACTGCTGGTTTTCTTGAACCGATGCAAAAGGTTTGGTCCAAAAATTGTGGCAAGATTTTCAATATTCATTTTATTTCCTTCAACCTTTATGCAGTTCATTTTATTACTTAATAAGTTTGAAGTAGTTAAACTCACATGCTCTCCATATTTATCACAAGTTGTTTCGGAATGTTTGGCAATTTTCCACAAAAACTTTACCAACGTATACAAAGTGTCGCGATTGGGCATGGGCAACAGCCATAACAATGCTTGTATTGTAGGTATGCGTTCTTCCATAATCAAAGCTGAAAAACAAACGGTGTAAAAAAACACAACTTAATTTATCACATTCTCCTACTTGAGGAAGAAATAAAAGCGGGATACAAATCTTTGGTAAGTAAAGCCTCTGGCAGGTCCCGTAGAAACTCTTTTAAAAGAGCTGCGACGTCATGTGGATTGTAATCCGCATTTATATCAACATCAGCTCCATGATCGAACTCATCCCGTAACTATAAAGTTTAGGGATATAACTTGGAATAAGAAATTAGGAAGTTCTGTTTAAATTGGCCAATTTAAACACTCACGAATTACTAAAAGGTAAACTATCATTCAGTGTCACAGAATACTTTCAAAAATGTAAAAGTTCGAGAAATCGGTTTGGCATCACGTTAGGAATAATTTTGTTTTGGAGGGCGTAGACTGTATGCACCCGTGACAGTATTTTGTTATGACTGGAAATGCTAATTCATTTGTCTACAGTTGCCACGTTTCCAATTCATCACAGTTATTATTTAGTGAACCGTGAGTGTAAGTAAATAAATTCAAAAGGAAACATTATCGAATTGCAAAGCTAAGTTAATTAAATTGTTCAACCTGTTTTACTCTTTTTTTCGAGCCAGCAACTCTAAAGATGCCCGTGACATGGATACCTAAAAATAAATATTTACTGAATTCGCAAAAGAGCTTTAGTATTAAAGTGGCACTGACCATACTCCGTAATGTGATCGCAACACTTTTGAACGACGTATGGGACTTGTGCCATGGTCGGTGGGAGAAGTGAACTTCGATCATCTTTGCGATGGTTGTGTGTTGTCTCTGTTATTGACAGGGCTTCAAGTAACTGAGACTGATATGGATCGATCTCATTCACGGAGTCGGCTATGATAGCTCCCTGAAGTAAAATATAATATTTTGTCCTGTATTAAATTTGTATTTGCACAGGTTAGCGTGCTCGGGCCTTGAATAGCTGGTGTAATCTAATAGACAGAAGAAAAATCAACCTTTTAGTTTCATCTATTCTAACTTGCAAGCGAGTACGATGCTGCTGGTGCAACAAGGTATAACTTCAGAAACCCCCAACTTAAAACGTGAGGATAAATATTTAAAGGCCATCAAGAACATTATACGAAAACGATCAATACCCGTCGTTTTAGTGGTCGTGATTCAGATGAAACATTTCGTTTAGATGTTGGGGGAGTGTGAATTGACGTACAGTTTAATGCATTTGTACAATCGCATGTATGTTTTGACGTTATATTGCTTTCTTGTGCGCCTGCTGCTACTGGTGACCTGTCAACATGTTATCGTTGTGTTGGTATACAGTTGAGTAGGGTGGGGAAAGGTGGGACGGCCGTTGACTCTAAACTCTCGTCAAATTTGGTAGTAAGCATAGAACATTCAAACAATTATAAAACTGTATTCTTACGACCATACGTTAGACCGTCGTTAATTGTTTAAAACACGATCAGAATATTTAGATAATATGTGCTAAAGGTGTCCCATTTCTCCCAATCCTACTATATATAACACTGAAAACCAGAAATTTAATATATGTAAGAATATTTCATTATACAAACACACATACTGTCATGTACCTGTCTGTCATCTCGGAGCCGCTTTGGGGTACCACAGAATCATGATTGTCAGTGGCGAACAAATCCGAATTCGCGGCAAACGAAGCGGATTTTTGTAAACGAAGCAGTTGGTCGTTTTCAACAACTTTCTCCAGTGGGATTCCAAATACACGATCCTGGTCTGATGGTTGAGATTGGATTGGGTAGGTTTAAATAACAATTTTATAAGTTATTTATTTTTGTTCTTCTAACCCATTAAAAATGGTAGGAAACTTATTTATGCACTGTCGCGCAACGGCGATCAATATATGACGCGGAACCTTTTTTAACGAACTTTAAACGCATCGCACTTTCTTACAAGTTGGCATATAGTAGGGTTGGAAAAACGAAACACCTTTGCATTCTGTTTTCCCATCCTACTTTGGAGTAAACAAAGAACATTTAAGGATTTATAAAACAGTATTCTCGCGAATCTCATAGACCGTTGTTAATTGTTTAAAACACGATCCGGAATTTTAGATATTATGTGCTAAACACGTCTTTCCCCCATGCGAAATGTATGTAACTGTTGAGTGATTATGTCTTTGGTTATAACGTTTTAAAACCCATTAGTAACCGCTGGGTTTGAGCAATTGCCGTCAAGTGTCTTGTTCAAGGACACATACCCCACAGTGGCGGTAGTGTCAAGTTTCGAACCCATATCCTTAAATATGTGAACATTGGAGTTTGTTGGAGGAAAGTTGGTGTTATATGATCACCGCCACCATATACGTGCACATTAACTGAATTGCTGAATAGGGTTTCAACACTATAGCCGCCCTCAAGCCGTGAAACGAAAATTGTTACTTTACGTTTACAGTAATAACATCACCTTTGTTTTTGTCCTTCGTGCTCAAGTAGAATGCGTACTTTTTTCTTAATGAGTGCTTTTTGCTCAATGCGTTGATGTCTAAACAAATTTGTAAAGCAATTTTGCTAACCGAACAATTAGAAGTAATATACCTCTGGGGACGGAAAACGTCGCCCCAATGTTTTGTAAGTATTCCAACGCAAGCTTGCGCAATGCAGAACATTCTAATTCAGACATGTCCTGCAGTCGAACAGTCTTCAAGTGTTCTCGCTTCAAGCTCATTTTTGACCTGCGTTATTAAACGGCAGCACCTATTAAACAAACTACTGACCTATAATACAGGGTTTTCCTTCTGCATAAATCTTTGTTGTTTTAGTTCAAATTAAATTTTTTCCCGAGATCAAATCACCCGCGATATAAAACGCATATGATGCGTACCTGAATAGTCAGAAGAACACTTCGTTCCGTTATGCGCATGAATGATTTTTAATTTGATTGATTGGCGTTTTCGTATTCAAGCTTGGCTGCTTACCGTGGTATAAATGTACAATGTAGCTTTTATAAACAAATCTCAACTTCATATGGTATATATATAATTACATTAACTAAATAATAACATTTCATCTTGCACTTTACAACTCAAACTTACAAATCTTACTGTTTCTGCATATAGTCATCCAAATACAAGCCATAAATATAATCAGTGCCCAACCTTTTAAAAAAATAAACAGGTTTAAAGGATATAGTGTTAAGTCCAAACATCTTGATTAAATATTGATTACTTCTTAATTCCCTAACTGTTGCAATTTGAAGCTAATGGGACGTTCAAATTACCACCAGCATTCTCTATTACTTATATCTACCTTCCTTACCTTAAACATGCTTTACTTTATAGCCATAAGCATTTAAACTTGCTGAAGTTCTTGTATTTTAACGGGATTACCTGAAGTGTTTATGTTTAACGGGGTGTTAGCTTTGTGACCTGTGTACCAGTACACTTCTAAGCATAATAATACAAGACTTCAACGAAAAGAAATATTTAACAAGCAAAATACGCCCTCGCCAAACAGTATAAGAATACGAGTTTTGTTCGTCCCTAATATATATTCAAATATGATAAAACTAAAACTTTCAAGTATGTATTACAGATTTACGAATAGACCGTTGTTTTTAATACATCCCTTGAATTCCCTGCTCTTCACTCTAACTACGGCAAATATTTAAATACGTGGTTTACTCGCTGTGCACACTCAAGATGTGAATGACGCACAGCCAATATTGCAGTTTCCGTTCAAGCTAGATTCGAAGTGTAGCTAAACAAACAAGCCAAATACTCTCCGTTCTTTCATATTAGATTAGATGATAAACAACCCAAACATTTACCATATCAAGTGGAATTTCATTTTCAGGATAAAAACACTTATTTGACTTCAAGATACGAATTTCAAATTGTATTACATTGGTGCGATGTATAGTAGAGTGGGGGAATTTTCTCGACTCATTTGATAGTAAATATAAAACATTCAAAGAATTATAAAACCATATCCTCACGACTTCTATAGACCGTTGGTAAATATTTAAAACACGATCAGAGTATTTGGATATATTGCGCTATAAAGGTGTCCCATCTTCCCCCACAGCAGTAGACATGCATAGTTACGTGTTTTTGCCCCTTGTATTTCGCAGATAGCACATAAATCGCATGTTTTATCCCGTGCGTTTGGCTGATAGCACATATATTGCTTCACAAATGCTCGAGTTAGGCGGGGAGTTTATAACTTCTGCTTAGATTAGAATATCACGAGAAAGTGAACCACATTTGATTGATGAGCATCGTGAGCGGACAAACAGACCGCCAACGACGTTCGTAAACTTTTGCTCAACAAAGTTTTCTATCAATTGCTCTTCTCCTAATATCAGCAATGCTGCTCGATTAAACTTTAGTATTAAATCTTGTTTCTTCAAACAAAGGAATCATGACATTTTTAAAAACTGTAAACGATTTCACAAACTACCAAAGCACTAACGCTCCGTAAGTGAGTTCCGATAAATTACAATGCGCGGCATGCGAACCTTTTAATCTCCCAGGCACAGATCGTGCCGTAAATTGTTTATTAACCATAAATCTTAACGATATTTCAAGAAAGCATAAGGGTATCTGCAAGTTAAAGTCAGCACTTTATTCCTGTAAAGACTGAAAAGTCGAAAGATATGTTTCGTTATAACGAGTATATCATTAATAAGTTTCTTACAATAGGTGTCATGACTGCGCAATGTGCACGAAAGAAGAAGTGGTAAACAATTGAACGTAATCGAGTGGTGGGTCTTTGTCGATGCCCCGCTGACTTAAACCTCAATTATTTTTTAACAACTCATGACGTCACAGATGCAACGATGCGTGTGGCATGAGCTCGTAATATTTTACTTCAGTGGATTTTTAAACCGCGTCGTGGGCAATAGAGCACGCTGTTTGTCATTCAAAACCCATTGAAGGGTACCGGGATTTTCGAATTAGAATTATTGAATAAATACTCCCCACATACACAAAGACATTTCGGGACAAGATTTTTTAGACTTTTTTAACACACTTTCGAGCACGGCCCACTATAAATCTGCGAATGAGATTCACCCAAGAATATCCTGTCTTTAGTAGACCGTGTTTCGAGTATTCACATTTGAAAGTTCTTTACAATCAAACATGTAGTCTGAATGTGCAACAATGGGTTGTCCTGTAATAATAGTTTAGTGGGTTGGGGTAAGTTGGGACATGGGGGTAAGAAGGGACATGGGGTAAGAAGGAACATGGGGTAAGTTGGGACATGAGGTAAGATGGGTCACTTTTTATTTTTATTTTTCACGGGTACCCATTTGAAACTGTTACAGTATCATTCATCATTATCCTCACGTTCCAACAAAATGCGACAAAAGAGATTACTGCAGTAGTTTAATCAAATAGGCTGAAATGTACAGATTGATTTTGTTTGATAAAATTAGTTATATTTTTAGGAGAAAAATTGAGAAAGTTATGCTTTTTTTTATTTTATGGATCCTTAACCCAGACTTTTGCTAACATTGCAAGTTTAACTTGGAAATAACTAAAAATAAATAGCGTGTTTGTGTTTTAGGTGTAGTGACCACGCATTTTCCTTCACTTAAATGTAAAGTAAACAAAAATTAATCACCCACAGAGTAACATACGTAGTAATTCGTAAGCTGGCGCGAGGTGTATGAACATACGTGTTATAACGACTGTCGTTTTCCGGCCACGCGAGGATAAGTAAGTTTCATTCATTCATTTAAAATAGAGTGGGGTAAAACGGGACTTATGAATAAAATCAAAGTAAAATTATCGTTTTAAAAAGTGTAAAAAGTAAGCGTGCTAAATAAATTGGCACAATCTGTTTATTTCGGAAGGGTAATTACTAGTTGCAAAATATTAATAATATAAAATTTTAACTTTTTAGGTATAACCTAAGTCCGTATATAAACATGTTTGTTTATATTTGGACTCTTGGTATTACGTAGCCGGAACGCGATGCTTGATCGGTAGAAGGTTGTAGAAATATGTTTTTATG
The DNA here is from genome assembly GCF_009617815.1 of Ciona robusta. NCBI lineage: Eukaryota > Metazoa > Chordata > Ascidiacea > Phlebobranchia > Cionidae > Ciona > Ciona robusta. The sequence goes on from NC_143236.1 coordinate 907,502, forward strand.
GCGAATATTAATATTCATAGTTAATAACGGTTTGAACTGTTTAAATTTTAGTTTAAAATCAGTACCGCTGGGATCTAGTTACTAAAGGGGGATCACCTTGATTTGCAGCGTTTGAAATCATAGATATCATATGTTTGAAATACGAATTGCACATTGCCATTCTTTACGTTGTAATTCACGTGTTCATACATTAAAGCAATGCTTTCTTGTTAACTTGTTACCTAAATAATTTGTATTTTGCAGTTACAAAGCGTTTGTCCTGGTAAAATGGCAGAAAATCTTGGCAGTGAAATTCGTAGAATATTTGAAAACATGGAGTATGGGCCAGCACCAGAATCTGCAGATGTTGCAAAAGTAAGATTGTCGAATGACAAGTTTTGCATTATTGCTGTACACGTGTTTTTTTTATAGAAATGGTTATCTCAACATAAAGACAGTTTGGGACATTTCATTAACGGGGAATGGGTGAAACCAGAAAACCGAAAATCTTACACAACTTGTAGTCCAGCAACTGGTGAAGCTCTGGCTGATACAATACAGGTAAATCCCAAGCAAATATCAAACAAGTTTGCCGGATTAAAATTACATTTACATAGTAAACACAACTCAATATGCAAATCCGTCATACCAAAATTAGAACATGCACATTGTAACCAATTGATAGTGGTTAGTAATAGTATTAGTAGTTCGATTATAGTGATGCGTGTCCTTGGTTAAGACAGTTAATGGTAATTGCCTTTTTGACCAGAGACGCTACGCGGCCACGTCTAATAAATGTCAAATAACCATATGTTGGTAAACATATCATACGACATACATATTGAATATAGTGTCATATTTATACAGGGTGAAGAAGAAGATGTAAACCTTGCTGTGTCTTGTGCTAAGACAGCTTTTCAATCTTGGTCTCAACTACCAGCTCATACCAGAGCAAGGTATGCATGTGGCCGTTTACAATTATAAGCCCGATTTGTGTCCTAAACTTTTGTTTACTTTAATATTTATTCCACTTTTTGTTGCCGTTTAAGAATGTTTTTAACTGAACAGTTTAATGGAGATTTTATTCCAATCTTTCTGAATTTTTATAATCTATATTAGATTTGAGTTGTGCTTTTTTTAAACAAACAAATTTTAATAATGTGTTTTCTACACAGGCATTTATATGCAGTTGCAAGAAATGTGCAAAAACATCATCGACTTATAGCAGTCATTGAAGCTCTTGATAACGGAAAATCCATCCGAGAGACAAGAGACTGCGACATACCTCTTGTTGCTCGGCATTTTTATCACTATGCTGGTTGGGCTCAACTCTCGGATACTGAAATGAGAGAATGGAAACCAGTTGGTAATGCCTTCTATATTTCATCATCTTGTTTTTCTAATTTTAAAGAGGACTAAACTTTTTTCTGAGATGATATACTTAATAACTCATCAGCTGGCATGAGGTGTATGACACAAAACACCTGTGTTTATAACAAATGTCGTTTTCCAGCCACGCGAGGATAAAAACGGTTAGAATCATTCATTCGTGCATTTAATATACAGCATAGATAAAAATATTTGTGACAATGTGATTAAAAAATAATTTTTATTAATGTATAATTTAAACTCGATATGTTTGAACCAGGTGTTGTAGGAGCTATTGTTCCATGGAACTTTCCACTCATGTTATTAACATGGAAGGTTGGTAGACTTGTGGTTACTTCTTAATCTTTAATCAAAGTGTATTAGCTGTATAAATCAGGTGACGGCAAGAAAAATATGTATATATATATATTTTATATATAAATGTGTAAAAATCAATTTTGTTGCTAAACTGAAAATTGGGGAATGTCTAAATTACCCTGATTGAGGCAACCTGAATAGGATATTGCAATCGAATGAATTTGCCAAAATAACTTGGATATATATGTCTTGTACAACTGACAGCAAAAGTTCATATTATGTATATTTTTTGTGTTTTAATTCTTGTTTATGTTCACGTTTGTTTTTAATAATGAATAGAATTGTTTTCTACATGACTTACAGTGTGTGACACAACCGGCATCAATATCAACATACTTATGGGTTTCATGTCGTTGAGCTTATCATAACTTGCAGAACAAACCAATCACTTCTGTCTTGAATGTTGTATTTACTGTGTACACTGGCTGCTTGTTACATGCTAACATACAGGATGTGTTCATTGTGTTTAACCTCAACTAATATTGAAAGTATTTAACTTAAATGATCAGGTTTGCCCTGCACTTGCGATGGGCAACACAGTAGTGTTGAAACCCGCCACATTCACTAGATTGTCAGCTCTCTTGTTTGCTGAGATATGCCATGAAGCTGGTCTCCCACCAGGTACACTGATCCAAGTATAAATTAATTGTAATGAATCAAAAAGTTGGACCCAAAAGTTGGGCTTACTTCTCCATAAAAGACATAGAAATATTGCTTGTTTTTGAAAAACGTAAACCTTAAAAGTCCACTTGAAATATTTGCATAATCTGCTAACCACAAACAAAGTCAACTTTGAATGGTCTTAAAATTAATAAATTATTAGACATCACATTATAGAAAATTAAAAAAAATGGACAGACAAGTGTTAAATTTGCAAGCCAAATAAGTATTAGAGTTTAAATCTGTTTAAACAAATATATTATTTACAATACACTGATTATTTTTTTCTTATTTAAGGTGTGTTCAACGTAGTCACTGGCAACGGATCATTTGGTAGCAAACTTGCTCTTCATCCTGATGTTGATAAAGTTGCTTTTACTGGTTCAACACCGGTACTATTATTTAATACTGTAGAATTAAAATTTGTTGTTACAAATTATGCATTACCGTTTAAATGTATAATTGTCCAACTCAGTGGTCACTCATAAGTTGTCTAAAAAAAATCAGTCATTCATGAAATCTATCACTCGAGGTAATTATGTGGTAACTTAAAAGCTTGCGAGAGGTGTATAAAACAGAAAACGTATGTTAACAATTTTTGTTCTCTGGCTATCCTAGGATAAAGCAAGTTATATTCATTCAATGACGGAGATTTATGGACTGGATAGTTCATAGTTCAAACTGTAGCCTATACAAAGTTCCAGTGGCATCCCTAATAAATGTATAATAGGAACAATTCGAATACGGGAGACTGTTCAATGATCCACATTCTACGCTTTATTCTTATTTTGTAATAAAAAAAACTATCTTGACTTATGTTATGTAGGTTGGACAAACTTTGCGTCGATTAACAGCTGGAACTGGGAAGAAACTTTCTCTTGAACTTGGTGGGAAATCTCCTGTCATTGTGATGGACACTGCTGATATAGATAGTGCTGTAGAAGGAATAGTTGATGCTATTTATTTCAATCAAGGCCAGGTATTGCATGAGTTACATGTCATATAAAAACACAGATTACATTTAACCATCTTTTTTATAAATGTTCTTATCAAGCTTATGTTATATCTATACATTGCGATATAATTAGATCATGTCTGCAGTTGTTTATAAAATATTCATTCACTTTAAATAGTCCGTAGACATTAATCTATTACTTTTTGTATATTTTATATATATTTTGTAGATTTTTTGTCCACTTCTGTTATGTATTAACTTATATATCTATTAAATGCATCTCTCTTTCTATTCTAGGTTTGCAGTGCCGGGTCGCGACTGTTGGTTCAAGAAAATATATTTGATGATGTGATTCAAAGGGTGAAAGAGAGATTGAAACATTTTCGAATCGGCCATTCACTTGATAAGGTGGCAACTTTACAAAGATTAGTTTCTTCATGTTTCATAGAAAAATCTGTCATGTTAAATAATGAAATACAATATTTTATCGCTGTTTATTAGTAAAGTAAATATTGAAAAATCCTGTTATTGGAAATCTCAATAACGAACTTTGATTTTCATTTACTTGAGTTTATTAATTTGATCATAATGTTTCCTGTATCAGGCGATAGACATGGGTGCTATTGTAAGCCAAGCTCAATATAACACCATAAAAGAATATGTGGATGATGCAAGAGCTACAGGAGCAGATGTATTTCAACCAGATATTCCACTTCCTGCCAAAGGCCTCTTCTACCCACCAACATTGATAACAAATGTTCAAACTGTTTCAAGGGTTGTGAGAGAAGAGGTAAATTGTTCTTTGCTATATTTCTCAACTTTTTCTACATGGGTTTGGATATGGGAAATAATTTTACAATTTCAAAGGCGTGCAAACGAATTGCAATATCATGTTTCATTATTCTGTTGCTCACCATGTAAACTGCTTGTTTGGTGTAAAAAATCAAATTATTCTGTATTGCAAACAATATAATATATTGCATAATATACTAAAGTTTTTCATTTTTGGATACTATGTGTTTGATACACATTGTTTTAATTCTGACCCTAAATATAGTTTAAATATATGGTTATATTCAGATATTTGGTCCTGTGTTAGTTGCCCTGCCATTTCGAACAGCTAAAGAAGCTGGTAACCTTGGTAACAACACGAACTATGGATTGGCTGCAAGTGTGTGGTCGGAAAACCTTCCTACAGGTTTGTAAGTGTGTTATTAAATAATAAATATATAAATGTAACTTCCTTTATCCTCGTGTGACCAAAAAACGACAGTTGTTAAACTTGTGTCAGCTTAGGAGTTACCAAGTATATCACTTTGTCCTTGATTGATTTTTAGTGGGAATTTCTTATTTGTGGCCAATAATTTGGACAACCCATTAGGGCCATTACAACGTATGTAATGTAGTAGCGGAGGGCTTTAAATCCATTACCTCTGGGTAATCAATGGTGTATGCTGTAAATTTGGGTTTCTTTATAATACTAGTGTTTAGAACCTGTTTGTGGTCTGCACATGCAAAAAGGACAATGAAATCAAATCATGTTAAATCTGATTTATAAAAACATAACATTTTAATAACGAAAATGTTTAAAATCATAAAACATCTTTGGGCAATACTGCTGAAATTTATTAAAGACTAAGGTTTAATTGTTGAAAGTAATATATGCGTGTTGTTTTTGAATGCGTAATAAACTAATAATGTTATTGCATTGTAAGCTTTTAGTCACTGCTTGTAAAATATGCTTCAGATTGATTGATGAACACAATATAAACAAGTACTGAATTAATATTTGTGGTTTTATATTTAACAAAAGTTCTATCCTTCAGCATTAGAGTTGGCCATCACACTAAAAGCTGGCACAGTGTGGGTGAATTGTCACAACTTATTTGACGCTGCTGCTGGGTTTGGTGGCTACAGGGAAAGTGGGTTTGGTAGAGATGGTGGCAAGGAGGGATTGTATGAATATGTCATGCCTAAATGGGAACGAACAATAAGACAAAATGTTGATGTAAGCCTTAGTTTCATACATTACATGTTTATAAGAAAATGATATAATTTGATTTAACCATTTTTTTAAAAACATGTATGTGTCTGTATCAGTAAGTTAACAGCTGGTTAGATTCAATTTAAATAAGAGGCTAACGATTTAGGAGAAATATGTACATATCCTTTGTTATATAATTGGTTGAATTTTTGTCTGTTAGGTTTTTATAGCACCAGATCCTTACCGTATTTCTTTAAAAAAGGTCAGATTTGCGGAATTTATTACATCTGCTTAATTGTTATGTTTTTTATAAATGCCCCCTTAACCTAAACATTGGTCAAACCAAAAATTTATTTTTAGCTGAATTTACTAAATTAAACAATGTGTAACCAACGAATTCACATTTTAAATCTTTCCTGATAGATTGATATCAAAACATTTGGTGCTTCGTTTGGAAGTGGGACTTCCCCAACACCAGGACAAGGTGGGCCATCAAAATCTCAATTGTGTCAAAATGGAAAACAACAACCATTGTAAGTTTGATATTCATTCACATGTGCGTTGAAGTTCGTCAGGAAACTTGGCATAACAGCCTTTTAGAACTTTTATATTTCTATATTTTACTATTTTAATAAGTTATTGTTATTTGGTGAAGATTGATAGTTTGTGTGAATGTGGCAAACATCATGTGAGATGGAACAAACCTCAATGTTGGTTTATATTCAATGGTTTACTTTTTATTATTATTATGTAATTCATGAATACTTTGTGTTTATGTGCTAATGTGCTTATTAAACATTTCTACAGAGTTGACCACACATACAAAGTATATTATGGTGGTGCACAGAAGAGGCCTGATGGTTGCTATTCACGACCAATATATGCAGCACATGACAAACAAACCATTGTAGCTTACGTTGGTGACAGCAATCGTAAAGATGTGAGGAATGCTGTGGAAGCTGCTCACAAGGCGGCCCCTGGGTGGGGTAAGAGAGCCGCACACAACAGGTAGGTTATTTAATCTATAAATGTTGCAGATTTACCTAACATGGCGGAAACTACCATACATTTTGGATGTATTGTATTTTATGTCGAAAATGATTTTTCTTTAGCTTGTCTATTATGATTTGCACTGCATAAATTACAAATTATGGTAAAGTAGTAATAAGTGGCAAAAATGTACAAGCTCTATTCGCTTATTTCTTATCAGAAGTGCTTATCCCTAGAGAAAAAATTCAATTTGCAAAGGAGCAAATTTTTAAATACGAAAATAGTAAAGATATAAATTAGTTCCCCAACAATGTTAAGCTTCTCTGCCACTAGTGTTTATTGATCTAAATTTAAATGTATGATAATGTTTATTCTTAGGGCGCAGATTGTTTACTATATGGCTGAAAATCTTGAATTGCGAAGGCAGGAAATAGCAGAGCGTATTTCATTGCTAACAGGTGATATACTTCATTTAAACATACAGTTTACTGTAATATAACCCAAAAACATAAAATCATAAAACTGAAGTTTTTTTTTGATTTATTTTTTCCCAGGTAAAACTTTAGAGAATTCATTCAAAGAAGTTGATTTATCAATTCAGAGGTTGTTTTATTGGGGAGCTTACGCTGATAAATATGGTGGTAATGTTCAGGTAAGTGTAAATGTCTGTTGTAGTGGTTCAGTATTTGGGAGATTTAACTGGAAGATATCAGGTGTGATGCCTGATGTCCCCACTATTGTTGGCATGTGTATTCTATGGGCAAATGTCTGGTGTCGTGGCCCAGTTGGTTACAGTTGCTTCAACTCAATGATTGCTAATAGGTTGTCTAAATCAGCCGCACATAAAAAATCCAAAAAAAATCTCCCACAAAGTACCACAGGAGGATAAAGTAAGTTAAATTTATTCGAATCAATTAATGGTGATTGCTTTAAACCAGATAATAGATTGCCCAAAACACATGTTTTAATGTGTTGCTTTAACCATCAACACAGAAATAATAACGCTTGTACCATCATTAATTTCTTATGCGCACAACACTTAAACCATTCTAATTGCAGGAGACAACATTGTATGGTTGTACCGTGTGTATTCGTGAACCGGTGGGTGTTGTGGGTATTGCTTGCCCTGATGAATTCCCTTTGTTAGGATTTGTTTCTCTCTTTGCTCCCGCTATTGTTCGTGCTAATTGTGTTGTGATTATCCCAAGTGATAAATATCCAATACCTGCGCTCGATTTTTACCAGGTCAGTCCTGTTTTTATTGTATGATAAACTAACTCAATGAATACTGGATCAATATAACCTTTGTGTTCAAATGTGCCGACCCACTCCATCCCTCTTTATTGATCAGGGTTTATCCTTATTATAACAAATGCCTCACATCCTTTGAAAAAGTTGAATCAGAATATATAGTAGGGTGGGGAAAAACAGGACAGATTTAGCACATAATATCTAAACATCCTGATTGTGTTTTAAAAAATTAACAATGTTCTATGGAAGTCGTGAGGATACGGTTTTAAAATTCTTTGAATGTTCTTTGGTTACTGCTAAATTTAACGAGTAAATAGAATGAAAAGGTGTTCCATCTTCCCCATCCTACTATATTTGTAAGTTTTTTCAATAATTGTTCCAATTTTAATATGAGGATGATTTACTCTGACAAGTTATGATAGTGGTTCTTTGTTGGCTCTTAAACACCGATCAATACATTTGCGAAGCATTTTATGTTACCATTATCTATTCAACGTTATCTATTCAACTAGAATCATTTGTTCTAAAAAATCTTTGTTCAGTTAAAATAAATTGTCCATTTCTATTTGCTATGACTAGTTTTTTACTTGGCAGATCAGTGTTGGTATTTATAATGTTTAAAAGCCAAGCTTTTCAATGATAAGTTTGGTTTGGTTACAGATTTTTAATAATAAAGTTCCAACAATTTTATATTGATGACTGATGTATTGGATACTGTGAGGTTGTTTTGGTCCGCCTGATTTGGTTTCTGGAATATTCTGTCAACTTTTAATGGAAATTTTTTAATTGTCAGGCAGTCACATTTAAAAAGTAAAATCACTCTAAAACTATGGGCAGTGTTATTATATAAAACATTCTTTTATATAAATGTAAAATAAATTTGGCTGTCACAATATTCTGTAATTCTTTTTAGGTATTCGATACTTCTGATTTACCAGCAGGAGTGGTTAACGTACTCAGTGGAAATAAGGATCATATCAGCAAGTATCTCACTGAACATCAAAATGTTGATGCTATGTGGTATTTTGGTTCAGCCGAGGTAATTTATTAAAAACTTTTTTTTATGATTTTATCAAGTTCGAAATATAAATAAGCTTAATTAAATGCGACAACATACTAAACTGGCATCGTTTAAAATTATATTTTTATAAGATTCTAAATTATTCAAACAATATAATTAGCAGAAATCATTACAAAACCAGGGTAAAATCGAGTGGATGCATTTTTTAATATTATGCAGATATTTTTTATTAAGCCAAACCTAAATATGAAACCAAGGTTTTTGAAAATTGTACGATTTTTTGATATCTTTATTTATATATTATTCTATGAAGACTATGATGATATTTGAGCTGTTTGTTTGGTGCACGTGTGTCTATTACAATGGAAGGTCTTTTATGATATTTACAGATAAATAATTGTTCACACTTCTGCTTCATTCCAGGGTTCAAAATTTGTTGAGTTTACGTCAGCTGAGAATGTTAAGCGGACATGGGTCAACTATGGTAAGGAGAGAGATTGGATGGATCAGGATCAAGGTCAAGGAGAAGAATTTCTTTATCATGCAACTCAATGTAAAAATATCTGGATGCCAATGGGAACAACATTCTCGAACTAAATATTTCTTATGTTTTATATTGAATAAATATTGAAATACCCAATATTGAAATTTTAAACAATAATATTTTTTCAAAAGTTCCAATTGATTATATGTTTTTTCACCACTTTTATCCATGTAACTGCGGTGGATATTTTGGTGTTAAATTGTGGCTGCTGTAATGTTTTAAATTGTTGGTGCTTGGTTTTTAATTGATTAGTTTAGTTCACTGTCCGTTCCCTCAATCATGTTTTTCTTGGTAATTTGTGTGTGTGAATTTTTACAAAAGCTTAAAAAAACGAAATATAAACTGTAAAAATTGCAAGCCTGTTGTATCCATTAAATAAATTATTGCGATTATTTATCCATATTTATATTGGACAGTAATTTTTTGCAGGAAATGTGTAACAGTAGTACATATTTAATCAACTTTAATTCTGTGAAATTCCGTGCAATTAAAATGCATATAATAAAAAAAGATTGCATTAAAGTAACTGATCACAAAAAATGACAAATTCTTTGTAAATCTCAGATATCTATTCGTCAGTCGGTACAAATATTTGGACCGAGTTCACGTAACTTTTGATAAATTAAAATACGGTTATTACACTAGATGCGCTAGACTAGATAACCGATTGTTAGCTATGACGTCATAGAAGAAATGTTCCTTTTAATTTTTCTTCCGATGTTTGATGTCTTTGTATTATTCGCGACCGGATGTGTGGAGTGTGAAACATTTAGTTAGAGAAAGTTTTTTGTTTTAATCTTAAAACTACCATTTTATTTGTCTATAACAAGCAAAGAATCACCGCGTCTTTAGTAAGTAATAGTCATGTATTAATCAAGTAGGTATAACTGTTCTTATATATAAACTTCATTAAATGTTTTTTTACCATAATACGTATGCGGTTTATATACCATACAATGAATGAATTGTCGTATTCTCTCGTGTTACAGTGTGGTACAGTTCAGACGCCCCATATATACCAGTACTGATAATGTTTGATGAGTAATATTATACGTTTCTTCTTAAAGGAAACCCTGTCTGACAGTGAAAGTTATATTATGTCCAGTTTCCGTTCTTCTTTGTACGACTTTAATACCACATTCCGTTGGAATTAAAAACAAATGTAATTTGTTACTTTTACTATATTATAGGAACAGAAAGTGTATATTTTCTATGTTATTATTGTCTTTTTTGCCCTGAAAGCATTTTCTCTTAATAGCTAGATATTTAGTGTTTCAGAGTTAAAAAGTTAGCACAAATGTGATACTGTAAGGAATTTATTCAAGCTATCAACTGAAGATTCAACTTGTTGAAACAAGTTACGCACATTCAACCTCATGTATGCTGTTGTACGAGCATATAGATGCAGGCAAATAAAAGATATGGTCTGCTACTATCATCTTTGATTCTTATTACTGTTATCTACAATGGATACAAGTGGGCACATCAGTATGAAGCTGACCACTTTGCAAATGATGAATCAAAGTTGCTGCAGATGGAAAAACGAAGTTTGCCTTTCGATAAAAATGCAGACAGAACCAAACACACAGCACTGGAGATGGTGCCAAAGCAGGCCGTGCAGAATTTGCTCTCATATTCAGAACAAGACTACTATGAAAGTAATTCAGAAGAACTGGTGCCCAGTCCAACAGATCGACATGCCTCAAGAACTAGAATATACAAAAATCGAAAATGTCGAATGGACACGTGCTTTGACCTTGAAAGGTGTAGAAGAACTGGTTTTAAAGTTTATGTTTATCCAGATGTTGGTGAAAAAACCTCAACAAATTTTCAAAATATTCTTGCTTCCCTTCGTGCGTCACAATACTACACAAGTGATCCAGAGAAGGCTTGTCTATTTGTTCCCGCTTATGATACTTTAGACAGAGACCATCTGTCTGCGGACTATATTCATAACCTTGGTGCCAAAATATCCCGTTTAAAATACTGGAACAATGGAAAAAATCATATTATTTTTAACTTATATTCGGGCACTTGGCCTGAATACTTAGAAGATGTTGGTTTTAACCTTGGCGAGGCAATCCTGGCCAAAGCAAGTTTTGGTGACAACTATTATCGCCATGGTTTTGATATTTCGTTTCCTTTAATTGGAAAAACTCACCCTCATATGCAAGGAACCCAAGGATTTCTTAAAGCAAATTATTTTCCTCCAAGAAGAAAATATCTTCTCTCATTTAAAGGGAAACGGTATGATTCATTATTGTTTAGATCACAAGTTTTCTAACCTTTTGTGCCTTTGTGCTTAAAGAATCATTTATATTTACATATAAATATATAACAACGACATGTTGGTTAGGCCGCCTGCCTTAAACTTCAAGGGTATGGGGTCAAGGCTCGTAATCGCTACCATTTTGGACATATGAATGTGTCCTTGAGCAAGACACTTAATAACAATATTTGACATAATGACAATATTTGCAGATACACATACGGGATTGGGTCAAGCACCCGTAATGCTTTGTATCATATCCACAATGGTGATGACATCATCATATTAACAACATGCAAGCACGGAAAAAACTGGCAAAGTTTCAGCGACCAGAAATGTGAGACAGACAACGAGGAATATGAAAAGTAAGAGGAATATGTCATTTTGTTCAATAGTTTGTACTTTAACTTTAGCATTCTTACATAACACATATCCTGTAGTCACATATAGTTAAATTACAACAGGTATAGACCTATATTTATAATGGTTTTATGTATAATATATATACTTCATATATATATTAATTTAATTCATTTGTTTTAATGCATAGGCAACTTAAAAGGCACATGTACATTCATTATAGCTCATAAATTATAGACAAAGTCCCTTTTTTAGACTCTGAATCACAAACTGTCTGGGTGTATTTCTAAGCTTAAATAGTCTTTTCATTGTTATATTCCGTTGTACTCCACTATGGTATACAATTTCTTGCCAAAGTTTGTTGTAACATCCAAATTTAAAAAAAACTACTTAACCATCACTTCAGAGTCAAACAACAATGGTTTGTTCTTAGTCAGCATTTATCAACCACAGTTTTCTGGTGGGCATGTTTAGAGTGGTTGTTTGGTGTAATGTGGGATGATTGTTAGTGGTTTTGAGACCAGTCGTCCTTTAAAGTTTAAATGTTTTGAGAGTTTAATACGGTAAATTCAATATGAGAAAGTGTTTGTTCAACAAATGCTATCAGTATCAGCTAGCCTCCACATATCCTAATGTTATTTATTCACTTTTTAACCATGTATTTATGTTATACATGCATAATATTAAAATATAAGAAATTGAGAATTAAGTGGCACCTTCGGAAACTTTGTTAATATATTACATTCTAGTAAGAATACATTATTTTGGGTCATACTTTAACTGGAATAGTTTAATCCTTTATCGGCAAGAGGCGGCACACTTGTATTTCATTGTTTATTTTGCGATCAAAGTTTTGTGTACTGTACCATGTAACTACTTCCACCCATACTTGCCAAACAAACTTCTTGTATTAAGTAACTTAAAGATATAATGTTTAAATTGCTGTGTAATGTGAAACGAAGGGAAGTGTGGAACGAATAGTTTTCAATTGAATATCTCTGAACCGTAAAGAAGGCCTGTTGACAAATAACAGGAAACCTCTTATTTTAAACTGGGTTTACTTGCCCTATATTAATAATAATGGTTTTTATGCATGTATCGTTTGACTTAACCAGGAAAATTGTAATATTTATATTTTATATATATTTTACCCATACATCAGGTTAATTAAAATAGATTAACTTTTATTAGACTAAAATTGACAAATATTGAAATAAGTGTATATTACAACTTACAATGCATCTTAGTCCTGTTTATTTTGTAAAGCTGCTTCAACAACTATATATGAAGAGAATCCGAATAATTTATTTTTGTACGGAGGGGAATGTTCACACGTTTACTAACATGATAAATTATAAGCGCAGGGGTGGTCCCAATATATTGGAGCACAAATAAATGGTATTCATTTTCCTTGAATACCTTAAGCTTGGGCTAAGCCGCTAAGGTGTAAAACTAAACAAGAGACCACTGTGCCATGCACATTTACTTGCTTTAATGTCAATTCCCAACACACAACCACAGATGGTCTAAGTCACCATGACCACTTTAACAACACTTTTACCACTAGCTGTGCAAATAACATTTATTGGCTGAAAGTTTACATTTTATCTGTAAATTATGCGCCACAAAGAAATCAACTGACACACGATCTTAGATGATGCACTGAACTCATTGGTTCCAGTTATTTATGTGTTTGATTATTGGTTTGGTAACTTTTGGAAGGTTGCTATGTCAAGTTGTCAACTAACACATTTATTTTGTTTTCATATTGTTCGATTAACTTTTTGTGAAAATTTGAAGTTTTTATCATTGCACAAATTTTCATATTATTTAAAACTTAACTTGTTCTTTATGATTGATTATTTTTTAAATTAGTTTTGCTAAGTCATTTATGCTTGTACAATCAAGCGTTGGGATGTGGTAATACCCTGAGGCGCATGGAAGTTAGTAAAGGTCTTATTAGGTTGTTATTATATGGATTATAATCCTGCAGGACAAAGATTTACCAGTCATATTTTAAGCGATACATCGGCTACTACTTTAATACCATGCGACATGCGGCCATGCCATAAGGTTTATTAACAAATAACAGCCTATGTTAAGTTTACTTCACACTATTGATATATATTGGTATGTAATATAGTAGACTATGGTGGTTCTGCACATTCATATAAAAATTTATCCAAGAAAAAAAGTTGTTTTCGATAGTTGGTAATTGTAGTTAGATTTGATACACTTTTGTGATATATTGTCAATAAACTAAACTTCCGTATTCAGGTATCAATATATCTGATGTAAATGTATACATGAAGTGGTTATCTTCATATCTTGGTGTAATTTCCCAGGAGTGCTCAACACTCCCTATTGCAAGTAACAACACACACACACTTTGTAACTCCCATCTAAAGTTGATTTGTTATTTTATAAATTAATATATGTGTCTCATATCTTTTATATTGTCCTGTTCACTCCCAAGATTTCATAGAACAGTAGTGTTGGTGTATGTAAGGAGTAACATGTTATCTTCATTAAGTGCTTTGTGTTTCTAAATTGAACGAGAATACTAACCTGTTATCTCACGTTCTCCCTTCACACAATAGCTTACTTGTGTTGCTTTGTTTGGCTGTCTTCACTCAATGGAATCCACAATGCAAATAGCAACACAAAACTGTTTGTTCATAATCGTGTTTCCCATCAGTGCTCCAAATACTTTATTACTTGGTGAATAAAATTAAAATACATTATGACTAAACAATTTCTCTCAGTTGTTATTATATCATAGTTTTCTATTGTACAAATATAGTTTGTATAGTATAGATATTGTTTTGCAAGTCTTTGTTTTTGAAAATCAAGTTTATATAGCCCATGCACAAATTAAAATAGTGGTTCTGCTTATATTTAATTGCACTTGTTAAATACAGAAGTGCAGTTTATTTCCACTGATATGTATACACTATGACTTATCATACCTAAGTCATTATTCTGTGTGTTTAACCTTACAAGATGTGCCTGGCAAGTTGTTAACCATGACCATACATTGGTAGACAAATACATTAGACACAAAGTGAGCCATACATAAGCTGACGCTATCAACATTGGACAGAGTGGATAAGCCACTTTGATTGATCATTATGTCAAACAAAAATGTCCTTCAGCTGCCCTAAATACTTCCCTTAGGACTTAAAGTGTCCCATCTTATCATTTACCTTCTTTATTAAAAGCCTTAAATACAAAATAATCCTTTGTCATGTCAAATACCAATAATGGAATTTTTATCATAAATTTCAAAAAATGTGTATAGACATTAGACATCACATACATAAGCCTTAAATGCATAGCTATGGAAGGGAAAGTTTAACTAACAGCAGATTTTATGTTTTTAAGTTTTGTTTGTACGTATAAAGAATTCGGTTTAATTGAAATGTGATTCATAAGGGTACTTTCCATGTATAATGGCTATGCTACAAATATTTAAACATACATTTATTTGGGGAAACAAAACTGTTTTAGAATCTAAATAATAATATGCCAAAAAAATAATACTAACATAAAAAAGTACTAAAAATAAAATAAAATAACTACATTCATTTTTGTCCAGATTGTCAAGTGTTTATCCAATAAGTTCTATTTTCTCCTTGGTTTTAAGTTAAGTTAAACATTACTTTGGTCTCTATGGACAAGTTGTCTTTAATGAAATCTGCTTATTTAATAGAAATGAACTATCATTCTAATGAAATATGATTCATTCTCTTTTCAGATGGGACTACCAGTCATTGCTCCACAATTCAACTTTCTGTATGGTGCCAAGAGGACGAAGATTAGGTTCGTTTCGCTTCCTTGAATCTTTGCAAGCAGCTTGTATACCTGTTGTACTCGCTAATGGGTGGAAACTTCCCTTTGATGAGGTCATTGATTGGTCAAAAGCAAGTTTAGCTTGGGAGGAGCGATTGCTCTTACAGGTATTCAACACTGCTTGGATTAAAACTTGAATTCTTTGAACACGATTGTTTCAATTTAATAAAAAAATCATTTTTTAAATGACATTACAATCACCAAATTATTGTTTAATTTAAGTACAGCATAGAAACATCTTTTTTAAACAATATATATTCACGTGTCGTTTCAAATATCATTTTTTCTTTAATAACAAGAATGTAAACAGTAAATTTACAAATCTATTAATATTATATTTTCGTACGCAGTTTATAAATGGAATATGTTTTAATTTATTAAAAGGCTCAAATCACCATATAAAGTATGAAAGTATCAATACCTTAAGCTGGAATATGATTTACCATATATGGTTATGTCCGGCCATACCATTCATTCAATTATGATGTAACAACTCAACCCCAGGTACCTGGTATATTACGGGAAGTTCAAGACAACCGCATCATGTTACTACGTCAGCAAAGTCAATTCCTATGGGACAAATACTTTTCCTCAATGGACGTCATAATTCGAAGCACACTAGAGGTATTTTGTCCTCATTACGAATAGTCGAATTTTAAATATTGCATTACAAATACAAGTCAGCTTATCTGAATCTCGAAACAAGTCAATTATTAATTTAAGATTTATATCCTTGGTGCAGTACACACATTAACACCATGGCTACTTATCTTAATATACTGGATGTAATTTTTTCTCATACAAAAGGATCTTTTTTTCTACCAACAGCACTTGTTAAACCTTGGGCCTTGCACCCAAAAGTAGGTCATCATTTATTTGTTTAGGTCATCCGTTAGTGAATCGTAAAACTGTTTCTGGTATTGTAAACCTTTTTATTGTATGTTTATAAATCTTGTGTGAAATACAGTTTGTGAAATCGGGTCATTAATTATTTTATGTTTTTAATTTGGGTCAATAGACAATAGGCGTAAAAGTAGTGACTTAAATAGACTTCTATTGCTGCATGATCTTCACTAAATTCATATACAATATCTTGTGCAGATAATACATGACCGTGTCTTCCCCGAGCAAGCAAGACCATCATTTGCATGGAATTCTCAACCAGGAGCTTTATATTTCAATTCTGATACCGCGCCCAGCTCATATCCATTTTATCATGGACTTCTTGGTAAGTTGAACAATATATCAACTTGGTTCTGTGTAAGGGATAGTAGGTTAGGCGTTGACCTTTAAAAAGTACAGCTGAATGTAATGTAACTTGTATTATTCTCGCGCGACCAGAAAAAACAATCACGGGTTTGACAGGTGTTCTGTTTCATACACCTCATGCCAGCTTACAAGTTACTGTGTATGTTACTTTATAGGTAAATATATTTTTTTTGTTTATTGCGATTGCGGATAATTCGGACAACTCATTAGTGATCACTGGGGTGGAGCAATTGCTGTTAAGTGTTTTGCCTAAGCAGAACACATACGCCCTCTTTAGTAGCAGCGACGAGATTTGAAACCATTACTTTTGGGTTAGAGGCAGACCTGCTAACCAACTGTGCAACAGCGCCGGGACTGATTATATGATTCTCATTTAACCGTTTCTTTTAAAAGAAAAATATTTCACCAAATCATATGATAAACAGGTGTTGATGCTCCCATGAAATTCACGGCCGTGATACAAGCCACCGCACCTGTGACGTCATCAGCCGCACCCATAGTTAAATTGCTTCGTAATTTAGTTCAAAGTTCTTCATGTAATGAGGTAAGTCTGATAAAAAAAAAATTCCTTTTATCCGTTAGTTTAATTTAATTTTCTAAAATATTTTATCCGTTAGTTTAATTTAAAATAATTTACTGAAAAACGAGCACGTTTTCAACCGTCCACCATTGTTATAGATCGTGGTGTTATGGCATTGCGGGAAACCTCCGATTCCCAACGACAGATGGCGTGTATTGGTTCCGCAAGATGGCGCTCACGAGATACCGATACGAGTAATAGACGACCAACCTAAAACGATGGGCCGTCGGTTCCTTCCGCGTCAATTCACCACAGATGCAATACTAAGTCTTGATGATGACGTCATGCTGAATTCACAAGAGGTAATGGTAACGTAAACAAACGAAACATTTGCGCAAGACACTTAACGATAATTGCTTTAACCCAGTAGTCACTAATGGCTTGTACGTTTTAGTTTTAGCCGCACAGAAATAAACATTAAACAACACAAACAACCATAAGTTGTATGCTTGACACTCTTGTATGCCCACATCAGTTGTATAAAGCCACCGCATAATAACATAGGTATACAAGCTCACCCTACATGCTAGAATAAACAAGTAATTGCCCCTTACATGGACATAAGCACTATAAGAGTTAATTCATCACGTTAACCGTTTTCTGTACTTATTTACAAAAATATATTTACATAATCTCAGTATTTCATTATTAGTTTTTATCTCCGTGTTTTTGTTTTATGTAATTAGTTTTTTCTTGGTGTTAATTGCTGGTGTTTTAATTAAACAATCCATTTATAAATATTCTTATATGGTAGTTTTGTCGTTTAGTAAAAATTAAAACTGTACGAAAATTATATTCACATGCATAATTCCTTTGTTTTCCACGAGCATTACAACATTGTTTTTACTTTATCTCTAATATTAGGTTAAAATTAACCATTGCATTATACTGACAGATCGACTTCGCATTCGACGTATGGCGGTCGTTTCCCGACCGTATCGTCGGCTTCCCTGCACGCAGTCACTTTTGGAACTCAAGTAAAAGCAAATGGGTGTATACATCAAAGTGGTCGAATAGCTACAGTATAGTTCTAACAGGGGCTGCATTCATACACAGGTACTTCATAAAAACGTATAAGAAAACATCACGTTATAACATTTCCGGTTTCCTCAGATATTACTTGAAACTTTACTCGGAGTGGCTTCCACCGTCGCTAAGAAAAACAGTCGATGAAACGAGTAATTGTGAAGATATTTTAATGAACATGTTGGTGGCTCACGTGACAAGGCTACCACCGGTTAAAGGTAAACACTTGTTTTCGTGTCTTTACGCACACTTTTGTTTCTATTAGAAGTCTAAATTAAATAAAATAAATGGCTAGTTTGTCTGTTAGGTGTAGCGACCACGCTTATTTTCTTCCAATTAAATGTAAATATGTTTTTAACTGTTAGCGTGTTTTAACAACTGTTGTTTTGTCGCTATATCCTGTCTTTTCGCTTAAAATAAATCTTCGCTACTGTAATTACAAATTAAAGTTAATATTATCATATTATTATTACTAACTAAATTTATTTTACAAGTTATATTTTCCAACAGTCACCCAGAAAAAGCAATACAAAGACACTTCAGCGTCGCAACCGTATGTGAATCACGCTGGTGTTGTGTCAAGGTGGTCAGATCCTCGACATTTCGCTGAACGCCAGACCTGCATGCAGAGGTATGTTATTTACCATATTATACAGTGGTTAAAAATTGACGGCATTTTACTGCTGACAAACAATTTTTGCTATTTTTTTATAAAATAACCTAAAATTTGATTTCATGACAAAAAACATATAGACTCCGCAACGATATGAATCTTTTCAAACGATGGCCAACTGCTTTAAACACCTTGTATAACTAAACCATGCATATCTAATTCAATTAAATCTATTTTCTCCAGTTTCGAAGCCTGGTTTGGGTATATGCCCCTCATTTCTTCGGAGACTCGCTTTGATCCTTCACTTTACAAAGATAAAGTTTCCGTTACAAGAAAGAAATATCCAAAAATTGAAATTTGAACAACTAGTCTCAAGTTTAACGAATGACAAAATTTAAAGGACATTGTTTAACAACGTTCTAAATCAATGCACTACATACACTTTGAAGCCACACATACACGCGCACCACTTTCTTCATTGGTTGATGAGACCAAATAATTTCAATTAAAGTTTCCTCGATCCCACCCATGTTTGCATCAAAGTTAAATGTTGCCAAACCCGACTTATTTTCATATCTTTTTCTAATTCTATTTATTTCTGTACATTTTCCTACACGTCACGCTTTCATATACCCGTGCTATAGTTACTAACCGAGTTGCCTCACTACGGACTATTTTGGATAAAGTATTCAAACTTTCGCTTTTGTTGGTTGCAGTAACTTGTCAAAGCAATGGCGACGCATGCATGATGGGTGTAATCATGATGTTACAGCAACGTTGTTCTGGTTGTAAGTTTAAGTTAAAGCAACACACCATGTTTGTAAATTGATTGTTACCAAATCGTTGTGATATTCTCGTGTCTCGGTAATGTTTTCTCCCGAACCATGAAATACATCCACATGAAACCGCAACTTGTGTTCTAAATAAAAACGATTGTTCCTAATAAGGTCTGCTTGCACATTTTATTGCTTCAAAATACAGGCAGACATCTGTTCGTAAAGTAATTTTGGATATTTACCCGCATATTTTCTTGTATGTTCCACGTTAGGATTGGCTGTGCTATAATATCTCGCAGAAATGTCTTCGGTTTAAAAACATAAATGTTTTTTTAAAGTTATTTATGTAATATGTCAAATTATTTCAAATGTCATATATTACATAAAAATCGACGCCGAGGCGCAGGGAACACACCGTTCGCCTCGTAACTATGGAATTACGAGGTATCAAGCTCGTTACCATTGTGAATGTATAAAGTATAAGGAGGAAGACGGGACACCTTTAGCACATAATATCCAAATATCCTGATCATGTTTTAAACAAAAACTAATGGTCCACGGGAGTTGTGAGGATACGGTTTTATAATTCTTTAGATGTTGTTTGTTTGCTACCAAATGGGACGAGAAATTAGAATGAAAAGGTGCCCCGTCTTCCCCACCCTATCCTGTATATATAGTAGGGTGGTGGGAAGATGGACACCTTTAGCACATAATATCAAAATATTCTAATCATGTTTTAAACAATTAACAACTGTCTATGGGATTTGTAAGGATACGGTTTTATAATTCTTGGAATGTTCTTTGTTTACTACCAAATGGGAAGAGAAAATAGAATGGAAAGGTGTCCCGTCTTCCCCACCCTACCACATATACATATTTGTCCTTAGACATGATCAACCGCACATTGCTCCAATCCACTAACATGTTGTCTTTATATCAGTCGTGTCAGTCGTGCATACAAACAACCTCTAACAGCGTTAAATAAATGGCAACGCGTAAACAAGGATGAAATGTATGATATCCGACGTCTCTGTTCCGGCACAAAAATAAGAATCACCCATTCACAAAAACAAAGTTTGTACCGTATCCAAACATCGGCAATATATATTTCCCACGCCATTTCACTTCTATATCGGTGATTCATTACTGCTAAAAATACTCCTTTTAAATTGAATTATGCATGACGGGAACATGTAGTGGGATAACGATGAATGATTCGATATAAATTATTTGCTGGTATCGTGCATTATAAATATGGGAGGTTGGCCGTGAGAACCTGAATACGTTAATCTGTTTGCACCTATAGGGTGAAACTTGCCAAGTTTAGATCAAAAACGCGTCAAGACAAACACTAAGAACGCAAATAAAGCAACCGCTGGGCGTATCTTTGGAGTCACGCACCAGACAAAGGGATCACGCAATTATGACGCACAACCGAACGTGTCTTACGCCGCTTCATTATCTTATTATATTTTAAGCGTAAAGTAATATCTTAACCCCTTTTTAATTTTGACGTTAGTCATGTTAGCCAATTGTAATACAAAATGGTAATATCCTAACACATAAGCCAACCACGTATAATGGGTAGATATGCGACACCAAATGACACGTTGCTGGTGGTATACCAGATGTTTGTGGCTGTGAGACGTTGTATTGAGACCGAGGTGGTCCACCTGTGTTTGAGAATACAAGTAACTACTAATATTTTTCTCACAAACTGTAAATTTAAAATCAGAAAATAAATTTTTCGTAATATGTGTTAATACTAAAAGAATATGTTTGGTGTTCTTCAAACAATTGTGGGCGTGTGTCAAGTAACATTGTGCCTTTGTATAAAACACGACCGATGTTCAACCGCATTGTGAAGGAGCCGGCAAAAAAACAAAACCCTTCACATTTTGAAGGGTGCTATATTTGGTGAAGTGCCGGGTTCACTTGTCATGTGGTTTTCACTAAATTCGCTTTGATGTATGAGATCAATTCGAATATGTGACTTTTACTTTAGGGACTACGTCTGAATCCCGGTTCCCAAACTCTGTTTACGCATATTGTCACGATTTGCAAAATTTGTGACGAGTGCTTTGCAGGTAAAAAAATTACCTTTGTTATAAATGGGTTAAATTTAGGTGAAGTTTTACTCGGTTTCAAAGTTCACTTTATTACGTAATAAAGTAATGTATGGTAGTATTGTCAATGAATAGACGGCGGAAGAAGCACACCCGATCACACACCTCACGCGTGATTCAACTTGTTTTCCAGCATCACCGGCTTGACGTGGATTAGGACAATAGCAGAGTAACAAAGGCGTGGATTGCGCTATGTCAGCACGTTAGGCTCACACCGGTGTCGAATTTCAAAAGAATATATAAGATTCTCTTAAAACCGGTATTTAAAATATACGTTATATATGTTTATATTCAAATAAATGTTGCGGCAACACAAATTGCTTAAACTATTATCTGCTCTAAATTTTATTTCGCGAAAAACTTGCAACTTGCTTTTATTTTGTTCATCTTTCTTTCGACCAATCATATCCACCCAAGAAGGGAATCGCCATGGAGGGCTTGTTATTTTTACACCACGCCCGCGCTATTTTTGTCGTAACCTTACAATTATAAAGATGTTGTTTGTCGCTTCAACGTGAATAACCCAAGCAATGTTGTTGACTTTTCTATTAACTGTATAAGAATAGCTTTTACTCAGGGAAATTAAAAATTGTAGAGGCATTGATATATGCGATGGTTTACCAGACGGTGGTTATGTATCTAGTTTGGAAGAAACGTTATTGGAAAACCTCAACTCGTTTCTAAGGTGCGCCACGCATATATATAGCATGAAATACTATTTATTTATGTAATATTCGATTCGCGCCATCAAAACAAATTCTCAGCTTCTATAATGGTTTCATTTACGCTGTTTTTAACTTTACGAAACTTTAGCTGTTATTTGTGGCATAAACCAAATCTAAACACCCTGCTATATATGTGTTGTTGCATAGTCGCAATAAATAACG
This sequence comes from Ciona robusta, assembly GCF_009617815.1. NCBI lineage: Eukaryota > Metazoa > Chordata > Ascidiacea > Phlebobranchia > Cionidae > Ciona > Ciona robusta. The sequence continues at coordinate 930,390 of NC_143236.1, forward strand.
TGGTGGTTCAATGTTTCCGTAGTCAACATGGGTGGAGCGATTCGCGGTCAAACCCTGCTTAACAAGTCCGTGTTAATTTGCACTGCTACATTTAATTGATTGTTATAGGAACGGAAAATTCCATGCGTATAGCAAGAATTTTGCTTCACTCGGTTTTGCTGTAACTGCTGTTGGTTATTTCATAAACAACAAATTATTTGCTCCAACTTTTCATTTTATTGCTTATGAACTTATGTAAAGAATGCAGGATTGTAATAACAACAACGATAATAGGTCAATTGTGTGTCAGTTAATCAATTCACTTGCATTGGTGTATTTTGATATTTTTATTCAGTGACAAAACAACATTAATTGTGCAAAGCTGTGTTTTCCAAGCTTGTGACTTGATGGTAAGAAATGTTGCGTGTGTGGTTTGTAGGTGGCTGTGGTGACATCGAGACGCAATATATGGAACTTTAGTGTGTGGCAAGCTTCGTATTTGATGTTACTGAATATTTTCTGCAGACAGTCACAGTGATAGTTGTTTGTTGTGTGGCAAGCATCTTCACGTTCACTTCGCTTTCTCATTGCTTTCTCTCTGCCCTTGACTTCATCATGGTCGCTACGGTATACGACAAACAACTTGTATACGCTTAGCCACAGTATGTACGAAGAATCCACTTTCTGTTGCAGCTACCTCGACAACACTCCGTTACAAGATCTCGGCGAACTCGTCTTGCAAGGCGACGTCGGTTGTTGTGCAGATGGTTACCAACACTGAAAAATAAATTATCTGGTTAATTAAAATGAACCGTGCGACAAAAATAGCCTGGCCCCCAGCAAAGAATATTAAGATAAAACTGATTAGATCGCTTTACGCATGCGATAGATCCGGCGACGGCGGGATGCCTACAAATTGATCTGGGCGACCGAGACCACATTTTTCCACGAAAAGAAGCAACTGCGTGAACAACAAGTTTGCGAGCATTGGTCGGGGCCGTGCGAACCTTCTGCGTTCATGATTGCAATGCCGTGATAGTAATCTCGTGCCGATATTAACCGGCCGGTAAAATGCCTATACCATCATTCGTTTAACTTCCCCAGGGCGAGTTAGTTCATTGTTCACAAAACAATATCACTTTAACATTCGCGGAACGTAGGCATAACCGACGCAACAAGCTTCACGCTAAAATAAGTACAAGTTCACTTACGTAACTAAGCCCCGTAGTACTGAAACAGACGGTGAAGTTTCTTGAATAATTTCTTTAATAGTAGTAGCTGATCGAGTTCTGCGGTGGTGTCCTGCAAAAGAACCTTGTGTTAAGAATGTGTTTCAAGCATGTATGGAACGCAATTGAAATCGATCATTTTTGCCACGTAAGCAGTGACGTAACTATCCGCAAGTTAAATTGTTTTGCTGCTTAAATTGACGACAAAGCTGGCGATTTTCGCACGCGATTTAAGGTAAACGATCCAGACTTGTAATCGAATACATGCAACTCAATGCTGCATGTTCAAGAACGCTCCCGCTATGCAACAGCTGCAACCAAGAATGTGCGAAACCCGAGTAACACCGGCGTCGGTATGTTTACCTAACCCCGCCAGGTCAAACGTTTAGACTTGGATTTCAGATACCAGATAACGAAAACACTTTTTAGTTCAGTGTTGCTATAAATTTTACATAACTAAGTCGATATATACTTACGATATCTGCCGGGGTATTTCATTCGCAGGAGAAGTGTTTTAGGATTAAAGACACCACGTTCGCCACATATGAATCGCAATCTGTTAATAAGTCTTGCTCCACAAGCTCCCGACCATGATTCGACTGGTGAAGGTGTGATGATGAACAGAACAATAAGAACGACGATCACGATCTTCATGGTGCTTTGCTTTCAGATTCAATGTCCTGTTACAAAGCTGCAGTTTTCAGTTTGCAACCCACGCTCTTAATGATTCTAACAGAGAAAAGGAACAAATATAGTTAATGATTCGACGACATACCTCTTTATACACCACAGACATTTTTTCTCGCCTTATCAAGCGGTTGTAAAACCAATTAAGTTGATAATAAACTGATACGACAGCGAATTTTCCTTTTCGGCCTACGCGTGCCCCGCGACGTCACGCTGCTATATTCGGGCACACGCCGTGCTTGTATCAGTTAGGTGCATGCCACCGACTGAGATCACGACTTGATCAATCAAGTCAACAAAAGCAACACGCGGTTAAAACAATTCTTAAACACAACAGCTCAGCGGTGTCCCACCAAGTCGTGTGCAAAGTTCGATAACAACAACAACAAACCGCGGATTGTTAAACTAAATCCAAAGTGGATTTTAATAATCCGTTTTCGTAAATTGCCGCGATGGAAACGACTGTTTAGGTAACGAATTATTATTGTTATTTAAAAAAAACAGCAACAAATGCTACGAAAATGTTAAACAAGGTTGATCGTTGCCGGCTAACAAAGTTCCTTGTTCAAAACATTTTTTCCCGGTAATTGTAAAAATGTAAAAACAAATTGTTGTTTTCGTCGATCGACCCAATAACCTATTTATATGACCGGTTTACGGTGTCATACAGCGATGCGAAAGCGTGATGTCATGGAGCTATTAGTATACGATACTAGGAGGACGGAACGAACTTGACTGAACCCCCTTCAGATATTAATTGTTGTTTACAAATGATTGCACGGCCAAGCTGAGTGTATTGCTTTCCCTTAACCTGATACGTCTTTCCAACCTTCATACAGTTTCAGTACTTTAAAAAGAAACAAAAATGCAAATACTTAATTTTCTAACTGTCGTAATATCAGTGTCATGTTGTAAAACAACTGACTCATGACTCATCAGTGGTATTTACTACAGCTGTTGATGGTAAAACTTTCTTTAGACTTAGACATACACATTTTAGTGAGACCAGCTTTAACGAGTAATCGTTTGAGGATAACTTAGGTTTTACCATGAGCTGTCCAGACACGACTCCGCCCGCGACTGATCACCTCGGCGGTGTCAGAAGCTTAAAAGCAAGTTCGCTATATACCAGCGGGCTCGTTATTCGCTGTTTTTCTTACGTTGTCGCTTGGCGAAAGACGCCCAGACATTGCGTAACTATCCCCGTATGACACTTGTTTAAAAAACGAGCTGCAAGTTTACACTGGATGGACTACTAATATATAAACGACTTCCTTATTTTATTCTATATCTATAGTCCCGCAGAATATAAAGACCTGTTTACCCTGTTCGTCTACAATTTCAGATGTTTTTTTCTAACTTCGTGTTTATTTGGATCACAAGAAGCTGAGGTACCTTGTGAAACATTGACCTTCGAACCCTTTGCCATGTTACCGGCATATAGCACAAAGCGGCTACATATCTTCCCATCTAGACGACCACCGCATACGCCCATATCAAGATGCTGTTTGTGAAACTGGACACTCCGTGTTCTATCATTATCTCAGGGGCTCAGTGGTTGGTAGTAAGAGCAACCAACTGCAGCAATTAACTTAAATCTTTTGTCGAAACCAAGCTTAAATAGCAACGGGACAAAACAACGAATTCGCCAAATTATTCTTTGTGTTTAAAGAAAACAAAAGTTGTACCACCGATACGTGGACTTAATTGTTATAACCCCGCGTCCGTTTAATCACTTTATTGAAGATCCCCTACTACGCGAAGTTCCGCTCGATAATCCGATGTGATCGTTCACAGGCGCAAATCCGTGGTACGAAAGCAAAAGCATAATATTTGTCTTTCGTGTGTTTCTATAATAACATGATGTTTTTGCACAAGAAGATTTCTTTAGAGCAGTTACTGCATTTCGATTTGACCCGATTTAAAGGCACTCTATGGTTTGATTTATGTTACATAATGGTTTTGTTTCTTATTTTCAAACTAAAATTAAACATAACTGATTTTATCTAATCCGTTTATTTCCTTATTTTTAACGACACACTATGCCGAAAGTGGCCACAGTCAGCCATTTACTTTACCAGATCAAATATGGCAGAACTCCTGAATCGTTCTACAGTAAGATCATTCAAAGGTACCGCCAGCACGACACGTTAATCTCTCAAAATAAGGTGTCAAATGACTATAATGTGCAAATCTACCACCCACAATATGCTATTTCCAGGCAATTTGACGCCAGATTGCTTTAGATAAGTAACATCGTGTCGCGTTCGGTATTTCCAAAACTCCTGCTTGTTTCCGGCTCTTTGAGACAGAACAATTTTCGCCAATGTGTCAGATGTATAACACTGCACAGACAACACGTCAACAAATTTGCTGACGGTTTGGAAACAACTCAAACTTAATTCACTTCATCTTCTACAGAAAGTTTTAAATCGAAATCTCATCACTTTTCTGGAACTTGAATTTACGACGAAGTTTTCAAATTAAAATGAAAACTTTGATCGGCGGCTTCAATAAAAGAGAAAATATTGTAACAGGAATTCCATCTAACTTTAAAGAAGTCGTTGCCAGTTTTAAGAAACATAATTTGAACTTATATAACATCTATTACGGTTATGTAGTAGGCTGGGGAAAGATGGAACATCTTTTCATTTTGTTTCCTCTTTCCATTTGGTAGTAAACAAAGAACACTCAAAGAATAATAAAACCGTATTCTCACGACTTTTATAGCCCGTTGTTATTTCTTTAAAACACGATCAGGCTATTTGGATATTATGTGTTAAAGGTGTCCCAACTTTTCCACCTTGCTATACTATATGAACCCAAACTGAATTCTTCGGTAATCGACCCAGTTAGGGAACGATATTTTGAGACCATGGTTCAAAATTTAGATGTTTACGCGTCAGACGAGGTGCGTGAGAACCCACCAGCCGACCGCGGAATGCCTGTTGTATGACTCAAAACGCCGGTGTAAAATTTGAATCGAATAAAAAGCTTTTTGTTTGCGACACTTGCTTCTTTTAAATGGTTTTTATATACTGTAGGTTTGGCACACTTTATTATGAAACTTTTACTGTGTAGATAAATTAACCGATAGGTTTTGATTCTATTATTAGCAGAAGTGCATTTATCGGTGAACTAAGATTAGATCAAAGTAACAAACAAAACTTTGTTTGCGTTTCGGCACGCGAGCCAATTTCCGTTTTGTGTTCACAGTCAATAGCGCGCAATAAAACAGTTGTGGGGTGAAACGTCTGAACTGTAAGCAAACGGCGCGTGCTGAGCGAAAATTGTTTGTGCTATAAAAACTTACTGATGATGTTTTAGCATCATCTACATTTCAATCGCATTTTTGTCGTCTTACAGTGATATACAACACTTAATCAATAAAATAATATCCGTATTAAATTGTTGTTTACTTGAGAACAACTTTTTACGGATCCCGCAGCCTTTCTAAAAAAAACTATCTTGCAAAGCGGAAGGTTTTCCCGCCATCCAGTGCAAACAACCGTCTATACGGAGGCGGCAGTTTCAACCAATCGCGTTGAAAAGGAAAGGTGTGACCTTGCTGCCCTTCCCACTCGCATTATAATTCTGCTGCAGTTAAAAGATTTCTAGAATTCTCCAACAAAAACCGCTAGTAAAAAAGTGAAGAAACAGCCTTTGATCACCGCATATAGCGAAGAAAGGGTAGAGGATTATAAGGGTGTGGTGTGCAGACGTATAATCCTTGCATGCCCTCAAACATTCTCACTGTTTTGCTTTGTTGTCCTGACCCAGTACTGCTGCAGACGGCTGAACCCGAGGTCGAATTTTCGTCGTGGCTTTGCAAAACAACATACCTCCACAACAAATCCGGAAAACATCTTTTTAACTAAAGTTTCTACAATGTTTTGGACTCAAACTTTGAAACAACAGAGCAACACTTTTACCTTATACACCTTCATGACACCGAGGTGTTTTTATCCAGGGCGAGCAACAACGTTACAAAACAAGCTCCGCGCTAAAGGCTTATCTATTTTTACTTTAGTTATGAGTTCACTGGTTCTTTTACAAGCGGTTATATATATTTATTTAAACGTGTTTAACATAAAGATTGACAACAAAACATTGTAAAAGTATTTCCAGGTGAACAACATCCGCTGAATTGGTAGATTAATGTTTACATTTCATCGCTATACGCACTTGTTTTGCACGAGGAAACCAGAGTGTTGCACTTTTTTAAAATGGCGACTCCGTACACGCATAAGCATCTGCTAGGATATCGTTTTTAGTTAAAGAAGTGCTGTCGTACTGAGGTGTGAATATAAAAAAAAGAGATTTTTCTATTTTGACACGAATATTTTTCTGGTTTATAAAACTAAACTAAACGAAAAAGACTCGAATCATTAATGAAAGTTAAGAATACGTGATATATCACGTTTGCATTTACTTCAAAGTCATTGCTTCTTGTATTGTTTATAAGCAATAACAATATTGATATTGAAGACATCGATTATAGCCGATGTAGCGTATATGATGGCAGTGCTTCGATGGCTGAACTGGAATCTGTTCGGATCTTGTTGTTTTCCACGCAGCAGATCCGTTTTTAAGAAAATTCTCATTCGACAAATATTTCACCAAGGTGTTGGCAAAGTTAAGTTTCGTCACCGAGACAGAATTGTCGTAAAACAATAACCGAACATATTTCACTGCAACATCTCTTAGCGATAAACCGTTTTGTTCGCCTCATGTGTTTGCTCAGTTTCTTTGATGAACGCAACGATCTGTGTATAAGGAAGTCCACTTAGTCACGTGTTTCGAGAAATCTTAAAAGTCAGGTAAAAATAAACACACGCTGGGCAGTTTTTAATGTGTGCTCCGTGTGTATATAGTTAAATTTAACCCAACAAAATCAATTACCTAAATACGTGGGATGCATTCGGTGAGGGCGTTGTCACATCATTAGTGTTGTTGTGCGGGTATGGGGAAACAACTCGCTGTGGTGAAGCAGAAGTTGTTATTGCAATTTCTTGCCGGTCACCTGTCATAATAATGCATATCGTTCTAAATAAGATAACTGCACGGAACACCATATATGAACTATTTAAACAAACACAAAACACGCGCGCGTTTAATGCAGCCACTAATTATTTTTCCAATTCATACAACATTTTAATGTTTGTAATAAGTATGCGGAATAAATACAAGACAAAGGCAAGTCAAAATGACGATAAACTTACTTATTCGGCTTTCCGTAATGCACGTGAAACGACATATTGGGTGAAAATTAATTTCATTTCCACAGAATTTTGTTCTAAACACAGAACATAACTTGGGTGTCCATACTTCCTGTAAGCACATATATCTCATGCTGTTAACAAGTCTACTGCCGCACGACAGAACAAATCGTTTCCTTCCATGCGCAATGCTCGAACCCGGAAATATTGCCATGCAGGTAACGACTATGCAGGTAACGAGACACAGGCGCCTATAAGTACCCCCAGAACTTGGCCGAGTAGCTGACACAACTCTAGAAGTTTCCGACATTACTTTGTTTTGTGCTTGAAGAGTAACTGCCTGTTTCTAAACACCAGTCAACAAATCAAGAACGAGAATTATTCAATCATAGAAACAGCAGCAAAATAGTTTGTTGAACATTTTAATTCAAGTTGTTTACTACTAATCAAGGAAAGTCGTTGAAAGATTTTATGCAGCTGTCACCAACCCGGCACTTCTGCCTAATCCCTTTATCTTGTTGCTTTTTGCTCCTTACCTTTGCACTTCGTTCCAGAACAACACGAAATAGCGTCCAAACTCACACGACAGGGTCGTAAATATTTGCGAAGGTTGAGAACTTTTTTCTTTTTATACTCAAACAACAATGCGGCCAGACCGGTACCGTGCAACGAAAGAAATTAGTAAACCCATAAACAGGCGGCATGATACGATTATAGCCTCCGTAAAGCTTGTTAGGCTACTTAAAGCCTGTTAGGCTTTTTATTGGAAGTAAATAATGCAAAATTATGTCACACAAACTCAATGCATTTGCTATATCATATAGGTATAGTGGGGTGGGGGAATGACGGGACACCCTTAGCACATAATATTCAAACATCCGAATCGTGTTTTAAACAATTACCAACGATCTATGGGAGTCGTGAGGACATGCACGTGTTCTATTATTCTTTAAATGTTCTTTGTTTACTACCCAATAGGACGAGAAAATAGAATGAAAAGGTGTACCATTTTCCCTACCGTACTATCTTCTTTTAATTCCAGTTTTAAACAGTTTGATTTGCGCTGCGTTTGTTTATGCAAAGCTAATAAGAGGTGCACATTTTATAGTTTATTAGAATTTCTTTTGGGGGTTTTGTTTTTCCATCATGATCCAAACTCTAGGTAAACCTTCCTTAAAGCCTATACTTCTTCTTTAGTACGTATTGTGTTTTGAATGAATGAATGTAACTTACTTTATCCTCGCATGGCCGGAAAACGACAGTCGTTATAACACAGGTTTAACACCTCGTGCCAGCTTACGAGTTACCATGTATGTTATACTTTGTGGGTGATTAATTTTTGGGGGATTTTTTTATGTTTTTTATGTATGGCTGATAATTTGGACAACCTATTAGTGACCACTGGGTTGGAGCAATTGCCGTTAAGTGTCTTGCCCAAGGACACATACGCCCACAATGGTATAGCAGCGTCGAGCCTTGAACCCTTTCCCTATGGGTTACAGGCAGGCGCGCTAACCACTATGCCACGGCGCCGGTTTTAATGCAAACTTTTCTTCTATAACTGCATCTTAATTTGTAATTAAATACCACTCAACATTATATCAGTTATTTAATATTGTACTTTGGCTTCAGCAGCCTCACTTTTACTCAAGTAGTTTTTAGTTACTAAAACCTTGATTTTAAAGACTGCTCATTTGCTAATAATTCCATTCTCTTCGTTGATTTAATCAATGCTGTATGATCTTCGCTACCGTAAGTAAAAATGTGTTAAGTAGCAACATACCTCCTAAGACATTTGATTCATTATGTGTTTTGTCGACGAACTTTACATATATTGTTAACACATATATATGAATAAATGTAACTAAAATACCCTCTCGCGGCGGGGCAACGACAGTCGTTATAACACGTGTGTTTTCCTTTAGGCCTACACGCCTTGGCCGCTTATGAGTTGACACGTATTATGTAACTTTGTGAGTAATTCATTTTTTTAATATTTAATTTTTTTTGTATGGCTGACAATTTGGATATATATTATCAGCTACCACACAAAGAGAGTGAATCCAACTGTCATATTTAAAGTTTTCAAAATAAATAAATGTAACTTGCTTTGTCCTTGCGTGGCCGGAAAACGACAATCGTTATCACACGACTGTTCATACACTTTGCGTCAGTACGAATGTATAAAACTTTGTGGGTAATTGTTTGCTTTATAATTAGAGGGAAAAGACGGGACATCTTTAGCACATAATATCCAACTATCTGGACCATGTTTTACACAATTTACGAAAGAGGATACCGTTTAATAAATCTTTGCATCAATTACCAAATGGGACAGGACTAAACTGTGTACCATCTTTCCCCACTCCAATATATTCTATAGCTCACAATTTTAACCCCATGAGTGCCCACTGGGTTGAAGCATTTTCCGCGCCACCAATAGACGCATCTAATCAGGCATTGATAGCATTGTTTAAAGCAAAACTCATTTACCAACGTTCAAAGTATGTAATATTACAAGTGCAAAAATTCTGTTTAACAAAAGCGCTCTGTTTAACTGTTACAAGACCTTTTGAATTTATACAAACTACAAACCATTATTCGCACGTTACATCCATCAACTTCAACCTCGGCAACCATCCACGTTGCGACGTTTAAGATGATTACGTCATACTAGTTGATGATGTCACATGAAAAAGGTATGCATTTGCATAAAACACAAATAACGAGAAGTGATACAAAAGCAAAAAAAACTACGGAACTCTAAAAAAGGCTACGTTTTTTAAACGCTATATATAGTAGGGTGGGGGAAGATGGAACAACCCCAAAACCGTTGTTTAAAACACGATTAGGATATCTGGATATTACGGTGTCCAGTCTTCCTCCACCCTACTATACTTCACCACCCCTACTATAAGTTTTAACACGGTTTGATGTAAAATTTAATTTTACAAAGCCTAACCAGAAGTTTGATAAAAAGGGTATTTTTAATGCTGAAATTAATAATTATAAAGGGTCAACTGTTCCACAAACAACGATCAATAAATGCAATTTGTGCCCGAAAACAATGTTGATGTTGTATGGCATGATTAAACATGAACATAGAAATAAACAAATGGGTTACTGGAGTAATAATATTTTAACAGCACATCATAAAACAGTGAGCTACAAGTGTTTTGAAGCTTCTAATGCATTGGAAAGAAAAGTGTTGTAATCTTTGGAGCCAAGTGACAACCTGTTAAAGTTAAGTTGAAATTTAAAATAAAAAGAAACTTTCTCATTTGTTTATTAACAATTAACAATTTACCATTTTTCATCAACCGGAACCTCACCATTCGCTTGTGCCAACCAATCATTTGCATTCAATGAGGAAATCTGAAAAATCAACAGAAATATGTGTTGTTTTTTTTTACAGGTTTTGACTTTTAACATTTTTCAGGTAAAATATTTGGTTTATATATTTTTGCTGCCAAAAATGGTTTATAAATCTGAAACTCTGATATCTGCAATAGATTTTGCCATTCGACCTACTTAGATTTACACCTTTTGTGAACAAAATATTTTGTATGAACCATTTACCACGGTCCCATTGGGAAGTATGACCATCATTTGAACTGGAAACTTGTAAGCTTCAATAGATAGGTTAGCAACATTGCTTAATGGTGACTGCTTATCATTGCTTATGACCTCTAAGTCCTTTAGTAAAGACCAGGTACTGTTAAAAAAAGCAGAATTAGACAAAACACATAATAAATTAAATGTTTAATTATTTAACCATAATGATGCGAAAAGTAAAAAGAATTCTAAAGATGATTATCTGCAAGCTTGCAATGAATGTTTATGGACGGGGTAAGATGGTTAGCTGTTAATGTAAAATGATTGTTTGAAATTTATGAATCACCCGCCACCAACACCCACAAACCAACCATTAATTGACGATACTTTAGCAGTTGATTGGCAAACTTCAAATGTTTCATATGTTTTTGACCGATCAAACAGAATCAAAACTAATTAAACCAAAGAAAAATTAGAGAAATATTTAAGTAGTTTATCAACACCACATATATATTCATTATTGTAATAAAATATTGTTTCCCAGGCAATTGGGGAGGGAGAAAAATAACAAACTAATGTACACACACTTACTGACCACCCCCATGTTTAAAATAAAAGTTTAACAGTAATCTATAGAAGGTAAATTGTTTAGGACTATACTAACTAAATTATCAACTTATTGTTTAAAATTTTAAACGTTTTATTATTACAAAAAACATGTGGTTACGCACGGTACTTCAATACCTTATTGTAAAATACCAACCAAAAAATTAAATTTTCAACTTATTGTTTTAATTTTAAACTATCTATTATGACAAAAATAATGTGTGTTCGAAGTACTTAAAATTTAATTGCAAAATATTGACCTACCTAATGAAGCTCTGATTAAGCAGTTGAATAACGGGCGAACTCTCGAGAGCAGTTTCACGAAGAGTTCGCCCCGAACCTCAGCAGGATTGATCATCAAGTGCTCCCCATAGCACCACCTGATGGATCAGTTTGTTTTCAACGGAAGCTCGCTTGAATGCTTCGTTAAACGGTAAATAATCAACCTAGAAATATATGTAATCGTACACTTACTACACTGTTACATCTACTTAATATTGAGTTTAATAAATGTATTGTTTAAATTAAACAATCCAGCCTTTTATTCTTATACCACTTATGGGACAAGTTGTGTGACTTTTTATCTTCTTGTTGTCGGTCATGATAAAAATCAATAATTAATCAAGTTTTGAACAATATTGCCTTTGAATATAAAAGAGGCAGGCTGAATGTAAATATACAGGATAATAAAATGACAAGAATACTGATTTAATAAAATTATTCGAATGTGTGCACACAATATAGTACACTGATTACAACTGAAAAATTTATGTTGGAAACAGTTGGCTTGAAAAGCAATTATCAATAATTATGTTTATTGTTTACTATAAATTTCCCTGGGTAAAAAAAAACAACATTTTTAATGTTACAGAATCAAAGACTTCCATTTTTGAAAGGTTAGTTATTTTATTGGTATTCCCCAACATTTTTAATAATGTATTCGACTATTGTATATTTGCATTTTCATTATTAAACAAAAAATGTCACTTAAACATGCTTTATAGATTTTCAAGTTATTATATACACCATCCATGCTTTAACACAATTGTATTACCTTTTTAAAAGGAAAGAAAAGCTTTTCAAGTTGACCGTGTGCATATTGTGTAGTAATGGCATCATCTTTCCATTGAATTTCATCAAATTCAACGACAATGTCCTTTCCTTGTTTGATTAATTCCCTATATATTGTTGATCATTGAATAAAATGTGATTTTTTGGGGGGATAAATTAATAAATTTTCTTACTAGTCAATTACAGTGGAATTTTTCACCTTTAACATTTATGTACAAATTTTACTTTTTAAAACCTCTTCAAAGCATATAAGTAAAGGTAGAATACAATTGGTTTTAGTAAAAAGTCAGCAGACATTTTTATAAAAATGGTTATTTGTAATTATGTAAAGGGAGCAGTATAACAATAAACAAACACCTTCTATCAATAGAAGTTCCATCGTCATTATTCAATATCATTGGACTTGATGGTTGTGTTTGATTGATTGTCATTAAAGGTAGAAACCCGATATCAACTTCCATGTTATTTTCAGGTGCGTTCGGATCGTTGGTTTCCCACTCCATGTCCACATTGAGTTTCCTAAGCAAAGTTTTACAGAGTTTTTACAAACACTCAAATAAAAGCAGGAAGGTGACTTAAATACTTGGTATGATTGATTTAAACTAGTCTTTAGAAACTCATTTTGGGAAAAATATCATGTATTGCAAATGTACTGTACTGTAAAAACTATTAAACCTATATAATAACACTGATAAGAGTTTGCAAACGCACAGTCAACAACCAAACGTTTTTACATAATTTTAAAAACCACACCATCCAAAGTTTGAGAATCAGTGTTTAAATGATGCTATTTACAGATTAAAAATTCTTACTTATTATTTGGCACATAGAGTTGAAATCCTCTAACATGAGTTCCATCCCGAGCAATAATAAGACGACCAGTAAACTGGGCGGGTGTGAACCAGTAAGGAAGATATGGAGGTTCGTTTAGTTGGAACTCGCTATGGAACCTATTAAAGTAGATTGAAAATATAAATTTCTACATATCATACAAAAGTTTAGTCAGTGAGGATATATAGTTATTTGTAAGCTTCTTATAACATACAGCCAGTTTTAATTGTGTGTTTGTAAATAAAGCTGCTTTAAAAGAAAAACACAATAAAACAAACATTTATTGCTGCCATATTTTCCCATTCAGAAAAGGATAAAGCAAGTTACATTCATTCATATTCAGATGCAATAAATTTGGATTTTGCTTTTTCTAAATGGAATCATCGTTTCACCAGTTACAACACTTGATTATCCCAGAAGTCATAATACAACAAAATAACTTAAATTTCAAAACAAACCTGAACACAATTTCCAGATAAACTTGGTTTTGTGCTCGTATGACAGCAGCAGCACCTTGTGGCGAAAATCTCATAGTCACGAAAGGTCGCGGATGAAACATGACAAGCAAATTATGAAGAAGTTTTTCAATCTTTGTCTTTGGAATTGGATATCTTCAAGTATTAAGATTGTTGGTTCAGAAAATAGGAAAAGTTAAGCAATGTATTTAAACATTAATAATAATGAACATTTATGTGTCGAGTGTCAGGGCAGTTCATAGTTAATATACCGTTGTCCTATAGACTTTACACATCATGGCTGATAGTGAGTTACCATATTTCAAAAATTATTGTTTAATCTATTCTGGACATCATATACAGCAAGTCATTTATTTAATTTTTACATTAGTCTAAATACTATATATGATTTAGGTAGACACTGTTTCTAGATTTATTTTTAAAACAGTACAGTTCATAGAAATTAATTTCCCCCATACACTCGTAAATTCGTTATTCATAACAAAGTAATATTTATAATATGATGTTCGGGCAAAATCTTCTAACATCCTAACTTTTGTGAGTTTACCCTTATAGTTCTAAAGGAATATCAAAAAAATTATTTTACAAACCAGCAGAAGATGGTATAAGCACATATTTAGCTTTATAATATAGTTATACAGCAGTGGACACTTTCTTCATCAAATACTGTACTGTACATAAGCTAATATAACTTATATAAATATTAAATATATATATTATATAAATTATATTATAAAAACTTATAAATTTATTTACTTTCAGCACATTTATAAACATTAATACGACTACCAAGACTTTTATTTAACTAATGATTGAAAAACATTGGCAACATCAACATGATGTAGTTTAGTTGGGCAGTCTTGTGACACGGATACTTCTCTACAACAACACTGGCCAATAATGGGCTGTGTTATACTAGCCCAAAATACTGTTGGTATTAAAATACAAACTGATAAACAACACAAATATATATTTAGCCTGAACATTATAATATGGGACACTGTTATCACATTCAAGTAAAGTTAAACTTTAAATATAAATTGGTGCTTTACAATTCCAGTTCATATATATTTTTTTACTAAGCTGATGAAAGTTTTTTCACCTGTATCGATTACTGGTTAGTTCTTCTGGATTGTTGGGTCTTTGGATCAACCGGTAAGGTTCTCCAACTAATTGTGAAGAATTATTTGGTAGAAAAGCTTTAAATTCCTTCGCATACAAATCTTTCTGCTCTGTTTTTACACTTTTCCAAGCAACAAGACCAGAAAAATCCTTGGAGTAATGAAACTAAAAAAATATGAGTGATAACCACTAAAAATACGAATATATATATATAAAAAAAAAACTAACACGCACTTATGTAGTTTAAACCTAAATACATGTTTTTTTTAAGAGTTTAAGCTACACATCCGATTTCTGCTTGCAAAATATAAAATTGAACTAACTTGATTAAAAACAGAGAGGACTTTAAAGTTTAAAAAATGACAAAAAAACATACTATCTTAATTATGGATTAGGCTATATATTGGTAACAAAAACTATAAAAAATAAAAACAATTTTAATTTTTGAAACTAGCTAAATATATTTATAATAGTAAATGCCTAAAGAACTAACCAGGGGAGTTCCAAATGCTGGATTTTTATTTGTTTGACTCATGGACGACAAAACAAGTGGTATCATATCAGCTTTTAGTTGAACAATTTCATCTGTGCTTGGGTCAAATATTTCTTTAGTTATTTCTTCCTCCACTTCATGGCTTGCTTTTAAAATATCTTCGGCTGAAACAATAACACTGGAAGTTTAATACACTTGATATTTCATAACCGTGCTCATCAATGTAGGATATATCATATGGTAAAGCGTACATATAGAAAATTTGCCACCAAAGCCCAGTACAATTTTCCTGAACTAATCTACATTATATAAATGTAACATCCTTTAAGTGTTGTTTCACAACACATAAAATTTTTGTCCCACCGATACATCATGTACAAAGCATGATATTTAAAAATGACTAATATGCCATCGACATCCACCATACACAATTTTATCAGATACCTTGAAACTTTAAATCCTTCATTTTTTACAGGCGGTTTTAATGCTGTGTGACAACTCATATTATGACATGATAATTAATATTACATCATTAATGGTTTTGTTTTGTCACAACCACCAGTGTGGAGTTCCTTTTTGCTAAGAGAAATTATATCAAGCAGAACACTCTATTGGTTTATCTGTATTAACACTTTCAACGCCATTGTACCTATATTTACACTTAGTAACAATGGTTTGCAGTGCCATCATATGTAAATACACGTTTTTCCTTTATTACAAGTGCCGCGCTGTATTGGAGTTAATAGTAAACCACATACATACGTGGTACTGTGGTAGGTACACCCGATTTAGGCTGTTTGAGACTAAATGTGAACACGTGCTTTAAGATTGCGTTATTTTTGACCAATCAGCTTGTGACCCAATAATCAGCTGATTTACATTATCATACGCAATATTACTATCTTACAACTGTTGTTGCTAAACAAATTATAAATAATGATTCAGACTTTAATGATTTAATGTCTGATCATTATTTATTACAATTACGATGTTGTGAGGTTTTGTTTTGTCAAACACTTATTCTTCCCACTCTAACAAATAGTGAGGATATGGATACATTGGTAGTAATGATTCACTTCCACTATGTGAAACATTGATAAGACACTGTTTCTTGGTCTAGCGTTGCTTATTGTATAATTCGCAAATTTAGATTACAATTCATAGCTTTTTGAAAATTTAATAAAATCCAAAATTATTGTGGCCCCAAGTTTCCAGTTGTTTAAATCAATGTGAGGCCGCAAGTGTTAATGAAAATTGTAAAATCTTTAAAAGTGGCCACTAACAACACATTTAAAGTGTGAATGTGAAACTTAAAAGTCGCCATTTAGACCAAGCCACCAAGATTTGCTTCTATAGGCCTGCTTTAGTATGCATCCCTGTGCAAGGTACTTTTTGCTTTATATTAATAGTGGAACCAATTTGTCAAAACATTTTTTAGCCATAAATATTTACTTAAATGATCACTAAACTTGCAAAATACCCACATAAAATAAAGTCATACAGTTGTCGGAACTCCTTTGGGTCTATCTGCATGTCTTTGTTGATATCATATTCTTTAAAAAGTTTTAAACCATGCTGGCCAAGTTGACGAACAGCTGCATTCTAAACATTATTAGGTTTCAGTAACATAACATGAATTAAGTTTCAGTAAAATAACTTTTTGCCCGATACCTCGAATGGTGTTTAAGTTATGGTCAAAAAACCATTACGCGGTTGCAGATATTTTGGTTATTCCGATAACTCAAAAAACAATTTGAGGTATCGGACCAAAAGTTGGTTTGTTAAACTCGTATAGTCATTTGACATCTATTAGACGTGGCCACATAGGGTTTCTGGTCGAAATACCGAAAATATCTGCAACCGTTTGCAACCTGTAGTTTTATTAGGAATCCTTTGTTTAGTATGATTAGTCACATGTGTTTATTATGCTTTGGAGCCTTTTCCGATAAAAACATGTTATTTGAAGTTTAAGTTTTAACCTATCTAGAAAATAAGAATAAACCAGCCACTCAATACAGAAATATAAGATAGAAATGTAAAAATTAGAATAATGTTCTATATTAAGGTAATCCTTTAGCTGGTGGCCACCTGAAATTTTGGTTTCAAAATGTTCTATAGCCCTCACTGATACCTGCTGTCTAATTTTTTTTTCAAAAAAGTCGGGCGTTCGTGTCGAAAATTAACTTTAAAAATGCGCGAAAACATGCTTCGTCACCGTAATTCGTCTGATTTGCGTAAGGTTAACGATTTATTACGTCACAATCGCGGTCTGTTACGTCACAATAGTGGTATATTACATGCGTTACAGCCTTGTTTTTTCCCACTGTTTTAACGTAGGAATCAAACGTAACAATACGCATTCTATGACGTAATAATCTAACCTTGGTTTAATTCATAACGGCTAGTGTGGAAAATACGGTGACGCAGCATGATTTCGTGCACTTTTAAAGTTAATTTTCGACACGAACGCCCGAGTTTTTTCAAAACAAAATTATACAGTGGGTATCAGGGAGACCTAAGGAACATTTTGAAACAAAAATTTCAGGTGGCCACCAGCTAAAGGATTACCCTATATTAATATTATATTGGAAATACCTTTGCATTTTCTTGAATGATACTGTAAACATAAACTTGCAAACCAAGAGCAATTGCTATAACTGCTGCTGCAAACACTACAACAAATGTTAGACATTTATCATTCGGTTCTTTCTTTTTGTTTTCAGAAATACTGTGAGGTACTTCTGTTGGTTTATCGGCTGAAAATGAAAACGGCTGAGTTTAGTTTTACATTATGTTTGTCATCCAGGTTAGAACAGTTTACGAACCTTGTTGTTTCTCATCATTTGCGGTGACTTTTTCTTCAGGTTTGACATTTTCTTTAATCCTACTTTTTCTATTTCTCAGCATTCTGTGTGAACACGACAGTTTTACATTTGTATCGCACAGTGGTGAAATGTTCGTAAAATGTGACGTCACAACCAAGGTTATCCTAGAATACAGACATTACGGCGGCCATTTTCGATACCTTTCACCATAGTAATCGGCGCCGTAGCAAAGTTGGTTAGCGCGTTTGCCCCAACTCAGAGGTGATAGGTTCAAGGCTCTTTACTGCTACCATTGTGGGTGTATGTGCCCTTGGGCAAGTCACTTAACAGAAATTACCACACATAAAAGGTCGAAAAATGATTACCCAAAAGGGAAAATGTACTTGGTAACTCGTAAGCTAGTACGAGGTGTATGAAACAGAGCAACCGTGTTATTACGACTGGCTTTTTTTGGCCACGCGAGGATAAAATAGGCTAAGTAACATTCATTCCGTCACTTTATAGTTCTACCATAGATATGTCGCTGTAATGAACGTTCTTCCCGGTCTGAAATCCAAATCTGGTATCGAACAACACGTGCTCTCGTACTACGCTGAACAAACTTGCCGCGTGTACATTTAGTTGACATCTTCATGAAGCATATAGGTACAAATAGTAATAACAAACATAAACAAATGAAGAAAATATTGTACGCTTTTGGGAACACCAGCAGTATAGAAAGTATTGTAAATGGCCACTTCGCTTGGGCCGCCCTTTATGCCACGGCATGATTAAGTAATTGGGCAACTGTATTTTTTTTAATTTAACACACAATGTTAAACTGACAAACAATCACCATTCAAGTCGCGAGAGTAAAAAATCACAAGGAGGCACAAAATGTATGAATTTAGACACACGACTGCCATCGCCACGTCACGCGAAAATAAATAAACTGATCATTGTTCCTTCTTTGATTTTGAATTAAACATCCGATATCTACCAAGTTCACATCACTTAGTTTTTTTTTAGGAATATACATAGAACCATGGGGTAAGATAAGCCTTAAGGTATCCCATGTTTCCTGATAATATTTTTTCCAATAATACATTTTTGCATCTCTTTTTATTTTCTTGTCGCATTTGGTAGTAAAAAAAAAACATTTAAAGAATTATAAAAACTGTATCCTCATGACTCTCATAGACCGTTGTTGATTGTTTCTAACACAATCAGAATATTTGGATATATATATGCTTAAAGTGTCCCGTTTCCCCCCCACCCTACTACATTTATCTTTAAACACACCACTTTACGGAACAAGTGTCAATTTAATGTTTTGCCGCTAGCTGCTTAAACCGGCACGTGCTACTTGTTTGTCGTGCCCCCTGTACGTTGTGCCACCTGGCAACTATCATGTATTTCGTTTACTCAAGCTTCGCTCTAGTGTTTTTATTGGTTGTGGTTTTCTACTGCTCTATTCAACCAGACGGAGTATAAAGGCTACTATGTCTACACTTTAAGCGCGAAAATCAAGTTTACCTTAACAGTATTCAATATCTTGCTACGAAACAGTTTTTGGACGAAATAATAATTTATACAAACAACAGTTTTGAGCAAATTTTTTTACGATTGTGTAAATGTTTATCTATTGCACTGAAAAGTAAAAAGAGAGCAATGTTGAAGCATCAATACGAGTACCTAATCTGTACTAGACTAAAAACAAAATAAACCAACAACAACTGCTGGGAAAATAAGTAGAATGTACATTTTGAGAAAAAATTTTTCCTGCAAAAATATATATTAAAATAAGTACAAATAAAACTCCATGTTTAGATAAGGCGTCTTTTATGCAAAAAATTTAAATATTTCATCCTTGATTTAAATTACTATAAACACAAATAAGTTGGCAAATGACGTATTTTGTCAGTGTTTCTTAGGAGGGATTCAAACTGCGTTCCTCGGAAACGCAAAGTTTATAACATTTCAATTGAAGTTTACAAATGCTCACACACGAATAAATGAAACCATAATGAAACCAGACAAATTCATAAAGAGTTTTAAAACTAACACTCAAATTGAAAAACAATATTGCAAGCGAAAAGCCTGTTATAAACTAGGAACTAACTTTAAATATAACGAATAAAACATTACTAGGCAAATGTATAAAATGTATAAGCTACGCTAAATTTGCAGTAATCCCAACAGCTTAAAGAAAACTAGCTCGGCGGTGTAAAATCCTAAGTCGGCGTCTACGCGATTAGATAAAAGATATAAAAATGCACTTTTTATTACTATAAATATTTACTGTTCATTTAACGTTTTGTCCTAGTTACTAAAACATCCGCGGTTTCTTTTCCGCATGTTGTGAAATCAAGTTTCACGTATTCTGACCAAGCTTGTATAAGTTGGTCTGGCGCCATTCTGTGTAAAGTTTTGATTCTTGCAAGTCTGCATGGATCAATCTTTCGCATGCCCCAGCTTTTATAACCTCTGTCATCCTGAGGATACTCGCCGATCTTTTTCACCAGAATTCCCATGAAAGCGTCGTCAATAGGAATGATCCGACTTTGCAAAGACGCTTGGAACAACCGGATTGCCATCGCCCCGCTCATAACAAAACCACCACCCGACACGTAAGCCGGATAAAACTTTTCGGGAAACAAGTTATAGCTTACGTAATATTTCGAAGCTGGGTTTAGAATTCTTGGACTTCCATTTAAAACGGAACCGACAAATAAGTTTTTTCGCCGATTCTCTGGAAGTTCTTTAAGAAATATAACTATGTTTTTAATGTTAACAAAGACGTCGTCATCTCCCTTAAAAATATACGGGATCTCCCTACAGCTTTTGGAAAACCACTGCAGGTATAAACATTCTTTCAATGTGAGATTCCGAAAAGAATCTTGAAAGTTCCATTGAATAATGTCTTCGTGTTCTGCATTCTCACTTGCCAACTTGTCCTGAGAATTTTCGTTAGGACACGCCCCGAGCAAGAAAACTCTCCGCATATTTACACCTAATTCACTTTTCACCCATCGTTCGTCTCCCCATGTTTTACGTATTGCATTTCTACGATTTTTGTTGTTGCAAGCAGACTTAATTGCCACCAATAGGAAAATTTGTTCTTCGTAGTCAAACCCGTCAACGTTTTTGTTAGTAGAAACGTTAGATTTGCACTTTGACGTCTGTGAAATAAGCACAGGATAATCTCTACGTTGGCTGTAGACTAGAATAGGTTCTTTAGAGTTGGGTTTTTCTGGCACGGCTGCTGGAAGGACTAGATCTTGGTCCATGCTTATAAGACCTGGCATGTCATTTTTTTCTTCAGCAACCGTGGTTGTTGTTGTTGTTGTTTCTGTTGTTTGTTTGATCTGAATAGGTGTGTTGTGGTAGATTAAAGATCTGGCCGTTTCCTGCAAATGTTTCCTCATCGAAATCAGTGACATTCTTGTTGATCCGAATCCAAATGTATTGGTTTCTGAAACAAGTCAAACACCTCAACCTTAATGGGCCCGTGGGAAAAAAAGACAAGTAAAATAATTTATAATATCGATTTTTGTGCTTCCCCTACAAAAGGTGTGCAGGCTAGTATTGTAACAAACACGCATGGTTTGCATAATTAGCAGCATGCGTGGGCAAGAAGGCCTCACGTTAATTATTGATCACAAATTTGTTTCTCTAATGGAACAGATAACGAAATCTTCCCAGAATATATATATATTTAAACTATTAACTATTTTTGATGTTTTATAGTTCATAAAATGGGTATCCTTTCGTATATAAGTAAACTGCAGCCGTATGTAAGTTATTAGCAACCGTATATTACAAGATAAGGAAATAACAATGTAGTAGGGTGGGGAAGATGGGACACCTTTTCGTGTTGT
Organism: Ciona robusta; assembly: GCF_009617815.1. Taxonomy (NCBI): domain Eukaryota; kingdom Metazoa; phylum Chordata; class Ascidiacea; order Phlebobranchia; family Cionidae; genus Ciona; species Ciona robusta. Next base: position 952,343 of record NC_143236.1, read on the forward strand.
TTTCTCGTCCCATTTGGTAGTAAACAAAAAACATTCAAAGAATTATTGAACCATATCCTCGCGGATCCTATATACCCTTGTTAATTGTTTAAAATACGATTGGAATATTTGGATGTTATGTACTAAAGGTGTCCCATCTTCCCCCTCAGTACTATATACATTTGGCAATAATTGTTCCGTTTGCTTTAGATGACTTCATGTGGTAATAAATTCAAAACTTACCATTTGTCCAGTTGCGATGTGCGGATGACAACACAGTTAACGCAAACTGAGGAGACCAACTGACAGGTTGTATTGTGATGTCAACAATAAAGGTCACTGCAACAAGAACTGCCATAACGACACTCCACCGTTTGAATACACTTTTCATGGTGACTAGTAGTTCGATTTCTTAGCCAGCCATTAGCTTTACATTTAGCAGTAACTTTCCGCACAGAGCATCAACTATGGTATCAAATACCAATCACTACCAATTGAAAACACTATATAGAAATTCGTATCCTGAAACAGAGTTAATATTTAATATTAAACAACTTGCCTTTTTGAGATATTTTTCAGACCATTTAAAATGATATATTTACATTAAATATAGTCACTCTCCGTCTCCGTATTTAGTTTAAGAGAGAAACTATATGCTTGGAATCGATCCAGCGCATGACGTTGGTCGTTAACGACAACCGAAGTGGATCGTTGCCTTATTACTATTTTTTCGATAAATTTATTGGTAATCTTGCGCACCAAAGCTATGCTGCATTACATCGATTATGGATTAAATATTCAATTTCAAAAAGAAAAATCAAGCAACATAGTAAAGTATTTAGATAATTAATAACCGACCAATGCGTATTAACCAGCACACTAACACAGCAATGAACATTACGAAGTAAAGATTAGTCACAGCTTCCTTTAGTAGGAAATATTCAAAGTTTGATTCAAAAAAACACCTCGGAGTACATACTAATTAAACCTGCCTAAATTTGTCGTACAAACGTTTTACAAATAACCTGCCGCAATAAAGTTTAAATACAAATGACGTTATTCTCTTTTTATCTTTTTTTTATACCTGTTGCATATATAGATATATATATATGAGAAATGGGCCTACTAATATTATAATAATGTGTAAATATAACGTTACGTAGTAAACTCCTGTGCTGAAAGACAACACTGGGTCATTTATGTAGTAGTTAAGTTTATACGCTATCCAAAAGTACCTGACGTGCATATACATTGCATTAAACCTAATAGCCTATCAACACACGTTAGGGAAAAGTAAATTAGCTGGGCGAACAAACGTAAGCATCACTAATCGTATACTTAGATCCAACTCACAACCTGTCTGTACTAAACACTGCAATTATCTTGTGTTTAACGCTATTGTGTCGCTTGATATTATACCAACTATCTATATTTGAAGATTTTGATAGAAGTTGATATATAAATCTCTCCTGTTTTATACATGTTCTAGATAAATCCCAAGTACAGCATGCAACGCATTCCGCAAACCACAACGAATAGAAATGATCACAGAAATAAGTTACCGGACGTAATTCAATTTCAAACTTTGCTTTACCATGTGAGACTGAAATAGAACAATAAAGTTAGCAAAGCAGCAAACTGAGAACTATATATCGTAGTATATACAGCGCTAGAGATACACACCGAAATTTTACCCACCAAAAACAGTTCAACACACATACAACTACGAGTGCTCAATTCTTATAAAAGACCTTAAAAGCCAATTAAATGTTAAATCTTTTTAAAACTCAATTGTTGTAGCGTAGTCGCACATATAGGCTATTGTTAATGATTTATACGCTGCGTAGGTCTACACCTCGCGCCATCTCCTATTCTCGGCACCAACACAAAAGCTGCAGCTGTGGAATCAGTATTGACACTTTGAATAACTCTCATTCGGCTAAAGTTTGATACGAACCAGATGTTATCAAATTATCGTCAATTTCATATTTTCTAAACTAACAATAAACTGACCTGTAAAACTTCTTCACTGCTTGGAAATGTAGTTGCTATATCTGTTAACAAAATAAGAGCTAAACATGCGGCCATATCAACTCTGTGGTCCAATCTTTGTTCTTGTAAAACTTTTACTTCAGATACACAGCTTTGTAGGTCAAGTAATTAGGTAAGTCAAATTTGACCGACATTTCCCTGCATACACTTGAAGTACATGAGCGAGGACGTGACACGACACAAAACTTTTGTTTGCCTTGACCTAGAACGAGATCCCATCAATTTATAACATGTGTTTGCTCACACCTTTATTCTTTTGTTCCCAGATGCAACTAGATTACATCAGTGCTAATGATAAGTAACAGTGTGGGGGAAGACGGGACACTTTTACCACATAATATTTAAAAAATCCTGATCGTGTTTTAAACAATAACAACTGTCTATGGAGTCATGAGGATACGGTTTAATAAATCTTTGAATGTACTTTGTTTATTACCAAATAAGACGGGAAAATATAATAAAAAGGTGTCCTATTTTCCCCCACCTTACTATACATTTTTTATATAGTTGGGTGAGGGAAGACGCGACACATGCCATTTGGAAGTAAACAAAGAACATTCAAGGAATTATAAAACCGTATCCTCACGACTCCCATAGACCGTTGTTAATTGTTTAAAACACGATCGGGATATTTGGATGTTAAGTGCTAAAGGTGTCATGTCTTACCCTACAAAACTATATATGAGTTTAGCAACAATATCTCTCACCATAAGCTTCATATTTGAAAGCCTAAATAACAACATAGATTATATATCAGCAAATAAAAACAAGCGCGACCGTAGCAAACCTTGATTTTTAATTTTTTTAACACTCTGTTTCTTCTCTCGACTTATTGTTGCAAATGGTATGCATGTTAATTGTTCTATAGCTCCGTTATATTTATCGAACATTTACGTTGCGAACAAAAAACTCAATAATTTCAGTCATCAGTTAAAACATGTAGTATGAGATTTTGAGACTGTAATGAAACGAGCATGTGTTTGCATAGTAAACCTGTTGTTTAAACAGCGTTTATAAGCTCTACATTATGCCGGGGTACGAACGTGACGTACTTAACTGAACAAATATATTCATCTATAAACCACAGACAATTGGAATCTATAGTGAATTTACAAAAACAACATTGAAAAAGAAACGCAAAAACTTTTAAATAATTTTACCACTGCATGAGCTTCACTTTATCTCTAAACTAAGCCATATACGCAGATTGAAAGTTGTACGGTTACTTATTCGGTGAGTTAGTATACCTGTTTATGTCTATATTCTAAAAAACAATTGGTCGTACGGCGATAACTTCTTATTCGAGCATAATTTTGAATAGTGAGACTGCCATATGGTCGCCAGAAGTTAAATAATTTCCAGTTAACATTGTAGCATATGTTTTAATATAACCACTAACACTTACTCTCTATAACACTCTATTTTTTAAGTGCGCTGTAAAAAGACTCCAACACGGATGTCGGCCGGACATAGAAAACCTTTGTTAAATTTCGTTGTAATACGAAATAACAACAAAGCGGTTTATATCTGTCATTTGTTATTTTAGCGTTTTAACTCGTGTTCAAATTATTAGTTGTTGGGAAAACACATGCTCAACTGAAGAGTATTTTCCTGTCTTAATATTTCATATTCACTTGTTTTAATGCCTTTTAGGAAATCAAAAATGCAGTGTTCTATCGTAAATATTATTTTTCTGTTTCAAAGTCCTAAGAAAAAATCGAAACCTTTCATTTCAAAATCACTTTTATTAACTTCATTTTGTAGGGTGAGAAAGACGGAATACCTTCAGCAAATATTATTCAAATGTCATTATCTTGTTTAAAAAAATTATCACAAGTCTATAGGAGTCTATAAGAATACGCTTTGATAATTATTTGAATGTATTTTTATTTACTACCAAATAGGACTTGTAATAAAATAGAACGGCGTCCCGTCTTACCCCACCCTACTATATACCTACTACAGTTGCAACGTACGACACTCTAACATGAAACTCATGACTTGAAATAGCAAGGAAAGTTACTTAAGAGTCCTCAGGAAAGATGAAGTGAGGCCAATGATTAGCTACAAGAGGTGTGGTCGAAGAGGCCTTCAAAAATGATTTAACTCGAGGAACTATAAAAAACATGGATGGCTATTTTGCTTGTGAATGAATAAGCCATGCATTAATCTAACTTATTTACCCTTATGTTGTGGGCAACGACAACCTTTATAACACGAGTGTTCTGTTGTACACACCTCGCACACGCCTTCAAGTTGACCGCATGTATAACTTTGTAAGATATTATTATTGAGCATCTTTTAGAACTTTATTGTGTGGGTGACAAATTAGACAAAACAAGAAGGACCATTTATTTGGAACAATTTCTTTTGTTTCCTCAACTGATCATAAATACAATTGATGCAATAGTTAAAACTGAACAAGAATGTACAAGAGCGCATATAGCTCCAATCAAAAGAAATATTTTGTATTTATATATTTTAATAATAGATAGGGAAAGTTAATACTTGACTATTTTTTTTCTTCTTATTTTTCGCCATAACGTAAACAAAACCAAAACATGTACCGATTACTGAGTTTACTAAGGGGTTCCTAACGGTAAAGTTTACCTGGCTTGGAACACTGTAATCATTAATTTTTCGTTAATTCGGGTGATTTTGTTCAATAGGCCTATACGTTTAATAAAACCATGCGTGGTTATAAATAATGTTTTAAGTACGATCAAATAATTAAGATTTAACAAACTGTTTAGATTTATCGCGTTTGAACATAGAACAAAATTATGGATATTTACTTGCTATAAATGTGCGATTTCAAATGTGAATATTTATTTTAAAAATTATTCACAGTTAGTAGAGTGGGGTAAAACTGGTCCCTTAGGCACATATATTGCACAATATTCCCAAAATCAAAATATACAGTATGGTGGGGTAATATGGAACACCTAATCATTCTATTTTCTCGTGCCATTCCGTAGTAAACAAAGAACAATTAAAAAAATATAAAACCGTATCCTCACGACTCTTATATACCATTGTCACTTTTTTAAAACACGGATATTGGGACATTTTGTGCTATAAAGGTCTTCCCCCAACCCGTCTCCCCCCAACATACTATATGTCGGTTTTTGAGTGTTATCACGGATTATAGTATACTTGTTACATTTAATAATTAATACACACGAGTTATTTAGAAAATTGCACAACGGGTGTAATTTTATCATTCCGAAAACATGCGGGGTAAAAGGCGGGACTGTTTAAAATCCTTGTTTATTTTGATTATTAAATGAATTTATTATTAGAAAAACACGCAAATAACATGACGTTGAACACTTTGAAGCAGAACATCAGTGCTGTAAATCCATTGTTGTTTTCCGGCCACGCGATAATAAAGCAAATTACAGTTACAAGTTACATTTATTCAGTCAGTATTGTTAGAACATCAATTGATAATTTTTGTGAATGAATGAATGTAACTTACTTTATGGTTTATCTTTAAGTTCCCTTGGCTGAATTCTTGTTATTAAATCGGTTTATTATATTTAAATTACTCCTGAGGTGTATTTTTTTTAATTAAAAGCAAACCCAATAAAACCTACACAGATACAAAGTGGAGTAATATTGGACAAAAAATAAAATATTTTATATTAAAAGAATTCTGCGACTTGTAGATATTCTACCGACCTTAACAGGCCGTGCTAGTTTATTTGACATAAAAAAAACTATATGTATATATTTGAGTTGGGAAAGATGGGACACTTAAGCACATAATGTACAATATTTCCCAATTCAAAATACATGATGGTTTTGGGTGACACCACGAAATTAATTGACAACAATTAAAAAAAAAATATTAAAACACACGAGAAGTTATTTCACGAGTCACATAACAGGTGTAATTTTACAAATTCAAAAACAAACAGGGTAGGACGGGACAGTTTAAAATCATTGTTAATTTTGATTAATTAATGAATTTATAAATAGGAATGCACATAAATAACACAAAGTAATACTGCTATAGTTGTTTAAATGTTACCTACATTATACATTATAGTATGGTATTTGGTGTAACAATTATGTAACAATAATGGCTTTGAACAACTGTTCGACGAAAAAGAATCGACATGACCACTTACGTGCACAAAAAGTTCATGCGCACACATGTTGGCTCTCTTGTTGCCATAAAATAGTAACAACATTTTTTAAACGTAGAAGTAGCATAGATATCATATATATAACTAGATAGCGCCATTGGCAAATTTTATGTCGCCATTTGGGCACGCTTGACTGCACACGTTTTGTCCCCATACGTAGCATCATAGCAACGTTGAGAGGTGTGCGCTGATTGATTTTTTGTGTTTACGAGTAATAGTATGCTTGATGCTGTTAAAATCATTCACGAATCTGTATTGAAAATGGAAATTTGGTGTATTTACAAAGATTTTCAATAAAAAAAGAAGAAAAATCAAAGAAAAAAGTCAAACAGAAGAACTTGAGTTGGAACTAATTGGTTTTGAAAAAGTATGCTCTTCATAAGTTGTTTTCTTATTTTGTGCCCACACGTCTTTGCTGTAAATTTTTTCCCAGATGGTGAAGGCGAATACTGCAGTATTTTTTGCAATTAATTTGACTAAACCAAAAACATAGTTATCTGTAACAGTACAGTCGAACATGTGTGAGTCCAGGCATCTGAACCATTTCAATAAATTTATATTTTGTAGTACTGCATATGCTATTCCATTTGGCATTTAGTAAACCATGTAAACTTTAACTATATTTGCACGCCCCTCTTCAGAAAGACCAACAACAAAAAAGTATCCAAGCGGAACTTTCCAAGACTGATTGACACCCAAAGCCATTAATACAAGAGCTTCTTTGGCTACAGGAGATGAGTCATCCAATTCATTATCTCACCAAGATCAACAAACCCTCTGTATTTTGTAGCATCCCATGACTGGTTGTTGTGTGGTTGTGTGGATGTAGCTTTGGCTTTTATAGCTACAAATGCAATCTCAGTAAAACCTGATTCAGCTGAGACCTTCGTATACCACTTCCGAATTTGTGCTGGATGAGGCAGAGCTAATCCGAAACATCGTCGAACGAACATGAAGCTAGGCTTTTGTTGAATAAAACTGAAGCATAAGTGCAAATGCCTTCAATTCTTTCGGATAAACTTTTCCCATTCCGGATTTAAAACTATCCTTTTAAAAATTTATTTTGGCACTTCACCAAAATTTTTCTGCAGCATATTAGCACAATTCTCACTAATCATAATATTTTTCTTTATTGCACCAATTGCTTCTTTTAATGTTAAAATTTATTTTCCAGTCTTCGTGATTTTTCTTTAGTTTTATTTTAACAAGACTTAGCCGATCTATATTCTTTTGTATTTTTTTACCAAGTTCCAAATTACATTTTCCCATTGAATAACCAGCAATACTGGTTAAACAACCCATTACAGGAAGAGTCGGAAACAAAAAAAAATCCTTTTTTAACACACATACAATTCACTTCATGTTTTTCATGTTTATTTCTTTCACATTTATAAGATAATGTCAGTCACTGATATTTTGAAAATAAAGACAGAAAAGATAAGAAAATTAGCAATGCGAAACAATGTCATTGTGTAAAATACTGTGCATTAGAAATAGAAGAACTAGAGTTTTGTGTTGTCATTACACATCACAATGTATTAATATATTGTTTTGGAAGTCTCTTTTAGCAGCTCGAAAAGTTTATTTTTAAGCTTTTAAAATCGGTTTCTTTTGTCGGAAAACTTGGCTTTGTTGTATTGGTTGGGGTTCTGTAAAGAAGAACAAGAGTTTATTGATTGCAAGTTATGGCTAATCTGGTGTATATAACTACTTACTAAGTTACTAGTAAGGTAAATGGCATACAAATTGTGGTTTATTTTTACACTTAAGACATCAAGTAATTACATTATTAATTTATAGCAGTTGTTAAACAGTATCTTCAAAACAGTTCGTAATTTAACCACATCTTCTATTAAATATTTATCAATTTTACCTATATAGTGTAATAGTTACTGGTTACATTTGTTTAGTCAATCCTGCAATTTTAAATTAAAAACTCTTTACACACATTAATTCCTAACATACATGAACTACTTTAATTTTACCACTTAGCGCGAAAAAGCGGTAATGTAAACCGGCCATGTGCTTAGCCATTAAAAAGTAACGCATTTACTTTACTATTTAAATCTTTAAAACGAAGAAAAACTGCTTATACTTACTTTCTTTCGACTATATCTACACAAACTGCCTTTCCCGCTGTCTAAATTGGGGCTCAAACTGAATCACTCAAGCGTGTCCTATTTTCGCTCACTGCTGCCATTGAGTGTGATTGAGTCGCGCTCTCTAGTTATATGTATAGCTCAGTGAGAAGTAGTAAAACCACAATAATGTTAATGTCTGTGTAAACTTGTAAAGCAAAATTTGATTTATATGGACTTTGTGTAAAGCCAAGTTCAATTAAAAGATTTTTTGTGTTACGTGAAATTTGGGCAAATGATACAATTACCGTCATCACAATTGGTTTCAGGTATGTACGTGTGTTATTCTTGCATATATACATCATATACATGGGGTTGTTGTATGTTGTAAACCTCGTGTTAGAATAATAGCAATAGGGTTGTAGGGGTTAGTTAATGTTTCCAGATTACATTAAGAGAGGTTTCTTCTCGAGCACTTAAATAACGTTTTTATACCGAAGGAACCAAAACAAGGGTCTCTTTAATAAGTGAGGGTCCACTTTGTTCATTATCCGCTATGCCCAGTGTCCACTGTGTACCATATATCATAATGGTCAAAATCCATGCTGGCCTGATCCATATAAGATATAGAGGACATGTAGATGTAGTCATAGGTCTATAGGAAAGATAGCAGACATAGCGAACACTAGTTAAAGGGACTGCCAAAATTGTGTTTTTATTATGCCTGGTAGCAGAATTAACAGAATAAAATAACAGTAGCTTATATAAACTATATATAAATTAATAAAACATGTCATTGGGAATATGTTTGGCTTGCCTGCTCTGATGCAAAAGAACTTATTGACAGTTGCACTTGTGCGCCTATAAATTTTATTTAGTATGTTAGGGATTTTATAAGTAACTGCCGTATTCTGTAGACTGGATAGCAAGAATGTCACCAGTATTTTGGGTATATATATATTATTGAGGTTTCTTCTGATTTTAAAATATATGTATTGTAGTACACTATTTAATGTTTTCACTCCACTGTGGTTTTCTGGGTAATTTACTTTCTTGGTAACTTGCTTTAGTAGAAATTGTGTCCAGATGGGATGTTCTATAGTTAGTAATTACTATTTTTGAGATTCGGCATTTAATACACAATTGAACCATCTAAACACTAAATAGTAGAAATTTGTTTGATTTTTAAGTTCTATTTTAAACAAAATCAGGTAAAAAGAATAGCCTGTAAGTTAATATACAGTAAAGAAAAACATATATACACATATAGTAGGTTTTTGTACAAAAGTTAATTTTTATTTGTTTTGCCAATAAGGATGTTTTATCAACTTGACTACAAATTTTGTTAGAAACAACGAAACAAACTTGTATGCTTTCATGTTGTTAAATATGCTTTTTAATTGTCGCATTAACAGATAGTTTGAACTGTGAACAGGTTAATTACCATTATAATGCATAATGGATGGTACATACACTGGACTGACAATGTAGTGGACTAGTGACACACGTGTTTTATATACAGACTGCTTTGATGGTTAGCTAATATTAAAACAAATAAACTTTGCAGTTAAAAAAATTTGTGTATAACAATATATAACATTTCTCATGCCATTAAACTCAATCAAAATATGAGAAGCTTTTCATTTGTTTTTTTTAGAGTTTTTTTACAGATAAATAAGGAATTAAAGTGACTTTCATTTTCATTCAAATTAAATCTGTATTATTAATCTGTACGTAATAATTTGAGTGTCAAATCAATCAATATGTATTTTAAAAAGTTGAATAGCTGCCATCACCTGCTTGCAATATTTTTTTTTGCAGCTTTAGCTTTGAGCTTTCTTAAAGGCTTATCGTTATCACCATTTTTTTAAAGTTTATATTTATAGATTTCACGCTAGTTTGTATTCGGTTGTATCTGTGCAGCGTTTAAATCAGTGCTGCAGGTTGGCAGGTTGCATATTTTAAATACCACTTAAAGTTTGTAAAATGATTCTAAGGTATAATTCTGTTTCATTAAAAACTTAGATGATATATTATACTAATACGGTTTGAGGCATGATGAAAATATGTAAACTTTCCGAGCAACCATCTACTATCAACATAATTGTTTGCCTTGAGGGATCTTGCATACCTACTATTGGGTCTTGTATTACAGTGGTGAAGTTTTTGGATTCATACATGATATGTAATATTTTGGTTAGTAGTTGTGTTTTTGATGTTTATAAATATACCTTTTTCATTTGTATTTAAACGTCATGATAACCACTACTCAATAAATATATTATGCTTTTTGTAAGCAAGTTTATTGCACAGTTCTGTATATATATATCTGTTTAATGTTTTGAAAATATTAGTTTAAAATTTTAAATAAAGATTGTTGTTCCAATTTATAGCTGTTAACTCTTCGTAATAATATTATTGGTTTGGATTAAAGAAAAAAGTGTCAGCAATCTTTGTTTGTGTGTTTTGTAATCATCACGCTAGACCGTCCCCGCATTTTTACACACTTAACAAATACGATTGGTTTTCGCCTTCTCTTACGTCATAGGCAGACGCGGGCGCGAGACAGCTTTCGGAAAGCGTCTGACTTTGACGTCATAAGGTTGCGATCGCTCTGTCTCGAGGCGAAAGGATAGAATTCGTGATGAACAATCACATTTTGTTTTGTGGTGGTGCTATTATATTGGTTGTTGAGGTTGCTTTAGGAGTTTAGGTAGAAGCTTATTTATATGATCTGTTTTGAAAAGTACAGCTTACGTCTTGCATGATGTTTCTGTGTTCTGGCATCTGGCTTAGTATTTATAATCAATAAAGACCAGATGCATATAGACTGCCACCGAATCAGTGGTTTTGCTATTATTTTTTTCATGAACCGGCTGGTTTAGTGCAGATGTTATTTTCCGCGTATAATTGTGTTTTATACTTAGGTGAAAGTATTTCTATAACGTGAATTCTATATTTTTGTGGTTTAGTTTTTGATGTCCACAACAAAAGTCACCTATCACTATAGCTATACCCATAAGTCGCGTGGAAATATAGTATGTTTCTTCTTACGTAAGAAGCTTTTACGCGGTCCTTCTGTTGCGTAAGCATTGTGGAATGTATTGCACTTTTGTCTGATTCGCGAATCATTCCTAACTGACCGCAACCACCCAGGCTTCCGTAGTTCATTGTTACGTATATAAAACCTCATTGTTCCCTTTACTCTAATAAAACACTATTTGGTATTTGTTAATTTTCATCGTTTGAAACCGACACCTTTATTCTCCCGTGTTCAAGCGAAACCAACTAAGCCGTCTTATTGTTTTCGAAATATGTTCTTACGTAATGTTACTAGAGCCATCTGCTGTACACAAACTTTATGTAGGCCGACTACCGGTGAAGTCTTGCTTTTGTGATAATATTGCTTAAGTCTGCCAAACCTTTTATACGGTCCTAAAAAAACATCTATTGGTGTTATAGATGCCAATGGACGGTATTTTTCAATCTTAAAAAGATTCTGTTTTTAACTTTTAATCTAAATTTTTAGTTTATTGTACTAAAAAGCAATTTTTATGGTTTGTTGGAGAATATAAGTGTTAGTTTGGTGTACAATTGTACATAAAGATATATTGGAATTGCCATGGGCCACCATCTATATTTGTACACCAGTACACCACTACTGCTCGAACCGCGTTTGCTGAGCATGCAGCATTAAACAATCAATTACGGAACAAACGCAAACCTTCTGACGATGTATCCTGTGTGAAATACGAACCTAACGCCGGATACTATGATCTCACAGATCCATCTCGTATTGCTCCTCTTCGGTTATTCTCTTCTTTTCTCCTTACTATTTCCTTTTGCTCCGGTCTGACGTCGTTTTTTCGTATTACGCAGTGTAGCGGTATTACCCATGCACATGCGGTAGGGTGTATATAACCATGTATCCCACACACCTTTGTTGTTCGGCAAAAATAATACGTTAAATACGCTTTGTAATATAAAGTAATATTTTGATACGAATTCAGAATAATATACATAATTAACGTCAGTCTGTGTGTCAAGTCGGATACCTCAATAACAACACGCTTGGTAACTTGCTTATGCCCGTGGTGGCGTGTTGGTTAAAGTGTTGTAGTATAAACTAAGAATCACTGGCTTACAATGCAGAAGCCACGTCAAATTACAAAAAAGGCGGACAATAACAGTCACGTCGCTTCCTCAGGCTCGTGACGTAGTCTAACTGCTTCCTGGCTCTGTAGAACGAGTTCGCAGTTAGACGAAGTTTTGTTGCTCTATGTGTTCAATCTGTTATCCAGAAACAATTGCGTAGAGGCGGTTTTTCAATAACAAAATATAAGATAAATTTTGACAATTAGTTTTGCAACGAATGATTTATTCTTTTCTGTTTTTTTCATTGAGATCATAGTAAACAGCTGTAATTTGTTTACAGTAAAGATAATTAAAATAAATGTACATTGTGTTACTGTGTATTAAGTTTTAAGCTGTTTTTTTTGCAGGGTTTTCTATTGCAAATAAACTAAAGCAGTTGTTTAGTGTTTACCATTGCTTTGCTACGTTTAAATTAGTTAATTTAGATAATGTTGCTTGTTTGTGGTTGCTTCATTATATTTCTGTTTCCGTTCCATAAAAGTTCCATAAAAGTTTAGTAGTTTTTTTATTTGCAGGTTATCGCCCCCTGACGCTGATATATTGAACTAGGGCTGTTGAATTTGTAGAACAATATGTTCGCCCACCTTACTTTAACACTTCTTTCACGGAATGGAAAGGAATGATTCAAATAAACTGTGCAGTAATGGGATGAACATGCTTCTCTCCGCCATTGAAAGAGAGCGGCAAGCCGCTGAATTTTCTTTCAACTCCGCCAAAAACACGTCATCGTTTAATCCACATGCACAAAACTGTGAGCAGACCACCGAAATCGAAAGCAAAGGTCCTGATTATAGTCTTTCTTCATGCTTAAACGTCACAAACCCACTGAATGGTTTGAATCTCCAGGCATATTCATCACCTCTCATGTTTCCTTTTATATCGCCAGCAAGTCATACACAAAGCACCCTTACTCCACCAGCTGTACCGGTGTTTGGATCTGTAGAAGGAACAAATGTGTTTGATCTCCGTTGTGTTGCCTGTGGTTTACAGTGCAAGACCATCGCTGAGTTGCATTGCCACATAATGAAACGGCATTTAGCTAATGGATTGCATGCCTCACCTGATCTCAAACAGTCGGACCGTATTTCTGCATTTTCTGCAGAATCTCAGGCAACGGAACCAACTAGATTAAGTGAAAGTACAGATCATGTATCATCATCAGAGTTCCCAATTCCCACGCCAAACTTTGCTATGTTGTCAAGTTTCCCTTCCTTACCAGCCAATGGATTTCGACCAGAACTAAGCTCCGTTTACCCGCCTGGTTCAACACCTGCCTTTGGCGTGCCTCAGTCAATCAACTCAATCCGTTTACCCCAATTTCCGAATACATACAACGTGATTAACCCATATCTGCCTTACTCAGGATTATTGGGAATAAATGGCGTTTTTCCATCGGTAACTGTGCCCGCCAATGTTAATGCGGTAATGCCGCCTGGATACAACCCTTACGTTGGTTTTCCTTCGGTTGGATCCCCGAACTTGCTTTCCACAAGATTTCCTTTTATTCCCGGCGCCGCAATGAATGCTGCTTTGGACAACAACATCGGTACATCTCCAACAATGCCGGTTCATGACAAGAACTGCAACGACCTCGTTAATTCTAAAATGCTTCATCGTCACTTAGATCCTCTCAGTGCAAACTCCAGACATACGGATCCGATAAAGCGTCGCCTTTCAGCCCCAATAATTAGCCTTGGAAAAAACTTCAAGTTTCCCCACCCATACAACAGACTTGCTAAATCAACTGTAAGCAGTGGCCCTTCATGTGCCGCGTTACCCGAACATACAGAACAAGCTTTAGATCCGAACTCTTACCGCCATGCATCCCGTCGCAGTTCCGTATCCGAGAAACAAGAGACCGATGATAAAGGATCAGGAAACCGAATTAACGCGAAGTCTATAGAACAACACATTTCAAAATTAATTTCTAACAACGAAAAGGTTTTGCTTAACCCCGTTCTAGAGCGTGTGAAACCGCGCCGTGTCTTTCGTAGAAACAGTTTAGATCCAGCCTCACTTTCATCCTATGCAGCGTCCATAGCTGGAAGACATGTTAGTGAAGGCTCCTATCCTAATGGGGAAGAAAACGGTTTAAATAAGATGTACGGTGATGTGGTCCAACAAACATTTGCACAAGACGGTTATCCATCACCTGACGTTAAACCGCCAGGCATATCAACCGCTGAATACAACAAGATGATTGAACTGACCAGAGCACCTGGTAGTGGAATTAGAAAACACTCGATGGAAAACTACGAGAACCATTTTCGGTTCAGTAGCAATGACAATGGGCCTGCTTCAAACCGATTTCTTGGTAAAAGAAACTCTTTTTCCGGCCCAACATTTACTGATGCTAAGAAACCAAAACGGACATTCTTTGAATGCAGCGATTGTGGTGTTCGGTACCGAAAAGAAGAAAACTACATGATCCATAAACAGGTTTACTGCAAGTATAAGAACAGGCGGGCTGGTTTTGGAGAAGAGCAATCTTTCTGTTCGAGCAACAAACCTGATATTTCCCGTGTTCCTTATAATCGTAATGTATTGAAACCACATAACAACAGTTCACTTGTAACAAGTAGTAGCCAAGCACACTGTGTCGTAACATCCAGTTTACCGCCACATTCAATCGAAACTATGTCTATGAACCAATCGTATGCTGATATTTACAGAACTAAGATTGCAGAAGCCGAAAGACTACATCCGTTATACCCAATACAACATCCAGATACAGAAACTACCCAGACCGGATCAACAGATGACAAAGAAATATCAGAAGGAAACAAACAACCCGTGAATACAATTCCTACAAACAAACTCCCTCCCAATAAACGTCATATGCATCTAATGCGACATAATGACGATGATAAAAAAACGGAATCGGAACATGGTTGCACCGGAAAAGATTCCCCACAAAAACTTAATGACATAAGTATTGCTGGCGAAGACGAACAATTCCCACCAAGTCCTACCACCATGTCATCTGAGCGAAACGGTCAACAATGGCGCTCCATCAGTGAAGGTAACACCTCTACTAACGACTTATTTCATTTCGCCGAATCGTCGGTTCCCCGAAGCAATTACAAATTACTTCTGCATCAAATTAGTTTACGTAACTTGCAAGACATGGGCTTAATAACGAAACCACAGACGCTGTCAGTACCGAAGGAACCAACGGCGAAACAGTGGCATCAGGCGCAGAAGAATTGCTACGTTAGCCACCTGGATAAATTACGTAGGAGTTCAGTTGATGTGTCACCTCTCGCTCAACACGTGCGAAGACCGTCACTACCAGTCATGCTGCCAATGTACCCACCCAATGGTTTAGCTGTAAACCGAATTCCAGAGCTGCGAAACGATTTCTCTTGGCTCGGTTCATCTTCACTAGGAGGGCAAATTTCAAGCGATCGATCGTCGCAACAACATTATTTTCCTAAAGAATCGACCATTGTTCCGCCCAAACATACTCGCGAAGAGACAGTAAATATACACAAGCCACTTACAAAAGCAGATTCTGCAGTTGACGTCAATAACAACAACAATGAAAGCGACAGGTCCAATTCTCCCATGGAAGCCTTACCGCTGAACAAAAGGTTAGTACGATTTACGTCATTTATACGTCATGCTTTATTCAAAGCTAACTAGGATTTGTTTCAGTCAACCACCCACAATTTCGCCTCATGATTTACTTCAAGAAAAAGAAAGAGCGCAAAATGTGCAGGTAATCATTCAACACAATCCTTAAAAGTAATAAACGTTCAATTGTTTATGAGCAGTCGTGTTTCATACATTCCTTTTAGGTTTAGTTTAACGGCCACACTTGTTAAATGATGGGATATTTTTCTACGATCTTAGTATGCGTGTGTGTTTAAACAACCACCCTCACGTTGTTGATTTCTCTTCATTGTTTTTCCGATCTTTGTTCTAATATTTCCCTACAAATCAGGATCGTATTAACACAAGCGATGTGAACAGCACAACCACCGAGCTGTTGGTTTCTCCTTCGTCAACTATAGACATTGTTTCAACTGAAACAAAGGTATACTGACCCCTTTTTATTTTACCTACTTTTTTTGCTTCCTCGTTTCCCCTTTCTTTACTATTTTAGCTGGAATGATTTTAAACATAAAATCGCCGTATTTTACTAAACATGATTTTTTGCAGCTCGACAGTCCGCATGGGGTTCGAATATCCCGCCTCTTATACCCACACATGCACCCGACACTTGGATCTGAAGTGCATTCAACTTATTGCAGCATCACCAGCCCCCAGCCCACTTATGTAGAGGTAACAAAGCAGGGTGACACACCGCTTTCAATGTACAGCCAATGGGCGGTATCGGAACCAATCCTAATGCCTCCTGATATGACAGTAACGGATATATTAAACTGCTGCAGGTTAGTTCAATTCATCCCAATTTTACTGAATGTTTCCTATTGTTAATTGATTGTTTTATTGTATTTATGTTTTGGCAATACCATGTATAAGTGTTATCGTATATCAACTTATCTGATGAAAAGTTAATGAAAACCTTGAAAAACCATATTTAGACCTTGTTGACTGGCGTTTTGGTCGATCATTTGTAGTAATAGCAGATCTAATGTAATTCACTCTGTCACGATTTGCCGCAGGCGGTCGAAGGAAGGTTTCAGGAAAGGAGTTATCGTAACCGCAAAAGCAGCGGAGAAGTTAATCGTTACAGACACAAACAAAGCGTGGAAGTCAAGCTCCGACACCAAGCAACCTGCTATTGACGATCTCAATTGTTCTGAAGCGGACGAGGGTTCCGATATATTTGTCCCCAAACTGCTCATACCGACTACGGATATTTCAGCGTGTTGTATCTATACTTCATGTTGTTACGCCAGCAGCACTCCACGTAGACAAGTTGAAACTAGCGACAGTTTAAAGCCGACAGAATCAGATGTTGCCAGCAATGATTGTGCTGATAATGTCGATGGAAATAACGATGAACCGGAGTCAAGTTACATTGATGTTGTTTCCATCTGCGAAAAGTCCCCACATATAACCCACACTGAGCATGATAATGAGCCGATGGAGAAGTCAAATGATTCCCCTCGGTATAATATTCAACTTTTGTCTCACTTGATAAAACGTTCACGTTCTTTATCTTTCAGGGGTGAAGATTCCGCAAAAGAATCGCTCCCTCAAGCTATAAGGGTAATTATATTTGTTTGCCTTTATGGTTTAAAACGTTTGTTTTATGATGCGACGATAACAGAGACATAAACATCATTTGTTTACCACCGCTGGCACCATAACCACACTAATTAGGGCCCATACCTCGTAATAAAAAGACAACGAGTTCGAACCTCGATGCTGCTACCATTGTGGGCTCGTGCATCCGTTAAACGTCGTCAATTCAAGGGTCTTGAGTAAATGTATAATCTATAAAAAAATAACCTGCAAATTTGCAATATAGTAAACACTCGTAACGTCGTAAGCAATGTGTTTAAAATAAGACTCCCGTGTAACTGTAGGAGTCTATAGAGTGCCGCACCATTTAAGAATAAATGAGTAACACTCATTCTCACTACGTATATTGGATACGACTTTAATATCATAGTTTATATTCAAGCAGGCTGTGCATCCAAGCAAGACGTGTGGGGAGTTGTCAGATCATGTGTTACGTCGCTGTTCATTGTGCAGCATCAAAGCTGGACGTAGCGACCTTGTACCTGAAGCTACTTGCCAGATATGTCGAGATTTCGCAACAACTTGCTTCACGAAAACTACAACCTCAATCCCCATTCTCTCCACTATTAATAACTCAAGCTCAACGTCGTCGTATTCCCACTCTAATGGTTACTTAGATAAAACGAAAGGTTGGTAATTTTGGAGATATTTGTGGCGGGTGCGGTTTTAAACATTACCCATAATTGTAGAAAGTACACGTGTATGGATCCTACAGGTATATATATTCTATACAGCTTATCAGGCAAAATTAATATAAGTCCTCACATTCAATGTTATTTTTTTCATGTTACAGCGTTATCTGGTAGCACGCAACATTGGGTTTCCAACACAACACGTGAAAATCAAACTGTGTTTCAATACCCATCTCCAAACTCAAGAAAAGCAAGTTTGAATGAAACCAATTCCCCTCATTCACCCACCCCATCCACAACGTCGCTGGGTGATGGAGAACACGAAACGATGCCTGGGAACGAAGATGGCGGGTCAGTAGTCAGTCCATCGCTTGCTGAGGTTGTGTCTGAGGTCATACGATCCGCTGCAATCCAATCGAAGCTGCAAACCACAAAGAAACATCGTCTGCCGCAAAGCCGACCTCTACACCCTTTAACTTCCCCACACGATATTTCCAATCAAACAAACGAAGAATATTCAACAAACAACAGTAATGCTACACATCGGTCGACTTTGCAACACGATCAAGTTAACGATTCTGTTGATACGACTTCAGGTAGTGACGCAACGTTACAACATGATGACGAAATCACGAAGTCTTGCGCGAAACTCAACTGGCGACGGCTGGCTCTTTCATCAAGGGAATCTCAATTATTTCTATACAAAGCGAACATGTTACAACAAACAAACGAGGTAGGGCTACGTAATAAAAGCACCGCGTTTACGAAACAATAACTAACCAAGCGCTTGTATTTCTAGCACGAGCTTTCAAACAATAAGGGAGGGACAGAGGACCAAGATGACGTCACAACCATTGTTAATACAAGTAAATGAGCAATTTGAGTTCAGTTCGACTGTCATTATGCCTCGTTTACGTAAACTGAGTTAATTTTGGATTTTTTATATCAAATTTTCTCATCATGTTTCACACTCCATGTTGTAAAATTTTCTTCACATTGTAAATATTAGAAAAATATTCAAATCAAGTCTTGGTTAATTGCAGATGATTCAACACAGACCTTCCACTCCGATGATCATAAACTAAATGAGAGTGATTCAATATATCAAGATTCCATGGTATTTGAAAGCGACGACGATCAAGAGCAAATTACTTCGGTAATTAAATCAATTACATACGTAAAATTGAATTACATGTTAACGAACATTCATATCTCTCGTGTTTTAATTCAAATACACATTTATTTGAACAAAAAATATTTTAATATGAGATATTACATATGTTTTTTGAATGGTAAGTAAACCACATAAATTTCACAGGATGATGTTCGTGGATCTTCACTCGCTCGAAATTGCGACGATACAGCGCGCCCTTACAAATGTACTGAATGTAAAGTTGCCTTTCGAACAGGTGGACATCTTGCAAAGCATCTACGTTCAAAAGGTAAAACGAACTTTTAAAACTTACCATCGACATTAAGCCTGGTGATGGCAACATTATCATTTCATCAAAACGTCCAATATTTTGACGTAACAGCCGATTCGATTTATATTATACCTGCACGGCCTACTAGAGATAGTAGACCGTGATACCTGATACCAAAAGTTCATATGCCGGTATTTAATTTCTTTACTCGCAGGCCATACTGTTGCCATGCAGAAGAAAACGCTTAACAGACTGAAGATGCACAAACTTGGTACTCCAGCACCACACCCGGGAGTTGCACACGATGATGTGAGAACCCCTCAACATGCTGATGGAGCCTTGTCATCAACTGTTCCTGTTACGACAAGTTGTAAAGCTTCGCCAGAGGTACGGACCTATACACTGAGTGGTTAGATGGTTTATATGATTTCTATATCTTTATGGTTTATATGGTTTCTATACCTTTATGGTTTATATGATTTCTATATCTTTTAGTTGATACGATTTCTATATCTTTAGTTGTTGGATGGAACTGGTGGTTTAGCACGCGCACAAGTTCGTGCATTATTCGAAGGCAACGATGAATATGCTTGCGTTCCACACTGCGGCAGTTGCGATGACGTAATCACGACGGATAATGCCGATGAATTGCACAATCCAAGACCTTTCAAATGCCTTGCTTGCCGCGTTGCTTTTCGCTTTCAAGTGAGGTTACCCAAACAAGTTGATTAGTGTTTGATGTAATTATATTTCTTGTCCCAGGGTCACCTTGATCGTCATTTCCGGTCAAATCTGCACCTTATTGCGGTTGGTCATTATGACCATGATAAAAGCGAAATTGGTAAGTTTTTACTAAACTTTATACACCTATGCTGTACTTACAATTAAACTTACACAGATGTTTTACCCGAAACTGATTGTCGTCTTTTGACGTCATCAACTCCTCTTCCTAGCGACTCCTTAGTTCCATCATCCGCTGCCAAACCATTAAGCCATGAAGCGGCAAAATTACCACACGCGTACAATCACTTAACGAACTCATCGCTTCAAAAATCGACATCATCTCTGTACGGTGTCACTCACGTTCCATCGCGGAGAAATTCAAGTTTAATCAATCCTGATGAATCAAATATAATGAAATCTCAATCAACAGATAGTAGACCAAGCTCTGTCCATGCAGAATACATCGACGGATCGGTTCTCCCACCAAACAAGGGTTCAAGTGCTGGTGTATATCGTGTCACACCATGTAATTGAACGCTACCTCATCCAATAATGCAAAATGCGGTTTACTCGGGTAACTCGGTACAACAGGAAACTCGTCCACCTTAAAAACCCTTATCTTATATATAAATATATATTGTGTGTGAACCTCCAACCTATTGTTGCCTATACAGTTGAGAGATTTCCTCAAGTTCCTGGTTTTGTTCATAGGTTTTTATTTTCTTGTAGACATCACTTTTTATTGCAAATGATATCATTCCTATTTGCGTGAATGGCATAATCAATGCATTTGGTGTTATATTTACAACGTGTCACCGGTGCTGAAAAGCATGACACTAACTACCCAAGAAACGCCATACCCCCGAAGTGGTTTCTTTTCGCCCCTTCGTCTGTCGTAGTCGGCCTTGTTTTTACGTTTTGCTTTAAGCAGATATTATTGATTTAATTGTTTTCTAATATGCTTTGTCACCTGTGCAATCGTTAAGGTTCCAGTTTTCGTTGTTTTTTTACTCCCAGCGCTTATTTAGCGTGAAGTTCACTTGCTCGTGCTAAACACAAACCATGCGCAGGTTTTAATCGTTCACTCAGCGACCCCGCGTTTTAACCTACGATGTGCTAACTATAGCTTTGAGATTATGTTTTCCAGGTGCTGTGATTAACCCCGAGCTTGCGGTGGTCTCCCGCCTTCTGCTATTGTTCCATTGTAATTTTGCCGAACGTACATATGTCCGTATTGGCTGTTAAGCTCGTTAACTGAACCACGTTTACTTAAAAGTTTTATCTCGAACATTCCAGTTTAGATCATTAACTACATCTCACATAGAAACATGTGCTTTTGGTATTTTTCTGAGGCGCAACATAATATGCTAACAATTTGTTCTTACTATTGTTCCATGTCACTGCAGTACAATTTACACGCATTGAGTTCCATTAAATCAAGAAATTGCACTCGCATGTCACTCGGGCAAGTTCCTTAAGCTCCAATTTAACTTGTAGTACCAACAAATAGCAATTCACCTAAAAATTTGAATCAATTTATTCTTTTACCTACTATTACACGTGTATGCATAACATTGCAACTTTAAAACGGTTCGTCTTTTTCGTTTTAATCGGAACTGTTTATATCGATTAACAGTACAACCATCTGGACTTCTGTGTGGTTTGATTAAAAAGAACCAACGTTGTTTAACCGAGATATTTCCTTCCTATGTTTGTTGTATATCGTTTGCTTTCTCAGAGATTCTTGCTTTGTTTATGATCCGTCGCTTTTTCTCACTTGAATAAACCGAAACACCGGTGGAACTATTGGCATTTATTTCTTAAATAATACACGATATTTAAAATAATACTTTTTGTAGTACTATGGGCTAAGATCTACATGAAACTCTTATTTCCTGATCGTGTTGAAATGATTAACAACGCTCATTTAGAGCCGTGGCACTGCGGTTATGTGATTCTATAAATATTCTTTGTTTACTATCAAATGAGACTAGAATAGAAAACGAAAGCATGTTCCGTCTTCCCCATGTACGTTTAAACAGCATGAAAATGCCTTCAGCAAATTCACAGTAAATATGTATAAAAATGCAACTCGAGCGTCTGTTAATCGTGATTGATACGCCTGATTTTTTTAACCAATCAGCGACGGGCAAACATAAGCGCTGTGGTTGTTGTCATGCGGAAATGACGTAATATGACGCATTAAAACAGTTTAATACGTTATATCAACAGTTGTTTTATACTTATTCGTCACCTTGAGCTGTAAACGTTACAAAGCGGTGTAACAAATATAAGAAATGTAGGTGAAGTATTAAGCGACTATTGCGATAACAGCCGAGGTTATTGCGTAAGATGACAAAGCACTACAAGTATATGCCTCTCAAAACAATTATTCGCTGGCAATGGTTGTTTGCTCGCAATCAGTCTAGCTGTAGTTAAGGGTTATCATGAGTCCAGTTTGCTTTGGGCGTTCTAATTTGTTTGAGAACACAGAATCTATTTGCTTTTTGAATATCAAGTATGAGTTTATTGCTACAGATATATGAGTGCAATTTATGGAACACTTTATAGTTTACGACTTTGACACCTTATAGCATACATTACATTTAATGAGGATTTTGCGAAACAGGTACATAGGAGTTGCATTATTAAACGATTTTTGCAAAACTAACTATGGATAGTGTTGGAAATCAAACCAAGGCGAAGGTAAGCTGTGTTTTTGACTGCATTTCATTAACTTTTGATTGTGATTATTTTAACTTCATTCAACAACAGCGGCTAGTTTGAGTTTTGCTTTGAATCGTGTATAATCATATTAGGTACTGTGTCACAAAAGAGATATAATGGCTGTTTATGTTAAATATAGAAATACACAGAGAATTTTATCCTTTTTTTATTGATTGTTTTTCTTTATAGTTTAAACTGTTTTTTTAAAAGCTGTAATAATTTTAACTTACGTGTAGTTATAAAATAATTAAAGTATACTAATAAATAAGTCAGTACATATAGTAGGGTGGGGGAAGATGGGACACCTTTTCATTCTATTTACTGATCACATTTGGTAGTAAACATAGCACATTCAAAGAATTATAAAACCGTATACGGTATAACCCAACGGCTTCCATAGATCTTTGTTAATTGTTAAAAACAGTGTCAGGATATTTAAATATTATAGTAGGGTGGGGGAAGATGGGACCCCTTTTCAATCAATTTTCTCCTCTGATGTGGTAGTAAACAAACATTTAACGTATTTTTATAAAACTTTATCCTCACGGCCCCCATAGACCATTGTTAATTGTTTAAAACACGATTCGAATATTTGGTTATTATGTGTCAAATGTGTCCCATCTTCCCCCACCCTATACTATATGTGATAAAGGTGTCCCATTTCCCCCCAACCTACTATATTTAATGGGTAATAATAATAGGCGGTTTAAACAGAATGCGCGAACAGTGAAGCAAAGCTTAACAACTAGGAACAAATATAACGCGAAAACGAACTTGTGATTGATAATAGACGTAATGTACAGTCATGTGAGATATAGTTTATTAAGCTATACCTCTTTTAGCCAAAAGTCATATGGTTTTGGGAAGCAAGAAATTCTTGGACCCATATTTATTATTGTGCGAAAGCGCGCATCTGTGCTCGATCACATCCACATATAAAGCGCCTATTTAGATGTTTAATGTGAAACAAAAATCGAAAAGCTGCAACGTCATCATCATATAAAAAACGAATTCAAGAGTTTGAAGCAAAAAAAAGTCCTTTTGAAACAGTCCTTAATTCATGTTGTTTAATTGTGTTAATTAAGTGACGTTAGTTCTCTTTTCACTCACCACAGGAATCTTCATACAGAAAAGATGTTTCCGACCCAAACAGCGAAACTTCCCTCATTTTTTCAGTTAAAGAGGAAGTTGGCTCCCTTGCAGATGCGTTAAAAATATTCAAAGTTAGTATAAGTTGACCTATTAAACTATACTTAGTAATTTCGGTATAATTGTCGTAAACTCTTTATGTCAATGAAATGTTTATGTGTTTCTTTCGTGCAATGAGTTCGATAGAGAATTGGAATGTTAATATTATCAAACATATCAATATAACCCGAGTTCAAATTGCAGAAACATGGCATAAACTTGACATTTATTGAGTCAAGAGTATCTCAAGGAAAAGATGATGGGTATGAGTTTGTAATCACCTGCCAAAATACAAACGAACAAGTGTCTGATGTCGTAAACGACCTAAAAACTGAACTTGGTTCAGCTGTTCTTATTCTAAGCAGGGATAAAGAAAAGAAGGACGCAAGTAAGATTGTAATTTGTGTTACTAAGTTTGCTAAATTTAAAACGAGTATCGCTGTGCGTGATTAACATGGTTTACAGTGATGGTTCTCCGTTATTTTAATTAGAAATTAAATACATAATAGGGTGGGAGAAGATGGGACATATCTAGCACACAATATATTCAAATATATTATGATCGTGTTTTAAACAATTAAAAATGGCTTATAACAGTCGTGAAGACACGGTTTTATAATTTTTTTTTAAGTTCTTTGTTGACTATATGGGACGAGAAATTGGAATGAAAATGTGTCCCATTTTTCCTTACACTACTACACCAGTTAATTTACAAAGTTAAACAAGGAACATAGCTTGTAGTACAAGCTTGAGTAAAAAAATAGCCTAACTTTAAAGCTAAAATGATTTATAGTTATTGTAAAAAAACACTCTTTTCTTGTTAGTCGCATCGTGTGGTTCTCCTTCAGGTAACGAATTTTCTGTGATTTTATGTTTGCTCGTAAAACGCTGCAGCAAGCTTATGGTTTATTTTATGTTTGCTCACATGAAATGCAATCAGTTTCTATTTTATCATTTATGTTGTTCTTTGCAATCAATTCATAAAAATATTTTCAGCACCTTGGTTTCCACGTCATATTGAAGATTTGGATCAATTTGCAAACCAGATCCTCACTTATGGATCTGAACTCGATGCTGATCACCCAGTGAGTTCTATAGTATTATTGATGTGTTTGTGAATGAATGAATGTAACTTGCTTTATCCTCGCGTGACCGGAAAACGAGTTGTTATAACACGGGTGATGTTCTGTTTTTATAGCGCCGTGGCATAGTGGTTAGCGCGCCTGGCTGTAACCCAGAGGTAATGGGTTCAAAGCTCGACGCCGCCACCATTGTGGCCGTATGTGTCCTTGGGCAAGACACTCAACGGCAATTGATCCAACCCAGTGGTCACTTATGAGTTGTCCAAATTATCAGCCATGCATAAAAAAAAAAAAAAAATCTCACAAAAATAATCACCCACAAATTAACATACATGGTAACTCGTAATTAAGCTGGCACAAGGTGTTTAACCCGTGTGATACCGCCTGTCGTTTTCCGGCCACGCGAGGATAAAGTAAGTTACATTCATTTATTCATACACTTACGAGTTATCACATAACTATCCTCATAGGTGATTAATTTTCTGTAAGTCTGCTAGGACAACCTATTAGTGACCACTAGGTTAGAGAAATTACCATTTTAAGCATCTTATATCCAAGGACACATACTCCCATTATGGCAGCATCAGAAAATCTTGGACGTTGGTGCCTGGTTAAAAGGCAATCACGCTACCAACGTGTTGCATAACTTTGGCGCTTAAATAATCCTGCCTTGTGCACATAGGGGTTTAAGGATCAAGTATACAGAGCAAGAAGAAAGGAATTCGCAGACATTGCATTTAACTACAGACAGTAAGTGCGAATTTTCTATTTGTACCATGTAAAAGTATCCATGAAATAATTGTAATAAAGCAGTAGGAAACAAACTTTAATTTTTATTTTGGGAAAAGCAAACCATGCTCTGGCGTAGTAAATGCGTTTGCGGTTGTTCGTAATAGGGGACACAATCTGCAGAAGCAGAACACATCAACAAGACATTCCGGCCCGTTGCCCAGTTAATTAGCGCGCCTGCCTCTAACCCCAGGCCATATATACGTCCAAGACTTCCCGCTGCTACCATTGGGGGCGTATGTGTCCTCGGGTAAGACAAGCGGGGTATCCGTCATAGAATAAAACAAAAAAGTTACCCACAAAGTAGCTCATAATCTGGCACAAGCTTTATATGATACATAACACCGGTGTTGTAAATACTGTCGTTTTTTAGCCACGCGAGAATGAAGTTAGTTATATTCATAAATTATTTGAAAGACTTATTTTTATTATTCCATAATAACAAAAATGTGCGTAACAGTGGCCAGCCAATACCTCGAGTTACCTACACTGAAGAAGAAAGAAAAACTTGGTAAGTTATTCACATCGCCAAACATTTGCCCTGCTTATCATTTATGCTTTTTGTTGCCAAGATTATGAAAGTGTTCGAATTATGTGTTATATTAATACCAGCTCGTATATGTTTCCATTTGTTTTTGTGTTTCATATCATTTTAATTGCGACTCAAAAATTAATCACCGCTTGGTTTTGTTGGACTGCAGCAGACTGCCATGCAGTCTCTTTTACTGTCATTATAAAAGTTGAATAAATTTCATGCATTTTAAACGAGAACTGATGACTCAAAATATATAAAATACACTTTTTTTAAGAAGTTTTGCAAAAGTTGAATAAATTTATTGTATTTTAAACGAGAACGGATGACTCATAAAATTTAAAGTACAATTTTTTAAGAAGGTTTGGCTAATTGATGTTTGGCACTATTTGTTTAATTACCTTTTACATTATTTTTTTATAAATACAGGGGGACAATTTTCAACAAGCTGACAAACTTATTTCCAACTCATGCGTGTCGTGAGTTTAATCGCGTGTTCCCCCTGCTACAGGAAAACTGTGGCTACACCGCTGATAGCATTCCACAACTTGAAGATATTTCACAATTTCTGCAAAGTAGGATGAATAAGTTGTATTATATCATAACGGAGTAACAAAATACTCCATTTCCAATGTTGCCAAATTTAGATAATATTCTTTCATTTTTTAAATAAGATAATAACTTATTAAAAAAACGTTGCCTTTAGTTAAGGTACCTTAATTGTATTTTCATATCGATCTCATTTTAAGAAACCACCGGTTTTCGGCTCCGACCTGTGGCTGGCCTTCTATCATCTCGTGATTTCCTGGCTGGACTGGCTTTCCGTGTCTTTCATTCGACACAGTACATACGACATCCTTCCATGCCTTTATATACCCCGGAACCGTAAGAGTTTTTTAAACTTATATATTTCGGTTGTTTTTTTGACTAATTATTATTCAATGTTCACAAAACCGACTTTAATTTTTCCCATTCATGTACTACAAAATATTTAGCATTTAATTATGGTTTACAGTTACTAAATATTGCCCGATTTAGGTATAGTAGAGTAGAGCAGGTGGGACACCGTTTTATTCTTTTTTCCCTCCATTTGCTAGGAAACAAAGAACATGAATTACAAAGCCTTATATCCTGACGATTCCCATAGACCGCTTTTTATTGTTTAAAACACGATCAGGATATTTGATATTATGTGCTAAAGGTGTCCCGTTTTCCCCACCTTAATTACCATACTGCACTTAAATTTTTTTGCATTTTTAATTTTCAGAGATGTTTGCCACGAGTTAATAGGTCACGTGCCGCTATTTAGTGATCCGGCATTTGCTCAATTCTCACAAGAAATAGGTCTTGCATCACTCGGAGCTCCAGATGAATGGATTGAAAAGTTGGCCACGTGTTACTGGTTTACTGTAGAGTTTGGTCTCTGTCGACAAGAGGGGGAATTAAAAGCGTATGGGGCAGGTCTTCTATCTTCATTTGGAGAACTTCAGTATTGCTTGAGTGATAAACCCAAGGTTCAAGAATTTGATCCGATAAAAACAGGAGAGCAGGTGAGCGATTTGAAGGCTGGATTCATATACAGCAAGATGCAAATTAAGTCTCATATTAAAAATGCACCTAAAGTTACCCAAATTTAATTTTAGCACATTACATATAGTAGGGTGAGGGAAATGGGACACCTCTTCATCCTATTTTCTCGCTCCATTTAGTGGGAAACAAAGAAAAATCAAAGAAATATAAAACCTTATTATCACGACTTCCATAGACCGTTGTTAATTGTTTAAAACACGATCAGGATATTTGGATATTATGTCCTAAGGTGTCCCATCTTCGCCCCCTACTAAACGTTAAAGATATTGAGGAGCGACAAATATAAATCTAAATAGCTTCTTTTTATTTAGAAATACCCAATCACGGAATACCAGCCAATATACTTCGCAACTGAGAGCTTTGAATCTGCAAAGAGTAAAATGCAAGCTTTGTGTGAATTGATCCCACGCCCTTTCTCTGTGAGGTACAACCCATACACCTTATCAGTTGAAGTGTTGGACACAAAGGACAAGTTACTGCAATTTGCTCATCAAATGCAAGGTGTGTTCTCATTAGTTTACCATATTTTACTTATTTGTTGTATTACTTTTAATCCTATTTTGTGTTTGCAGGTGATTTTAGCATTTTAAAAGATGCTTTAAACAGAATTCTGTAAAGGTATAACAAACTGTGTGTGCAATGTAAAAATATGCTTGTAGATTTTCGCTTGTCCTATATCAGGAAAGTGGTGTTCGTAAATGCTGGTTTCGTGATTGTTTCTTTATCCCGCAATTGTTGTCATTATAAGACCTGCTGTTAATCTGTGTTTTTAGTAGCGCTTTGTGTGTTTTACTATGCCAATATAAAACGTTTGTATTTGTGGGCCTTATTGTGTGACACGAAAATTTGGGGTTTGGTTTGTAGCACATGGTGTGCAAAACTTTCATTTATAGAGCACGCAAGCAGCTTCACCCGGTGCCCTTGTTACTACAGTAATGAGAAACTGCGTATAAGTTACGCAATCGTTATATCATATGGTTATGAAAAAATATTTTGGTTATTTGTGCGTATATTCCAATTTCCAAGACACAGTTGTACAATTCGATTGCAAGTTAAAGCAGTTATACAAACCTATAGAATTCTCTGTCAAGGCGGGTTTACACTAACGCCGATAACAAGTAACTCGGAAGGATGGGCGGCTATGTGACGTAATTCTCTTTCCGGGATAGTTTCGTTTGTTTTCGTTGCATATTTACGCTGCAACGGTTGAATGAATGCAACTTACTATGGTTTTAATCTCTTTGGCACTTAATCTTAAAATTTTATAGGCATACATATTCTTTTTTTTTTTGATTTTTGCGCAATGCTTTTATCCTTACGGCGAGACACATCAATATTGTGGCGCGGCGTCCCTTGTTTTATGGCGCGTCGCCGTCGTGTGCCACGCAAAAATGTTGGGGTTCCATTCTTTCAACCACCGTACTCTAAAACAGTGTACAGAACTTCAGAGTACGTGAATTGGTGAGTACCATATGGTCCCAAATTCATTTTACCGTTTCGGGTCTATTATACTCTTTAGATGGGACTATACAAAGAAGACGGAAAGCTTTTTCCGCTAGGTGTCGGTAATTATTTAAATTAAAAAATACGGAAAAACGAACAAAACAGCACTACAAAGTGTTAATAAGTGTAAAACAAATTAATTAAATAATAAAAATACCTTTCTAAATACACAAAACACTAGTAAGAACATATTTCCCACACTAGGTCGGTTATATACGCTCTTTCGTTGCGTTCACTGTCGTCGAGTCTGTGGTGTAGCGGTCGTAAACTCTCTTTGTGTCATTTTTACCGGGTTCGAGTCCCGCACAGTGGAATACTTTTTTATTTAATTTTTTTCAAGTTTTTTTTTTGTTTGACGAGTTAGGGGTTACGGGTTACGGGTTAGGGGTTTATATCTTATGTGTATAAACCGTGAAACTAACTGCTCCCCATAGAATAGAGAAACGAATTTGTCATCGCCCCCTAGCGGAAAAAAATTTCCGTATTTTCTGTATAGCTCCGTGTATACTTTTTCTTCTTCCATTAAAATTTATTCAGTCGTGTACAGGTTTACAGTTAGTTTAACGCGATAAAAGTTAGTTCTCATGTCATCTATGTACAATAAATTATACAACTAACCAACTTTGCATCTTACCTGTTTAAATGCTTACTGAATGCATGTTCTTAATATAAGTAATTGACGATTGTGTTGACAGTTAAGTGATAATCAGTTTCGGGAATGTGGCAATTGCCCAGTACAGCAAATATCATATGATATTGATAGATAGCTCATAGCTGTAAGTTCAGTTACAAAACAAGTTTCAATTTATTTTGTTAAACAAATGGGCTTTTAGAAGGATAATAACATTTTTAATGATTTAAAATTTGTTTGTAAACAGATTAAAAAATGCCATAAAATGTTTATGTAATCTGACAAGGAATGAATTAAACTAAGGCCAAGAAAACAAAAACAATGGATTATTTTGGGGCAGTCAATAATTGGTTGGACTTGTTTAATATGTCGTCTTCTTCAAGTGAAGAAAGCAGCATGGTAAGTTGAGTTTTAGGTCCTTGATAAATGATAAATTGGGTTCATGTTGTTTGTACTTGGTTCCCATTCAAGTCAACGCTGTGTTGCCTTTTTTCGTACCAGATTCACACCAAAATTATTAATTTTAGACGAAATTCAAACAAAAAATGGTTTTCCTTGCTAAAACCAAAATGTGCATGACTTCTTTTGAAATATTTAACAGCCCAAAAGACTACAAATTTAAAAGTTCAAATATAACGACGCAATTAAAGTTAGCAAAGCCGAGACAAACCCTAGCTTTTTTAACCATAAGGCTGTGAAAGAATGGGCCCAGCTTGTATGTAAGTGCTTAAATGGTGTATGTAAGAATAAAAAAATTGGAAAGTGTAACATTATAGTAAAAATAAAGAAAGGAATGCGTGAACAGGAACATATTTCAGCCCTTTTCTTCTTGGTAATAAGTATTCTAAAACAGGTGTTGTACTTGCCTTGGTAAAAGCTTTTTAAGTTGATTATATTTGCAAAAAGAATAAAATACCTACTATAGGATATTGTTCCTAAAGTTACCACTTAAAAATGCCGTGTTTAGAAAAAACTGAACTGTTTTTTCGAGTAATTTCGGTATGACAAAGCAATTTATGCATAATAAATAATATATACATATATATATTGTTTTTTGTCAAGGATGGTAGTATCAATACCTTTTAACATACTGAAGTGGATCGGTTATTTAAAAGTATCATAATTTGACATTCCCCTAAACTTTCCCATATCCGAGAAAAGGTTGTGAGCTTACCGTATTTGTTTACACAATGTAAACGTTAAGTTGTATGAAAACGTATTGTTCAAAAATGTTTTATTCTTGATGGTACTCGTTTAAAATGTACACACCTTTTGCCTGCATTGTTTAAAATTATGCACATTTTTAGCACAATAAGCAGCAATCAATTATTCTTTTTAAACTTGAAATCCTCTTTTTTTACAATCTGGTCTTCCGAATACAAAGTAACTTTAATGTAGATTTTACTAGATTATATCACGCAGAATACAATAAGATCAAACTGACATATATTATATAAGAAATATGTACCTAGAGAAATGGATACTGTAGGCATGTAGGCTCTATATTGTCAATAAAAGTTTCAACTTTCAAGTGTAAATAAACGAAATAAAAGTTAAGTTGCAACCCAGTAACTGTAGAAAGTTGATCATCACCTAGGCCAAGTGATTTAACTGGTAATCTGTTTTGTATTGTTGTTCTCTTATTTACAAACAATAACATAAACAGGATATAGGCCTACGCAATGAAATATACGTCAGCCTATGAGTGAATGTTTGTTTCATATTAAGTTGTGTGTTGTTGCATTCTGTAGTGCAGTCTTTTGAAGCCAGTTGAAATATGCTAGTTAATATTGAACAGTCTAGAGCGTACTGTTGCTGACATATGTTGACCAGTGTTTGCTTTTGAGTAGATGTTATAAAATGTTTCTCTTCCAAACCAACTTGTATATTTGGAACTTTGGATGTATTTTATTGCTTTTGTGGTTCTGTATCTTTACTATATTGAACTTATTTAAGGTGGTGATGTGGGTTGGAGCAATTGCAACATTATTGCTCGTGTTTCTTACTTTCGCTTATTTCTTCAAGACCAAGATGCAAGTGCCTGGTAAGTACCAACCCATCAAATAGTTTGCAAAATAATAGGATATTATATATATATAGTTTATAACCAGACCTTTTTTCAACTAAAGTACTTCTTTGTACTTTTAAATTAGATTATACCTCCAAATCACTTATCAAGTGAAACCAGGTGTTGAAATAGAAGAGGTTTCAGAAAGTAAGAAATATGTATATACAAACGAAACATTAGTTCAAAGGAAAAGTTATATCAACAAGTTATATTATAATTGTTAAACAATGATCTTGGTTTATATTATGATCGATTTTTTCAGTTATATCAATACCTGAAGTGGAATCAAACAAGAAATACAGGTTCAGGAAAAGGGATAAAGTCCAGTTTTATGCTCGAAAAGTATTTCGCAAGGTAATCTTTCTGTTTATTTGTTACTGTCGAATCCTAAGTTTTATTTGTTGACCTTTTTATTTGTTGTTTTCCAAGATTTAAATAGTGTTCTAATAACATTTTTTAAAATAGGGTAGAGATACAGCTTCCAAGCTACAAAAGCAAGTGTCCATGATAAAGGAAGGTGTCAGTGTGCCGGAGTATTCAAGATCTGGTCGAAGACTTGATAACAGAGAAAGAATGATGATTTTAGCAAAGCGAATGTTTAGTGGGAAAAAAGGTCCATCGTTACTTCTGAAAAAAGAACTTCCTTCTTTACTCCTGGAAGCTGACCAGGAGGAAGAGCAATTTCCTAATCTTCCCGAAGAAGTGATGTACCTTCTGCAGAGTGTTAAGTATGTTTATGTTGTATGAACAATTGTAAATAGGGAATCATAAAAAAGTTTGTTTTTTGTATTTGAGGTTTGGCTTTAGTGGATAGTTAAGTTTGTGATAACTTGTGCCTATACATAATTTAATACACAATAATCACACGATATATGCATTATGGTCATAATGTACAATATATACTTTGAAATAATTTTAATTTTATCCAGGTAGGTAATAGTATAGGTATGTAATGTATTGTGTAGGCGTACTATCTTATATCGTGTAATAGAAATGGAATTAAATAGCTATATGACTAAGTACTGGTTTATTAACATCCTAAGCTTCCCAGTAAGTTTTAATTATAAATAGGCATTAGCTTAATCATTTTTGTTTACAGAGTGTTTGGTCACTTCGAGAAAGGTGTTTTCCTTCAACTATGTCGTCATATGGAAACCATTAACCTCGCACAAGGGGATTACCTTTTTAAAGTTGGAGAAGAAGATAAATGGCTTTATGTGGTGCAGGAAGGACAAGTTAACTTGTTTATCAATGAAGGAAATAATGAGGTGTTTGTATTGTAAACACGTAGTTCGATAGAAACATGTTGATATTTTAATACTAATACAAATTCTTTCTTATCATTACTTTGTTTAATTTTTTAGTTTCAATAATTAGTTTGTCACTGTTTCTTGTCAACTACACTGGATAATCAAAGTATTACTGCATAAAATATATGTATTTAACTATTTGTTGTATCTTTAGGTAAAACTGAGTGAGTTATGTGCAGGAGAAAGTTTGCACAGTCTTCTCAGCATATTGGATGTTTTAACTGGCCAAGATTCGTGGTATAAAACTGTCTTTGCGCGAGCTGTGAAGAAATCCATCGTTATTCGGTAAGATAAGACATAGATTCAAACTTTTTTTGACCCACTATGGTCATGCTGCATTTGAATCTACTAGGCAAATATGCAGCACATCAATAGTTTGATAATGTTCACTTTGCTATTTTAAACAACACATGCCTAATATTTGTTCATAGTTATAATTAAATATACAAAACTTTATGGCTTAGGAAGAACCATAGTTTTAAAAAGTAAGCTAAAATAATATCATTACATTTTTTTTGACTTAATATATATATCAATTTTAGACTTCCAGCAAATGCTTTCAGTGAAGCATTTAAGAATCGAAAAGAATCTCTTGTTCAAATTGTGCAAGTCATTATGACCCGTATGCAGCGTGTCACTTTCCTTGCCCTGCATAATTATCTTGGTCTTTCACAAGAATTATTGCGACCAGTAAGCATTATTATCACCTTTAATTATTTAAGTGCTGCTGTTTTTTACATAACCTACAAACAAATATAGTGAAAAATTCATGTTAATGTATATTGTTTCAATGTTTCATCAAGATGCAAAAACAGTATACATATAGCATGTAACAGTACTTTGTGCAATTTTTTAATCTTTGGTTGTTGTGTATAAATTGTTTTATATATATACATTGTATTTAATTATATATTTGGAATTTGTCACTTTGGATAATTACTAACATTAATACTAATACACATCATATGATTTATTACTTTCAAGAAGAATCGTTAAAAATATTTTTATCCTCTGCTTGGTTCAAATATGTAAATATTACTTTTTAAACATTTCACTTGTAAATGGTGTAATTCAGACAAACAGAGTATCTGATGATCAACTTTCAATAAGGAAAATGTCGTCGTCAAATATTTTGTCCGAACTCGTGGAACGACACAGGTAAGCTTATATATATATAAAACAGAAGATAAGATAAATACTGACTAAACATCATCATTTTTTTATAGTTTGAGTTCCGCTGACTTGAAAGAACAACTTGCCCATAAAGATGATACACCCGATGCCAAACATGAAGAAGAAATCGTTTCCACAACCATATTACCTCGCTCCAAGTCGCAACCCGTTGTGATAAATGTAACAAACTTTTTAAATTTTCAAATTTATCACCAAAACTCACTATTTACATTTGAACAGAATGGTGGAAAAGTGAAGCAGATTCGATTCAATGAGATTGACACGGTTGTTGATGATAACGATAATGTCTTTCATAGGTTTGTTAAATGTAATATAAAATGTATTTGCTGCCAGGTATAATAATATCTAAAACAGGATTTAAATGTTTGATATTTAAATTTATTATGTTGGAAATCACTTAAATGGTTGCTCAATGTGTTTTTGATAAATTGATTAATTAATTATAATAACTGTAGAATATGCATAATCATTTAAACAGCACAATGTGCAAGAACCAGTTCAGTAGCATAACCCAGTTATCATGTATGATGTATATGTTTGAGAAAATATTTTAACATCTACAGACAATCGAGTCTACCATCAGATGCAAGAAAACAAATTGATTTTAAAGAAAGTGTTCGTCAAGCTCAATCTAGATCAATAGATGCTTTTGTAAGAGAACGTGTTTTTAAACTTGTTTATAATAAATGGTATAGTTGGTAATAATACATAGTTTCAACTACAACGGCTGCATATTTACAGTTGTAGGTATGACATTGCATTTTTCTAGGATAAAATGTAATTGCATATATTCCATCTAAGTTACCAACCATGCTCCAGTCAAGAAATCTAGTTTTTTATTTACCTATTTAACTCACAAACAGTTTCTGTCAACATAGCTTTTATGATAGACAAAAAAGAATTAAATTTTTATTTTTGTTTTAACTTACTTTAGATGACACCATCACCAAGTGAGGCTTCATGTTCTTGTGACAGCTCATCTGATGTCAAGGTAGTGACAACCTCTCCTATTTTGAATAAATAAATGTAACTTACTTTATCCTTGCGTGGCCTGAAAACGACAGTTGTTAAACACGGGTGTTCTGTTTCATACCCCTCGTGCCGGTTTATGAGTTAATTTTTAAATATATTGCTCATCTTCACCCCACTGCATATCATTGAAATGTTTATTTGCTCATAATTCAAGGCAAAAATTAGCGCTTTCTATAATTTGGGTTTGATGGCCAAACTTTTCTTATGTTATTTTTGTATGTGTTATTGTTTTGTTGTCTGTCGTTTTATTCTTAGTTTTTGTTTCGTCCCTTATAATTATTGAAATTTTTCAAATTAGATTTAGAAGAAAAATCAATTTGTTTGGTCAACATGTTTTATCAAAAGAAATTTCAGATTATCAATTAATATTTCTAATATTAATATGTATGGTTTTTAATTACATGATGTTGTATGTAGATATTTGAACTGAATGAACCAGAAGTGTTGGATCTGGTAACTGCAGATCTGTGTCAAGTGTTTGGTATTGATGACAGGGAAATGTTACAAGAACATATCGCTTTGCTTAAAGTAGGAGCAGTAGGCTACATAGGAAATAAATGAGTTTAAATACTGTAGAATACTGCTTGATGCAATCTCAAAAAAAAACGTTATAAAATTTATTTATTCTATCTTAAATATATGTAGGTATTTAATGTTAACTAAAACTTATGGTCCCTTTGTCATTTAAAATTCTCGTACTTCTCGTATGGTTATGGGTGTCCTGTAAATTACAGTCAACAAAAAAAGGAAGTTGCAGGTTTGATTGTAGTAAAACATGTTTTTTGGCTGGTGACCGTCCAAGAAAACTACAAGTTAATTGGGGGGGGGGACCCCCTGACCCCTGCCCATGACCTACTGACCCCTGCCCATGACCTACTCTCTTTAACCAGCTCATCACTACAAATTAAATAATATAAATATACC
Organism: Ciona robusta; assembly: GCF_009617815.1. Lineage (NCBI taxonomy): Eukaryota > Metazoa > Chordata > Ascidiacea > Phlebobranchia > Cionidae > Ciona > Ciona robusta. The sequence continues at coordinate 989,327 of NC_143236.1, forward strand.
ATGGTCCATGATTATATGGACTTTTTTATAATATGTACAATTGCATCAGGTATGTAAGGGCCATCAATTAATTAATGAAGGCGATCAAGAAGTTTCAATCTACTTTGTTGTGACCGGCAACTTGAGAGTTTCACAAACATTACCTGAAGTTGGTTTTGATGAACAAAGAAATGTCAGTGTTTTGGGTTTTTATTGTAAACCTTTTTTTAACCATTTAATAAACAATTTTAATAATATTATATATTAAACAACTCTGTGTTTTGAATTGGGAACCACGAACATCAATACTTAATACTAATTTATGAAAAAGTTTCAGCATGTTTTGTAAAATTTGTCAAATGCTAGTTTTAAAAAATTGTGCTGTAATGTGTCATGTCCCCACCAAAAATTTTAAGAACCACTGTTTTAATCAACAGGTGACTTTGTTTGAAGCAAAACCGGGAATGTTAACTGGCCAACTTGCGGTGCTCACGGGAGAACCTTCATTCTTCGAGGTTTCTGCTCTCGTTGATTCTGTAATAGCCAGAGTGACTCGGCAAAGTTTCTACAAAATGATGCGTCGTTACCCCCGCATGGTTCTTAACACGGCACACACCGTCATGCTGAGGGTTAGTTCGTTCGTTCGTCAAATCGACTTCGCTCTTGATTGGCAGATGGTGGAAGCTGGAAAGGCGTTGTACAAGTAAATAACATTCATTTTTATTTGGAGTTGTGTGGTACAAGGTAAAAAGTATCCTGATAATTAAAGGTTCAAATTCAAAGTAAAGGATTCTAATTTATATAACATTTTAAATTAATGGCTTTGAACTAGTTACCATAAATTAATATGATGTTAAAGCAAGTCAAGTTGTTTGCTTTAAACAATGTCTTAGAGGAATATAATATAGTTAATTAAGTGCAGACTGTTTAGTTTATCTGTTGTTTGTGAGTAAATACATTAACCTATTTAACAAGATTGTGTAAAATAAAAATATATTCATGCTCTTTACATTGTAGTGACTTTATAGTTTTAAACTCTAAAGAAAAGTATTTTGTAATTAATTTTGAACCAACAGAAAATTCTAGGTTTTTTGCACCTGTTCACATGCTCATGCCTCATGCCTTTTAATGATGACCTTCTATATTACTAAAGCAAGTTTCCTTTTGACTCAGACAAGGCAGTAGAAGTGACTGCATGTATATAATTCTTCACGGTCGCTTGCGCTCAGTGCATTTGAAGTCAGATGGAAAGAAGGAACTGGTTGCGGAATATGGAAAGGGAGAGATTGTTGGAATGGTAACTTTCTTCGCTTGTATTCAAACTGTGTCGTATTTTTAATAGTTGAGCTAAAAAATGTGTGGAGAGGATTTATTTATCATTAGCATTGGGTAGTAGTGCATTACTTAGCAATGGACATATCTTTTGTATGTTAAGGAACTGCAATATTAAAAATAGGACTTTTTTCCTTTTTCGAACTTTTTTCCTTTTTTTTGTAAAGTTAATAAGGGTGTGGTTTAAGAAAGCTATTAAAACTGTCTTATCTATGTATAAAATGTTGCTTGATAAAATACAATAACCTGCTTTTTTAGACTGAAGCATTAAAAGGTATATCTCGTCCAACATCGTTACATGCAGTTCGCGATACTGAGTTGGCTAAAATACCTGAAGGGCTAATTAAACAGATAAGGGTGAGTTTTATTGTTAAAATATTTCCTTTATTTTCTGTTGTGGTTGGACAATAGATTTTTAAAAAGGAGTTGATAAGGAATGAGGTAAAACAAAACAGGAAAATGGTGGGTAAACATAAAACACCTCATTTTGGTTTAATATTAAAGTCTGTTTGTTGTATTATATCTTTCATCTTATAAATCTGCTCTTGGCATTAAATGAGTTATCAAAATTTGGTTAAATAAGATCGATATGAGGAGGCACACTATTTCTATTTGTTTCCATAACCATTTTTGTAACATTTTACAAGATCTGCACTGCTTCTAATTTATAAGTCCTTTATCTGTAAACAGCCTACAAACCAAATTTACAGCTATTTTGCCTATGTGGTAATTCAATTGCTTTCTCTTAATCCAGAGGCAACATCCTGGTGTTGTGACGCGACTTATTTCACTGATGTCCGATAAAATACTTGGTAACATGCTTTCACAAAAGAAGTCCCATGTAAGGTCATCAGATGTACTTGCTCCCAAACAAACTATGCAAGAAGAAAGTATGTTCTATTGTTTTCTTTATTTCACCAATACCTTCCGAAACTACAGCTTAGTGATTACTCCAACCCAGTGTTCCTTGGGTGTTGTTCAAATTTTATGTAATATTTATCAGTCAACAGTAATGTAAAAAAAGTACTCACATTGTTGCATACATATAACTTAAAAGCAAGAGGTGCTTGTAAGCGGCATATACAACCCACAACAAGAGTATCGCCTTTCCACGAAAAGATTCAGCTGCACAACTACCAAATGCACAATTCTATCTGCCTTCGTTTAGAAATAAATAGCAAAAAATTGGTACCTAATAAACAATCTATTCTTGCAGCTAGTTTTGCATATGGAGATGTTTCAAACCATCTTGCCAACTTATCAACTGTCGCTATATTACCCGCTTCAAGTGATGTGCCGTTAGATAAAGTATCTATGGAGTTACATCATGCACTGGGGGGCATTTGTAATCAGGTTTTAAGACTCAACAGCGATCTAATTATTCAACGTCTCGGTCATAATGCACTTGACAGGTAAATATATAATATACGTAAACAAAATTTTCTCTGCAGGGATTCCTTACTTCTTCATACACTGGCAAGCCTCACATGAGCATTTCTATCATTTTTAAACTTAATCTTACTTTTTTTTAGTGAATCAGTCACAATTTTTTTACAATAATTTTTCATTAGCTATGGACCTATTCATAGAATGTAAACACAAAAAAAATACACACACAAAAAAGTACCCGAACACAAAAGAAGTGTTTGGAACAAATACCAAGAATTTGAGAATATAACTACTCCAAAAATTCTAATCCCAACCTGGCATTAAGTATTTACACTGTTGTCTTATTTTCAGTGTGCAAGAATACAGGTTATCTAACTGGTTGGCCCACCATGAGGATTCACATCGAATGGTTCTTTATCAAACTGACTTTACAATGACACCATGGACACAACGTTGTATAAGGCAGGCTGATGCTGTTTTAATCGTTGCACTTGGTGATGGAGAACCAAAAGTTGGGAAGGTATTCGATTTTTAATTATATAAAAAATCTTTTATCACTGACTTGTCATTTTACTTTAATCATTTATCGCAAATCGGCAATCAATGCAATATTGTCTATTAATGTTTTGACTGCTCTGCTGTCTGCTTTGGTTGACCAATTAGAAATGTCGAAATGGTCAGTTGTGCCCAAAAATTGCACTAAATTGATGGATTTTTTATGTTTTCAAACAAAGTTAACGAAACGATTATTTTAGTTAGAGGCCCAGCTTGAAGGGATGGCTGTTCGGGCTTTAAAGATGTTGGTTCTGCTTCACCGACCAGGCATTATACGACCAACGAGAACAGTTGATTGGTTAAACATGAGGGGATGGTTGACTGAACATATTCATATTAAATGTCCAAAGCGATTGTTTGGACGAACACGTAAATCAAAAATGGTAACATACTTGTTCTGTAATGTATTTTTTTTCTCTTAATATACAATCAAACTTCTGAATTACCCAACGGCACAGAAATAGTACAACCTTCTGTATATATGTCATTGTCGTGCATCTTTTAAGTTTATTCAATTAGTATTGAATATTGATTAATGATATTTTTGTAGTACACCTGAGTCTGAGAAACCATGATGTGTACGTGATAGTTGAAAGTGTGTTGTCAAAAAAGTTTTTGGTTCATTTAAATATTCCAAACATGCAAACGAAGTTTTAAACTAGTTGTTAATATATAACAAGTAATAGAACAACAGTGATATGTTTTTAGTTTTTAATCATTTTATCTTATAAAAAAACAGGTGGAGTACTGGGAAAAGTTGTCAACAAAACCAGTTGATAAATTTAGTGATTTTTCTCGGCTTGCACGATTTCTTACTGGAACATCTATCGCGCTTGTGCTTGGTGGGGGGGGCGCTAGAGGTCTTTCACAAATCGGAATTTTGCAATCACTTCAAAACGCTGGTAAATTTTTAATAAATTCTTGTGAATTTTTTTTGTTACATGATCCCAATAAAACTATTGTAAAAAAACAGTAACAGAAATAATTTTTAGTTTTTTTTGTTTTACGATATTGATATTTGTGTCTGCAGCATGGTACAGTGATTAGTTTTCTTACTTGGTATACATTAAGTACTAGGTTATAGGCTCGTTGTTGCTGCTATTGTCAAGCAAGACACTATGTATGTAGTATGTACCAACCCAAAAGAAACTGTATGTGGTGTGTAATAGGCAACAATGTTGCAAATGTGCCTGACTACACATGAATAGAAATAATTAGTGAATTATAACAGGTGTTCCCGTTGATATGATTGGTGGTACTTCCATCGGTGCCTTCATGGGCGGACTGTGGGCAGCTCATCGTAACATTGAAACAATGAAAGAAAAGTCGCTGATACTTTGTGATGATATGAGTTCAATTGTATCAAAAATACTCGACCTAACGTATCCGTTTACATCCATGTTCTCTGGTGCTTCATTTAATCGAGCAATCCACACAATATTTAAAGATATACAGATCGAGGTGACAACAACAATAATAACTTTATTTAGTCATCAATACAGCGTTAACGGTTCTTTACTCTAACCCTGTTTTTTTAAATTATTTTTTTCTGTAACCAGAGTAACCTTATTTTTTCGTTTTTTTTTGGTTTTGGTTTGTATTGAAATAATAGTTAATCGTTGGGTTACACAGGATCTATGGATTCCATATTTCACCATCACAACCGATATCACTTCATCTGAGATGCGGGTGCATACCGACGGTATTTAACTCTTTATTATCTATTGTTTTTAACAAATTGATAGGAAACCTGTTTTTATAAATTCTAAAAGTCATCAGTTTCAGTTCAGTTAACTTAGTGTGATAACATTGCTTGGTGCATGTGACTTAGGTTCACTATGGCGATATATCAGAGGCAGCATGTCATACCATCCATACCTTCCACCACTATGCGATCCACGGGATGGACATTATCTTCTTGATGGTTGTTTCGTCAATAACCTACCAGGCAATATTATATGCATTGTTCAGAAACACATGCAAAATCATTGCTTTTTAAGTTGCCTGTCAAAGTTATATGACCATAAAGTTAGATTTCTCCATACAGCAGGTGGCCATCAGATCAGGGTGCAAGTTTGCTAAGTGTGTTCTAATTTGAATTATTTAACAATAGATTTGTGTGGAACCTCACATGTATAATAGTTGCATGGTTGGTTGTAAACAAAGTGAATGTTTTTTGTATGATGCAGGCGTAACATTTTTCAAAACTCATATTTAGCTTAAGGTTTAAAAATACAGTTAGTTTTAAAAAAAACAGGTTTCCAATCACATTTTGTTTATGCTTGAATTTCTGTAATAGTTTCTGTATTGATTTCATGTAAGTTTACAGTTAATCACTAAGCTCCAACCCTTAAATTTACAATTTACGGTGTGACTCACTTGACTATTATCGTCCAATTTGTTACATTTCAAATAAGTAGACCGCGCCTAAGCTGGCGTAAGGTGTATGAAACAGAACACTCGTGTTTAACGACTGTCGTTTTTTCGGCCAGGTTAGGGTAAAGTAAGTTACATTCATTCAAGTAGAAATGTTATATTGAATATTATGGTTCCACATGTCCATTTAAGTACAAATGTTAGCAAAAGGGGAAATTTGTTCTAGCTTCGACCATCAACTAACCTTTTTTTTGGCTTTGAATTTGTGGTTTGAATTTCTGGGTAACCCCTTTTACTTAAATAATATTACTATGGCTTGTGTAGGTTGGTTATGGAGGTATGTGCGTGCAAGCATGTCATTATCAGGATATCTGCCTCCACTTTGTGACCCAAAAGATGGCCACTTGCTTATGGACGGAGGATATCTCAATAACTTACCAGGTAGCTTAGTCAGCAATGATTTGGTATGTGTCAGCTGCTTCATAAACCTTATTCTACACAAATGTAATACTTAGTTTTATTAATTATTACCTCTATTTTTTTTATGGACTAAATATTGCGATACACATGATGTAATCTGTTATATTGCTTGTTCCAGTCATATATTATTAGTTATTACCAAGTAATGTCTAGGGAGGTGATTTTTAAATGTTGTTCATGGAAAACTAATGTTTAATAGTTAATAAGTTATTCCAAAATGGAAGCATTCACCAAAATGGGTAAACATAGTTTTGATGTATTTATAAATCCTATCAGTACTTGAAAACAGTCTAAAATTAAATAGCTTGGTTTGTATTCTAGTGTGAAGAAATAAAGAGTTCATTGGAAATATATATTAAGTTAAAAAAAGCTGGAGATCAAAATATAGTATCCCAATAGGAGAAAAACTACATTGTTTTTTGGTTTGTGTTAAGTTTTAACAAAAAGAAAAGTCAAAAAAATTAAACAAGTGCCAAACTTTTGAGGCTCCGCTGTTTTTTTGTTTAACAAATTCAAAGTTTTTTTGGAATTATTGTTTAAAATGATTATTATGACACAGAATGTGGCCAAGAGAACATTTCGCCTTTTAAAGATTAAAAAGTAGTTGCTACAAACATAACAACTTTGGTAATTTTGTTGACAAAATATTTGACCACTAGGTGATGTTGCGAGAGCACGTGGTGCATGTAAGGTTATTGCCGTCGATGTTGGATCTGAAACTGAAGTCGATTTCACTGATTATGGCGACCATTTATCTGGATGGTGGTTGCTATGGAAACGGTGGACAGGAAGGTGGACGGGCAGGATCAAGGTAATGCCACATTTAGTTAAGTAAGCCTTTATTTTAAGCAGGGTTTCGGCCTGTTTTAGGTGTTAATATGTCTAGTAGCGGTAGCTTTTTCTAGAAGTAGGCACCATCAAATTAAGGTTGCTATCAGGACAAAGAATTTTGTACATTCATTTATGATTTAATTAGGTAAATTTGATTAATATTGATGATATTTTATGTTACAGGTTCCTGACTTAAATGACATACAGTCGCGACTGTCGTATATATCTTGTCACTATCTGCTTGAAAAAGTCATTAAATCTGATTATTGTTTCTACGTACGACCTCCAATTGCAAAATATAAAACGCTGGAGTTCCACAAGTAAGTTGAAATAATTAAATCAACCCTTCAATGCCACCTGGACAATTGAAACAAACAAAACTCCATGTTTTATGTACTAAGAAATAGGAACTAATTATTATACCAAATATCCCCCACCACCCCCTCAAAAAATAATTGTTTAGTAGTTCAGAAACTAGGAAGGGTCAAAGTTATTTAACATTCTTTCTTATATTGCATGCATTGTCACATGACACTTTTTACTGGTTTAATTTTATGTAATTCTTTTAAAAGCAGGTTTTTAAAACTGGTGGTAGCTTTAGTTTTTATTTGAGCATCTCCCTTCTATATACAATTTTAGGTTTTATTGGTAAATGCATCCCTCTTTAATATTAAACGTTGATTTATGTGTAACAGCACCCCAAAAAATTACTAACTTTTTGTTAAAAGGTCATATATGTCAGAGCGCTTAGTTTAAATTTTAATAACTTTGTTTATTTATGTTTTCAAGGGTATTTTATAAAAAACAAACCTGTACCCAATCACAGGCATAAGGAACTATACCAGGTTGGCTTCAATCACGGTGTGAAAATATTCACTGATGAATGGGCGTCGCATTTCTGGAAGGAATTGATCAGTGACCAGAACTTACCCGTGAGCCAATCTATCGCATCAAAAGTATGATCATGTTTTTTTTATATGAGCAGTTTTTGACTTTCTTTTATTTTAGGGTCGTGCAGATATTTCATTCACAGATCTGTCTGAGTTTTTAACCGAACAAATGGAAACGAATGATTTAAGGAATCCATCAGGTAAATATGCTTCATATCAATCTTTGTTTAAATAAATACTTTTGTTGAAACAAATTGTAATTTGGTTTTTTTGTCTGCGACTTGTGTTATGTTATTATTTTCTCAGTTGCTTTAAAAATGATTAGTTTGTTTAAAAACTAAAATTGTCAGGTTTTATTAGTTTTTTTTAATTATTAGGTTGTTTAAATGTCAAAATTTTAACTGGTCTTATACTTAATTTATTTTTTGTAGTATGTAATAGTTCTTATATCCAGTCTAACATAATAATGTTTCCACAGATTCGGAATACGAATTTGGATATGATTCTTCACCTGAAACTTTCTTCCGTGGGTCGAATGGAATGCGAAGAATGATGAGCGAACCATATGATATGAATAAAGTAATTCAACAAACCAGTTTTCACTAAACCCTAAATTACTTTTGCCTTAACGCTTTTTGCTTACAGATGACCGAAATTCGCTCTATTGACCAAAAGCAGGACACTGTACAATCGCTTTGTGCCATCACATCTGCAAGTCCGACAACGTCACATAATTATGATAGACGACATTCTTCTTTTCAACAAACACAAACCATTATTCCTTCTTATTCATCAGATGATGAAGAAGATGATTCGAGGTTAATTCTCTCATCTTCTATATGACATCTTATGTCTCATCTCAGTTGATACATGTTCATTACAGCCTTTCTCTTTTTCAGCCTTCTCTTCTTTTGACCTTCTTCATTCTCATTCTCTCACTTTATTTTCAATTGCATGACAACCACTGGCGGCCATTGATCCATACATTCATCCATGTCGTAGCACAAATAACTTTAAAGTTAATATTGCATTAAAAGAGTCAACACTCATTATTATGAACAACCACACACGTTTGCACGATTACTGTGTGTTTTACCAATAAATATTGTTTTCTGTAAAATACAACGTGTGGTGATACTTTTATCATCTGTTTTTGGATGTATTGCAATAAAAATGACACACTGTGCCAGACAAAAGTGTTTCAAATGACTGTATTCCAATTTGAAAGAAAAACAGTAACAGTAACTTAAAGATAGAAATTGAATACAGGAATTTTAAGGGCGAAAAAACAATAAATAACACGGCAATGTTTATTATTATTGCTACGTATAAGAATGAATGAAAATAAAAAGGGATCCAACCGAGGTTTACAATAAACAAGGACACACTTATGTAGAAGTTAGAGCAGATGCATTACACTAATACACCTATTACTGCGTGTCTTCATTAAAAGGGATATAGTAGGGTGGGGGAAGATGGGACACCTTTAGCACATAATATCCAAATATCCTGATCTTGTTTTAAACAATTAACAATGGTCGATGGGAGTCGTGAGGATATATTTTTACAATTCTTTGAATGTTTTTTGTTTACTACCAAATGGGGCGAGAAAACAGAACGAAAAGGTGTCCCATCTTCCCCCACCCTACTATATATATTGTTTTATTCTATATTGGTCGAATATTACACAAAATGGTTTTTCCTTACCCGGCAGTTTATCTTTCTAAATCGAACATTTTTATTGTTCATTAGTGATTAAGGCTTTATTTAGGTAGTAACCCAGTAATAATGCATATGCTTTTATTTGAGTAAACAAGTAATATCTACATTGGCCATTACAATGTAAATTCCGATACCGGATTACCATCGGCATGTATTACTTTTCCGTCGCTAGCTGCACTTGATAATGTTAAGACGTTGTCGAGTTAAATATGGTCCGCCTATACGCCACTATGTCACTACGCATGCGCAAAAAGGACAAATAGATATATTATGCGACCCTTATGAAATATGGCTGAAAAAGATGGGGGCTTAAATATTGGTAACTGTTACACCCGAATCCATTCCTAGTGACATTTCTACGTACTACACTGATAGCGTCGCTATGGGTGAATACGTCATTGTTTCAAGACCACACGCTGTGCCGATAATTAACAGTAGTGAAATAAACACCCAACTCACTTCCATTGTTAAACTTGACTCTCGTAGTACTGCTCTTATTTTGTGAAGCACAAACAAAGATTCTAATATTTTCGTTTTGCTTAAAGCCAAATATCATACTCTCGTTCCGCATTCCTGCTGCCTTTCAATTGAAAATTACATGTTTAGCATATACGCCGTATTTAACTAAGGGGTTGCATCAAAGCTGGTCCAAGTTGTCATAATATTTGCTCCGACATTCTGCACATGAGTAATGGCGTTGCAGCAAATGCGCGATAGCATTCCTACTAAATTTTAAACAGCACCGTAACGAGGGGAGTTTTGCTGAGAATGAGGTCACAAGTTTTTATATTGAAACGGGAAAAATCAATGTAAGACAGAATACAATAGTCATTCTGATTAGGGTACAATCTATCGTACCTTCTAGTTAGGCATCTAGTACAATAATGGTACATCTGATACAACAACCGATGCGGCTATTGTGACCCTGGTTATTTTTAACCGAGCAAAAACGCTATAGAGATTCCACAATAGTCTGTAAGCTCTCCCGAAAACAGCGGTGTTGGGTTACAGCGTTCCTCTGTCGTTTGAACTTACTATGATTTGCGGCAAAGCTGTAATAGGGACGGTAAACGGCTCTGGTTTCGTATCAGGACAACTTTTGGATAATCCGTAGTAGCGCAAACATGCCGCTATAGAAGTAAGGAATGAGCAAGAGTAGTCTAGTTGTATTGACCTGTATGAGAAATGTAAAACGTATTTAGGAAAGTAACTTCTATAAATTTTAATACCACGTTCAACTTTTCAATTATCACAAAATGTATGATGTTACGTTCACTTAAGAGCCTTGACCAATTAGTCTTAGTAGGCGTCTTAAGCCATGTAAAGGTAAAATACAAACTACGCTGGCTTTGTACGCAGATGTTTGCTGTTGTGTTTATTTACTGACGCAGCTTATCTGAGTAATTGAGAGTCCACGTTGAAATTTTCAAATCCATCGCCGATCAACCATCACTGTGGAGCTTAACGTTCCATCTTATGCATAGCCATATATGGCCTTACCTGTATTGCGATAAATAATACTTAAATGTCACAAAATATGTTCACGTTCTTAACATTTTTGTTACAGTAGCGAAGCTGCAGTAGATCGGTTCTCATTTAAAGTTAAGACAAAATAAGAAAGTTATCATCAAACTAGGTCGTAAATACGTTTTGCAACTATTCGTTTGTTATTAGCCATGTACCATTTTATAAAAAGCAAGGTTTGAAAGGTATATTTTTGAAAGCTTTATTCATTAGTGATATACAAGTAACTTATACCAAGTACCTATAGTTGAAACTAATAAATAACAAGCCTAATCCTGACAAATTGTAGAGGGAGTTTCATCCAACTATAAATAGTTGCAAAATAGAAGGTGTTTATCAGCATGAGTGAACGTAATGGTTTTTTACCGCAATCACGTATAAGTATTTGAATTAAGTTCCCACTAAACAGTTGTTCGTACTTGAAACTTGTAATTATATTAACCGGCTGATAATGATTCAGATAACGTATACCCAAATGAGGTGGTTTATTTAAAGACGGATTATAGGTTTTGGAAACATCGGAAAGCATTTTTTCAGCCTCCAACTTGTTCTACGTGCGTCAAAGCAGCTAACCCATAAACACGACGTTAATTTGGGACAACTCTAAAATTCGTAAATGGAAATCCAAGTATATCGCTACATCACGATTATGCTATTTATATCTGCATGGAAAATTATTACATTGGGTTCAGTCGGGAAATTCCAATCCATATAAGTACATTACTCATTTCTAATATATCATGTCAGTAATTAAACTTAGGTTGCGCGAGAGACAGGCACGGTAGCGTAAACGTGTATTGAATGTACATTGTTCATCTCATTCAACCAACAGATTTCATACATCATATGTGAATATTGCAATTATAAAGATGCTTGATAGTAAAGCTTATTTGTATTTATGCACTACAAAAAATATTACACCATCATTATAAAGTATGTTTTATGTTTTTGTCAAACAATGTTGGATTCGCATGTGTTACAAGCGATCAGGTTAACCTTTATCTTTGTACTCGTTAAACAAGGGAAGCCATAATATTTTAGCCAGATTCTACCGTGAAAGATTAGTTTGTGAGTAAACCAAGTTTGCTTGTAATTCTTTAGCAAGAAGAAGGTTTAGGTCGTTGCTAGCAGTTTTGTTGCTGTCAGCCTATTTTCTCTCTCTTAGAAAACAAATCAGTTGCTTAGTTCTGGGTCACTAGTTATTATTGTATTTGGTTACGGGCAGTTTAAACCCGTTAATGGAATCTGGTGAAAGTGTTTTTACAGGTTAAGTCAACAATTATTGATTAAATTTGTGGCTCACAAAACAAAAGGCAGACACCCTGGTTAGCCATAAGAAGTGAAAGGAAGTTATAGGAAGTGTTTTGGTAAAGTTGTTAAACATAGAATTAATGTTGGTTATAAGTTAACGTCTCAATATTATGTTGAAGTTTAAATTGCGAAGATTTTCAGGATGTTGCATTTGTTGTTTAAATATTGAAAGCTAAGTATTCGTAGGGGTCGGAATATAACGTAACTACATCAATCATAACAAGGATGGTAGCCATAATGTCTATATTCCGCGCTTCACATAAAGGTCGCTTACAAACATTCGGCTTCAATGCTAGAAACGATCCGCTTGGTCGCGGTTTGTGCGACTACTGAGTGTCGCAAGTTAATTGAGAAAAAGAACCAATTCTGCCCGAAGACATCGCGATAAATGTCATACCTTTGAGCAATTCTGTAATCATTTTACCCGTGCCTTACATTTAACTAGTGTTGCAATGCACGTTACATTGTTTTGTATACAAGGTTAGTAACGTGCGTGATCGACGACCCATATTTGCAGCCATTCGATCGGATAACATTTGAGGCGAAATCTTGTGATATAAAAGTTCCCCATTCGTATAACGAATAGTGGTTTCAGACACAAATTCATGGAAATTAATTTGGCAAGTTGTTAGATTGTTTTGGAACAGTTCCAGCCATGATTTTGTGTCAATATCAGGAATGGTTTAGTTTTCTATGTGAATAAAACTTAAATCACGAGAGTTAGATGTTAATAGTAGAATGCCGAATGTTGTTTAAAAAAATTATAATATTGACTATGTGAACCAAGTCAAACTCTTGTGGGCCACATGTGCTTGTTTTAAGAGGCCATCATATAAAACTAGATGCGCGCAATATGTCGCTTGACGAGAACGAAGCGGGTCCTTGAGGCCAATCAAAACATAACGTTGAGGACAATACACCGTAGAGGTCGAAACTGAAGTTATTATAGTTATATATCAGTACAGTTTTGGACTGGATACATTGTTCTCACAAGCATTGTGAATTTGCGAGTTGTTATATCATAAATATATCTTTCGTAAACGTAGAAATGTTTTATAGTTATAATATTATATAGTAGTAGCAATAAGCAAGATGAGAAGTGCTGATTCGTCTTTGTGTAGTTATTGTTGTGTCAATATTGAGACTAAGCGCCTCATGCTACGTTATTATAGAAACAACTACAACATACAAATAAGCAAGCAAGTTTAAATTGATCAGTTTGGGATTTTTGGTTAGTTTTCTATGTTTAGTAACAAAATAATTATTTTTTACAATTTATATATACATACGATTTTAGTGACAGAGAAAACTCACAAGTCGCAAAGTGATTGTTACCTCACAAGTTGACCGAATAGAAAATCTTAGAGAAAACTTTGCTAGAAAGAGAATTGCTTCGTGTTGTCGCGTAAAGACGAGTTAGATATAAATCTTGCTCCAAAATCAAACAAAAATTGTTTCATCTCGATAGTCGTTAAACTGACGAACCGTGACTGTTGCTGCGTTTATATTTAACGATCAACTGTTTCCATATCGCCATACGAACACTTTTGCCTCTTATTTAAAACAAAATACTTGTATTTTTAATTTACTCTGTACACCTTTCCTTTTACGTAAACAGTATTGCTTTGGGGCTAGTGTTGTCGGTTATATCTTCATTTAAGTGAATGTTAAGTTGGATACATTTTACGATGTGCAAATAACTTAATTTAGTTGATGATTTTTAAAGGAACGCTTTGTTATCTCTTTGGACCGATGTAAACTGACAGCGTCACACTTAATTATAGACTAAGAAACAAAAAAATAAAAATACCATTTTTTTTTGCTTTAGTGCTTAATATAGGCCATATTACAACCAACTGCAGTTAATTCTGCACATGAGCAAGCAACAACGCTCGTTATTCTACGAATGCCATGTTTCATGCGCCTCGTGACCGCTTTTACCGCATATAACATTTTGGCTGCATGTTGAGGTTTCTTGTACACGTTGAAAAAAGGACGCCTAAGACAAAGTTACGGGCACCGTCGGATCAATACTGTCTGCAAGTGCATTTAGTTAGGCGTTCTCGGGTGACTTAATGACGTCACAAATTGCACATAAAACGTTTGATCAAAACAAGATGGCGGCAAAAAAATTGATACACGAAAGTTAAAAAAATTAGTATCATGGTTGTCTTATATTGAGCATTCAATTCTTCGCTGTCCTTTGTGTTATGTATTCTGTTCATTTTATATTTATTTGCAACAATACGCGATACGTTTATTTAGCGTAGTTATTCAGACGCCTTTTAGTCAGACGGGTTACTATTGTAATATTAGAAACAGTCATTGTTATAAAACAATAGCCGTATCTGATATACAATGGAAGGAAAAATACCGTCCGACTTGTTTTTAACTTTTGGCCATGTTGGACTTCTTTTTGCTGCAAAATGTTTAAAATTGCTAAACAGACTATTATTAGTTGTGTCTATTTCATATATTTTTGCGAAAGTAAGTTTTGCTTGATACCATGACGCACGTTATCAGAGTGGGAAAATTTTAAATAATCAATGTTGTTGCATCTACCATGCTGTCATTATACCTGATCTGAAGTCTACCTGGATAAAGGTAGTGAGAAACTGGACTATTGATTTTGGCTTTGCTAATGCAGAATAATTTTCGGGTAGACCAAGTACCTGTCAGTGTTTGCGGACGAAAAGTTAAAACCTTTTTTATGACTTTCAACTTGTTTTGTTAAACTTACTTATTAAATGTATAAAAATGGTGGGGGACACATTTAGCACATAATATCCAATATCCTGATCGTGTTTTAAACAATTATAGTCTATGGGAGTCGTAAGAATGCGTGTTCTTTCCTACCAAATATAACGAACTATACCAAATAAGAATAAAATAAAAAAGGTGTCCCATTTCCCCAACCTACCGTAATATTTAATTTGTTTTTTTAATTTTATAAGCAATCTGTAGATGTTTCAACTTCACTCTAAGTTTTGTTTCCACATTAAACAAAACAAATTAGTCATCACCTTATATAATTTAGCACATACAAACATGCTTATACCATCTCGCCAATAAAGTTTACATCACAAAATTTCAAAATAAAACACATGCAAGTTTTATAGGATTACACCGAAATGGAAAGATGATTCTTGGGAATAATACATCGTCTACTTCATCAAGTCTAATCAAGCCTTTAATTCGCGATCTTGCATCGGTGGGAATATTCGCAGAAACCTGAGCGACATGAATAATTCATATTCAGTCTTGTTACGTGCGCTAACACAACTACATTCGTTACATAATTAGATTGTTGACGGTCTTGTAGGCGATACTGTGTTAGAAAAGGTTGTGTTCTGTGGAAATCTGTTACTATTAAAATTGTGCAGAAAACTTTTTGTGCATTGACTGTTTGTTTAGATTCGCATAGGCTATTCCCCTGTGTTTGTCTTTTTCTTCAAGAATGTGAGAGATTGCTTTGAGTAAATAATGTGAGGAACAGCAGACCAGGTGTCACACAACACAGCAAGACGCTTCATTAATTCACGGAAATGTAAAGACAGAATAGCAAATGTTGACAAAAACGAAACACTTATGTCTATTTTTTATGTAGTTCAAAGGGAGGCATGTTTGTGCTCAATTGTAGCAATCGATAATTACACACATGGGGCACTTCGGATGTTCTTAGTTTATCATATAACTAATAATTGCTACCATATAACTTGGTTTCAGACTCTCGTATAGGTAATAAATCAATAGGCAATTGTTTATTCTAAGTTTTGAATGTCCGGATGCAGCTTCCAAAACTGAATATGGACGACGTGTCGTGCGACAAAGAAATGAAGTAAGTTTTAATATCTTTTTATCTTTTTTGATTTTTCAACATGTGTTTTAAAACATGATTTTACAAAACTGTAGTCAAAAATTACCACAAGTTGGGATTTAAATGCTGTTCGTTTGTCAAAACAACAAAATTAATGGCTCAGCTTCATCATAATAAAAATGTTAATCAATCCCGAGCCCTGCATAAGCGTATATCACTGGTAAAATGCGGTTTTTATAATTCCTGGTTTCTCTCTTATCAAATAAAATAATCCCCGCACCGTGAGAAATCAGTTTTGCGTTTTCCACATGGTTAATTCTTTATACCGCAGAACGTTTTCAGCAGAATCAATTCTTTAAATACTTCGGATGGGGTTTAAACAAGAAAGCAAAAATCGTGAACCTGTAAACTGTCGAATGAAACATTGCATTGGCCTAAGTATAAAGAAACTTTTTACCACTGACTGAAACTGAGAGTCTATTGCGGTATAAGTACTATACCATAAAGTTACAAACATCCATTAAAATATTTAGGTTTGGTATATTGTAAACTTTCCTAAAAAACAAAGTCCTCTCATAGAAGTCTTTTGAATTATTGATTCAAATCTGCTCATTCCCAGTAAATTAAACATAGTACTGTACAGTAAGATAGGATATCGTTAGCTCCCTGATTGTGTTTCAACATTTAAGAACGCTCGATTCGTAGGAATATGGTTGTAGAATTCTGTGAACATTCAATGTTTACTATACCAAACGGTACAAGAAAAGAGACTGTCCCGTCTATTACTTCATTGTAGTATATAAATGTTGCTACTGCTACGTCTTCATACTCTCGCTTGTAGTTGCATCAATTTTGCAAAATATATTAAATTAAATGTAACTTACTTTATCCTCGGGTGACCGGAAAACGACAGGCGTTATAACACGGGTGTGCACATACCTCGTGCCAGCTGACGAGTTACCATGTATGTTACTTTGTGGGTGAATATTTTTTGAGGGGATCTTTTCGTTTTTTTTAATATATGGCTGATAATTTGGAGAACCAATTGCCGTAAAGTGTCTTACCTAAGGACACAAACGCCCACAACAGTAGCAGCGACAAGCCTTGAACCAATTAACTATTGCTATTGGTTATAGGCAGGCGCGCTAACCATTATGCGTCGGACTTGGTATTATTCAGATGGTGTTACTTTTACCCGACACTATGTTGCCTATTTGAGGGGTTGCATAGAGTGTAGAATTGGCAGATATACCAGAAACAATAGTGAAACATATATCTTACCTGCTTAATTTTAATAAAACATCCATACATGTCTTTTATTTGCTGTTTGACGTTAAATATTAAAGCGCTATAGAGTTGTAATTTTCATTTTTTGCATAATAGATTAATGTACACACACGGCGGTGACCAATTTAATCAAAACACTTTTTCTTTTTTAGATTTAGTATCTCGTAACAGATTGTTGTAAGATAAAATTAAATATTTAGAACCTGTGTCCTGGATCATTAAGCTTTAAACTAAATATTACGAACCATTCAAGAATATTCAATGTATAGTAGGGTGGGGAAAGATATGTGCCACCTTTTCATTCTATTATCTCGTCTAGTTTAGTAATAAACAGAGAACATAAAAAATTAAAAGTGTATTCTTATGACTCCCCATAGACCGTTGTTAGTTGTTGAAAAAATGATCAGGATATTTTGTCTTCTCCCACCCTACTATACATGGATACGCTAAAAGTTTGTTAAATAAATATGTCACAAAACAATTGTCATTTTTCATAGATTTTCGAGGTCCAATAAACAACTCCACTAAATTGATTTTTTACAAATCAATCGAAAAACTACCTTTAAACTTAAATGATTCAATGTCGAACTTAATTACTAAGTGACCTCGTTCGTTTGGCTTAAATGACCACATTGTTGCGGCGTGAAACATCGACGATTTTAGCAAGACAACGATTGTTTTGCAGATTAGAACATATTGTGGCTGAGTTAACGCCTACACTTTAGGGCCCTAGACTGTCGTGCAAAATGTGGAGTTTGTAAACTTTGGTCTCAAGTACATTAAAATTGATAAACGTTCGTTTCCACTTTCGTTGGTAAAGTATATTACTTAGCTGTAAGTGCAGCAATTACGAGTCGTTTCTCTTATGCATTAATTGTAGATACAGGTACAAAATACTATAACAATTAAACTCTACTTTATATGATATGCTAGGCCTTACGATATACTAAATTACTGTTTGGTTGGATTTTACTAAAAGTTGTTAAAATTTAATAAAAATTTTTTTATATATGTATAACAAAAAATCTGCTGTTACCTTTCCTGCAAAACATATCAAAATATTGGCACATAATAACATACCAGAATTCATGATGAAGGGTTGATTATCTGATAAACTTAGCTGGTTTGGAGAATTTTCTCACTCAGCCTGATTCTAAGAATTCTCGGCCTGTCTGCATTAACGAACGTGCGCGAATGTGAAGTGCTAACTGCCGACACCTTGTGTGTCACAGTTTAGCAATTCGGTTTCTTGTGTTAGTTGTTACATATTTAATATTGTTTCATACCAGATTCAAATGTATTCAAGAGTTCTTGTTTGTAACAGTTAATTTAATATTACGTAACAATTACTTAATTGTTTCGTTTGCCACCACTCATCTGAGTTATATCTGTATTTGTTGTGACATAAACTCGAATTTTGTTTAGGTTTAAATAAAAACAAACAGAACTTACCACTATGGTTATTTATACAGAGAAAATATGCTTATACTTTACACGTTAGACGTCACTGAAGCACGGCCTACCAGACAGTGCGCCAAAGCTGTTATAACTTATAAGACGAATTATAAGACGAAGTTTACGCGTAATTTCCCGGATCTGAACTGATTACTAAAATGTGTGCAGCAACAAACTTGTGGTAAATATACTTGTCAAAGCTTGAACCAACACATAACATACTGGTAGTTTGTAGTAGATAATATGAACGTAATAACCGTTTCTTTTGTTTAGTGTGACAGACTGAATTAGTACAATTTCTTAAGAAGTTACCTATGTATTTTATAAAACCAGCCTATAACACACTTACTGAGGAAAGGTCAAGAGAGAATAAGCGTTTTATGCGTGTCAGTCGCGTGCGATAACATCTCGTTCGTCGCACCCACAAGATGAATACAATCAATGGTAAATCAATAAATACCTTTACTCTTCCAACGTATACATAGCCAAATAGAATCGAAGATTAACGATTTCCGTTCTCTCTGGGGATGAAATCATAACTAATTATCCTTGTCGTAGAACTTGAATAAAATACCAAAATCGCCTTCCGTTGGGTAATGAATGTTTGTGTTGTTAAATATCCCTTATAATTATTATCTATTATAGTTCGGCAAATTGGTTACAACATCTGTCGCTAACCCAGGGGTAATGGGTTAAAGGCTCGTTGCTGCTGCCATTATTGTGGGCATGACACCTAACGACATTTGCTCCAACCCAGTGGTCACTATTGGGTTTACAAATTATTAGAAAAATACACACAGATAATAGCCACACTAACTTGTGAACTTGTACGAGGTGTATGAACCCCGTGTTTTAACGATTGTAGTTTTCCGACCAAGCGAGAATAATGCAAGTTACCTTCATTGATTCAATTCAAATGTTGAATATTCCAAAATATGTAAACCTAATATTTTAATATTTACCTGTGCACTTATACGCTCAAACATTAAAGTGAAAATAATTGCGTTTTGTCTTTCCGCCTTTGCAAACTCCCACGATGTTGGTTACCGAGACCGCAGAGACAAAATAAATTCATTTATTCATTCATTCAACCTTAATTATTTTACATTATTGTGTATTTGTTCGATATAAAACATATTCGTATCCACTGTAAACACAATAGGCACCGATTTTTCTTGCTATTAGGGCAGAGCGTCAAAGCAAAGCGATACAAAAGCTCTTCGATCAATATCAGCAAGGAAGAGGAAAGAAACCGACTCTGTCATCAGTTTTATTTCAACGTTCCACTTCCAGAAACAAGTCTCGTCCAAACAGCGGTACAGTCAACATCGGGAAGCAAGCTTCCAAGTTTTACTTTATAACTGGAATCATTCTGATGATGTTGAACCTGCCTCAAGTAAGTTCATTTTTATCATTTTAAGATTACTCGTGTCCACGAAAGGGTCAGCTGTCGTTCTCCACTTGTTTAACTGTAAAATCCGATAATTTATCTGATATGACTTTTTTTCAAATGTATGATCTCTTTTTAAATGATATATAGTAGGGTGGGGGAGATGGGACACATTTCGTTCTATTTTTTCGTCTCGCTTAATAGTAAAAAAAGCAGAACAATGAAATAATTTTTAAACCTTATATCCTCACGACTTTCATAGGCCGTTGTTATTTGTTTAAAACACAATCAGAATATTTCGATATTAAGGGTTAAAGGTATCCCATCTTTCCCCGCAGTACTAAATCTAATTTTAAACTATATATCTTTATTAAATTTTGAAAATATTAAAAAGTAAAAGTGGTTTACTTTTTTGCATTATTCTAGAAGGGAACTAAATGTAAATTCAGAATTAATAAAATTTGCCCAAAATTGGAACGTATCGTGCTCTTGCGCTTTAGATTAGCATAAAAGATATAATCGCAATCTTTAGGCAAAACACAACAGCTTGTTGAACTAAATATTTGTACTTAATGTGCTTTCCGAGAAACGGCAAGCAACGAATTCTTTTCAATGTATTGAATACTCCCTTCGTTTCTAAAAATTAATAATAAACCCCATGTGCCGCCTAAAAAAACCCAAGCGCTGGAATAAAAATTGTTGAACGATGAAGCATGGTTAATAATGTTAAACGATCAACGTCGTCACTGTCTTGTGGTTTCAAAGTATAATAACGAAGTATTTATAATAAAACAAATTCTTTCCGGGCTTTAGTAACTTAATGTTGATATACATGTCGAGTAAATGCTTTTAATGTTTGGTAATTAATAATTATATTATAGTACGGTGGGGAAAGATGGGACACCTTTTGCACAGAATATCTAAACATCGTGGTCGGTTTTAAACAATTAACAATGGAGAGTCGTGTGGATTTGGTTTTATAATTTTCTTAATGTTCCTTGTTTACTTCCAAACGAGACGAGTAAATAGAGTAAAAAGATTTGCCAACCTTCTCCACCCGATATACCATATAATGAATGTAAGGATTTTGCGCTACGAAAGATACAAATTTCAAGCTCAAACGATGGTATAATAAAAAGAGACGTACGTGCTAATCAACTGTGTCATTGGTCGGATAATACTGTTCAAGTTAATGTTATTCATGATGCAGGTTAAGTTTTGTTTCGTGTATTTACGTACGTAATAAACATCATCAAATCAGATTAAAACGAAGAACGCGTCTTATAATCTGCCTTCAGTTTCAATTGAGTAGAAATTGGCAAATTATTGCACGTTTTATGCTCCTTTTCTTTTTTGAAACGATTTTTATTTTATTTTGATGTCAAACTGTTTTAGCAAACCTAAACCTTATTTTTCATTTGTTGCCGTATATATGCGGTTATTTTAGCGTTGTGATAAAAATGGAGACAAAAAGTCTTTGTTGATGGCGCCATATAATCACCTGTTTAATGTTGGGTGGGAAAACCTATCTGCTCAAACGTATGTTGTTTTCTTCGTCTGATATTGTTCCAATTAATGTCTCCACAATGACGTACTTTTTCGTTATCCTAAGGATAATATAGAGATTAAATGCCATATTTATATTTATATTAAACGCAGAGCGACACTACACTTCGGTAATCTCAAATTTAAATGGATTTTATATTTTTTGTTACGTCAGTGTAGTACTTGCTAGTTTTAGAACGCAGGGAAATAGGTTTAAATGTTTTCAGTGTATAATACAAAGATTGCAAGGAGAATGCGCAGCGCTCTAATTCACAATTCACACATATAGTAGGGTCGGGGCAGATGGGGCACCTGTAGCCCATAATATAAAAATATCGTGATCGTGTTTTAAACAATTAACAACGGTCTATGGGAATCGTGGGGATACGGTTTTATATTTTTTGAATATTCTTTGTTTACTACCAAATGGGCCGATCGAATAAAAATGTGTGTCTCATCTTCCCCCATCCTCCTATATCTTACGATCTGTTTAGGTGAAATAAATTAACAATTATATTTTGGCCGAAGAAACACTACACGCGATTGCTCAACCAACTGTTTGTGTCCGAAACAGTGTCCCGTAAATTCTTACCCACTCAGTAGAATAACTGACGACCGAAAGCAAACAACTATGAAGTAAAGTTGCTACAGGAGGCGTACCGACGCAGGTCACATCAGTACATAGAGTTCAACGCGAAAAAGGCGACGCAAAGAAGTTGTGTCGTGCGGGCTTTATCTTTATATTTAGTGGAACGTTGTTCAAATTCGTCATAAACTGAAAAACGTGTCTCTGAATTTAAATGCTCTTTAAAAAGGCTTTGAGTTTTTTCAGAAATTATTATTCAGTTTCATTAGAACTAAAATTAAACAGACAATTTAAAAAAATATTTTCCATTTACAATTTAAGTCAGGGTCTGTTGTATAAGTGCGATGCCAAACGAAAGTGACTATCCTGCTGTATTAGAACAACTAATCGAAGAGTCGTTAGGAGACAGATGTTTCAACTTAACACAAGATTATGTCATAGAAGACGCTGGTAGCGCATATGATAGCGACTACTACAATGACGAATATCTCGATTACAGTGGCAACCAGCAACCACCTGCAGATTGCTTTTTTCCACAGGTTTAAATCTTCGATCGTCTTTTGTTTCTCGATATTTTGTAATTTCTTTAGAACGAAATATTTTGCTTAACGTGGCACCAGGTGCATTATAAATTGTATCTTATAATTAGGGGTCGAAGCTGCATATTGCAAACACAATGATGAACAAATAATGTATACCGTCATATACTACAATAACGTACTTTCTATCCAAAAGCATCATAGGCTTATTACGACTTACATGCTGATGTCTGATGTGATAGCATGTCCGCTGAGTTGTCTGCTATACTTTTGTACGAATAAGGAATAAGACGAATTTGGTCGCATTCGTAGAAACAGTCGTGGCGGCGTATATGTATACACCACAAACATTTGTAGTTAAGCCGCACCACTTGATAGTTTCAATCTTTAAAGCAACCAAGAAATGGCAAACTGCAACACTTTGCGAACACACATATCGGCAACTACGCCAGTTTAATGTGAAATGGCTGGAGTATTACTATACCGTTGTAGTTGTAATGTTTACATCACTGGTCGTTAATCCAGATAATCCTTCAGAGAATTTTGGTGTTGCGTGCCAGAAGCAATTTGAGTCCGAGGATTTTTTAGAAAATAGAAAAATACAAAATTATTTGCTCGTAATCGCGTTTTCCAAGAATCACCCGACTTGACCTTCTATGAATTCAATCAAAAACTAAAATTAGAAACAAATTAAAAACAATGTCTGGGATGTGATGAAATTATGTTTAAAGCCAGTTCCGAAGCGACTTCAATTAATGGGTGTAACTTAGTAATGCTTACGCGGCGGTACAAAGACAGACGTTATAACAGATATCTTCTGTTACATACATCCCGTGTTCGTTAAAAACACCTATGTTGATTTGTGTGATAATTCTTTAGGATTTTTCATGTATGGCTGACATTTTAGACAGCTCAAAGTGAACCATAGAAATAAAATGAAGTGGTTTTTGATGGTGCCATCGTTCTAAGACTGTCTTCAGTTTATTTTTTCGTTATTTTACCTTTAATTACAAAATACTTTTTTTTCAGACAAAACCAGAAGAAGTCCACCAAACAATGTGCAAATACATGAAATACAAGGAACAATGCGAAAAAAGCCTTAACGAAACATTGAAAAACTTTGAAAACCGTAAGCATGTTTAATAATATTACTCAAATATATAAAAATTATAATGTGCAGGGCCAAGGGAACGCAAGATTGTACTAAAGTAGTCTTACAGTAAAATTTAACCAGAATTTTTTCTTTACAGAAACGTTCTGTCCTGGTTTCTTTGATAGACAAATATGTTGGCCTCATACTCCAGCTGGACAGCTATCCACTGAACCTTGTCCTTCCTATATTGAATGGAGAAATGGTAAATATAGATAGACCAGGAATATTTATTGCTTTATATTATCTATTATATCCATGGCTTTGTATGGTACAACTTGTTTTAAATCGTGGATATGTGGTCGTTTGCATTTAAAGTATTAGACCACGTCCACACGTAAGCATCTTCAGTGAGATTCTTGTCGATTAGAACGTGGGAGAAAAAAACCCTCTCTCTTATCTGAACGTTTGCTTCCTGCGGAACATTGTTTACATTAGTGGCGCACACTTGCTTGACAATCTCCTATATCGTAATCTTGCAATCTAAATCTCGTGCTATGCAAAGGTCGTCTTGTGTCGGGTTATTTTCTGGGAATACATTAGCAGGCACAAACGTTATGATTGTTATCATTGTGGTGCAAATGAAGGCTTGCCAAGTTAAACTAAGGGCACGGAAGGTTAAGCGGGAATCACCTTATAATATGACTTGCATTGCTTTTGTTGGTTCCGCCAGACAAAGATTATTTAAACCTAAGATACAAGAAAGGCCCACAAAATATTTTTAAGGTTTTGTTACGACGTATCTTTTAACGAAGTAATTCATTTACAAGAATCGCTTGTTGCGTATCGATTTTGTGAATTCGATGGTTCTTGGATGGTTCGAAATGACACAGGACAAAGTGTTCAGTGGGTGAACAGAATACAATGTGATGTGGCAACAAATGGACTTCAATACGAGCTTGGACCACTTGAGGGGGGACCAAAACACAACGATGTACGTAGGAAACTATCTTCTTTATCTGTATAGCCACACTAAAAATAATAATTGGTGCTTTTTTATCCGCAGATTTTTGACGTAGTAATAAAGATATACACGGCGGGCTACATCTTTTCCCTTGTGTGCATGGTCATTGCATTATTCATTCTAATGTTTTTCAAGTGAGTGTCTGCTATTTTCCCGCAAGAAGATTTTTATTTACCATTTGATTTATTTGAATTTATTACAGAAAGCTTCATTGCACCAGAAACTATATCCACATGAACCTAATGTTATCATTCATCGTTCGCTACGTGGCAGTCATGGTTAAAGACAAAGTACTAGAAGATCATTACGCCGTTGGTCAAACCAACCTTACCCAAATGGAAATGTCGCAATATTGTGACGATGTGGCTGGAACTGATGGACTAATGGTTAGTATAATGCGTAAATGTATCCATAAAAATATTTTCTTTACCACGACACATTTGAAACAGTCACTGTTTCTTAAATAAACTATAGGACATACCTACCTACAAATACACCCATGGTTTTATAGGCGAAATTTATCACAATTGTTTGTTTATAAAACATGTGATTTGTTTTTTGAATAACTCCTTTGAGACAGGTAGTACAGGCTTGCGCGCATTCTTCGCTGTGGTCTGTATATGGTAAGGCGCTTACAAGCAGTGAAATCTGTCGAATATAGTATATTTTCACGATATAGAAGTTAAAGTAGTTCATCAAAGCAGAGAGGTTTGTGGCACCAAATACCACTTCAGTATCTCGAGCTGAGTGAAGTACCGACTTGACGTCACCTTATATTACTAAGTTATGTAAAACACTACTTAACAACCTTGGCATATCAACAAGACCAAGACTATCCGATTTTGCCAACGCCAATCAGTATTTAGGTATGCCGGTTACCTCACATGCAATATCGATAAAGTGATAGTGCAAAACAAATCCGCCCATTCTAGGAATTGTTGATCGAAACCATATACGCGATCATAATCAATTAACCCTAAAACGCCCAGCACATTCAATATTGTTACATTATCAGACATGCTGCTGCTTGAACTTTGTGTAAAACATTATTTTTTTTATTGAGCACGTAAGTGTTTCAATAATCATATCATACATAAACCTTTTTAGTTTTATTTGACGTGTAACTTAACATACTGCAGATTTCGAGTAATTAAAGTTGATCTAAATGATCAAAATGAAGATATTTCCGTGTGCTCGTTTTTATTTGGTATGCCTCTTTAAATGAATTAAAAATTGAAATGAAAAAAATCTTTCAAATAATAAGAACAATTGCTTATTCTACAAGATCATTTACTTGTTCAATAATGTGCTCAATAAAGTATATTGAGCATTAACTTGCGACCATTTCTCTGAAATGCCTAGATGGAATATAATAATCTTAATCTTACTAAAACTTTGACCCGTGCCATAATATACGAACTAACTTTGCGTTACACTTCATATTTCTGCAGGTCAGCTGTCGACTAGTAATAACTTTAATGCATTATGCCATAATTGCCAATTACTTCTGGTTGTTGGTTGAAGGCGTATATCTTCAGTTACTACTAGTGTTTGTGATGACGGAATACAAATACTTTCCAATATTTATGGCATTCGGATGGGGTAAGTTGAATAACCAAATATTCCTTTGTAGTACAATGACACCTGCTAGTCTTGTTTAAAACATGGAGTCCACCTTGTTAATGCAACACAAGAGTTAATTACAAATTGAGTTTAAATGCAGGCGCTCCTTGGATACCGATTGGCATATGGGTCGCTTTTCGGATAACGTTTGAAAATGTTGGGTGCTGGGAAATCTACAACGCTTTACGAACTTGGTGGATACTGAGTGCCCCAATTCTCATATCAATTGCTGTAAGTATATACAGCAATTAATCCTTTAGTAGCTGAAAATACATTTAGAAGCTAAAAACATGAATGAACTTAACTTACTTTATCCTTATGCGTGGTCGGAAAACGACAATCGTTAAAACAGTTCGTTAATACACTTTCACAAGCTTTCAAGTATGTTACTTTGCGCCGTTTGCGGTTGGTTATTTCTTTGTTATTTTTTATGTGTGGCTCATAATTTCGACAATCAAGCGCATTCCCCAGTCTTTATTTAGAATACTTACATTTTTAGATCAATTTTATAATTTTCATCAACATTATACGAATGATCGTATCCAAGCTGAGGGCAAACAACATGACGAGATCGGATTACAAATATCGGCTTGCTCGTTCCACACTTGCCCTTATTCCTTTACTTGGCATTCATTACATTATATTTATGGGCGTCAGTGACTCGGTAACAAACAGTACTATCACAAAAACAAAGTTTGCATTTGAACTCATACTAACGTCGTTGCAGGTAAGATTGAAACATTTAATAATTATTGAATTGATAGTTTGCTTAACCATGCATCATTTCAAATAAAAATGACAGCAGAGAATAAATGAATAGGCAGGTAGAGTATACCGTAAAATAACGAGTACTATAGTACGAAAAAAGAGCAGATGTTTGATGAAAAAGTGAATTGATAAACGGGCATATATGCGAACAAGGTCAACATGAACTTTCACTTTGTTTCTTGGTTACAGGTGAACTTGCATAACGATCGTTATCCGCGTATCTCTAAATGCCTTGTAAATAACTGTAGGCTATCACCTCATACCCAGCATACAAACAACAAACATTTGATTCTCCTTTTTTAGCGAGTTACATAACTTTAAGTGAATTTCTTTCCTATGACTAACAAACTTCATTTTTTCCCCCATGACTAATATACATTCATTATTACAGGGGAGTATTATCGCCATCCTATATTGTTTTCTTAACGGAGAAGTTCAAACCGAGATTCGAAAATGTTGGCGAAACTGGCGTTGGAGTCACAGATTACCAGCAGCGTCGGGAAAGTTCTCTACATATCGTAGCGACGTCCAGATGACGTCAATTACTTACGCACATTCCATTGACAAAGGTGACGCACATGAAACGTCACTGTTATCACCCAACAATAAACATGACCATGTTGATAATAAACGCAGCTCTACCGCTAGCTGTGTCAGTGATCAGCAAACGAAGATAGGCGATTCTTCACGGTTGATGTGTAACGGGAACGGTTCACCGAGTAAACAACTAGTTGTGTAAAGTGTATCTTTATTCACCTTTATATTCAAGTTTTCAGTTGATAAAAATATCAACTTATGTTCTGTTTCACAACAAAGTTGTTAATTGTTGCAATTAACAAATACCCGACGGGAATGTTCCGAGAGTTTCAATAGTTCCAGCAACTTGAATTCACTTGTAGTAGGGTGGGATAAACTAGTACTTTTGAGTTTTTAAAAACCATTTTCTTTTTCTACACTTAAAACCTGTCATATATTTTAAATATTTAAGTGTTGGGCAATATTAGATTAAGCCTTAAGGCTTCCAGCTCGTACCCCATCCTACTATGTTATTTTTATTTATTTTTACAATGCACACCAGCCATGTATACGTTTCTTCTAACTTATAAAACAAAATTTAAAGTTTAGTTCCTATTTTTAATATCAGTGATAACATCTAAGACTTGAAATAATAACAACATCGCCAATACGTTTACATTTTGGGAATATCACAAGCTACCTCATGGAATAAAACGCCAACCGAACCCTTTTTTCAAATGAAATGAATTTGGCGCTTAAATAGATGATAAGCTCTCTACATATTAATTTGTACATAGGAACGTTTTGGTGTGGTAATTTAAACTGTAGTAAATTATTGTATTACATTGGTTTGTTTTGTGTTGGTTTGGTGAAACAGACATAGGAGAAAACGATTCTTTATAAAAACTTACTTTCGTGGCTCGAATGGAGAGGAAAGAATGAGGTGAATATGAAAAAGTTATTTGTTAAACTAGTTGTTTGAACCACTTTATGTACATCAGCATCAACGAGGACGTTTCGTAAATTGCCTAGCACACAATCTCTCACGAAAGTTGATTAATTATTTTTGAAGGCTTTTTAACTCCTTCAAAAAGATAATAGAAAGAACAACACAGGGAAAATTCAAATTTTGTAATTGGTGCCCAAATAGTTCTTTTTGAGCTCAAGGTACAATCTCATTTTTCGAGCTATCGTCATTTCAATTTGTACTGGTGACGTCACACTGCTCACGTGAACGCGGTATCTTTACTCTCAGCCAATACAACAACTAATTCGTGGTCAGCTTATCAGTAGGCCTACTAGGTTACGCTATAATGTCAAGCATCTCTATAGTTTAGAATATACGTCTATACGGGAATACGCTGGGCTTTTTTATGCTTTACTTATTAGAATTTTATGCTTTACTGCTTAGATCACATTTTGGCTTATATAAATAAACAAATTTGAGTTTGAAGTTCATTGTAACAGCAACAAAACTGTGTAAGTATTTAAAATTAAGTTTTACAGGCAATACTTATCACAGGCAATGTTAAAAATTTAATAATTGTCCAACTTAACTTTGAAGTTATATTTTCAATATCAGACACTAGGTGAAATGATCAAATCTGAAATGCATCATCTATGCATTGTTGAGGGTGCAGAGATAAATATAATACGTGTACAGATACGGGGCGGACTGTATAAGCGGTTTTCGATAACGAACTCTGCTCAACATGCAAGCGCATGTAAGTCCAATGAACACAACAACAAAAATAATTTGTCATATCTTAAATTAACAACATGCAAAACGGCAAAACAGTATTATATACAATGTACAAAGAGCTCATGGTTATTTAAATATCCCGTGTATTTGGGCAAGAATGTTTTTACAACGATGTCAAAATGTCTATGAGTTGTTATATAGTAGGGTGAGGTAATATGGGACACCTTTAGCAAATAATGTCCAAATATATTGATCGTGTTTAAAACAATTAACAACGGTCTATTGGAGTCGTAAAGAATACGGTTTTATATTTCTTTGAATTCATTTTGTTTACTATACCAAATGGGACAAGAAAATTAATGAAAAGATGTATCATCTTCCTCCACCCTACTATACAATATAGGGTGAGGCAAGATAGAATATTTTTGTTCCGTTTGGTAGCAAACAAAGAACCTTCAAAGAATAATAATAAAACCGTATTCTCACGTCTTTCATAGACCGTTGTTGATTGTTTAAAACACGATCAGGATGTTTGAATGTTATGTGCTAAAGGTGTCACGCTTTCACCCACCCTCTTGTATCTTAAATTTCAACTTAACACTTTTAATAATAAAATATCTTAAAGTGGCATGTACAATTCGACATTATTTTATATACTAGTAAAAACGTACGCATGGCTGGTGTGAATTCGTAAACAAAAAAAGTAATAAAAAGAGAATGTAAGTTGTTGGAACTTGTGGGATATAGTCCCGTTCGTTATTCGGGAATTGCAACAATTAACAACTTTGTTGTGAAACAGAACATAAGTTGATATTTTTATCAACTGAAAACTTGAATATAAAGGTGAATAAAGATACACTTTACACAACTAGTTGTTTACTCGGTGAACCGTTCCCGTTACACATCAACCTTGAAGAATCGCCTATCTTCGTTTGCTGATCACTGACACAGCTAGCGGTAGAGCTGCGCTTATTATCAACATGGTCATGTTTATTGTTGGGCGATAACAGTGACGTTTCATGTGCGTCACCTTTGTCCATGGAATGTGCGTAAGTAATTGACGTCATCTGGACGTCGCTACGATATGTAGAGAACTTTCCCGACGCTGCTGGTAATCTGTGACTCCAACGCCAGTTTCGCCAACATTTTCGAATCTCGGTTTGAACTTCTCCGTTAAGAAAACAATATAAGATGGCGATAATACTCCCCTGTAATAATTAATGTATATTAGTCATGGGAAAAGTTAAAGTTATAACCCGCAAGAAAAATGAGAACCAAATGTTTGTTGCGCGTATGCTGGGTATGAGGTGATAGCCTACAGATATTTACAAGGCATTTAACGATACGCGGATAACGTCGTGTGTAAGTTTACGTATAACCTAGAAACGCAAGTGTAAGTTCACGTCTGAAATGTCGTTTCGCTTGCTTTAGAGAACGACACTTATTTTTTTATTCAATTCATTCATTCTTTAGTTTTAAAAACCTACCTGCAACGACGTCAGTATGATCTCGAATGCGAACTTTGTATTAATGAAGGCACTGTTATCTGTTACCGAGTCACTGACGCCCATAAATACAATGTAATGAATGCCAAGTAAAGGAATAAGGGCAAGTGTGGAACGAGCAAGCCGATATTTGTAATCCGATCTCGTCATGTTGTTTGCGCTCAGCTTGGATACGATCATTCGTATAATGTTGATGAAAATTATAAAATTGATCTGAAATGTAAGTAAGGGGGTAAGATCGAATATATTAAAACACTTTGCAAATATGTTGAAATATTAAAATGTATGGCTTTGGGGTGATAACATGACGTTCTACTTTAGCAATTCGCACACTAGGTGTACTTTCGCAACCAGTGGCGGTAAAGTAGAACAGGCCCTTTATTAATTTTAAACATGTTAAATACAATGTTTTAATATGAAGAATTGCTAGTGTACGAACATAAATTTATAAATATTGTATTCTAAAAGTACATAAAAACTTCTAAAAACAGAAAATGTGTTATAAATTATAATATTTTTTTATTTTGGTCACATATTCGGTATTAGTGCACTAAACTTTACAACAGCCACTTTTCTTAACTTATCTTCTAGTTCAAGTGTCTGTGACCGAACTTCGAATACATTTTCCGTACATTATTTTATATAGGTATATTATATTTGATACCCATGAGGAGTAGGATGGGGGAAAATGGGACACCTTGAACACATATTATCCAAATAGCCTGATCATGTTTTAAAGAATTAACAACGGTCTGTGGAAGTCGTGAGGATACGGTTTTATATATTTTTGAATGTTCTTTGTTTACTACCAGATGGAAAGAGAAATCTAAACGAAAATGTGATCCATCTTCCCCCACCCTACTATAATTTAAAAGCTAGCACTAAACATTTAAAATTTTAAAGTTTTATAGTAAATACCTGTTTAAAAACTGTTCATTGGAAGGGTACACGTAAATATTTACTACTGCTTTTCAATTATATATAAATTAAGTATATTCAATTATAAATTAAGTATATAATATACTTACAGCAATTGATATGAGAATTGGGGCTCGTAGTATCCACCAAATAGGTATCATATTGTTTACTTCCCAGCAACCAACATTTTCAAACGTTATCCGAAAAGCAATCCATATACCAATCGGTATCCATGTAGCTCCTACATATAAACCAAATTTATAATGAACTCTTCTATTACATTTTAAAGCATGGATCCCATGATGTTTCACCGAATAAACATGAAGACGTAATGGATTGTCATTGCACCACAAGAATATTTGGTTATTCAACTTACCCCATCCAAATGCCATAAATATTGGAAAGTATTTGTACTCCGTCATCACAAACACTAGCAGTAACTGAAGATATACACCTTCGGCCAGCAACCAAAAGTAATTGGCAATGGTGGCATAATGCATTAAAGTTATTACTAGTCGACAGCTGACCTGCAGAAAATACAAAAGCCATGCATTAATTTGCGCAAATTGATGATTATGTAACAAAACGTTTAGGTCGAAGCTTTTCCAGGTGGATAAGATACAGTATAACATAATGAATGAGCGTTTAAGGGTTGTTGAGCGTCTTGGGGTTGATCATGATCGCGTATATGGTTTCGATCAACAATTCCTAGAATGGGCGGATTTGTTTTGCACTATCTACTTTATCGATATTGCATGTGAGGTAACCGGCATACCTAAATACTGATTGACGTTGGCAAAATCGGATAGTCTTGGTCTTGTTGATATGCCAAGGTTGTTAAGTAGTGTTTTACATAACTTAGTAATATAAGGTGACGTCAAGTCGGTACTTCGCTCAGTTCGAGATACTGAAGTGGTATTTGGTGCCACAAACCTCTCTGCTTTGATGAACTACTTTAACTTCTACATCGTGAAAATATACTATATTCGACAGATTTCACTGCTTGTAAGCGCCTTACCATATACAGACCACAGCGAAGAATGCGCGCAAGCCTGTACTACCTGTCTCAAAGGAGATATTCAAAAAAACAAATCACATGTTTTATAAACAAACAATTGTGATAAATTTCGCGTATAAAAACCATGGGTGTATTTGTAGGTAGGTATGTCCCATACTTGATATATGAAATAGGGAGTTTTCACGTGTGTTATGTCAACCTATAATGGTAAAGCACAAATTTACGCATTATACTAACCATTAGTCCATCAGTTCCAGCCACATCGTCACAATATTGCGACATTTCCATTTGGGTAAGATTGGGGCGACCAACGGCGTAATGATCTTCTATTACTTTGTCTTTAACCATGACTGCCACGTAGCGAACGATGAATGATAACATTAGGTTCATGTGGATATAGTTTCTGGTGCAATGAAGCTTTCTGTAATAAATTTAAATAAAACAAATGGTAAATAAAAATCTTCTTGCGGGAAAATAGCAGGCACTCACTTGAAAAACATCAGGATGAATAATGCAATGACCATGCACACAAGGGAAAAGATGTAGCCCGCCGTGTATATCTTTGTTACAATGTCGATAATCTGCGGATAAAAATACACCAAGTATTAATTTTGGTATGGTTATACAGATAAAAGAAGATAGTTTCCTACGTACATCTTTGTTCTGTGGTCCCCCCTCAAGTGGTCCAAGCTCGTATTGAAGTCCATTTGTTGCCACATCACATTGTATTCTGTTCACCCACTGAACACTTTGTCCTGTGTCATTTCGAACCATCCAAGAACCATCGAATTCACAAAATCGATACGCAACAAGCGATTCTTGTAAATGAATTACTTTGTTAAAAGATACGTCGTAACAAAACCTTTAAAATATTTTGTGGACCTTTCTTGTATCTTAGGTTTAAATAATCTTTGTCTGGTGAAACCAACAAAAGAAATGCAAGTCCTATTATAAGGTAATTCCCGCTTAACCTTCCGCGTTCTTAGTTTATTTTGGTAAGCCTTTATTTGTACCGCAATGATAACAATCGCAGAACGTTTTTGCCTAATGTATTCCCGGAATATAACCCGACACAAGACGACCTTTGCATAGCACGAGATTTAGATTGCAAGATTACGATATAGGAGATTGTCAAGCAAGTGTGCGCCACTAATGTAAACAATGTTCCGCAGGAAGCAAACGTTCAGATAAGAGAGAGGGTTTTAACAAATTTTCTCCCACGTTCTAATCGACAAGAATCTCACTGAAGATGCTTACGTGTGGACGTGGTCTAATACTTTAAATGCAAACGATTTAAAAACGACCACATGTCCATGGATATAATAGATATTATAAAGCAATAAAGATTACTGGTCTATCTATATCTTACCATTTTTCCATTCAATATAGGAAGGACAAGGTTCAGTTAATAACTGTCCAGCTGGAGTATGAGGCCAACATATATAACCATCAAAAATACCAGGACAAAACGTTTCTGTTCACAAAATATTCCTGGTTACATTCTCGAATACTTTTATTAAACTTACTTACGGTTTTCAAAGTTTTTTAACGTTTCGTTTAAGCTTTTTTCGCATCGTTCCCTATACTGCATGTATTTACACATGAATTGATGAATTTCTTTAGGTGTTGTCTGAAATAATAAAAAATGTACACTTAAAAAAAATAAAACAAAACATAGAGTACTGTGGGGGAAGATGGGACACCTTTAGCATATAATATTCAAATATCCTGATCGTGTTTTAAACAATTAACAATGGCCTATGGGAGTCGCCAGGCTACGGTTTTGTAATTCTTTGAATGTTCTTTGTTTACTACCAAATAGGACGAGAAATGAGAACAAAAAGGTGTCCCATCTTTCCCCACCCTACTATATTAAAAGCGACCAAACTTAAAGCAATTTAAATATACTACTGTGAAGTAAGATGGAAAACCTTTTTTTAAAAAGGTGTCTCATCTTTTTCCACCCTACTGCATATTAAAGCGTTTAACATTTTATTTTATCCAATCCTTATATGTCAATAACAGCCTGATAGAATAGGCATATTGGAAAATTAAAACTATTTGAAAAACCTATTTAGTAAAAGGAATTTCGTTTTTATTTAAAAGCTTTAAAATGCGAGTTTTAGTTCTTGATTGAATTCATATAGAAGTTTAAGTCGGGTGATTCTTGGAAAACGCGATTACGAGCAAATAATTTTGTATTTTTCTATTCTCTAAAAATCCTCGTACTCAAATTGCTTTTGGCACGCAACACCAAAATTCTCTGAAGGATTATCTGGATTAACGACCAGTGATGTAAACATTACAACTACAACGGTATAGTAATACTCCAGCCATTTCATATTAAACTGGCGTAGTTGCCAATATGTGTGTTCGCAAAGTGTACGACGAATAATTGCAGTTTGCCATTTCTTAGTTGCTTTAAAGATTGAAACTATCAAGTGGTGCGGCTTAACTACAAATGTTTGTGGTGTATACATACACGCCGCCACGACTGTTTCTACGAATGCGATCAAATTCGTCTTATTCCTTATTCGTACAATACAGCAGACAACTTAACGCACGTGCCATCACATCAGACATCAGCATGTAAGTCGTAATAAGCCTATGATGCTCTTGGATAGAAAGTACGTTATTGTAGCATATGACGGTATACATTATTTGTTCATCATTGTGTTTGCAATATGCAGTTGCGGCCCCTATTTATAAGAAGCAATTTATAATGCACCTGGTGCCACGTCAAGCAAAATATTTCGTTCTAAAGATAATTTTCTAATTACAAAATATCGAGAAACAAAAGACGATCGAAGATCTAAACCTGTGGAAAAGAGCAATCTGCAGGTGGTTGCTGGTTGCCATTGTAATCGAGATATTCGTCATTGTAGTAGTCGCTATCATATGCGCTACCAGCGTCTTCTACGACATAATCTTGTGTTAAGTTGAAACATCTGTCTCCTAACGACTCTTCAATTAGTCGTTCTAAGTCAGCAGGATAGGCACTTTCGTTTGGCATCGCACTTATACAACAGACTCTGTCTTAAATTCTAAATATGAAATAATTTCCTAAACTGTTTTTGAGTTTAGTTATAAAGAAATTAAATAATCATTTTCGAAAATGCGTAAAGCCTTCTTAAAGAGCATGTAAATTCAGAGACCCGTTTTTAAGTTTATGACGAATTTGAACAACGTTCCACTAAATATAATGATAAAGCCCGCACGACACAACTTCTTTGCGTCGCCTTTTTCGCGTTGAACTTTATGTACTGAAATGACCTGCGACGGAACGCCTCCTGTATTAAACTTAACTTCACACTTGTTTGCTTTCGGTCGTCAGTTATTCTACTGAGTGGGTAAGAATCTTACGGGACACTGTTTCGGACACAAACAGTTGGTTGAGTTATCGCTTGTAATCTTTCCACGCTAAAATATAGTTATTTTTGTTTATTTCACTTAACGGTTTGTAAGAATTGTGATTTAAATTCCTTTTTTTTCACGACCTTGTTTGACTCATTCACACTTGACTTATTTATAAATACTTCAAAACATTTTCTAATGAAATATTTTTCGGTTTTTGCGGCTACGCGAACAGGTAATTATAAGGCTTCATTAACCGCATATATACAGCACAAAATGAAAGAACGGTTTGAATTTGCTACAACGGTTTGTTATCGAACGAAAATGAAAACCGTTTCAAGAAACGAAAATGAGTGAAAAAGGTTGAAGAATTTGACAATTTTCACTTAATTTAATCTGAAGACTGATTATACGCAGATTTTCTTGTTTTTCGGTTTCTATCACGTTTACCCAAAAACGCAAACCAAAATTACACATACAGTTTGCATTTCAATAAACTTGAACAGTTTTATATAATTACCTTTAGAATATGTGTAACCCAACGACCATGAGTTCGCATTTACTATCAAGCAATAAAATGTAGTAAATTTGCACAAAGAAATAAAAAATAAATGTTAAGGGTTTGTTTTGTTTATAAATAGCTCGTTTTTATATTTTAATAAAAATAGGATTTTTACCTAAGCGTCAACGGCATCACTATAGATCTTGTGCTACGAAAACGTAACAGACAGAAATCAAGTGTTGAATTAAAGGCGGTTACTGTTGGTAAATATTATCAAAATTCGGGTTTAACGAATACAACATTTTTTAATTACTAAGAACGGCATACTAACAGAAGCTGATTTTAAATATTCTTTGAATCATATTAAAACTTTCAAATTTTTGTATTCCTAATATTAAATAAATGTTTTATCAAAATTTACAAGGATTTCAAATAATCTTTTCCCGCCTGGATTAGAATCGCTAAAATTACATTTGTCGTGCGAAAACCTGAATATTTCCATGTGTGTTTTAATATATTTCTTTGACTTGTTGTCAATTAAAGGTATGATAGAACTAATTCGTCGTATCACCCAAACATCGTCACAAATTTTAAATTTGGAAATACTGCGCTATATGGGCTTGAGGGTCCCGTTTTACCCCAATCTACTATACAAATATTTAGTTCTCTAATATTTTACAAAATTTTTTTTAGTGATTTAATGTAATGATAATTCAAGAGCGCTAAAACCATGTAACGAGATAGTTGGGCATATGTATATTAACTATTGCCATTTTAATGTAAAATATGGCATATTAAATTTTGATTGTTTTTTTTTAACATATCGTATTTTGGTTTTACACCTAAGCGTTCCAATTATCAGATAAATTATCGAGTTTTCCAGTTAAACAAGTGGAGAACGACAGCTGACCCTTTCGTGGAGACGAGTAATCTTAAAATGATAAAAATGAACTTACTTGAGGCAGGTTCAACATCATCAGAATGATTCCAGTTATAAAGTAAAACTTGGAAGCTTGCTTCCCGATGTTGACTGTACCGCTGTTTGGACGAGACTTGTTTCTGGAAGTAGAAGGTTGAAATAAGACTGATGACAGAGTCGGTTTCTTTCCTCTTCCTTGCTGATATTGATCGAAGAGATTTTGTATCGCTTTGCTTTGACGCTCTGCCCTAATAAGCAAGAAAAATCGGTGCTTATTGCGTTAAGTGTAAATAATATTGACTGGTGTGTTTATCAAGAGCAGCACAGGTTTTAAATTACTTAATTAAACTTCACGCTCCATAAAGCTCAAATATTGTGCAAGTCCCTTAATACGTTTACCACAGTGGGTACGAATAGGTTTATATCCAACATGAACACTATAATGTAATTTAGCATGTAGTCGGCTATATCGTTTTGCGCGCAGAGAAATAAAAACGGAGTTTCGTGTTTGGGTTAACAAAACAAACATTCTTTGCCGAAGAGCCCAATTTGGCGTTTTTAATCAAGTTCTAGGACAGGGATAATTAGTTATGATTCCATCCCCAGAGAGAACGGAAATCGTTAATCCTCGATTCTATTGGGCCATTCGCTCAGGCTACCACCAGAAAGGAGACTAATTACGAACAAAACATTGTTATGTAGATGATCATGTGTTTACAGTCAGTGAACTATACGTCACTGTTTATTGGAAGCGTATATTTATGTCGTCCATTGTTACGTAACCGTTCATGCGTGGCAAAACTGTAGAACGAAGTGATTCTACGTCACTTGCCTATATCTCGTGCATCAATTTCGTTCTGTTTGTGTGTTTATTTTAAATTGCCTTTACGACTTCGTAAGCATTTCGTAATAACTCTACACTGAAATGGGATTTCCCTATCATGTTTACGAAGTCTATTTTGACGCCCAATACTTTCAAAACAAACTGAAGCCTATTAAAAGTTAGAAAACGCCATTAGTTAAATGTCCGTTCAGAGGATGTCAGTACGAGACAGAAGACTCGCCAAAGGCCATTGTTGTGCCTCTCCTCACCATTCGCGCCAGTAAATACAGACTGGTACAAGCACTCACAGTGCGAAGGTTGAAAAGGTGAGACCACCAACAATTGGTACCGCAAGTACGACAGAGGATTATCACTATTTACTGACACCCTGGTAAGAGTACGCTAGCGCTCATGGATCACCCGTACTACCCAAAATTGTAGGACGGTTAGAGGGCTGCTGAATCAGGAATGCGGGTGGCCTCCTAACCAACAAAGAGGAACAAGAGGTAATCGCAGCGATAAAACCACTGGCCGTTCGCGAAGAAAACGTTATGGCCGCAAGTTGGCACCTACATAATATGGGTAATACTGCCGCTGGTGACCAGTGAAAGTTTTGGTCTTAAAATGTTCCTTACGTCTTCCTGATACCGACTGTATAACTTTTTTTGTAAAAACTCGGTCGTTCGTGTCGAAAATTAACCTTGAAAATGCGCAAAAAACGTGCTGTGTCACCGTAACTCGCCTGACTTGCGTATAAGGTTAACGATTTATTACGTCACAATAGGAATATGTTACGTCACAGTAGTGACACATTACGTACGTTACAGCATGTTATAATCCTTGTTATACCGTTTTATGCTAGCGAAAACCCCAAGCCCTAATCCTTAACCCAACCCTAACCCCTACTTTTAGCCCTGAACCCCCCAAAAAACTAACAAATTACGTAATCTGTTATGTAGAAATCAAACGTGGTGATTCGCATTATATGACGTACTAATCTAACCTTTGACGGCTCGTGTGGAAAATACAGTGACGCAGCACGATTTCGCGCATTTTCAATGTTAATTTTCAGTACGAACGCCCGAGTTTTTTAAAAAAAAGTTATACAGCGGGTATCAGGAAGACGTAAGGAACATTTTAAGACCAAAACTTTCACTGGTCACCAGCGGCAGTATTACCCATAATATGAAGCAAGATCACACTGAGCCAATACTCTCGTTTGGCGCCTGACTGCGTGACCAAGCTAGCATGTCCAGGGTGCTTAAAACAGGTGAATTACACAGCGGCTGCAGAAGACAGCATCTACAGACGGCCTACTTGACAAAGTGATACAATAGAAGGCATGAACACAAGTACAGGTATATTTACAACTTGTGTTGCTTCTGCAACAAACCTGCGGACACGGTAGAATGTACCGAGCTATAAAAACACAAACACGATTAGCGTCGTGCCTTGTGTATCCGCTAACTGGGTATTATTAGGTAACTGCATAAAACGAGGGTATATTCAGGCAGGAGGCAGACAGGTGCGGCCAAAATGGAGTCACACTCAACCCCCCAAAATCATATTCAGACAGGACGAAGCCGATTTTCGGTGGTTCCGTAAAAACGAGGACCGACGTGAAACATTGTAACCGCCATATCAAGGTAATTCGCAAGTTCTCTAGACCAGAACAAGAATGTCGCCACTGTGTGTTCGGTTGAAAGGAACTCTGCTTGGAGAACATACCAAACGTCTTTAAAACCTTGAGGACAAAACACTTCGATACACCTTTGACATAAAACACACAGCAGCGAATATAGCATCTCAAGACACCCAACGGGCAATAATTAAGAGAATGGAGCTCATCGACGACGCAGCCGTGACACGCAGGGGGTTCAGGAAATCGAAAAAACGACTCTACCTTCCAAATTGGTTCTTTGCATTTATACGAACGCCGCGAATTATGCAAGACACAGCGAAGAAGAGGTATACGCTTTTGCATGGTAAAAAGTTAATGCGAATAACGATCCGCATTAACTCGTCATATGATAACTCGCTAACCGCGTTATTTTGCATGGTCATTAGTTTATGCGCGTATCAACATTGAGTAAGCTTATTTTACCGCAATATTATTAAATCTAGTTTATAAAATAAGTTTTAATACTTTATGGTGCTATTACTATCGAAAACCTATAAAATGAATACCCGAAAAAGATTAGGCTATTAAAAGTAAAACTGTACTTTCACCTTACTTTTCTTTACTCGCATTATGCGAGTAACAACCAACCTCCTACAGCAGATGACACGCTTATGACGTTATGCGTGTTAACTTTGTTTTTGCAAGTAAATATGCGAGTACTTACGCGCATAAAAGTGACCATGCAAAAAGGGTATAGTAGACTCAATTCGGTCGTTCACATGTGACCAAGTATGAGCCGAAATTTCGAGGAAACACTGTCTCAGAAAAC
Organism: Ciona robusta; assembly: GCF_009617815.1. Taxonomy (NCBI): domain Eukaryota; kingdom Metazoa; phylum Chordata; class Ascidiacea; order Phlebobranchia; family Cionidae; genus Ciona; species Ciona robusta. The sequence goes on from NC_143236.1 coordinate 1,030,547, forward strand.
TCATCGACATAACCGCAAACGGGGCCGTTCCGACACGAGTTCTCCGAAGGAACAAAATAATTCTACCGATCCAAAGTTGATCTATCTACCATTGACGTTATATTGATCTGTCGAGACCGCATCGTGCTACCTTCAGCACTTGGCAAGAATTAACTTCAGAGCCTTCAATCCAGCCACCAGGCACCCCTTCGATGCTCCTACGAGCACAGGCACGGGTCTTTTGGCCGGGAATCACCAACGAACTATTCATCAGAGACAGCTACTCATCACAAGAATGCATGGTCCCGTCTCTGCCAGCAGCTTCACCATTCCCGCACACTCATCCCGTATACTTGTTCCAGCACATATGCGCAAATACCAAGGACTAGACACATGTTCAAAGCGAGGCCATTCGACCATTATACAATAAAAGTTGACACCTCTGGTCGCGTGATCCTATGACATACGGAATAGGAAATTTCTCCACAAACACACTCCCGCCGTATCCGCTTGTGATCAAATTCCGTATTGACCGGAATAAACCACCTTCAACCCGCAAGAACATCAATTCACCAATGGAGACACCAGTCTGTTAGAACAACACGAATACTTAGGCTGCAATGCGTATCGGAAACCCCGCCTAAGCTAGGCCGGGACACGCCCCTCGCACTCCTCCCGGCTCCGTGATTTCTTCAAATCGGGTTTAAAGGAATAACCACTGAGACCCATCGAGAAAAGACCAAACCTTTGCAACTCACTTTGAAACAAACTATTCGCCAATGAATAAACTAACGACGTATAGATACATCAGTTTTAGCGTTAACGTATGTACGTCTATATACCTCTAAAAGTGGGGGCATAGTAAAATTTGTTTACAGTCGGTGACCTGCGTCACTGCTCATTATACGTGCCTACGTCACTACTCATTATATGTGTATATTTATGTCACCCATTGTTACGCGACCGTCCATGCGTGGTGAAACTGTAAAACGAGGTGATTGTAAGTCAGTCGCCTCATTTTTGTTCGTACGCATTCGCTGGTGTCTTACTAAATGTACATTGAAATGGGATTTTCCTATCATCTAGAAGTACGTCGGCTTATAAGCAGTTCTATGACCAATTATGAAAAATATTAAATGAATTTTAATTGGGATAATATTCGGTGTACGTTGGAAGAGTAAAGGTATTTATTGATTTACCATTGATTGTATTCATCTTGTGGGTGCGACGAACGAGATGTTATCGCACGCGACCGACACGCATAAAACGCTTATTCTCTCTTGACCTTACCTCAGTAAGTGTGTTATAGGCTGGTTTTATAAAATACATAGGTAACTTCTTTTAGAAAGAAATGTTATAAATTCAGTCTGTCACATTAAACATAAGAAACGGTTATTACGTTCATATTATCTGCTACAAACTACCAGTATGTTATGTTATGTGTTGGTTCAAGGTTTGACAAGTATATATACCACAAGTTTGTTGCTGCACACATTTTAGTAATCAGTTCAGATCCGGGAAATTACGCGTAAACTTTGTCTATTAGCACCAGTGACGCAACACGTGTAAAATATATGCTTTTTTCTCTGTATAAACAACTAGATAAGTATTGTTTGTTTTTATAGATAGGTAAGCCTATGTAGTATGATCGCTATATTCAAAACATGGAAGGATTTCTGATTGAAATCTTATTTTGTTCAGACTGGGCGAGAAAATTCTCCAAACCAGCAAGGCTTATCAGATGATCAACCGTTAATTCTAAAGCTATAGTGCAATGGGGGGAGATAGGACACTTAAGCACATATTGCCAAATATTTCCAAAATCAAAATAGATGACGGTTTTTGGGTAATACCACGAATTAGTACTAGCATTCCTTTATTAATTGACACCAATTTAATTAAATATAATAAAACACACGAGGAGTTATTTAACTGTCAGCACAAAAAGTGAAATTTTACAAATTCGAAAACACACAAGATAAGATGGGACAGTTTGAAATCATTGTTAAATTTGATTATTAAGTGTATTTATAAATAGAAATATACGTAAATAACACGAAATAATACTATACGCTTTGAAAATTAAGTCTAAACATTCTTTTTCTAGCCCTACTGCTATAGTTTTTAACATGTTACCTATACATTACATTATTGCATAACAATTGGTATTGTTAGAACGCAACGAGTAATGTTGGAACATCAATGAATAAATATTGTATCTAACAAGTGTATATGAACTTGTATTAACAAAAAATTGATTATAACTATTGATAAAGTTTTAATTTTTGCTACAAATTGCGTATTACTACTCTGTTTTTGGCACAAGCCATTTCTTATAAATTATCACCAAGTGCAAATGACCAAATTTCGAATATATTTTCAAAATATTATCTTTTTATTATATAAATATCTTATAGTTGAAAACCCCCTGAGGTATAAATTACTAAATTAAAAGCAAATCTTTCAAAGTTTGGCAATGAAAACATACAAAACTACAATGTGGGGGAAGATGGGACTCTAAATTGAAATATATTTACATTATCAGTATTCTGCAACTTGTAGTTAACCTACCGAGTTTAACAGGCTGTGCTAGTTCTTTGCCATGTAAACTTCATATATCTAACGTTAAACCGATATTTTTTGTTGTTTTTATCTCAAATTAAAGTCATATTGACCCCTATTTTCTTTATGCTTATATCTCAGTGTTTTTTTACAAAACTAAAACTAGTTTTATGAGACAAAATCAAACTGTACGAAATATTTAAGGTTGTTTTATGAAGCTATGAAACTAGTTTAATCGTCCGCACACGCAAACTAAAAAAATCATTGACTTTACTATGATTTAGCGAGCATTAAAAAATAGCACCTTACTATTTCGCATTTTTTTACCTGTTCAAAGTATACTGTTTCTATTTTATATATATTTTTTAATATTTAAAAACAGGAATCAGCTTTGACGGGGTTATATAAAGTCGTGATAATACTGTCGAATAATTCTGTAACCTTATTTTCCTGATTATCATTAAATGGGGGTCCGTAAAAAGAAAATTAAAAAAGAGTCTCGTTTGACAAAGTGTCCCATCTTCCCCCACCCTACTATAGTATATATATGTTATTTTGTGGCCAATATTTTCAAAATGTTTCGGTATAAAACGCCAGAAATGTTTTTTTTTGTAAAATGTTAAAGCCTTTAGTAAAATATAACCAAACAGTAACAATTGGGCCTAGGGTATCATGATAAAAGTAAAGTTTATTTGTTATAGTACTTTTCGCCTGTATCTACAATTAATGCATAAGAGAAATGACTCGTAATTGCTGCACTTACAGCTAAGTGATATACTTTAACAACTAAAGTGGAAACGAACGTTTATAATTTTCAATGAACTTGAGACCAAAGTTTACAAACTCCACATTTAGCCCGATATAGTCTATAGGGCTCTAGGCAATAACGTAACCACATGTTGTTTTAATCTGCAAAACAATCGTTGTCTTGCTAAAATCGTCAATGTTTCACACGACAACGGTGTGGTTATTTAAGCCAAATGAACGAGGTTCACTTAGTAATTAGGTAATAGGTTCGACAGTGAACTATTTAGGTTTAAAGATAGAGTTTATTAAATTTATTTGTATATATAAGAAAACATTGAAATTAATGTTTATACCACGCATAAATGTGCTGTATGTTGCTGTAATGCTGTCCCTTCATATGACATCGGAAATCTTATGTAGTTCATTACGGTTTACGATAAACACGATGGCGCGGTCGATTTTTAAAACAATATTTTTTAAAAATTTTTTTTTTTAACGCACATATTCTTTATAGAAACTTGTAACCATTTAGCACATGAATGAATGGAACTTATTTTATTCTAGCGTGGACGGAAAACGAAAGTCGTTATCACACGGGTTTAACACCTCGTGCCAGCCTACGAGTTACCATGTATGTTACTAATTGTGGGTAATCATTTTTTATGTATGGCTGATAATTTGGACAACACATTAGTGACCACTGGGTTGGAGCAATTGCTGTTAAGTGTCTTGCCCAAGGACACATACGCCCACAGTGGTGGTACACATACGCCCACCGCTGGGTTACAGGCAGGCGCGCTAACCACTATGCCACGGCGCCGGACACATAGTGTCGTATATTTTAGAAATCAAAATATATGACGACTTATGCCTGATACCATAGGTTTATATTATAACGCAAAAACGAGATAAGATGCATTACTCCAAAAACCCGTGTTCCGTGTATAGTTTGGTGAAAAATAAATTCATTATTATGGATACACGTAAAAAAAACACGAAATAATGTTTTTTGTCCGAGGGAAACCGTCGAATATTAATGCAACACCCCATTTTCGTTTATTATTAAGTGCGGGGGACTTGTAAAAACAAACTTAAAATATGTTTCATTATCATGTCCCAGATTACCATTTCTCAGGTAAATTGGTGGTTAAATCAGGTTCGTCCTCAATATACAACTTCATAGCGCCACCATCCGGCATTAATTTATAAATAAAAAAAAAGTTAAAAAGCGGCGCGAATATTGAAGGCGTGTATCTTTGTGTCAAAATGTTTTTGTTTATTTATGCGATGGCTAATAATAAAGCTGTGGTAAAACTGAAGTGGAACGTCAGCGTGCATTAATTAAGTAAACTAATTTACTTCCCCCAAGTAATTTAAACTGCAGGTTTTATCCAACATTCACTATCCCTAGCTCCAGGCACCACAAGCATTAATGAATAAAGACAGTTTTAATGAACCACAGGGGTCCTAACGTCACTATCCACAGGAAAGAAATATTGCCCACGAATGAAAACCTATGAACACCAGTGTTATATATATATAAATAACACTGGTGTTCATACACCTAATAAATGCAACATAATTCAAGCTATAATTTTCAACTAACTCGACATTATTCTTGTTTCCTACTTTTCTGATTTTATTCTTCCGTGATTCTTTAAACGATGTATATTGTAAACTTTTGTGGAATTTTTTGGGGGGCCTTTTGTTTTTCCATTACGCTCCAATCTCTGGAACAATCTTCTAAAATGCCGACTCCCCCATTGTACGAGTTGTGTCCTTTTCTTTGAATTAGAGCTTTAATGTTGTTTAGTTAAATGTAGTTTATTTTATTTGTCCCATTGTATATTGTCTGTAGGGTGTAACGGTCGTGCCTTTTATCTAAAACATTATTTCTTTTTCTGTTTTATTTATATAAGCATGTTTTAACAACTGTTGTTTTACCGTTACCACACGTCATTTCGCTTTTGTAAACTCTTACGTTTTCGTTATTGTGACCGAAGAGACGAAATAAACTTTATTTATTCATATCGTTTCTTCTCTACAATCGTTGTATATGCGGATGCGCAATAAAAAAAAAACTTATTGTTGTTCTTCTTTCAAGAATTAAAACTGTGGATTGCAATCGAGATACCATCGTCTATATGAACAGCTTTTCTCCAATAACTTCATACAAAATGTTTACTAAGTGGGTTTTTAAATTTGAATTTTACTAAGTTTGAATTTTTCTTAACACTAACGTCTGACTGTTTTTCAATAAAATGATATTTAAAATAAAAAAAGTCGGGCGTTCGACCTAAAAGCCTAAAAATAGGCAAAACTTTGGCAGTACCTCTAAATCACGTTGGAGCGTCTATATTTAAATACAAACTTGGATTTTTCGTCGGTATTCCGCTGTAATAATTGCGGTTATATAGTTATGCGCGTCGCACGCTAATGTGTCTGGTAAATCTGTCCATTCTTAACTCTATACAACCACAAAAGTATCATGGCACTTGGTATACGAGTAACACTATTTGAATAATACCAACTCATCGCTACATTTTGCATGATGCGAAGATGGATAAAAGCAATGTGACGTCATACCCGTAGAAATTGCGTTTTATAAAATAAAAACTGGCCTTATACAGCACAAGTAAATAAACTACATCCCGTATGATTTAAAGCTTGTTTTAAATTAAAATCCAAATAAAATTTTATAATACATCAGACCTCAATATTAGAAATGCATATGTAAGAATAATTATGACAACGCTTATTCCTTATAACCTATAACCGCTTATGATGTTTAATATAGTTAATATTATATACAAGTTATATTTATATGCAAGCCAATGGAATTGCTCTTTAAAACCTCACTCGAGGCATTTAATGAGTGATTCAAACAATCATTTTTTGGCTTATTTTAAGCTTGAAGAATCTTTGCGTTCTAAGAAATCAACGACGTGGAAAAACACAGAAACTACCGGTATATTGGATTATCTGAATTCTCACGGTAAGAGGATTCTTTCGTTTGATAAGAGAGAAACCAGGAATTATAAAACCGCATTTTACCAGTGATACGCTTATGCAGGGCTCTGAGATTTGTGACTATTTTTCGAGCCCCATTATACTGAAGGGTATATAGCCACTAAGTTATATTTTTAAAACAGCTAGTATTTGTTAAGCTGTTTACGCTCCCTTAGTTTTGTTGTGGGAAACACACACAGTACTCGAATAACAACCTATGATAATTTTAGACTACAGTTTTTTCACGTAGTGACGAAACTTAAAAAAACAATAGATGTTGTTAAAACTTACTTCATTTCTTTGTTGCACGACACGCTGTTCATATTCAGTTTTGGAAGCTGCATCCGGACATTTAAAACTTATATTAAATACAATTGCCTAGAAGTTTATTACCTACGAGTCTGAAACGTGTCAATTATCAGCCGTCATACATTAAACTAAGAACATATCTGATTTGACCCATGTGTGTAATTATCGATTGCTACAATTGAGCACAAACATGCCTTCCTTTGAACTACATAAAAAATAGACATAAGTGTTTCGTTTTTGTCAACATTTGCTATTCTGTCTTTACATTTCCGTGAATTAATGAAGCGTCTTGCTGTGTTGTGTGACACCTGGTCTGCTGTTCCTCACATTATTTACTCAAAGTAATCTCTCACATTCTTGAAGAAAAAGACAAACACAGGGGAATAGCCTATACGAATCTAAACAAACAGTTAAAGCACACAAAGCTTTCCGCATAATCTTAATAGTAACAGATTTCCACAGAACACAATCTGTTCCAACACAGTATCGCCTATAAGACCGTCAACAATCTAATTATGTAACGAATGTAGTTGTGTTAGCGCACGTAACAAGACTGAATATGAATTATTCATGTCGCTCAGGTTGCTGCGTAGAAATATTCCCACTTATGCAGGATCGAGAATTAAAGGCTTGATTAAGCTTGATGAAGTAGACGTTGTATTATTCCCAAGAATCATCTTCCAATTTTAATGTAATTCCATTAAACTTGCATGTGTTCTATTTTGAAATTAAGTGATGTAATAAACTTTCTTGGCGAAGAGGAAGGCATGTTTGTGTATATAGCGCAAACTAAACTTAATAGTTAAGTTAAAACGGTCAATCTTGGTTAAGATATATTTCGTCCACAAATACTGAAAGAGGTAGACTATACTTGGTCTACCTACTTTACGGACACGAAGACTATTTTGCTTTGTAAAAAATGACAAAATCAATAGTCCAGTTTCTCCCTACCATATTTAAGGTTGACTTTAGCTCATACAGCATGGTATAGATGCAGCAATATTAAAATTGTAAGTATTTTCACCCCCTGAAGTTGCCGGTAACGCTATATTTATCAAGCAATACTACTGCAGACACTTTAGCGAAAAATACATAACATAAAAGTAACTAATGTTCGTTTATGATACTCTCTTTATTACATTTTCTTAGCTAAAAGAAGTCCAACATGGCCAAAAGTTAAAAACAAGTCGGTCGATATATTCTGTTCATTGTATGATCAGCCACGGCTATTGTTTTATAACAATGACTGTTTCTAATATTACAATGGTAACCCGTCTGACTAAAAGCAGTCCGAATAACTAAACATATTGCCTATTGTTACATACACTATACACAAGTTTATAAATCGATACCTTTTCTCAAAAATATAAGTATTATAGTTCCAGTTTCTGAAACACGTCATTCGAAGTCAGATTACCAATAAGATATTAACAAAAAAACTAATTAGACAGACAGTTAACATTTTTTCTTATATGCGTACGGACATACACAGCCTACTAAGATCACTGCTTAGTGCAAGGCGTTCCTTTAAAAATCATTAACTGAGGCAAAGTTATTTGCACATCATAAAACGTATCCGACTCGACATTCACTTGAATGAAGATATAACCGACAACACTAGCTCCAAAGCAATACTGTTTACGTGAACGGAAAAGGTGTACAGAGTAAATGGAAAATACAAGTATTTTGTTTTAAAAGGCAAAAGTGTTCGTATGGCGATATGGAAACAGTTGATCGGTAAATATAAACGCAGCAACAGTCACGGTTCGTCAGTTTAACGACTATCGAGATGAAACAATTTTTGTTTGATTTTGGAGCAAGATTTATATCTAACTCGTCTTTACGCGACAACACGAAGCAATTCTTTTTCTTGCAATATATTTTGTAGAATTTTATATTCGGAAAACTTGTGACGTAACAATTACTTTAAGACTTGAGTTTTCTCTGTCACTAAAATCGTATGTATATATAAATTGTTGAAAATAATTATTTTGTTACTAAACATAGAAAACTACCTAAAAAATCACAAACTGATCACAAATTTACTTGCTTATTTGTATGTTGTAGTTGTTTCTATAATAACGTAGCATGAGGCGCTTAGTCTCAATATTGACACAACAATAACTACACAAAGACGAATCAGCACTTCTCATCTTGCTTATTGCTACTACTATACAATATTATAACTATAAAACATTTCTACGTTTACGAAAGATATATTTCTGATATAACAACTCACAATGCTTGTGAGAACGATGTATCTAATCCAAAACTATAATGATACATAACTATAAAAACTTTTTGTTTCGACCTGTACGGTGTATTGTCCTCAACGTTATGTTTTGATTGGCCTCAAGGACCCGCTTCGTTCTCGTCAAGCGACATATTGCGCGCATCTAGTTTTATATGATGGCCTCTTAAAATGTGTACATGTGGCCCACAAGAGTTAAGCTTAGGTCATATAGTCAATACTATAAAAAAAACTGCATTCGACATTCTAATTATCCCTTAGCTGTTTACATTTTAAACACAAAGAAAATTTCTACGGATATTGACACAAAAGCATAACAAAACGATTTTGACCTCTGTAAACTCGATACTAATGTTGTTCGATCAAATTGTTTTTACAACAACCTTCAATCAACTATGTCTGCTACTAACCTTGTACATAGTAACGTGCATTGCAACACTAGTTAAATGTAAGGTACGAATATAATGATTACAGAATTGCTCAAAGGTATGACATTTACCGCGATGTCTTCGGGCAGAATTGGTTCTTTTTCTCAATTAACTTGCGACACTCAGTAGTCGCACAAACCACGACCAAGCGGATCGTTTCTAGCATTGAATCCGAATGTTTGTTAGCGACGTTTATCTAAAGCGCGGAATAAACAAGACTAGCCAGACATTATGACTACTATCCTTGCCATGATTGATGTAGTGACGTTATATTGCGACCCCTACGAATACTTAGCTTTCAATATTCAAAGAACAAATGCAACATTTTAAAAATCTCAATTTAAACTTTAACGTAATATTGAGATGTTAACTTATAACCAACATTAATTCTATGTTTAACAACTTTACCAAAACACTTCCTATAACTTCCTTTCACTTCTTATGGCTAACCAGGGTGTCTGCCTTTTGTTTTTGTGAGCCACAAATTTATTCAATAATTGTTGACTTATAACCTGTAAAAACACTTTCACCAGATTCCATTAACGGGTTTAAACTGCCCGTAACCAAATACAATATTAACTAGTGACCCAGAACTAAGCAACTGATTTGTTTTCTAAGAGAGAGAAAATAGGTTGACAGCAACAAAACTGCTAGCAACGACCTAAACCTTTTTCTTGCTAAAGAATTACAAGCAAACTTGGTTTACTCACGAACTAATCTTTCACAGTAGAATCTGGCTGAGAGGCTCTGCTTGTAACGAGTAATGACAACAATGGTAAATGTTAACCTGATTACTTGTAATGCATGCGAATCCAACATTAAAACATATATACTAGTAAAGAATGTAAAGAATGGTGGAACATTGTCTGTAATCCATAAATAAAAGTCATCTGCACTTTTAATCAAACATGTTTATATTTACAATATTTACACATAATGCTCCACATGCCATATTTCTCGGGCGATGTAAATTTAACTTTGAGGAGTGGTAGAGTGTTAAGCGTGCCTGTCGCTGCTGTCAATCTGTAGACAAAAATGTCCTTGGGCAAGACACTCAACGGAAATTGCTCCAAACCAATGGTACCAATAGGGCTTTCAGCTAAACATTAACGAAACAAATAATTCCCAAAATTATAACCAGTTAACCACATGAAAAGTTTATTATGTAGTAACTTGAAAGCGCGGACGCGGGTGTATCAAAAAGAAAACCGATGTTATAATACAACACTCGGATTGGCATTTACGAATTTTTGAGTTCAAATTCAAATTAACGTCGTGTTTTTGGCTTTTTTTGGCGCACTGGTCAATTTTTGAGCTAAATCATCATGAACATGCTCTTTGGGATACGCAAAATCTATAATTCGTCGTTAAAAAAAACACCTTATTGAAGAGCACAGTTTAACTAAATGATTATCGACCGAATAATTAAAGATAGAAAACCAAATTTGGGGTTGTCCTACTATCGTGTTTTCGGGATGGCTGTTTTGTTACAGGAAATAAACTATGGCTGTAAAGTTTACCACGAGAAAAGCAATTTGCGGTTTTATTTATTCCATTAATAAATTAAACGTTCATTTTCGTCACTAGGTGAGCGTAGACTCTGTAGAGCAACATCACTTCGACCTATATGGTATACATTAAATACAATACTTTTAAGCTTATTACTTGTATACTAGGCACAATTTTATTTAAAGTTAAAAGTGTGCGAACAACATTTTGATGGCGAACAGAGGTACAAACAACTGTTTAGTGAGAACTTAATTCAAATACTTTATACGTGTTTGCGGTAAAAACCACTACATGGCAGAGTCACTCATGCTGATAAACACTTTCCAACTTCGCAGTTACAACTATTTATAGTTAAATAAAACTCCCCTTACAATTTGTCAGGATTAGGCTTGTTATTTATTAGTTTCAACTAAAGGTACATGGTATAAGTTACTCGTATATCACTAATGAATGAAGCTTTCAAAAACACAACCCTTAAAATTACTGTTTTATAAAATGGTACATGGCTAATAACAAACGAATAGTTGCAAAACGTATTTACGACGTAGTTTGATGATAACTTTCTTGTTCTGTTTCAACTTTAAATGAGAACATGTTAAGAACGTGGTCATATTTTGTGACATGTAAGTTTTATTTCTTGCAATACAGGTAGACCATATATGGCTATGCATAAGATGGAACGTTAAGCTCCACAGTGATGGTTAATCGGCGATGGATTTGAAAATTTCAACGTGGACTCTCAATTACTCAGATAAGCTGCGTCAGTAAATAAACACAACAGCAAACATCTGCGTACGAAGCCAGCGTATAGTTTGTATTTTACCTACATAGGTTAAGTCGCTTACTAAGAATCTATTGGTCAAGGCTCTTAAGCGAACGTAACATTATGCGTTTTTGTAATAATCGGACATTTAAACGTGGTATTAAAAATTGTAAACTTACTTAAATTACGTTTTACACTTCTTATAGAGGTTAATTCAATTATACTATTTTCTTACTTCTATTGCGACATATTTGTCCTACTACGGATTATCCTAAAGTTGTCCTGAATCGAAACTAGAGCCGTTTACCGTCCCTATTACAGCTTTGCCGCAAATCATAGTAAGTTCAAACGACAGAGGAACGCTGTAACCCAACACCGCTGTTTTCAGGAGAGCTTACAGACTATTGTGGAATCTCTTTAGCGTTATTGCTCGGTTAAAAATAACCAGGGTCACAATAGCCGCATCGGTTGTTGTATCAGATGTACCATTGTACTAGATGCCAAACTAGAAGGTACGATAGATTGTACCCTAATCAGAATCACTATTGTATTACAACCTATTTCGGTTTTATGATTGTTATGTGGGCAACTTTATTGGGTTTTATACGTTGTCGTTCACCTAAATACATACCGCTACATATTCAGCTAAGCTTACTTTCTGCACAACATATTTTACAGACTGTGAAAAACGTAGACATTTTTGGACTTTCCAAACGTTGTTTCTAGAATCGAAATTGTCGCGACGGCTTACACAATAATTAAATCTATAACTCGCGCGACTTCTAAGTTTGTTCTGGGAAAGTTGGCAATTAATATTTAACACGTTCTTAAGGAGGACCGTTTTATATGTGTTGTTAAAAAAATCAATGTTTTTGCTATGTGCTATTACACATTAGTATATTTGTCCGTCATACAGCTAGTTTAATGTGTTTTAATATAAAGAGGACAATACAGAGATTTCGTGGTAAACAAAATTTTTGCTTTAGTAGACAACATATCTTTTTAAATCAAACAAAAGTTATGGAAAAGCATCAGCATCTAGAGTTTGTTCATTTTATAGACGCTTTTAATCATATAGTGCTGTGGAGTAAGATGGGATACTGTGAGCACTCAAATCCCCTATTTCCTACAATTCTGTAAATGTTCTTTGTTTATTGACAAATCGGGTAAAATGGGAAAATGCCCCATCCGATGAAAGAACTCCTAACCCTCCTTGTGGGAATGTAACTTATACTTTACCCTCGCGTAGCTGGAAAACGACAGTCGTTATAACCCGGGGTTCCCAGCTTACGAGTTACCAAGTACGTTCCTTTGTGGGTGGGTATTTTTGTGGATTTTTTTTTATTTTTTTTATGTGTGGCTGATAATTTGGTAGCAACGACGAGTTTGAATCAATTACCTCTGGTTTAGAGGCAGACGCGCTAACCAACTGAGACAGACGCGCTAACCAAGCGATTGGTGTTTTCTTGCTCCGTTACGCTTACAGGCACCAAGTAAACACATGCTGACAATGCATTTGTATAGGCGGTTCTGGCTCTGTAACATCCGTAATGGCGGACACCATCGCCGTTTCCTGACGTAACGTTTACCCTATCAAACTTTATCCTTTAAACTTCAAATTATTGGTCGCAATTAAAAGTATATTCCTATCTAAGCACCTTTTAACTTGAATGAATAACTACACAGTAAACTAACAAATGTATATGAACTAAAAAACAAATGTATATGAACTTGTAATAACAGAAAATTGATAATAACTGTTAATAAAGTTTAAAATTTTGCTACAAATTGGGTATTACTACTCTGTTTTTGGCACAAGCCACTTTTCATAAATTATCACCAAGTGCAAATGACCAAATTTCAAATATATTTTCAAAATATTATTTTTTTATTATATCAGTATCTTATAGCTGAATATCCCCTGAGGTATAAATTACTAAATTAAAAGCAAATCTTTCAAAGTTTGGCAATGAAAACATACAAAACTACAATGTGGGGGAAGATGGGACTCTAAATTGAAATATATTTACATTAGCAGTATTCTGCAACTTGTAGTTAACCTACCGAATTTAACAGGCTGTGCTAGTTTCTTTGCCATGTAAACTTCGTATATATAACGTTAAACCGATATTTTTCTGTTGTTTTTATCTCAAATTAAAGTCATATTGACCCCTGCCTATTTTCTTTATGCTTATATCTCAGTGTTTTTTTTCCAAAAAAAAACTAGTTTTATGAGACAAAATCAAACTGTACGAAATATTCAAGGTTGTTTTATGAAGCTATGAAACTAGTTTAATCGTTCGCACACTCAAACTAAAAAAATTCATTGGCTTTACTGTGATTCAGCGAGCATTAAAAATAGCAGCTTACTATTTCGCTTTTTTACCTGTTCAAAGTATACTGTTTCAATTTTACATATTTTTTTAATATTTAAAGACAGTAATCAGCTTTGATGGGCGTTTTATAAAGTTGTGATAATACTGTCGAATAGTTCTGTAACCTTATTTTCCTGAATATCATTAAATGGGGGTCCGTAAAAAGAAAATTAAAAAAAGGTCTCGTCTGACAAAGTGTCCCATCTTCCCCCACTCTACTATATAAATTTTCAAATTAAAACATCGTGCTGGAATTTAAACAAAGTTTTACGTTTTTACCTACCTAAGTGGATAATCCTTTTATAAATGCATTTAATCGACTGTTACACGGACACAGTGTCAATATTGTGCTAATTATTTTTAAACGTGCTTGCTCATTATGGCTTAGCTCTCTTGCATGCCGAAAGGGACATTGAGTGTCTTGTCGAATCGGCGGTCTACTTTTATCCGATTTCTATTTATTATTGTTGTTTATTTTAAAACGGGAAAATTCAAAACGCAGTATAAAACGTATTTACAGTTTTTCAACAGTGTAGATATTTGCACTGTGCCTTAAGAATCTGGAAACATCAAGAGTACCGTTATGCCACGTAAGTTTATGGTTAAAATTGAACTGTTTAGGTTTATGTTAGTGTTAAACTGTTAAGTGTGGCAAGTGAATCAATTACTCTTTTCTATATCAGTTATTACCCTAATTCATGTGTTATATCCACAGCAAAAGGAGTTCTTTCATCCGTGTCATTGGAAATATTTTTCAATCTTAACGCATATTACCTTGCATTGTTTATGGTAGCCGAGATTCTGTTGGTCGTGTACAAGGTAGGCTGTTTTAACTTTTAATATTAAAAGTTAGTAACTTCGGCCCAGGTGTTGCATAGTTACTAGTATATAGTATATAATAGATGCGAATTTCCAAAGAAGTGGCAATCTTCTTTTAGATTTAGTATACTATATAAAATACACATGGCCCACCTTTATTCAAAAAGTCTTTTTTTTTCTTATAAACATAAAGATATTTGTATAATAAAATTTAAATCCGTGCAGTCTGGTTAGTAGTGACTAGTGTGTTTGGTGCCATCGGTAGAAAGTACCGAGAATAGTCGGTAAAGTTTTCATTCTGAAGTCTTGCATAATTAACTTTGTTACTTTGTAAGAATCACATGTACCGTGTAGTTGATACCTACTGCTGTATTAAATCTTAATAAAAAGGGTATGTTTTGGTAAAAAAGATTGACGCCCTTTGGCCCTATTTAGTTCAACCTTTTTTATTGTTGGACCACTGCTGTAAGTGTGTCACCATCAGTGAGGTATAAAACTTGCCCAACAGGTAAAGCTTTGTCAAACACATAACATTTTATACACATAGATACAATTTCTTAGGCAAAGACTTGTGAGTTTCGGACACCCCTTTTAAAATTCCTAGATACACCCCTGATTATTTGTACGATTGTACCATAATAACAAAACTTTTGTTACAAAAGTTGTTAAAATATTTCAGGCTGAAGTTTTACCCTATCCTGGCAACAATATTGCTCTTGATGTTGTCATTCTATTTCTATTGGGAATTGTTGAGTTAATAATGATATTTATGGGTATGTATGATACGCTTAGAGTTGTTTATTATTCTGTATTTGCAAATCAATATCAGTTTGATTTCATTTTGTCATGGACCTTATCTAATTTATAATAGTGTTGTCTTTATGAGCAAAAAGTGAAATTATTGTTTCCTTTAAAAGTTAAATGTTTAAAAAATACTCATATTGGTCAAACTGTTATACAGCAAATTTTGACAACGATCGCAATCTTAATTAGTATGTTGTTATTTGATGTTTTTAAATGTTTTGACCAAATTTTGCCGTTGATATAGGTGTTATTGTTACATTAGTAAAGTTGTTAAAAAATTAAAAAATAACAGTAGCAACCTGCTCAAAGTTTATTGCTCAACTATCAATTATACTATAATAAAAATATCATTTTAAAATGATACATTAACATCAGGTTCAAAAGGAAACTTGACGGAACATGTTATGGCTACTGCAATTTCACTTGCATCTCTGTTACCTTCGATTGGTCTAACTTTGTACTTTCTACTTTTGCAAACTTATGTCCTTCGTGTGGATGTTGTTTTATGTGGTGTGTTGCTGGCACTGCATGGTCTCGAGCTACTCTTCCTATTTATTGCTGTATGCACATTCTCGAGGTAACTTCTGATATAGTTTTTATATGCATCAACATATATAATATATGTTACTACACAGACAGGGCTTAGCTTGTTTTAGTTGTTGGTCCCAAAAAAAATTTAAAGAGGAAAAATAATGAATTTGTAATATTTGACGCTTATTTATTTGATTTTAAGATTATTGTATTAAAAACAAGCAACAAACTAAGGGTATTGAAACATTTTTTAAAACCACATTGTTTCTCCTATCTAGGCTGCTACCTATGTGTAATTTTATACTTAATTTTGACCTATTTTTCTTTCGCTATATGGGTTTTGTTTATAAAAGATGCTTTTATACCCCACCAAAGTTAATTACAAATATTTTACCTTAAATACTATCCTTATCCAATATACATAACAGGAACTGCATTATGAGTTTTTGTTTTGAGTTGTCATGTTTACAGACAACAATGTTTTTTAGGGTACCTACTTAATTCATTAAAAGTCTCACCACAAACCACTGGATTCTTCTTCATTTTGTAAACATCCACTGTGTTTCATCTTGCGTTTTCAGCAACAAATTTTTATGATGGTTATTTTACTGCACGAAATCTAGTACCTTCATATATATCTTATTCATGTATTATGTGCTTTTATAGTTTTTAAACGTTAAAACAATATTAAAATATCCGTGATTATTTGTTAATATTCACGATGTACTTTATTTATTTGTATTGTAACTTATATAATAATCGTTGGTTCTACATAGGATATGTGAATAACTTTATTGAAAGAAAAATAAATGGTGCTAACTGTACAAGACTATATTGTTTTAGTGGTAGCAAGAACGTTTATTTTCCCCATTAGTACACTACTGTTATTTCGTTAACATTTATCTAGAACTCGTTTGTATGTCCGTTGCCATGGTCTATCCTATATTAGTCACGTATTTTTACCGAAAAAAAAAAACGTTTATTTTTACATCAATGCATAAATGCTGGTATCGAAAATTTTCATATTGCTGTACACAAAATAAGTTGCCGCTGTCATCTAGTTTCTTAGGAACTATAATAAGCATGGGACGTGATTTATTCACGTAAGCCCGTGCGTCACTAACTGCAAATTAACAGCGCAGTTTATAAACGCATGTCTGCAGAAAGAAATCGTGTTGTCATTTCAGCTGCGCACAAGTCGATATAAATGTTTTCATTTAAAGTCTGCTATTATGAATAGCAGGCGATTTCTGTTGTGCAGTGGAGATTTAAATAGCCGCAGGTTATATGTTTCATGTTAGTTATGAAGGGCAAGAGCTTAAAATATATGGAAGTAACATAAGAAAATAATCTTAGGTTTTTATGCTGCAGAAAAAATGTTTTTATCCTTGCTAGTGCGGTTTGTCTGTATCTGGCTGCTTGTTTTAACATTCAGTCCAAACAAAGTCGTTCCAAACAAAACATACACAGTGGGGGAACAAAGAATAAATTTCAATGAAAACCCAATTCTAAGTGAAAAGTTTGAATGTACGTACGTACCCGAGTTGAAACCAGGAAATCCAAGTCATATTGAAGACTGTTGCAAGTACACCTATGCCAACTTTTCTAGATACTGGGCTAGCGGAGGCCTTTACATATCCCGACTATTGGAAAGTTTAAAAGGTTGGAATTGCACACAATTTAAAGATGAATGTAGAGACAGAACTTTCAGTTACAACCGATTCACTAAACTGATGTATGATCGATTCTGCAACCACTCCGAGTTAGTGAATGAATGTAACGAGGTGATAGGCAATGTTTTTGCAAACAGATCGCGAGAAATGGGATCGTGGAAAGTTCTCACAAACGAACTAGCTGTTACAGACATACCAATTGAACAAGCCAGTAAACCGTGCGTACAGGTTGCTTTTTACGAGCGGGATGCCGGCGGCTATGGACATTTTCACGAAGTTATTCAGCCATTTCTTCCATTTTGTCCCTTTATCTGGTGCGGGTTTGATGAAAGATTTGTGCTAAATGGAAAGGCATCGGTGTGGAACTGTATGCCTCATAGGTAAGTTGAAACTACATTCCATGAGTAACTATCATATAATAAACCATTTACGTTCAGTTGCAGGGTGAACATAGCAATTGTCATGGCAGTTTCGATTGCTCTCGCAATTATTGTCATATTGGTCAACGGGATTGTGCTGGCTGTGTTATGCACACAATCGAAAATGCGAACAAGCCAAGGCATATACAAACTGTCCCTCGCTTTGGCTGATATCCTCGTAGGTGTAATCGTTTTTCCAACCTTTGTAAGCAGTTTGTATAAATACCAAATTGTTGAACATAATATCGGTGAACTAGCCAATGTCACTGGTTATGTTATAAAGGAGAGAGCAACAGAACCTGGCCAGATCGCCACTATGAGCATGCGCAGTACGACCGGCCACTTTCGGGCGCAGTTTTCAAAATCATATTTAAACTTTGTCGGTTTCTTTACCATTCTCTCGCTAACGGTGTCGATATTAACTTTGGTAGCAGCTGGAATTGATCGGTTTATCGCAGTGTTTCGGCCTACAAAGTACAAACAAAATATTGCTACACCTATTGCTGTAAAAGTTACGGTAGCATTGTGGGCATTATCGTTTTTATTCTCTGTGTTACCGCTATTTGTTCCGGCCTTGTCGTACACTTTGGTTGCCTCAATATTGGTCTCATCGGCTGGGCCTCAAGTTTTGGTTCTATACGCATTTGCCTTTATAGTCCCACTTCTACTAATGTGGCTGGTGACCATTTTGACATTTACGGCAACACGGTCATACAAAAACTCATGGAAACGGCTTTCAACATCTGACGACAGAAAAGCTCACGGGATTAACGAAGCAAGGCTGGCTCGTACGCTTGGAGTTATGGTCGGTGTATTCACGCTCAGTATATTGCCGTCAATTGTCGTTCTCATCTGTGGTATGTTCATGAGTAACATCTACCCAAACTTACCAAAGCTACTAAGTCCCACGGCCACGACAGGTTTTACGTCGGCTGAAGTTGTCGTTATTTTTATACTAATGTGCAATAGCATTTGGAACTGCTTTATCTACAGCATCAGGGAGCAAGAGTTTCGCCGGGCAGCTGCACAAAAGTTCTTCTGTCGAAAAAAGAGCGGCCAACCGAACTTGGATGAAACCGACCTCAGGGGACTCGATGGACCCATTGCATCTGAAGTGTTTCAGCAAAACGAGGAATACCTCGACCGAACTGTATTTACAGAAATCAATTTAAATCAGGATAAAAATTGTGATGATTCTGTAACCACGGCTGTATAACTAAAGTATAAATGTTCTTTATAATTCAGATTTTGAGTGTTTATTCACTTGGTGGGGGAAGATGGGACACCTTTTTATTCTATTTTCTTGTGTCATTCGGTAGTAAACAAAGAACACTCAAAAATTATAAAACCGTACCCTCACGACTCCCGCCGTTAGTAGTTGTTAAAAACAAGATCAAGATGTTTGGACATTACGTGCTAAGTATCCCATTACTCCACAGTACTCTATCTTTAATACTATTTCATACAAATGCCTCTTATATTAACCTCTTGCATTAACGAGTAACATTCCATTTAGTTTAGTGTGAGGACTGATCACGCATGCGAATGGTGTAACAATGGTTGGGTAAAATAAATGTACATACTTAATAAAACTCATAGAATGATTCAGGCGTGCCAGGATCTTGAAAGCATGCTATTAAGAATGCTACTTCCGCTTCTTATCATGTTCCTTTATACGACATTTCAATATGGGGGAAGGCGGGACTCTTTTTAAAAACCTAAAGGTGGACAAGAAAAATGTTACACAGTATTATTTGACAGATTACCACGGTCCAACAAAGTGCGAGGCAAAAGAGGCTACTGTTTAGTAATAAAACTGGGTGTTGAACGAATACAACATCATTTTTGAATGCTCTTTGAATCTTATTAAAACTCCCGAAGTTTCTAGTTTGAAAACTTAAATTTTCAGTTCAGTATCAATTAATAAAAGAGGATGAAATACTTGACACAGTTCAGTTTTAAACTAAGATATGTGCACAAAACATAGAAATGGGTCAATAAATCCTAAACTGGGATGAAATCTGCAAAATATACCGGTTTGTTATACGTAAAGTTACATTTGGTAGGTTAACTACAATATAAAATGTTTCATTTTTTCCCATTTTTACCCTACTGTTTATTATTTTATACTATCACGTTTAATGCACTTTATTCCAAGAAATCACTTATTTGGCAAAACTAATGTAAAACAAAACAAAATATCTGCAACAATTAAAAACAGTGCCATTCATTTGATTGCATCCACATTCAGCAGATAATTTTAGCACAGCATCACAGTAATTAAAAACTTAGTCATAGTGTGTACTGCATACAGAAAACGCAAAAGTTTACAAAACACTATTCATGTTTATTTTTTGTGTTTTTGTTGTTTTGTGGTTTTTCGGTTTGTTTCTTCTCTTTGTTATGCTTCAGTGATTCTTCATTGGGTCGTGAAAACACAGTATAATCAACAAAAATTCCACATAGCACTTTTTCTGCAGTACTGAACGGGTCATTTACCATTTGAAGTTTGTTTCCAACCTATTAGAACATTTAATGTGTTAATGGATGCATCCTGTTTATCTGAAGTTGGCCAGGCTTTAGGCTTACCAAAAATGCAAAAAGGCTTGTTGCTTGAACCAGTGCTATTAGTTCAATTGATTGAGAAATGTGGCCATTCATTTGAAGAACATACAGAAATGAAAATAAAGTACAAAACTTGGTAACCCTGTGGAAAAAAATGAAACAGAATTTAGGATATTTTATGGTGGAACAAGTCTTGTACTCCAACCATGGGTCTAGAGGTAAAACTCATATTAATAAAAAATGTCTTAAATGACACCACAGAAGTACCATTCTGTCTCAAAAAAATGTGGCGACTGACGATGTGCAGTTGAAAAAGTATGAAAAGTTTTGACTAAACTTCTTTAAATAGTTTATCTTGCATGCCTATTTCGAGTAGAAGAAACAACTTACACTGAACATTGCAAGTTCTGAATGGAATTACCGTTCCATTGTGAAGAAAATAAAATGGCAAAGTTCTTCAGGAATCCACCTCCGCAAGCAGCCAGCATTCCAAGGAAGGTACAAATGATGTTTGAAGATGGATATACTGCTTGAGCTAGGGTGACTCCTAGTGTGTGATAAGACATAAATTTGAAATGTTAAGATGCGAAATTAAAACGTTTGTTTAAAATATATTGTACAATACAGTGCAAAAACTATGCGCATTCACAGTTCATCGTTCACATTCAAACATCATATTTTTGTGGGGTTTTTAGTAACTAACTGCCAACTACTTGCTAATTGATTGGCGTAAAAGGATAACATTATAAAGTGCTAAAATAAACAATTTGAAAAATAAGATACAAACATTTTGGAATTTTTGAAAGGTACATTTTAAATTACATATTGAAATTAAATATGAGCAGCTTCCGGATACAAAATTGATATATAATATTGTAACAGCTTAAATTGTTAAATAAAAGTAATACAAAGTAGCAAGAATTCATACCATTTTTATAATTTATAATTGACTAGTTCACACAAAGTTGTAAATGTGTGTACAGATATTTCGTCTTTTTATAAAATGTCTAATCATGAAAATCCTCTGGCAAAAGAGTAGATGTATTATACCTTTGATTATTTTTTTAGTACGAATTAGTTCCTTCAGTAACATGGTTACCACTGATACAGGAAACCACTGAGTGGTAACTTGAAAAGCATTTCTTGGTGTGTAAAAAACCAACCACCAAACCAATGTTGCCAAAGTTAATGCCTATAATAACAAAAGATTGATTTTAAATATTGAAACAAATATAAAAAAAACAGTTTATAGGTTCGGAACATAGTGTTACTACTTTAAACAAGTTCATTTAAATCATTGCCACTCATAAGTTTGTTGAACTTCAATTTGCTGGTTAAGTAATTGTCGACTTAGTTTGGGAAATTCAGTCAAAACAGGTAAAACCCACTGTTAAACATTTAACTTCAATCATGTTTTTCACAGTAGATAAAACCATATATATGTAAATATTACAATTATGTCTGTTTCTAATATGTATGGTAGGAATAATTGGCACTAGTGAAGAATCTTCCGGTACATAGCAGAATAGGCTGGTGGAAATTGTTAGTGGTTGGTGGTTAGGGGGTTGGGTGTTGATGGTTAGGGGGTTAGTGGTTATATGGGTTAGTGGTTACTGGTTAGGGGTTAGTGGTTAGCAAATAGGGTGGGGGGAAGACTCTTCACTAGCACCGAATAATCTACATTCTATTCAAACCTCAGTATTTGCTAATGGCATCAGCATTGGTTTACCAACAAACAAATTGACGAGACATCCCCCACCAAAGCAGCAAATCATTGATAAACACCACGTGGTGGCTGGTTGGGAACGATAATGTTTTTCAACTAAAAAAATTAATGTTAACTTTGCTCAAATATATGATACTGTACCAATGTAGTAGTAGAACCTCCTTGGTCAGCATGGTATAACCTTGGTCAGTATATGTTCTGTATATTGTTATTTACATATGCACATTACCTCACTCGATATATAGGCTACTAAGTTACGAATGCATATTACGACCTACCCCAACATTGTTTAACGCCACAGATTACCAACACAAAATGAGCCAGTTGACAAGGAACAGACAGCGTTGTAGAAGTTAACTCTGATAAATAATGAGCTAATTCTTGTATGTTATCCATTTTACCTGTATAAACACTTTAAGTTTAGTTTTTGAGAAATTTAAGGCAACTGCTTCTAAAAAGAAATGAGCGAGCTTGGTTTCAGCAAGTTAATGACTTAAGGATTTCAAGGGCGCAATGTCAAATACCTAACACTTCATACAGCAGCTGTTGACACTCCAGCGACTTACCAAACCAACAGTGCCAGTCAAAACCTAGTACTGTACATAGAGAAATACGGTAATTGAGCACGTAATATTTTTTCGTCGAACAGTTGTTCTTGTTGTTTTTTTGAGCCATTTTTTCGTACTATTCCAAATTTTACCTTGAGCAATTATTCTTTATTCTCTTGATTAAAATTAATTCATGATACATATCAGATTTTAAAACCGCGCTTAAATAGCGATTAATTAACCATTTTTTGTGGTAAGTTCTTCAAGACGGAAATAATCGCTCTCTCCCATCGCCAGGCCATAGTGTGAATCCGCTTTTAAGAATTAGGGACTTCCGCAATTTTGTTAACTAGTACTGCAATGTTTTTGTTTTCGTTTTGTTTTTAAGCCTAGCCCTACATTGTCAAGCCCTAGGCCTACATTTTACATTGCTGGTTCTGTTCTTTAACGCTTGAAAAAAAAGTTAGAAGAACAGTAGTATTTCGTCTTTACAACAAATGTTGTCAATAAATCCAAAGTTCGTAACGTATCCAAACGTTCTAAAGACGTGTGGGTTTGTAACACTCAATGCGAATAACAAGGGTGGACCTGTCGTTCTCTGCTGTCTGAATAACTTAAAAGCTCACGAGCTAGCACCGAAGTATAGTTAATACACGACACGGCGCAACAACGGCTATATTCGTCGGCGCATGCTATCTTGTTACTTGGGCGTTCTATATCGGAACGCAAACCCGACCGAATAATAACTGCGTCCGAATGCTATATATTCGTTAGTTTAGAATAGATTTTAAAATAAGGGAAAACGTCACAACTTATAGCAGGAATAAAAGACACGATAAATTAGGGTCGTGTGTCTGGAGTCGTAGCGGGACATGTTTGGTACATACAACAAAATTTACGTACATAAAACAATTTCTTATTCCACTTTTACACTATTTGACACACTTTTCTATAGTTATAACAAAGAAATATACATTTGATAAATTCTCCCGACTTTAAAGTTTGTTTTTAAATTCTAAACAGTTTTAAAATTGGACTTATTAATACTTAACAGATGCTATATCTTCGACCACACAGCCACTGTACGGACAATTGTTTAAGTTTACTGAAAAATTGTTGTTAATTTTATTTTTGTTTGCTTTGTTTACTCAGTTTGGCTGCAGTAATAGAAGTATTTTGACCAAGGTAGCAGTAATACAAGTGTTTTGATTTACACATTTGATTCGGTTCGTTATCCGTATATATATGTGAGAGAATTTACGTTCAACATATTGCCCTGGGCGGTTGGAAACTGGTTTGTGTGCTTTTAGTTGACACAAACTCTGTGGCGATAATAAGTGATCGGACCTCTAGATATAACAATTTGTTGAGAGAGGGTTCTAATTTAAACCTGAAATATATTTAAGTTTAGAATTATCCAGTGTCAAGTGTATCAAACACGTTTATGGGATTATAAAGTTATATGACAAAGTTACGAATGTTAATATTTTTGCTGTATTAAATGTTAATTATTTTGACACTCTGAAAACATTACGTGTAGGCTACATTTATTTTGTCATTAAGTAAGACATTTATTGGTAGAAGGAGCGGTTTTTAAACTTTTAAGGATATTTTAGTTTGTTTTCATTAATATTACTCAATTTGTAGCAAAAAATTATACTTTAATATTAATTGGTACCACTTTTCTGTTATTAACAAAGTTCTTATGCATTTGTAGGATACAAGATTCATCGATTGATGTTTGAACGATAATATCAATTTATTATACAATCATATACTGTGGGTAACATGTTAAAAACCATAGCAGTAGGGCAGGACAAAAAATGTTAAAATTAGATTTTCAAACCGTTTAATATTATTTTGTTAAGTTTACGTGTATTTCTAATAATAAATTCACTTATTAATCAAAATTAACAAGAAATTGAAACTTTTCCGTCTTATCCTCTGTGTTTTCGAATTTGTAAAATTTCACCTGTATGCCAATCGCGAAATATAGTGGGGTGGGGAAAGATGGGACACTTTTTCATTCTATTTTATCGTCCCATTTGGAAGTAAACAAAAAGCATTCAAAGAATTATATAACTGTATCCTCACAACTCCCATTGGTCGTTGTTAATTGTTTAAAACACGATCAGGATATTTGGATATTCTGTGCTAAAGGTGTCCCGTCTCCCCCCACTTTACTATAACTCCTCGTGTGTTTTATAATATTTTGTTTGAATTGTTGTCAATTAATTAAGGTATGATAGTAATTAATTCGTAGTAGTATTTTGGAAATACCGTCCTTAAGTGTCCCGTATTTCCCCATTGTACTATATGTTGTATTAATGAAGTTTGATCTTCTTAGGTTTAGGAAATGAAATTTTGGTTATATACCTGGGTGCTTTGCCTGTCTGTTATTTCAGGTAATTTACACAATATGTTTGCTACGTCTAGTGCTTTTCCATTCGTTTATGTAACGAAAAAATATTACACCATTGTGTTACAAGAGCAGTATACGATCCTAAATCACATTGAAACCGACAAAATTTTGTAGTTTGTCAGATAAAACCATAAAAATCAGACCTGTAGTAACACGGGCAGAAAATATTGAATACACCCAGGATGCAGAACAATCGGCTCGGATCAATTAAAAAAATCAAAACATAAAAAAGTCAATATTTTATAGTTATTTGTTATATTGCATATCCGATGGAACTTAGGTTAGAAATTAAAAACAATAAAGTTCAGTAACTTTTTTTTCTGATCGAAAATGTTATGCATTATCTTTACTCGAGCTGTTTATTTTACTGTGATTTTATAGAAACTGTCGCTTTTTGTTATTTTTTTGTTATGTTTTTAAAACATATTAGCTGTTCATCTCTATCCATATACATTTCTCAATCAAGGTATAAAGCACAAAATCATGGCATTATCCAAAAACCGTTTATAAAATATGGAATAGGCCTAACATGTGCTTATGGGTGCCATCTTTCTCATCCTACTATCCATAACCTGTTTTTTAAATATGGAACGCTGACATGAGCTAATAATGGGTGCCATCTTTCCCACCCAAGTGTATTGCAAATACAATTTGAATAACATACTATAATATATATATAGGTATGAATAAAACTAATTTGACAATGTTTTTCTTTTAAGTAAAATCGGACTATCGCGGAGTTACTTTATCATGCAATCCAGAAAGTATTCGAATTTCTTTTAGTGACGAGTAAGTATTACAGATTGTATGATTAATAATAATTGACATTTTTTAACTTTAAATAAGAAAATGTTTTAAAACGCATGGTTCTCCGTTTTGTAGTATTTTAGCATTAATTTTGTTAATATGTTTTCTAGGTTTTTGATTCGTAACAATATCGACATAACTTCAGCATCACAATTGCACTTTGATAATCACCAACAAAGAGATTGTGCTTCTGAACGACTCGGACAAGAATACACCTTAACATTGTATCCACCATACAACACATGTGGTTCAACAGTACAGGTAAATCCAACAAATTGAACTGATGAAGCAATTACTAAATGACATATCTGTAACGTTGAAACGTTTTTGATCAGCACGACACCGGCGATTATGTATATTCAAATTCAGTCGTATTTACCACTTCGTCATCAAAGACTTTAGTTATGAACTTGCAATGTCAATATGAGGATAGATACGTCGTAAGTTCAAACGTCGCTTTGACTCCATATGTAAGGTAAGTGGTATTTAAACGAATGGATGTGATTTATTTACTACACGCTCGCGTATAGCAACGGCAGCAGTCATTAAATATACCAGCATGGGTGCTCTGTGTCCACTTACACTTACCAACAAAATCAATATTGACGTTGTTACTACATGTTTAACTTGTGGATGGTTAATTATTTTGGTTAATTACGATCTGGGTAAAATCGACGAGCCTTGAAGACGTAACCTATGGGTTATTAGAGACAGGCGCGCTATCTGCGCTGTGCCTCGCGACGTGGCTAATTATAACATGTGAAATACGTTTACAATTGAAACAGTTTGTACGACGGAGTATAAATTATTTAGTATTGAGTGTGAAAAGGGTAAGAATTAGACCAACATTATAGATTTTGTGGGGTAGTAAGATGCTGGTTTAGCTGGTTAGCGTATTCCATTAGCTGGTTAGCATATTCCATGATGTTTTGTGGTCGCTTTTTTAAAAACCCTTTAGCATTAGTATACGCTTTTAGAATACTATACATATATATTCGTTGTTGTTCACTATTAAATAGGACGATAGACATAAAAATCTGGATATCTCACCCCAACCTACTGTATTTTAAAAGTGTAACAGTTTATTTGTTACACTTTCGCATTTAGAAACCGTGCGAGTTAATTAGGCTACATAAATCTTCCCCTCTAATTAAAACCTCTTGTTCAGGACCTTAAACTTCATTACTGGACAAGGCAACCTAAGTATGCAAATCAATCTTTATCAAAGAAAAGATTATCACCCGAAAAGCAAACTTGGACAAAGGCCGTCTGTTTTAGTTGGTTAGTTAGTAACTCTTTTAAACCTACAATTGGGCAGGCCCAACAAGGTCGTATAACGCATTTACATTAAAAGAATACTTTTGGCAGGTGTACCAGTCTATGTTTCAGTCGATATGGATGATGTATTTGGAGATGACAGTATCGTGACATCGTTAAGCAGTTGCTATGCCACAACCGCCAGCGAATTTGAAATCATGGAAAATTATCATTACTTGATTACTGGAAAGTAATAACAGCACGGTTCATTATACACACACGCCGCCATAACTCCTTTAAATACGGTCAAATCAAATTGAGTTTTTAGACATAATTACATTTCTATAGATTTTGGTATTTAGATATAAACTTGTTAACCAGGGTTAAGAAGTTCTAACACTTATGTTGTATCGTTCAGATGCGCCAGCCCCACGGACCAGACCGTGAAAATTCTTAGCAACGGAATGTCAAGAAAATCTCGTTTTTCATTTGAAATGTTCCGCTGGAGAAACAGCGTAGAGTAAGTTAACCTAATAAAAAGCTCATGCAACTTGATAATGGTTGAGACTCGACTACAAAAAAGTATTTGTTTTTTCATTTATTTGCATGCCTTACAGGTATATTTATCTGCATTGTGAAGTCAAAGTGTGCAATAGAACTTCGGATGTGTGCTCTGGTAGTGGCGTAAGTATTTAAGTATTGCAAAGTGGATTGAGTGATTTATGTTATGGTCAAGGGTGTAGCGTTTATAATCGTTTGCTTAATAGTTATTAAATATCTGAATAGTTCCCGTTTAGCTTTTGGTATACCTTTTCACGTACTATTTTTTAAATGAGCGAGACTACAAAGTCGAGATGTTTCTTATATTTTATAGTATGGTAATAATAACCTTTTAATACCGGCAACATTTTAAAGAAATATATTAAAACATATTATACGATTTGAAAGTCAAGTTCAACGCATCTGTCTTGTCTTACCCTATAGTTTGACAGTTATACCGGTGTTACTGAAGAATCGGCGTGTGTCCTTGGGCACGACACACATAACAGCAATTTTTGGAACCCAGTGGTCACTAATGGTTTGGCCAAATTATAACATAGCCATACATAAAAAAAATTAACAAAAATCCCTCCAAATCAAAAACACACGCAGGGTAAGGCGGGACAGTTTAAAATCGTTGTTATTTTTAATTATTAAATTAATTTGTTATTAAAAACAAACAAAAATACTATTAAATAAAATTTAATGCTTTGAAACCATGTTTAAACCTTGTATTTCTTGCCCTACTACTTTAGTTTTTAACATGTTACCTACAGAAAATTGACAATAAATATTAGAGAAGTTTACATTTTTGCCACAAGTTGGATATTGCTGCACTTTTTTGTAGTAGTTACTTCTAACAAATTATAAGTGAAAATGACTGAATTTCGAATGTGTTTATCATATTATATCTAAGTATTATATCAGTATAATATTATGTTTGACTTATCCCTAAGGTATAAACTATTGAAATATTGTATTAAAACAAACAATGCAAAGCTTTGGCAACAAAATCCTACAAAACTACAATACGGGGTAAAACGGGACGAACAATGAAATATTTTTATATTAATAGTATTCTGCAACTTGTAGTTAACCTTCCAAATATAACCGGATTGGCTAGTTTCTTGCAAAAAAGCTGCACATATTAAAACCATAGGCATAACACGGCTGTATATATTAACAATGGTATTTTAACATTTAGTCGTTGTGCAATGGTGTGGCGGGTTGGAACGACCGAAGAAAACGTGACGTCGACTCCAATGAAAGAGATTCGGTTGGTAATACTGGATATACTTCGTTGGGGCCAATTCTTATGGGGCAACTAAGCACATCCGGAAAAGCTAAACTCGAAACTACCTTGAAAGAAATCCCACAAAATAACAGTACGTACAAATGTTTGCATTAAGTACATGGCGATTTTTCCACGACGACATTTAACTTTAATGCAGTACGTACAAATATCGGCTTTAAATGTCCACGACGACATTAAAACTTTAAATACGTACGTACAAATATCTGCTTTAAATACATAATATTTTGCACGACGTCTTTGTATATACACAGACTTAATTTACAGAATACATCACTGCTTACATCTTCGGCTCCTTGGCCGTCGCGTTGGCAATCATTGGTATCGCATTGGTTGTTGCATTTGTAACAAAGCATCGAATTGCAAAGAACAACAAAGCCTTAAGTAAAGTATCCACACCGACATCTAGCAGATCAAATTACAGTGAAAAGCATCTGCCGGGTTTAATATGAAGCACCGCTAAACTTCCTGTTTAGATACTGTTGTTTAAAGTGAACTGGATGGGTCAAAATAATTATTGTGTAAATAATTTTAATGGTATTCAGTATTACAGCATAATACAGGTTGAATATACTAAGTATATAAATTTGATTATAAAAGATCTGTTTTACTTAAAGTAGATATCACTGCCGTGATTTCATGTTCGTATTCTTAAGAACACCGAGTGTAAAAACTACTTTATACAATCCAAAATGTTAATGCAGTAATACAAATAAAGTTAGACATGTGAAACTAATGTTTTTACCATTGGTTTGTGTTAACATAGAGTACTCTGGGGGAATGGGACACCTTTAGCACATATTATTCAAATATCTTGATCTTGTTTTAAACAATTAACAACGGTCCATGGGGGTCGTGGAGATACGATTTTATAATTATTTGAACGTTATTTGTTTACTACCAAATAGGACAAGAAAATAGAATAAAAAGGTGTCCCATCTTTCCCCACCCTACTATATAGATAAAGAGCGCCAGGCTACGTACACAAACAAGAGAGTCCAGCTCTAGTTAGAGGCCACATGTTTGGCGTACATTAATGTGAAGCAAACTACTGAATCAAAACTCCCACGTCATCCGCCGAAAGCAAACACTATATACGCTTTTTTTTACGTCTAGTACTTTTGCACTTTCGCAACGCTTCGTTGGGTAATTTAAGCGGTAATTGGAATCTTATTAAACGCAAAAATTAAAAGAATCATATGCAATCGAAAATAATGCAACGATTGCGATAATAATATTAAGAATTTGTTACAGTTTTTTATTTAAAAAGCGCTTTCGTTTTTAACTGTAAAATATAAATATGGATGAAGAGTGTATATAGCTTTTGTATTTTAGAAACCAGAAACGGTCAAAAGTGAGTCAGTGAGTGACATATTTTCTTGCGGAAGAAGTGCAATGCCGTTTTTTCAGCGATTGGATATGCGGTTTGACACGCATTTTTTCACAAGCCGTTTTGATTTTAAACCTTTACATTTGGGAATCTCTATCCATATTCCATATACCCCCTTTTTTGTCGATATACCCCTTTTGGTTCTTGCCTAAAAACACAAACGCCAACACTGGTGGTGACAGCAGCAAACGAATTTTTGTTAAATATTTATTTGCTACGAAAAATATAAGTTTAATTTTTACACTAAAATAATTGCATTGTTATTAATATATAAATTACAGGGACTAAAAAACTAATTGCAAAAACAGTGTTATATGAAACTAAATAGCACCGAATCAATTTAATTTAAAAGAAATAAAATATTGAAATAACTTTTAAAAAACATTGCCAAATATGTCTGTTGGCAAATACAAATGTATGTGGATGGGCAAAATAACATGTGTTGTTTCATTGCTGTGATCATACACAATGTTTATTAATTGAGCCAATCAAATAAAGTCAACTTTTATTCGTGGGGTTGGAGTTAGTGCTTGAGAGTTATAAATTATTGTGCAAAGGTTTTCAGAGATAAACTAATGACTTAGAATGTTTGAGAAACCATTAAAAGCTTGAACAGTTTCAATAAAACATCTGAAAAGTGAAGGAAAAAAACATAACGAAAAAAAATGAGTAATTTTTAAATACATTGAAACATCATACTCCCCAGCAATTTCGCATCATGTTGATAAAATCACCATCATTTGCAACAGTTAAACTAACACCTTCATAATACTCATCAAACTCAACGTAAGATATTTGTCCATTGTTCTTAGAACTTAACTCATTAAATGATGTCATGAAGTTCTCTTTCATCTCTGTCTCGGAAAATTTATCTGTGAAAAAAACACACTATTTAATGCTGGTTTATTTAAAAAAGAACAAATTGTTTGCTAAAATATAAATTTAAAAATAAATCCCTATTCCCGCATTCTTAACCAACCCTTTGACTGCGAGTTTCATTTTCAATTTTTAAACTATTAACCAGGCCCAACCTAATTGATTTTGCAAACAAAGCATAGTAGCTAGACCAAAACTTTCTTTAGGAAGTTTGTGTAGTATCAAATTGTCTTCAAATTGATAATGTAGTAGAACCAGGGAACATATATAGTTACGCCAGTTCTAGTGTTAGTAATTGACCAACCCAATAGTCTTTTGGAAGGTATTTATGTTAATGTGCGATGTGTCTATGGCTGCAAAACCAATTTTAAAAATTCTGTGAATCTAACCCTAATCTGGTGCTCATAAAGTAGAAAAATTCTTTACACGGTCATTAAAAGGTGATCGAAAATTCAAATTAGACAAAAATCACATTTTGTATCTATATTTTATCCCTCACAGTCAAACTTTATATCCCCTGCTTGCCAACTTAGACTCTCAGTTTACATCTTTATTTATTACTTTTATTGACGTAAAGGTACATGATTGTTGGCTTCTTTATTTTATTATTCTGAATTATTTTATGTTTTTTTTTTATGCAGACTGGTGATGCCATATAAGGGATATATAGCAGAAGTGACAGAATGCATGTTTCACATTGGACTTAATTTTAGTCCGTTACAAATTTGGTAGCACCTGTTTACGGTCCCTTTAATCAGTGCATGTCCGCTATGTCCACTATGTCAGCCAAGTCCGCTATGTCCGCAATATTCACTACATAGTGGACATGCACTAATTAAAGGGACCACTTGTTTGTGGCAGCAAAGCTGTTAGAAAAATATCATATTGGAACAAAATTAAATGAAAACACTTTCTTACCAGCAACGACAAGTGGATGATTCTTCACACAATAGAGTTTCTGCATATCAAGTAACTTCACGTACCCAGTTTTATGAGGATCAATCTTTTTAAATACCTTCCTAACAATTGAGTTTCGTGTTTCATTCATTTCACCTAGAAAAAAAGGATTTTGATGTATTAGCTGAGAAGGCTGAGCTCTGGACAATAATGCTCATAGCTTATAACTTTACAAAGTAAGTCTCAATAATTAAATAGCAAAATTAATTATGGAAACTGCAACATAGAAAATTAACATCCGAAAGAATAACTGCTTTAAAAATTGACAAAAGCACATGTTCGCACAACGAGAACAACTGTTAAACAAAACAAGTATCAGTAGGGCCACATAGATGGCCAACAAACCTATGTGTTACATGGAACGTAAATTATATTTACCAATAAAGGATCTCATAAATTCTCCATAATCAATCGCTCCATCATTATTCTCATCGACCACTCTCCATACTGCTTGAAAATCCTAAAACAAAAAAGTACTGAATTTAGGCCTGGCTATTAGGTTGGATAAGGGTGTGCTCATAACTATAAGATACAGGTTTCAAGGGCTAATATTCTTACCATTCTGTGTTCATGTGTTTCTTACGCAAGGCGTATGATTGTAATTTTTATATATTACATTTATACCAAATGGCCACTGATATGTTTTCCAAGGCATTATAAACAATAGTATTAACTATTAATAATAACTTTATTTGTCACTTCGATTACAATAGCCAAGATTTAAAAATATTTTTAAACTAAAAGACAGAATACAGCGACAAAACAGTGGTCGTTAAAAACAAGTTACAGTTAAAAATATATTTACATTTAGTTTAAATAAGATAAGCCTGGTCGCTACACCTAAATAAAGGACTTTTAAAAGTCGTATCACACCTGAGGTGGAAGTGTCAGGTTAAACTTCTCCATCGCACGTTGTAGTTCCTGTTTATCCAACCTACCATCCCCAGATCGATCAAGTTGTCGGAATAACTTGCCCAGCCCAACCACGATACTAACACTACGATCTCCAATCTTTTGACGTATTAATGCTGCATGTTTATACTTCATGTTAAAGTCAATATTGAGGAACAATTACCGGTTAAACCATTCTAATGCATATTTGCTGGTTGGTTGTATAATTAAAAATACTTTTAAAAAAAATATACTTTTTGAACAAATTGTTAAATTTAAATATACGTCTACTACTTTTGGGATCACTTACATTGAACTTTTAGTGTAATTTTCCTATCATTTCGTTCCAGTGCTGTGTCTGAACCATCGCCACGGTCTGATGACTCCAAATCCCAATTAGAATTTGTTTGCGATGAAGTGACTTCACAAATTCTTATAACAAGTGTTGGGCTAAAAACAAGTTATTTATACACATTTATATAAAAGTAAATTGTCAGTTTATACCTATCACTACAACTAATTGCCTTATTTTGTGCCCACAATGGTATCACCGATGAGCCTTAAACCCGTTAACCTCTAGGTTAGAGACAGCCACACTAACTGTTGTGCCATGCGCCAAAAGTACGGGTTAGGTGATACGGTAAGGCACCCAAGAAGATCTGAGATTTAGGCCTAACAACTCAAACATTTGAATTATTTTATTATCAATATTGTCACAAATATTTATGGCAGTCAGTCGTAATTAAAAAAAAAAAATGAATTAATTTCCCAGTGTGTAATATTCATTTAAAGGTAATTGTGTGGAAAATTTAACTGAACATTAGTTTGGATCTGAATAAAATAAAAGTTAAATTTTCCTGAAAAGTTTGTGAATATGAAGGGTGTGCCTATTATTACTTATGATCATCATTTTAGGTGAACTTGAGGCTTTTAAATTAAAATCTTACTTTTGTTTCAGTGAGTCTGGTAAATGAGCGAGGTTTTTTGTTGAGAAACTGATATTTCTTCCTAAACCAAAATCAACTGCAGAATATTGTTTTCCCTTCCTTCGGCCAACAACATGACAATATTTTCCTCGTTCTATCAGAGGGAGTGCTTTGTTGGTGCTGTTTTATAAAAACAAGTTGAATTTATATAATTTTTACAAAACTCATTGTAACTTACTTCTTTCCAAAACGTCGATATTCATACACAGTCAATGTTTGGTCAATATGGAAATAAAAACCAAAGAGTTCACGGAGGGCATCCCGACCATCCCTAGTTATTATTCGACCTCCAAATGTTGTTCGACTTTTTAATTTCGATTCAGTTGATGCACCAACTGTGCTTACTCTGTACATGAACAATTTCATAGTTTTATTATAAAAAACATTATACTCAATAATGAATGCATGTAACTTGCTTTATCCACATGTGGCCTGAAATCAACAGTCGCTATAATACGGATGTCCTGAATTTAAGCAAATATATTAAAAATGTAAACTCTAGAATGCCAACTCTTAAACATTCAAATCCTAATACAACCACCATTTCAAGATAGGCAACCTGAAACATTATACGTACAGCTTTTTATATGTTGTAACCCCCTTATTAGGTTCAAATTTTCTCTTTAACTAAAAAACCATGTCCCAGGTTTAGCTTTAGTTTCTAAAACATCATTGGCTTACTGCGTGTTATGGAGTCGTCTGCTTCGAAATCTAAGCGGAGCAGCATTGATGTTGGACGATGGGTCACATGGATTCTGTCGAGACGGATCTTTATCTTGTTCTGCATCACTGATCACATGTTTAGATAATTGATCGATGAGAACTTGTTCTATGATGTCTTGTTTCTGTTTCTGGATCAATTGTTCTTCCTAAACATAAATAGGAAGAACAAAATACATTGATATTAAAAAATATATAAAGTACTGTCTGTGGGGTAAGATGGGACACATTTAGCACATATTATCCAATATCCTGATCGTGTTTTTATCAATTAATAATGGACTATGGGAGTTGGGAGGATATGGTTTCTTTAAATGAAAATTTGAAATTCTTTGAATGTTCTTTGTTTACTACCAAAAGGACGAGAAAATAGATTGATAATGTCTCATCTTCCCCAACCCTACTAAAACCATGGTTACACTTATGTTTACTCGAATGGTGTATTGGTATAAATGCCTTGAAATGTAACTTGCTTTTGTATACATCTTCTACCTTAACTCAAATAAATATCCTATATAGGAATCTTTACATTGTGGGTAAAATGTAACGGTCAAACATAGTATATCCGTTCACTGATAGTATCTGCTGATATTAACATTTTTTAATATTTAGCACCAATAAAAATAAGCTAATAATACACCAGTGCAATGCTTCATAGTTTAACATCTATGTGCGTTGTTTAACATTCACAATCACATGCTACAAGGTTTAGCACTGACCACTTGGTTGGAGCAATTAGCGTAAAGCACGTGGAGACACAAGTACACAGCCCCACATTAATTTAGTTCAATACGTACTGCTGCATATTTTCTTAACTCATGAAGTCCAGTATAAGGTTTAGATGTATATTCTGTTTGAAATTTTGCCATATCATCCACTGTATAACCAGTATCTACCTCCTGTAAAAACAACAAAAGTGTTACAGAGGCATATCAACAAAAAATCATAATTTTTGCATTAATAGAAATGCTCAAATGTCTAAATGGATCACCAAAGTTTTAAAAATAAAACACCTTTTTCAAAAAACGTGACAAAACCGCCAAAGTGAAAAAACGGCCATGCGACAATACAGAGGACTTCCCATAAAAACTGCCATTTATCTTTGACTGTTTCTAATTTATAAACTGAGAAAAATTAAAACGTAATAAACTGATCACACTCCATATTTTATATATTTATATATATTTCCCAAAAAAAAGCTTTTAATCAATCAAATCCGATTTTTTTATACGAAGTCCTATGTCATTCTATCTTTACATGCTTTTTTATGGTTGAGAAGGTACAAGCATTAGAGACCATTTTAAATAAAGAAAACTACGAAAAGTACTAAACAATGTTTTATGCTATACTATGTAAATGGTATTTTGCCAAAGAAATAAAACTGAACAGTAATGTACCTATGTTTAATTGCATAAATAAAGTAAGGCCTATCTCCCTATAATATATATTATATAGATATATATATTCTTTATTATAGATTTATAAAGCAGAAGCATCCATTGTAACAAATCCTCAAAAATATTTGAATATTAAAATAACAAACAAGAAACATTCAAAATTTGGTGACACTTTTTTGGAATCCCGCTAATTTTTTATCCCTTTTTTGATTTTGTAAAGTTTAATTTTGGTACTTATAGATCACATTTGAGCATCTCTATCTATACAAAGGTCAAATTGAGACATATCTAAACCAAAGTGAAGTTTTTGGTTGGTATGCCCCTCAACCCCTGTAAGGTTATACCTTTGGTGAGGGTGGTTTATCCACCATATCTTCGTCAAGATACCAGTATTTTGATTTATTCTTTTCTGTAGATTTGTTGTCTTTAACACCTAGTAAACACAGTATTATAGTTTACTTTTAAAACTAATAACAGTCTATATTATTATGAATTAAAAAGCAATGTTGTGGTTTATTAAAAAAGTTTTTAAAATTTCTATCTAGTAGTAAACATAAAAATATATATATCTAATTTAACACTACCAGGTGCCCCCATATTTTCTTCTTCTTTATCCACATGTGACTTAGAAACAACTGCCTGAATATGTAAATAAAAGTTTAAACATTGTACTATAACTAGTGCAATTAACCAATAGTAAGTAAGTACTATGCTTATTACTGGTGCAAATAACAGGAAATAATTAGTAATTACTTCATTACAGAGGCTGTTATTTACCAGTTTCTGGGGGCTTTTTTAAGGATTTTATTTTAAAATTTTTAAATAAAGGTATGTACACTATGTAGAATTATGTTGAACTGTTTTATCTGATAAAAAGCCCAAAAAAGTGGTGAGTACAAATATCTGGATTCACAACCACCCAGAAAACAAAAGATGTTGGTGGTTTAAGTAGAATAAATAACCAATCAAGTGGGCAAAAAATCTAGCTCCAAAATTTTAAACTTTTTATTATGATTGATATATATATAAAAAAAACTGCTGTAACACTTATAAATGTAATGTAACCCTTATCAACTTTTTGCAACTAAAATAAATTACCTTTAAATGTTTATTAATTGCAGGATTGTTATATGTTGTTTGATATGAAGCAGTGTTTTTGACATTTTTTAAAGTTGCTTTCTGTGGTTTATCTTGCATGAAATCATATCCATTATCCTTTCTTCTGTTAACATTGGTTGCATTTGAAGTTTGGTGAGTCTGTAACAATACAAAAAGCAAGGTTAAAAATATATTAGACAATGAGCAGTCTGCAGAGTATGGCAGTTCCTGACAAGATCTCAAGCATGCAAGACGGTTATTTTTCGCGTGCGCGTGCTATCATTAAGAATCTATGTGCAAAGCATACATTTTCAAACCACATTGGGAAATCTTACTGAATTTAATGGGAATTTTTTTTGTTTAAATAATTGGCGTGCGTTGGACAAATTATGGCGTGCACCAATAAACGTTTGTAAACAGAATCGCTCAGGCACCTGGCATACTATGCGGACTGAAGCAATACATGTATTAGAATTTGTTGGAATTGCCATATTACCTGTAATTTATCACCATGAGTGATATGTGTACACGGTCGATGTACAGTTCTCCCTATTCTGATATCAGCACTTGTCAAAGCATAAGGAGCAGAAAGTGAAGTTCCCCAACTTATATCTGATCTTGCAGTTGGGGACTGCACTGCATGAGACTTCTTTATTGGTTGTGCATGTTTGCCATCTTCTGGGTGCTCACCAACAAGCTTATCCAATTCCAGTTTAGGAACACTGGAACAATAATACACACTAGCTACCAAGTTCAGTGACATAAACTAATATTAACAATAAGATTTTAGAATTTGTATAAAATGTTTACTTATAAATCGGTAATTTTAAAACATACCTGTTGGGGCGTGGAGATTTACTCATTCTTTCTTTAAGCCTCACAAAGCTGACATCTTTATTTATTTATATTTCGGACAGCGATTTATGCTAACATCATTCCGTTCACATAACACACATAATTAAAATCGAAGGTAAGCGGCTTTAAACGATTTTAAGCAGAAACGAGAGAGCGTATCTGTATTGAATGGGCACGTATCATTTGAATAATAATTGTCATAGCATTCCATAATGATTGTACATTCAACTTTCGTTTTCTGTTGCTAAGACTCTGCTTTGGTGTAAAATATTTCTTCCTGTCTTTGTATTTGCGCACATGTTTCACGCCATATTGGCCTTCAAGTTGCTGTGTGGAGAAGCAGACGAGCTCTTCAAAACTCGGCTGTTTTCTGTATCTTGATGTCGTTTGTTCACCTAGTAAACTGAGTTGTAGACCTAGCGTTATGAAGGCGTCCTGTCCAGGACCAACATACACAACCATTAAAATGAAATACCTTGCTGCTACATAATAAAACACTATTAACTGACCTTCCGTAGCTAACAAAGCGGCAAGAAATTGCCTCTTTGAATCAAAACCAAATGGACCAAGACTATAATGCAACGCAGAGCCATAGAAATACCGAGTAGTCCAACCCATTGTTACGTAAAAGACAAATTAAACGGCAATTTGGGTCCAAAATAACACAGTAGGTATAGGGAGAAAGACTGTTTTTCGGTAAATTATAGAAAAACTTGACCCTAGAAACAAATTTAAAGGTTAAAAAATGTAAAAATCATGTTTTATTTGTTTTCTGTATCAAAAAAAGTCAAAATTAAAAGCGGTTGATTTGTGACATTTTAGTTATTTAATGCGGCTAAATTAATATATTTTTTCAAAAAAATGCTTGGTAAGGTAAATAAAAGCTGTTTTACACCGTTCCACAAAAGGAAAATACAAACAAAACCTAAAAAGTTCGTTTAAACCTATTGCCAAAGTCACGGCTTTTGCTCTATTTTAAACACACAAAGACGGCAGTTAGACTACTCGGTGTTTATACGACCACCCGATTCGACTCGTGATTAGCCTTAGACATGAGAGAAAGTTCGACAAATATTAGCGCATGAATGGGCGCAAAATAATACTTTCATACCATAGCGGTACGCGATTAACGCTATATATGGTTAAGTGCGTGATGTTGATTATAAAGCGAAAACGTGAGGCATTTAAATTATGACATTGGCAAAACAGTTAATTAGGGTTACCGTGTCTGTAGGTATTTGCAGTGAATTGTAGACTTGAAAAAGGTAAAAAGCATTAGTTTGGCAACATATTCTTGCTTTGTTTTAAGTTATTAATAGAGTACCAATTACCAGATTTGGTTCATTCAGTGCACCTTTTAGGCTTTTTATTCCATCCAAAAGATGCAGATTGTACTAAAGAACGTAAATTTGTGCCAAAAGTAGCCCTGCTGTATATTTAAACATTCCCCAGTCAATCTTAATAGCAATTGACACATTCATAATTCAGTCTGTAATTGCTTAAAAACAGGTTGAGCGTTACCTTTTTTATATTTGTGTTTAGGTACCGGCTACTTCCCCTCGGTGACTATTCACCCCGCTACTTCCCCTGCGTAACTATTCACCCCGGTTACTTCCCCTCCATAACTAACTAACTATTCACCCCAGCTACTTTCCCTCCGTGACAATTCCCCCTGGCTACTTCCCCCCATGACCATCCCCCCGGCTACTTCCCCCCCATGACCATTCCCCCCGGCTACTTCCCCTCCGTGACTATTCCCCCCGCTACTTTCCCCAATGACCATTCCCTCGGCTACTTCCCCCTCATGACCATTCCCCCAGCTACTTCCCCTTCGTGACTATTCCCCCTTGCTACTTTCCCCTGTGACAATTTCCCCGGCTACTTCCCGCCTTGACTATTCCCTCCGGCTACTTCCCCTCCGTGACTTTCCACCCGGCTACTTCCCCTCCGTGACTTTTCACCCGGCTACTTCCCCTTCGTGACTATTCCCCGGCTTTTTTCCTTCCATGACTATCCACCCTGGCTACTTCCCCTCATGGCCGTTCCCCCCGGCTACTTACCCCATAGCCGTTACCCCCGGCTACTTCCCCCCATCACTATTTCCCCCGACTACTTCCCCTCCGTAACTATTCACCCGGCTATTTTCCCCATGACTATTTCGCCCGGCTACTTCCCCCCATCACCATTCCCCCCGGCTACTTCCCCCCATCACCATTCCCCCGGCTACTTCCCCTCATGATCATTCCCCCCGGCTACTTCCCCTCGGTGACTATTCCCCTCGGTGACTATTCCCCCTCTGTGACTATTTCCCCCGGCTACTTCCACGGTTCCACCCATGACTATTCCCCCCAGCTACTTACCCCATGGCCGTTACCCCCGGCTACTTCCCCCCATGACTATTTCACCCGGCTACTTCCCCCCATGACCGTTCCCCCGGCTATTTCTCCCCATGACCATTCCCCCGGCTACTTCCCCTCATGACTATTTCACCCGGCTACTTCCCTCCATGACCGTTCCCCCGGCTATTTCTCCCCATGACCATTCCCCCGGCTACTTCCCCTCGGTGACTATTTCCCCCCGGCTACTTCCATGGTTCCACCCATGACTATTCCCCCGGCTACTTCCCCCATGACTATTCCCCCGGCTACTTACCCCATGGCCGTTACCCCCAGCTACTTCCCCCCATGACTATTTCACCCGGCTACTTTCCCCTATGACCATTCCCCCGGCTACTTTCCCTCTGTGACTATTTCCCCCCGGCTACTTCCATGGTTCCACCCATGACTAATCCCCCCGGCTACTTCCCCCATGACTATTCCCCCCGGCTACTTCCCCCCATGACTATTCCTCCCAGCAGCATGCAAGAAATTGATTCAATATAAAGAAAATTTGAAACTTTTGCTGCACCAGTAAGTGTTTAGATTTTTGGGGAAATAAGTATACTGTGAGGCTGTGAGCCATGGGTTTGGAAACTTTTTGGCTAAGATTACATTTTGCAAATATATCTTGGTAAACAAGTACAAGCAATCAAAATAATTGTCACCTGGCATTTCCTAGCATGCTTGTTACGATTGGATTATTTTAGTTGATTGTTGTTACAAATGGAT
The DNA here is from genome assembly GCF_009617815.1 of Ciona robusta. NCBI lineage: Eukaryota > Metazoa > Chordata > Ascidiacea > Phlebobranchia > Cionidae > Ciona > Ciona robusta. The sequence continues at coordinate 1,072,179 of NC_143236.1, forward strand.
TGTTATGTTATGGAAAGTCACGAAAAAAGTTGTAACAATCATGCCAAGATTGAATTTATCCTATATCTGGATTCACATAGGTTCCTCGTTCCAGACCCATGGTTTAAGAAAGCAATAATACATGCATATACATAGGTATGCTTTAAAGGTTAAACTATGTTTTGGTAATGAACTAGGAAAAAAGCTTTTTCGATAGTACTTTGATTTACACTTTTAGTGTGTCTTTTGTTTGTGGACATGTACTCAGTTTACATTCACTTGTATTCTTGTTATCATATAATAAAGGGGTTTGAAATAGTAGTATTTAATTTTTTTCAGAGAAATTCATATAGAATGCAACCAAATAAAGATTGTGATGGAAGAAAATAATGATTGGCTGAATTCCAAGAAGAATTGGACACGGCCATGCAGGAAAATTAAGTTTATATAGTAGAGTGGGGCGGTGGAGTACGATAGTTCTTCTTTCCATTGTGTATTTAAACAATTCTTTCTACTGTGTATTTAAAAAAATTCTACTGTGTATCTAAACATTTTTTTCTACTGTGTTTCTAAACAATTTTTTTTACTGTGTATTTAAACAATTCTTTTTACTCTGTTGAACTGTGATTATGCCAAAACTGTTACAACATATTTTTATTCTGATCGTAATAAAGGATATTTTATATACATATTAGTGTAGTAAGTCATCTGAAACATACCTGAATCCTTATTACGCACACATATCTGTACAAAGTATAATACAACTGCACAGGCGGACATAGTTTTTAAAATCTCCAACAGCAGATTACTCATGAAATTTCGCAATTTTGTGCTACAGTAGGGTGGCGCTGCAGAGCACTTATGCTTAGCCTGTTATCGAGCGTATATCTTCGCGCAACAGATGGAAGTTGCGGTAAATTTGTGTGTTTATGAAATGTATACCCCGGACTCGTGTTCCTAACTTACTTCGATGTTCGAATCACCGCCGCACGTTCGCGTTTTACCCGACCTGAGTTCGATGTTGGAAATCACCGCCGCACGTTTGCATCTCACCCGACCTGAATTCGATGTCCGAAATCACCGCCGCACGTTCGCATTTCACCCGACATGAATTCGATGTTCGAATCACCGCCGCAAGTTCGCATCTCACCCGACCTGAATTCGATGTTCGAAATCACCGCCGCACGTTCGCATTTCACCCGACCTGAATTCGATGTTCGAATCACCGCCGCACGTTCGCATCTCACCCGACCTGAATTCGATGTTCGAAATCACCGCCGCACGTTCGCATTTCACCCGACCTGAATTCGATGTTCGAATCACCGCCGCACGTTCGCGTTTCACCCGACCTGAATTCGATGTTAAAATCACCGCCGCACGTTCGCATCTCACCCGACCTGAATTCGATGTTCGAAATCACCGCCGCACGTTCGCATCTCACCCGACCTGAATTCGATGTTCAAATCACCGCCGCACGTTCGCATCTCACCCGACCTGAATTCGATGTTCGAATCACCGCCGCACGTTCGCATCTCACCCGACCTGAATTCGATGTTCGAATCACCGCCGCACGTTCGCATTTCACCCGACATGAATTCGATGTTCGAATCACCGCCGCACGTTCGCATCTCACCCGACCTGAATTCGATGTTCGAAGTCACCGCCGCACGTTCGCATCTCACCCGACCTGAATTCGATGTTCGAATCACCGCCGCACGTTCGCATCTCACCCGACATGAATTCGATGTTCGAATCACCGCCGCACGTTCGCATCTCACCCGACCTGAATTCGATGTTCGAATCACCGCCGCACGTTCGCATCTCACCCGACCAGAATTCGATGTTCGAATCATCGTCGCACGTTCGCATCTCACCCGACCTGAATTCGATGTTCGAATCACCGCCGCACGTTCGCATTTCACCCGACCTGAATTCGATGTTCGAATCACCGCCGCACGTTCGCATCTCACCCGACCTGAATTCGATGTTCGAATCACCGCCGCACGTTCGCATTTCACCCGACATGAATTCGATGTTCGAATCACCGCCGCACGTTCGCATCTCACCCGACCTGAATTCGATGTTCGAAGTCACCGCCGCACGTTCGCATCTCACCCGACCTGAATTCGATGTTCGAATCACCGCCGCACGTTCGCATTTCACCCGACATGAATTCGATGTTCGAATCACCGCCGCACGTTCGCATCTCACCCGACCTGAATTCGATGTTCGAATCACCGCCGCACGTTCGCATCTCACCCGACCTGAATTCGATGTTCGAATCATCGTCGCACGTTCGCATCTCACCCGACCTGAATTCGATGTTCGAATCACCGCCGCACGTTCGCATTTCACCCGACCTGAATTCGATGTTCGAATCACCGCCGCACGTTCGCATCTCACCCGACCTGAATTCGTTGTTCGAATCACCACCGTACGCGTTCGCATTTCACCCGACCTGAATTCGATGTTCGAATCACCGCCGCACGTTCGCATTTCACCCGACCTGAATTCGATATTGGAAATCACCGCCGCACGTTTGCATCTCACCCGACCTGAATTCGATGTTCGAATCACCGCCGCACGTTTACATTTCACCATTTGCATTTTTCCTATAGCATTCTTAGTTTTTAATAGGGCCAATAGTTCAACTTCTATCTGTTGCGTGAAGTGATACACTTTTTTTTTTTTTTTTTTTTTTTTTTATTAAAAAAAAAATGCACACACAGCGAGCGACTAAAATGAAACACTGTGAAACACTCAAACAAATACTTTACACACACTAAACATTACCAAAGTAAACGCCATTAATTTTACATGGACGACCATTTAACGAGGTGCTTAGCTAAAGTGGAACTTTTCATAGCAATTGCTTTTTCGGTTTTTCTAATTTCATTTATATAATCAATACAAGAGTCCACGTTTGGTAGATGCTTCTGAACTTTACAGCGATAAACATAAAAACGTACACCAAGTAATATACAATTAATCAGATTCGGCGATTTCTCATGTTGTATACCAAATACTTTAATATCATCAGTGATTATTAACGGTTTTCTGAATTTTGCCACAATCCATCCATTAATATTTTCCCAGAAACTTTGAATCATTTTACATTTCGTAAACATGTGAACAAGGGAGTCTGTTTCCGTATTGCAGAAAACACAGTTTGGAGAGTCGATCATCCCAAAGTTGAACAGACAAGCATTGGTTACCACCGCGCGAAGGTTTAGTTTGATTTGAAAGGATCGTAATTTAGTTTCAATTGTCGAATAATAATTACTCTGGCAAATGTTTGACCAATCGAGGTTTGTTGTTAAATTTAGTTCACCCTCCCATTTTTTCCTTCGTTTTTCCGGATATTCTTTTACCTGTTGGATAAAATACTGGTACGCTACCTTCGTAGAGACTGCATAGTCCTTCAAATGGTCCTTAAGCATTGTTATATCTTTTTTAGTGCGTGCATTTTCTTTGTATTGAATCTGGTCCCATTCCCGCGGTAGTGCATTTAGTAATTCGTAGAATTTCAGCGAGTGATTGGTAGAAGCCGCGATATTGTTTATCTCACAAACTTCATCGTAGGTTTGGTACTGCCCGGTGGGTTTGAGGAGTTGGTTATATTCAGTTACCCCCGCTTCAACTAACGTTTTGTCAAACAACGGTCTTTTTTTAAATTTCACATTTTTGTTTAACCAAAGGTAGTTTCGCTGCTCATTATCTTTACGCGATGTTGGCCCAATTACAAGTCGTGCTGCTGTGAGCGAGGAGCGAAGCGTTCTGTATGGAATAACGGTTTTGATTAGCGCGTGGTTGTTCGGTAAATTTGATTTGATTGCCTCCCATAAGTAAGATTCTGGTATTAAGGTTTCAATAGCTTTCCATGTTGATTGTGAGGCTGGGTTAAAAAGCTCGTATAACCATTTTAACTTCTGCGCAGCTATATAGCTTGTTATATCCACCATATTAATCCCTCCCTCAGCTACGGGGGAGATCAGAACCTTTCTACTAACTTTTTCCCATTTCGATCCCCATAGAAAGGTAAAGAGCGATCTGTTTAACGATGTAGTAAAAGCGTTCGGAACATCAACAGGAAGTACACTCAATTTAAATAAAAGCGTTGGTATTATCAGCGTCTTGACTATCGTCACTTTTCCTAGTAAGGTTAACCCTCGTCTTGACCACATATTTAGGATTCTTTTAATGCGTGATAATGAGTCGGAGAAATTGATTTGAAATAAATCAAGGTTACTTCCAGGAACCGCAATTTTTACCCCGAGGTATTTAAAACTTTCTTTGGCCCATTTTAGCTGGATTGCTGTAGATCGCGACTGTGTTTTAACCATAGAACCTATAGCGCATGCCACCGATTTTTCTAGGTTAATTTTGCATCCAGACACCTCTTTAAACCACCGTATTTCTTCGCTCATTGCGTTGAAAGAACCTGACGATCCGTTTATAAAACATAATGTATCGTCCGCAAATAGCGATATTTTAAGTTCTTTATCCGCTGTGCTTATTCCTTCAATATATTGATTCAAACGAATATGTTGCGCAAAGCATTCTATTGCGAGTATAAATAACAAGGGCGAGAGCGGATCTCCTTGTCGCACACCTCGTTTGATCGGAAATGGCTCTGACAAGAAGCCAGCATTACTTATTGTTCCCGTTGCTTTTCCATATAATACTTTAACCCATTGCACTACGCTTTGCAAACCGTATCCTTGTAAAACTTTTTCTATAAAAACCCACTCAATTGAATCGAATGCCTTGTACAAATCAAGAGATAAAATTACGCCGGGTATATCTTCCGTCTCTGCAAAGTCCATAACATCGAATAGCAAGCGGATATTCTCCCCTATATATCTGCCTTTTAAAAAACCTTTCTGGTCGTCATGAATAAGGCGCGGTATCACTAGTTTCAACCGTTCTGCAATTACTTTCGATATAATTTTATAATCGGTATTTAAAAGAGTTATAGGACGGTAGTTTTCCACTATAAGTGGGTCTTTATCAGGTTTGGGAATTAGTGTTATTATGCCGTTTCTTTGCGAACCGCTCAACAAACCCGTTTTAAGCGCATGGTTTGTGGATTTTATAAATGCCCTCCAATTTCTTCCCAAAAGGTTGTATAAAATGCCGTACTTAATCCATCGTTGCCTGGTGATTTATTTTTCCCCATTTTCCGTAATGCTTCATAGCACTCCGTCTTGGATATATCCTTCCCCAAAAAGGACTCTTCCTCCTCGCTAATTTGCGGTAGCTGCGCCACGCGGATATGGGAATCTATTTGCTTAGTATCCGTTGGTCTGCTTGAATATAGCTTTTGATAGAACTCTTTGAGTGTGGTCATTATTTCCCTGTGGTCCGCAATGACTAGCCCGCTTTGTTTTAGTCGAACGATTGTATTACGTTTTTTATTTCTCTTTTCCAGGCTTAAAAAATATTTTGTATTTTTTTCCCCGTTTTCGGCCCAGTTTGTTCGGCTACGCACGATAGCTGCCCTCGTTTTGCCTTCCAATATTGTATTCAGCGAGCTTTGTAAGTCTCGCATCTTATGTTGTAAGCTGACTTCGCCCGAATCAATGCGCCGCTGGGTTGCTTTAAGTAATTTTTCTATTCGATCTATTTCTTTGGTTTGCGATGTTCTTTTCTCGGCGGCATGTTTAATAAATTTCCCTCGCAACCAGCATTTTAGACTATCCCAGATTATATGCGGTGATACATCTGGAGTTTCATTAATCGTTAGGAAGGCGCCGAGTTCGGATTTTAAGTGATTTACGAATTGGGGATCGTCCAAAAGGCAGTTGTTTAGTTTCCAATACCCTGGGCCGTTTTCTTTAAACTGCGGGTTTATGTTTAAAACAACAAGTCTGTGATCCGATTTAATACTGGGTTCTATATCACAGTTTTTTATATGTGGTGTTAGACCTTCTGAAACAAGAAAAAAATCGATGCGACTTCCGGTGAAAGGATTTTGTTGGACGCGGGAAAATCTCCGCTGCCTCGGGTTTAATTCCCTGAATATATCAACCAGATCAAACTCTTTCATATAGTTCTTAATTTCCGAACTGGATTTACCATTTGCGTGTTTGTTGCCCGGTGACTTGTCTAGATCATTTGACAGAATTGCGTTAAAATCTCCTCCTATTATAGCGTCGTTATCTAAATAATCATTTATTATCCCGAAAAACGAATCAAAAAAAATTGGGTTATCGGAGTTTGGTCCGTATACATTTGCCAGTGTAAGCCGTTTTGGTCCTGCCGAAATCGAGGCGATCAGGAATCTTCCTTCGGTATCGCTCTCTGTATGATGTACAGTCCAATTCTGTTGTGGCGACAACAGAATGCAAACGCCTCGGGCGGAGGTGGTACCGTGCGAAAAAAAGGTTGGCGCGTTTCCCCACTCGCGTTTCCACATTACCTCTACATCCAAGCTACTATGTGTTTCCTGCAATAGGATTACGTCGAATTTTTTGTTTTTTAAAAAACGGAAAATACATTTACGTTTCGCATTGTTACGTAAACCATTGACATTAAACGATACTATTTTCATTTGGAGATGCTTACCACAGGTGTAAATTGTCGATGTAAATGTTCAGGTTTCTCTTCCGCTGTTCGTAGTGTCTATTTCGAATTCTTTTCCGCACACGCATTTTAAAAATTTGTCATCTTTTACCTTGCTTGAAACAATTTTATCACAGTCGCAGTGTAAAATTGTCCTTTGGCAGTTCGTGTTGTTGCATGTGATGCTTGTTGTTTTTGGAGGGATTACGTTTAGATCGTGGCATGAACACATGACTGACCATGTTTTACAGTAAAGGCATTCCAGCTTGTTGTCAATACAGTTTCTCTCAGGGGTGTATTCGTGGCAGCAGGGCGTTCTGATTAGTTTTTGTTTACAGTATAGACAGTTTGTGTACTTTGCATTTTTTGCTACAAGGAAGCGGTCGTTGGTCGCACAGCAAGGTGTTGCCACCGAGAAGTCAGTTCTGCAGTGGAAGCAGTAGAACCGATCGTTGGATTCATGGACAAAACCTTCTCGGTGACAATTACCACACTTTACTCCGTAATTTTCTCCACCGTGGCTTAAAGATTTTGGTGAAGGTTGATCCACAGAAGGGCTCTGAATCAATCTTCGTTTTCGTTTTGGTGTCGTGATAATGTTTGTTGTTTTCGCCTCGGTTTCTTCAGGGGCGTTTTCTTTTTCGTCCTTGCCCGTGGGCTCGCTAGCCATGTTCTTATCAGGTGACGTGAGCGCATCAGGAGCTCGAGGTGCGTTGGATACGCTTCTTGCTTGAGGCAGCGCGGGAACTCGTTTTTTCTGTTCGGGCATTCCGCTTGCTTGTGCCCGGTTTGCTCGCAAAGTTTACAGGTCCTTAATTGGCCGCTGTATGTCACGTAGAGTTCCTCCCCTTCAACCCTTATGTAGCTTGGCAGGGGGATCTATCAATGTCGTTTTTCTTTATTACCGCAATTCTGGTGCCTAACAGCTTTCCGTTTTTATCCTTTTTGGACCTTACCTCTTGTACGGCTACATAGTACTGCAAAGCTTCTGCAATACTTTTGTTTTGGAGTGGTACCGGGACCCAACCAATCAAAACTTCAATATTTTCGCTCTCATACAGAAATGTATGTTTGATTTTGTTGTCTTTTCTCAATAAATCAAGAAGTTCCATCACCGCTTCTCTGGAGGTACACGTAATATCGATTTTTGAATTTTTTCTTTCTACAATACCAACTACTTTGTCAATTGAAAACTTTATTCGTTTCAGCAACTCGTATACATCCTCTCTCTTACATGGTTCCTCTGTCCGGAACCACAAACAGCAAGGCCTTTTTAATTTAACATTGGTGTTTCTCTTCACTGCCTGTGAGTAGCTAACCTGTTGCTGTATAACCATTTTCGTGGATAGTAGGAGACAACCTTCCACCACGACAGCCAGAACAGAAATGAAGTGATACACTTGATAACAGGCCAAGCATAAGTGCTCTGCAGCGCCACCTTACTGTAGCACAAAATTGCGAAATTTCATGAGTAATCTGCTGTTGAAGATTTTAAAACCTATGTACGCCTGTGCAGTTGTATTATACTTTGTACAGATATGTGTGCGTAATAAGGATTCAGGTATGTTTCAGATGACTTACTACACTAATATGTATATAAAATATCCTTTATTACAATCTTTTATTCATTATTATTTGAATTTTGAAGGCATCTGTTACCAGTTAAAATATCTCTCTCTCTCTTTTTATTTATAGTAGGGTGGGGTAAGATAGAACATGATTTTATTCTCTTTCCTCCTCCCATTTGGTGATAAACAAACATAAAATTTTTTTTTTCTTGCCTACGCTATGCCATCTTATTCCACCATACTATAGTTTATAAGGGACTTAATGGTTGACTGTTTTAATACAACCGCCAAATGTTGTGCACCGTCCGACACTTCTTCAACTTTACACTTGATAGAATAGAAGCTACGTTTTAAGACTTCTTGATCTTACAACACAGAGAATTTTAGATAAAATCAGTTTTACATAATGTTTTATTCACATTCATCATCATCATCATCATCACTTTCATTAGTAACAGAGTCCAGTGCCTCATTTTATTCACTTCAATTAGATCACACATAAAATCCACATAAGAATCCTTTGTAATTAAAGGCGTTCGTGGCTCTGTATCAACAGTAATTTGGCTCCAGCTCTCTCCAGCATTTTGATAAACCCATTCGTTTTTCCTTGTATGTCTTTGAATCTAATATCAAAATACAAATTAAAAATGAGCTAATTTTGAAAAAAGTTCATTGGGTACAAAGGTATAACCTGTGTCATTTCTCTCCATATCATTTATGATACCAGTTGCAGAGAAATCACTGGTGCATGACTTTAACTTGTTGGTATGTGAACATGAAGGTGTAACATTGTATGATTTAACGTTTGTGCCAGCTAAGTAGAATGTGTCATACAACAACGATGTAGATTTTTTTCTTTTACCTGGAACTTTAACTTTAAATGGACCACATCGTATCTTTATTCTGTAAAAGAATGTTATTTAATATTTACATAATAGGCCTCGCCCATCATTCTATCATAGGTTAGTTATCATTAAACTATAAACACTACAACGTTAAAATATAAATAGAACTCATTTCAATCTCATCATTCTAACTTTTACTTACACATTACACCAATTGTACAGAGGGTAACTGGTAAAGCGACGGAGGGAAATAGTTACAGAGGGGAAGTAGCCGTGGGGAATGGTCATGGGGGGGAAGTAGCCGAGGGGAATGGTCACCGAGGGATGTAACCGGGGGGAATGGTCATGGGGGGGAAGTAGCCGAGGGGAATGGTCACCGAGGGGATGTAACCGGGGGAATGCTCATGGGGGAAGTAGCCGAGGGGATGTAACCGGGGGAATAGTCACGGAGGGGAAGTAGCCGGGGAGGAATGGTCACCGAGGGGAAGTAGCCGGGGGAAATGGTCATGGGGGGTAAGTAGCCGAGGGGAAAAGTCACGGAGGGGATGTAACCGGGGGGGATGGTCATGGGGGGAAGTAGCCGAGGGGAATGGTCACCGAGGGGATGTAACCGGGGGAATGCTCATGGGGGGAAGTAGCCGAGGGGAATGGTCACCGAGGGGAAGTAACCGGGGGGAATAGTCACGGAGGGGAAGTAGCCGGGGGAATGGTCATGGGGGGGAAGTAGCCGAGGGGAAAAGTCACGGAGGGGATGTAACCGGGGGGATGGTCATGGGGAGGAAGTAGCCGAGGGGATGTAACCGGGGGAATAGTCACGGAGGGGAAGTAGCCGGGGAGGAATGGTCACCGAGGGGAAGTAGCCGGGGGAAATGGTCATGGGGGGTAAGTAGCCGAGGGGAAAAGTCACGGAGGGGATGTAACCGGGGGGATGGTCATGGGGGGGAAGTAGCCGAGGGGAATGGTCACCGAGGGGATGTAACCGGGGGAATGGTCATGGGGAGAAATAGCCGGGGAATGGTCATGGGGGAAGTAGCCGGGTGAAATAGTCATGGGGGGAAGTAGCCGGGGGAATAGTCACGGGGGAAAGTAGCGGGGGGAATGGTCATGGGGAAATTAGCCGGGTGAATAGTCACGGAGGGGAAGTAGCGGGGTGCATAGACACGGAGGGGAAGTAGCCGGGGAGAATAGTCATGGAGGAATTAGCCGGGGGGGAATAGTCATGAGGGGAAGTAGCCGGGGGGAATAGTCATGGGGAAGTCGGGGTGAATAGTCATGGGGGAAGTAGCTGGGTGAATAGTCACGGAGGGAAAGTAGTGGGGGGAATGGTCATGGGGGAAATTAGCTGGGTGAATAGTCACGGAGGGGAAGTAGCTGGGGAAAATAGTCATGGAGGGGAAGTAGCCGGGGGGAATAGTCATGGGGGAAAGTAGCCGGGTGAATAGTCACGGAGGGGAAGTAGCCGGGGAATGGTCACGGAGGGGAAGTACTGGGGGGAATAGTCATGGGGGAAGTAGCCGGGAGGAATGGTCATGGGGGAAGTAGCCAGGAGGAATGGTCATGGAGTAAGTAGCCGGGGGGAATGGTCATGGGGTAAGTAGCCGGGGGAATGGTCATGGTGGGAAAGTAGCCGGTAGGAATGGTCATGGGGGAAGTAGCCGGGGTGAATAGTTACGGAGGGGAAGTAGCCGGGTGAACAGTTACGGAGGGGAAGTAGCCGGGGGGAATGGTCATGGGGGGAAGGTCATGGGGGAAGTAGCCGGGGGGAAAGGTCATGCGGGGAGTAGCCAGGAGGAATGGTAATGGGGGGAAGTAGCCGGAAGGAATGGTCATGGGGGAAGTAGCCGGGAGGAATGGTCATGGGGAAGTAGCCGGGGTGAATAGTTACGGAGGGGAAGTAGCCGGGGGGAATGGTCATGGGGGGAAGTAGCTGGGGGGAAAGGTCATGGGGGAAGTAGCTGGGGGGAAAGGTCATGGGGGAAGTAGCCGGGGGGAAAGGTCATGGGGGGAAGTAGCCGGGGGGAAAGGTCATGGGGGGGAAGTAGCCGGGGGGAATAGTTACGGAGGGGAAGTATGAAAAACAAATATGAAAAAGGAGACCCTCAACCTGTGTTAAGATTGACTGGAGAATGTTTAAATATACAGCAGGGCTACTTTTGGCACAAATCTACGTTCTTTAGTACAATCTGCATCGTTTGGATGGAATAAAAAGCTTAAAAGGCGCACTGAATGAACCAAATCTGGTAATTGGTACTCTATTAATAACCTAAAACAAAGCAAGAATATGTTGCCAAACTAATGCTTTTTACCTTTTTCAAGTCTACAATTCACTGCAAATACCTACAGACACGGTAACCCTAATTAACTGTTTTGCCAATGTCATAATTTAAATGCCTCACGTTTTCGCTTTATAATCAACATCACGCACTTAACCATATATAGCGTTAATCGCGTACCGCTATGGTATGAAAGTATTATTTTGCGCCCATTCATGCGCTAATATTTGTCGAACTTTCTCTCATGTCTAAGGCTAATCACGGGTCGAATCGGGTGATACGACTGTGATGCAACGGTACCCCGGTACAAGAGAGCAAAGCTCTAATGAGTGAAACGTAATTAAACAAATTAGCATATTATCAATTAACCCTGAAGTGGCGCAACCCGCGCTTTATAAGTCAGTTTATTAGAATGTCTGCCGAGACAACAACGAGGGAAGAAATCCCGGATGTCTGGGAATCCCCAGTACTGTAACTCTAACCATTCGGGGAGTCACTACAATAGGCCCCCCCCCGATGGCAGACATGGAAAAAAATATTAAAGAAGACACACGAATACAACAACACAATACGTCGAGCATTGACTAAGACAAAGCGTAGTTGTGGTCGCCGAAAGACGGCATCGGAGTCGTGTCAGGTGCCGGGTCGATGAACGCGGGCTTTAGTCGGTCGATTGAAATCGAGTCGCGACGATGCCCTAGATCAACCACGAAGTATTTTTGGTGTCGACTCACGACTTTGAACGGCCCATCGTATGGTCGTGGAAATGGTGTACGCCGAGCGTCATGTCTTACAAAGACAAATGAGGCGTTTGCAAGAGCTGGGTGGGTAAAAGTTCTCGAGCTACCATGCCACAGCGTAGGCGGTGCTCTTAGCTCCTTCATCTTCGACCGGAGATGCGTCAGGAAAGATTGCTGGTCGTCTGAGTTTATGTCTGTCGGTGGTTCGAAAAACTCGCCCGGCAACCGGAGGGTCGTGCCATAGACCAACTCAGCCGGTGAGCACTGAAGGTCTTGCTTCACTGTAGTTCTAATGGCCAACATTATGATTGGCAGCTCATCCGACCAAGTGGGCGTTGTAAGTCGTGCTCTGATAGCAGCTTTGAGTTGCCGGTGAAGGCGTTCCACCATACCGTTGCTTTGTGGGTGATACGATGTTGTGTGAGACAGGCGACAGCCGAGCAACTTTGATAGGGCATTCCAAAGGCTGGATATATAAACTGCCTGCCTCTATCAGAGGTGATTCGTAGAGGAATATCGAATCGAGCAACCCAGACAATAAGTAACGGAAGCCGGATGACACCGGTAAAGGACCAACAATGTCCACATGTACATGCTCAAAACGACGTCCTGGTGGTTCGAATAGGCGCTTCGGAGCCGTTGTGTGTCTGTGAATTTTAGACGTCTGACAGGGAAGACAGGTTCGAACCCACGACGCGATGACGGATCCCATGCGGTGCCACGTAAATCTCTCGGAGATTAGTCGATGGGTCGCTCGTTTGCCTTGGTGTGCTAAGCCATAGAAAGCGTCAAAAACCTTTCGACGCCAACTCGATGGGAAGAGGGGTCGTAACCGACCTGTCGAAGTGTCACAGAGCAGGGATGAACCACTCAGGAGAGTATGTTGCTGTAGCGTTAGACCTGTGATGGCAGTTCGGTAAGCAGGTACTTGGGGATCGACGGCCTGGGCGGCAGCAGGGCGTCATAGCTAATGTGCGGTAGTTGCTGGACAGCATTAATAAAGGGGTTTCTAGACAGAGCGTCTGCCGCACGGTTGTCTTTCCCGGCGTGAGGAACAAACCTGTGATTTTTTTTCTTTTGGTGGAGGAAAGTTCCTGATTGCTGCCACCTTATCGGCCAGGGGGCTAATTCTTCTGCATTTACTGTATGACCAAGAAAAGTTAATTGGGATACTCCGAATACACACTTTGTTTTTTGTATGGCGAGGCCATTCTGGCGCAGACGCTGAAAAACTTGTCGAAGTAAACGCCTGTGCGATGCCTCGTCAGGTGAGGCCAACAGTATATCGTCGAGGTAAACAAAAACACCCTCGATGTCGCGTAGAACGATATCCATCAGACGTTGAAATGTCCGTGCAGCGTTGCATAACCCAAAGGGCAAACGGACAAATTCAAAAAGTCCAAATGGGGTTATGACGGCCGTCTTCGGGATATCCGCGGGTGCAACGGGAATGTTATAGAAGCCTTTAATACTCTTCGAGCGTCGAATTATACCTTGTGTTTCTAAAAAGCGGAATTCTTTTTTGGCCATCGCGAGTTTGTCAGGGAATAGCCGACGTGCCTTTGCAAATTTCGGTGGACCTGTTGTCGCGAAGTGATGGCAGATACCATGCATACTGGTGTTAGTGTTAAATGTTGGAGACAATAAATCGTTAAATTCACGTATCAGAACACCTGCAGGTTCTGGTTGAAGTGCTGCGTGTAGGCCCAGCGGTTTGCTGGTAGAAGAGCGGAGTCGCACTTGACGGCTGGAGTCGAGATCAAGAAGTCGTCGTCCGCGGAGATCAAAAGCCAGGTTGTTGCTCGACAAGAAATCAGCGCCGAGTAGTGGTTGCGAAACATCCGCAAGGATAAATGTCCATTTAAAGGTTCTAAAACCCAGGTCCAGCACGAGGTCCTGGGTGCCGTACGTTTTGATAGTCGATCCGTTGGCCGCAGCAAGGTGCAGCGCGTCCACTCCTCGATAACGTTGACGGTGATGTCGTGAGGCTGGAGAAACGCTTACTGCGGCTCCTGTATCAACAAGGAACCGACGTGCGGAGGTTCTGTCCCATACGTACAAAAGGCGGCTAGTTTGACCAGTGACACTCGCCGCTGTTAGTGGCTGGTCGGGCGTTTCCCGCCCAGCTGCACGGTTGTCTGCATTGTTTTGCCTGTTTTCCCCATCGACGATGGTAATAGCAGAAGTGTTCGGTCCCGGCTTGAGTGGTAGGCTGTGGTAGTGGTCGTGGTCGTGTCCGCGGGTTTAAGGCGGTGATTGGGTGTGAGGAGGTAGCCATAACTTCCTCGGCTGCAAGGGCCATCTTCTCGACATCTGTAAAATCACGGGCAGCCAGGATAGCTTGGACGTTCACTGGAAGTTGGCGAAGAAAGAATCCCATGAACAGGACATCGTCCTTGGGTGCCGAATGTAGCGTTCGCATATACCGATAAAGCTGAACTGGGGTTCGGTCACCAACTCACCAAGGCCATTTGGGCCTCGACAGTGTGGAACCAAGCGGCTGCCATTAATTGCAAGAATGCCGGAAGCTTTAGAGAGACTGCTGCTAAGTTGGAATCTTAATTCTCCATGCTAAAAGCAATATTTGATCTACAAATATTCTTCGGGGTCACCAATGAAGTGGCGCAACATGCGCTTCATAAGTCAGTTTATTAGAATGTCTGCCAAGACAACAACGAGGGAAGAAATCCCGGATGTCTGGGAATCCCCAGTACTGTAACTCTAACCATTCGGGGAGTCACTACAACCCTATAACCACAACGGTCGACTAAGCTTGTTTAAAAACAAACCAAACGAAACCAACCAAACGGTTTATAGAAGCCGTTGGTTAAGGATAACCCTACATTTTAAAATTAGTAGTTTTGTTTAGGTCTAGGCTTGATTAATTGGAATAGTGACCAAAATTCTGAGCAAAGTTTTGTAATAGATATCATACATTGGTTTAGACCTTAGAGTATCAGCGATACTGCCGATATACGACAAGTGAAGCACACCTGGTGGGATACAGACATCAAAATGCTGGAGGAAGATTTGGAAATTGTAAACAAACAGTAAAGTAATCGTTAATTAATCCATACTTAAGCGGTTTTAACTCTCTAAACTTGATCTAAAATTTAAATATATATTATAATTTAATGTTAGTCCATAGATCAATGAATAAAAGGCGGAAATAACAATTGAGATAAGTGCAAAAATGTCACAAAAACCCCAAGAAAAACTGTTTGCCAAAAAGGATTCATGGATGGCCACTTACGTGCTTAACAAACATCAATGGACAGAACAGATTTCTGTCAAATCTAGCTTTAGATGGATAGGTGACAGACTAAACAAAACATCGCAAAACATGTTGTGCCTTTGCTACTTATCAGTCAAATTTGTTAATTTTAACCCCACTGCTTTTATAAGTCGTCTTTAGTTCTGAGGAAGATGAATCTCTTTTTTTTCCTTTAACAAAAATCTGCAGAAATGATAAATGTGGGCATAAGCAGCAGGACAGATCAAGGCATGACAACCTTGAAATAAAGGGGGTATATCTATCACATATTTTTGTTTGTTTATCTTTCTGTGAAAACAGAATAGTGGGCCTGTTCAGTCAGGCGTAACAGATTAAAGGAGAGCATAGATACCTAAGCCATTTTAGGTATCTATGTTTAGGTATCTATGAGGAGAGTCATAGAAACCAGAGCCATAGAAATACCGAGTAGTCCAACCCATTGTTACGTAAAACACAAATTGAACGGCAATTTGGGTCCAAAATAACACAGTAGGTATAGGGAAGATGTATGTTTTTCGGTAAATTACAGAACAACTTGGGCCTAAAAACAAATTTAAAGGTTGAAAAATGTAAAAAACATGTGTTATTTGTTTTCTGTGTCAAAAAAAGTCAAAAATTAGAATTAGAAGCGGTTGATTTGCGACATTTTAGTCATTTAATGCGGCTAAATTTATACATTTTTTCTAAAAAATGTTTGGTAAGGTAAATATAAGCTGTTTTACACCTTCCCACAATAGGAAAACACAAACAAAACTTAACAAGTTCGTTTAAACCCATTGTCAAAGTCACCACTTTTGCTCTATTTTGGACACACATAGACGGCAGTTGGACTACTCGGTGTTTATACGACTCTGATAGAAACACGATAGAAAAAGTAGAAGTATAGAAAAAAGTCATAAAATAAAATTAATCATAAATGTAATAAAGCGATGGAAACAGTCATAGTTAAAAAGAGCTTAATTTTAGAAAAGTCATATGGGTTTCTATGGCTTTGACTCAGATATAAAATATAAACGTTATTTGGGATTATGTGTGAGGAGGTTCACGATTGCTAACTCAATTTTTTACATACATGAAGAAACTCTATATTTGAAATCAACTAACCAGGATCAGCTTTGTTTACACGTTTATCCCTATTACGAAACAAAGAGAGGGGACGCGAGGTATCGTTTCTTTATGACGTCACTATCTGATGCTGATTGTTCAGAAATCTCGAAGGCTGCTTATAGACTACTTTTGTCGTTGGAAAACCGTTTGTTTTATTTCACGCCCATTGTGGTTCGTCAGTTTGTTGTAGATACGTATACGAAGTGGACTGGCGTGGTAACACGAGGTACTTAGTGAAAGACGAGTTCTATATTGTAATGAATATTAATTAGTGAAAGACGAGTTCTATATTGTAATGAATATTAATTTATTTACTGTTTCTGATTAATGCATAATTACGTTACAGAAAGTTTTAGTGTGTATTTTTTTCTTTATAAAAAGTTTTACTAAAATTTGCATCGCTACTGGCGTCAAACGTCGGTACCTTGCCCCTGGACACTGCCTTTTATGAAGTTCACCGAGAACAATTTGAGTAATCCAATGTATCAGCCGACGGGTCCGGGCCAGCCAATATTGCCACAATATGGCGCCCTGGCAGGGGGGGTTCCACCACCACAGGGTCCTGCCCCACCTGGAGTCCCACCCAACCCCATGCAGCAAGCACCACCTGCCCAGCTGATTCCACCAAACGGAAGACGTAAGTGTGATAGTTATTTATCTACTGAACAGTGAAAATTTTGGTTTTCAAATATGGTTTTTAGTAAAGTTGTCTTCGTTGTTTTCCTACCCTTTCATTTGTTCACTGTATTCTTCCACATGGTTTTCGTATCTTTAATTGGTCGTAATTCCTACCTTTCCATCGTCTGTTTGCATAATTGGAATTGAATTTCGTAACTAAATTAAGAGTACAAAGGTATTTGAATCTCACTTATTTGCAATTCTGTAATGTGCATCACTATATGATTATTATACAAACATGTTATAAACTACCCTGATTACATGTGTTGTAATAATCATGGATACTTTATTATTGTGGTATTTTTAACATAGGCTTATATTCCTACCCAGCTACAATGGACCCTCGCTTCCCCATCGCTACTGTGGCACGCGATATCGACTTCCAAGCTCCTCCCAGACCAAACCAAGGTCAAGTTGGGAAACCAATCTGGTTAAAAGCAAACTACTTTAAAGTTTCCATTCCTAATGGAGATATTCATCATTATGATATTGATATTAAACCTGACAAGTGTCCACGACGAGTAAACAGGTACGTTTATGTACCATGTATTCATATAGGAATATAGGATTGTTATATTTTTGTAAACCTATTCTTCAAATTTATAACTTGATAAAAGTATAAATGATAAGTTATGGCATAAAAGCACATTTGTTTTATTAAAAATGAAAATCTTTTAGTTTTTTAACCAGAAAAAGTATAATGAAACCAAAAGGTAACTTATGTGCACAATTTAAACAAACATTATGCAAAACGTTTTTTTGCAGAGAGATTATTAACACGATGGTAGAAAACTTTCGTTCAGCTATTTTTCAAGATCGTAAACCTGTGTTTGATGGACGCAAGAACCTATACACGGCACAACCTCTTCCAATTGATAAACAGAAGGTATATATAGGTCTTTACTCTTTAACAGTCTGCTAACTATATAAACTAAAGTAAAAGGGGCCCAGTTTTATGGTGGATTAAACTTTTATACGGTTTGCTAAAATATCATATTGTATACCACTGAGTGAGAGAGAGCATCTTAATTTATTTCTGTTTTAGCTTGAAGTTGAAGTTACATTGCCTGGTGAAGGCAGAGATCGTACATTTACTGTGGCAATCAAGTGGGCATCTAGGGTTTCCCTTTATTCTCTCAAGCTTGCACTTGAAGGAAAAATGCATGGCATTCCATTTGAAACAGTACAGTCTCTTGATGTAGTGATGCGTCATTTGCCATCACTAAGGTAAATAAAATCTTTTTAGTAAAAGAGTAAAAAATGTTATGTTTACCTGGTAAAGATTTTGTGGCTAAATTTCTTGTGAGAAAAATGAAATGTCAATATTTTTCTTCAGATACACCCCTGTTGGTCGATCTTTCTTTTCAGCGCCAGAAGGCTACACCCCTCCACTTGGTGGTGGTAGAGAGGTGTGGTTTGGATTTCATCAATCCATGCGCCCATCACAATGGAAAATGATGCTTAACATCGATGGTAAGTTAAAGGATTTATTTTCAATGTAATAAAACTCAAAGTGAAGCAACTTTTAGAACATTTCATTTTTTAATTAGTGTCAGCCACTGCTTTCTATCGGGCTCAATCATGTGTTCAATTCCTTTGTGACGTTCTTGAACTAAGAATTGAAGATTTGAGATTGATCAGAGGTTTGACAGACTCACAGCGTGTTAAGTTCACAAAAGAAATTCGTGGATTGAAGGTTTGTTATAGTACTTATTTTTGAAACAATTGTTGTGTAAAATAATTTTTGTCTGCCAGGATGCCAACATACGCAAAGTTCCCCTTTTTTGTCTGCTAACTGTTTGTACAATGATTAAGATGGTTTCTTTATCACAAAAAATGAATTGCCACCTTTGAATATACTCACCCAGATTGCACAAAATTGATTTAGTTTTGTTCTTATTTTCATTTCCATTTTTAAAAACAGGTTGAGATAACTCACTGTGGAACAATGCGTCGTAAATATCGTGTATGTAATGTGACAAGGAGAGCTGCTTCTACACAAACATTCCCACTTCAGTTGGAATCTGGTCAAACCATTGAATGTTCTGTTGCCAGATATTTCCAGGAAAAACATTCAAAGACTCTGCAGTATGTAACTTAAAAGTAGTCTAAGCATTACACATTTGGTAGGGTGTGTGTTTAGGCCATATGCTCAAGTTATAACCTTTATTTACCAATTAACTTATTACAATGAGTACCCAGATTGTTCACATGGGATACCGCACTCATTATAGGAAATCAACCTATGATTCCACACAGCTTAAGAGTTATAAATATTCTGCATAATATACACAAGCTTTACATGACTGCTTGCAAATTACCAAGTTCGCAAATTTGTGGCCGAGTTTTTTTTTGAATGACAAATTGGTCAGTTTACCAGCTTTAATTCGATTGTAGCAAGAGCCCTTTGTAACCATTATTTTGTTCTATATTATTCTTATATCTTTCCAATGCTTGCAAGGTTTCCCTTCCTTCCTTGTTTGCAAGTTGGCCAGGAACAAAAGCACACCTACCTTCCAATTGAAGTATGTAATATCGTTCAAGGTCAAAGATGTATTAAAAAATTAACTGACAGCCAAACCTCAACAATGATCAAGGTATTTATTTAATTAAAACTAATATATACCGACTCAAATGTAACATACTGTTACCCACCTAGGCTACTGCACGTTCAGCACCAGATCGGGAGAAAGAAATTGCGCAGTTGGTTCGCAAAGCTCAGTTTAACAACGATCCTTATGTGAAGGAGTTTGGAATACAGGTACAAAATAATCTTTATTTGTCATAAACAGTTCATGATAGTGGTTATATTGTCTATTTACTTTAGTTTCCCCAGTTGTTTTATTTTTTATCGATTGTTTTCTTTTGGATCTTTTAATAAAAAATACACTCTGTTGAAAAAAATATGTTACTTTAAACATTTGTTGCAGGTTATTGATGAAATGACTGAGGTTCGTGGAAGAGTGCTTCCACCACCCAAGATTCAATATGGTGGAGATGTAAGTTGTTTTACTTAATGCTTAATAGGGCCTACTATTGATACCACGATAAATCAAAATGTTTATATAGATAGGGATGCCCAAATACGGCCCTAAGTTTCAAAAATGTAATATCTCTAAAAAAGTCATGTGCAATCAAATGTAAAAATGTGCCTGGCGTGAAATTTTATTTTTACTTGGTATGCTGCTTTAATTTTATAAACCATTTGCATTAAACTACTTATTGCCTGCTTTTACACCAACTATGCAATTATGTTAGAAAATTGGAAATTATTTAATTTTTCGTTCATTATCATCAGACTCGAATGCAAGCTACTCCAAACCAAGGTGTGTGGGATATGAGGGGAAAACAATTCCATTCTGGTATCAGCATAGATGTGTGGGCAATCGCTTGTTTTGCTCATCAGAGAATGTGCTCGGTACAGTTTTAATTTTGTCATTTGAAATGTTTATATGCCTATAATAATTATAATAATAGTGTTAGTGAATTTAAATTCTGGTGGAATCTTATCAATCTTTTTAACCGAATGTTAAATTTTAACATTAAATTTTCAGGACCAACATTTACGAACATTCATCAAGAGTTTGCAACGTATATCGGAAGATGCTGGCATGCCAATTCGTGGCACCCCCGTCTTCTGTAAATATGCACAAGGTTCTGAGCATGTTGAACCATTGTTCAGGTGAGGTTTTCAGTTTTCAATAGAATTGTGACACCTTAAAGCTGCTGGTTTTCATTTGGTTGTTCCACAGGCACCTGTGCGATGAGTTCCGTGCCCTGCAGTTAATTGTTGTTATTCTACCTGGCAAAACTCCAGTATACGGTAAGTTCCCAGAGCATATCTTACCATTATTAAGAGATTCATATTGTTTGTTACTGTCTGCAACTGTCATATGCAGTCTCTGATTGACATTATTATGTTATCAACGCATACCGTTTATATCTTCTATACAATTGATATAAACAGTATTGCAATGTTTACATAATGTATTAGAATTCTTTATTTTATCACTAACATGAATATTAATAAACCAGCTGAGGTAAAGAGAGTTGGGGATACTCTGCTTGGTATTGCTACCCAGTGTGTACAGGTCAAGAATGTGGTAAAAACATCACCTCAAACTCTTTCCAACCTTTGCTTGAAGATCAATGTGAAACTTGGTGGTGTTAATAACATCCTTGTTCCATCACTGAGGTATGTTTGTGTTTTCATGAGCTTTTTTTGGGCTGTATAAGCCTATGATATATGTCAGATTTTTAGTTTTATACAAGCATTGTAGTAGTTGTGATAAGGTGTTGATTCTATGATCATGATTATCAAGCTTTTAACTCTTGTGTATTCTTAAATCAACAGGCCAAAGGTATTTAATGATCCTGTAATATTCTTTGGTGCTGATGTTACTCACCCACCAGCTGGAGATACAAGAAAACCTTCCATTGCTGCTGTAAGTTGATTGTTTTATTAAAACGAATATGTGAGTTATAACGAAAGTTTCTTGTTAAGTTAATAAAATCGCTAACTGTAACAGTTCATATTATTTTTTGTATTTGGCTTGAACATTGATTCCCTAATTTTGTTTTATTAGAGGCATGTAATATTTAATACTCTTGATAGATGTTATATTCCTAGTGGCTAATTGGGCATGTTTTATATTACAGGTTGTGGGTAGCATGGATGCCCACCCATCTCGTTATAGTGCCACAGTGAGGGTGCAACAACATCGAGAAGAAATAATCCGTGATCTTGCCATCATGGTTCGTGATCTGATGGTGGAATTTTACAAAGCAACTCATTATAAACCTGTTAGAGTTATCATGTACAGAGATGGAGTATCTGAAGGGCAGTTTCAACAGGTACATTAAAATTATTTAGTAGGTTCACTAAGCAAATTATTAGTGTTTTTAATATTTTATGCAAATCTTGCTTACTGCAATGGTTTCAGTAAGAATTGTTCTTACAGGTGCGACAATGGTTTCATGTAAAAATATTATTACAGGTGCTGTCAACGGAGCTTCGTGCCATTCGTGAAGCTTGCACAATGCTTGAGGTTGGTTACCAACCTGGCATTACATTCATTGTGGTACAGAAGCGACATCATACTCGTCTATTTTGTCGGAATCACGAGGACAGGAGTGGTAAAAGTGGAAACATACCAGCTGGAACCACTGTTGATATTGGTATCTGCCATCCAACTGAGTTTGACTTTTACCTCTGCAGTCATGCTGGTATTCAGGTTTGTCAACCCTATTCTTATAATACAGTATTATACTTAATTGTTTGTGAAACTATAACATTTTGTCATCAGACAATTATTATAATTTTTTAATAGTTTTACTGTATGCCATTTTCTTATGTTTCATAGTGTGTAAGTTTCAATTTTGTAGCTTCTTTATTCAATGTATGTTTATAAAAATCTGTTTTGAAATACACAGGGCACATCCAGACCCTCGCATTACCATGTGTTATGGGATGATAATAACTTCATGGCTGATGAGCTTCAAGTTCTTACCTATCAACTTTGCCATACATACGTTCGCTGCACCAGATCCGTATCTATACCTGCCCCAGCATATTATGCTCACTTGGTGGCGTTCAGAGCTCGTTATCACTTGGTGGACAAAGACCACGACAGGTGAGTTTTTTAGATAACTTTGTTTTGATCCAGTTTTTACCAAATCTTTTGTCTGTGCAGTGGTGAAGGTTCCTTACAAAGTGGACATACACAACACGATCAAGATGCACAGTTGCAAGCCATGTCCAAGGCAGTTGTTGTACATGAGAATACTGTGAGGAACATGTACTTTGCATGAGTGCATTCAACTACATTAGCTCAAGTTTTGCATGTTTTTAGGAAAATCTCTGTTTTTGAGTGTTTTATCTAATTTCATTCTATTTTATGCGATGAACAGAGTGCTTTCCACACTTGTAGAATATGAACAATAATTAAACTGTGATAACTCCCCACGATCAAGTGTGGTTGTGAGCAAATCATGTTAATGGTGTAAACCACCATTTAATTGTCTGTACTTACCAAGTTCACCTAATATATATAAACACATATTGTAAAAAACCTGATTGTCATTGTATTCATCCTTACTAGATTGTACAAACCATAATATCCAACATAGCTACTACATATGTACAAAATTGTACAGTATGCGTTATCCCCCTTATACTAATGATTAATAAAATGTACAGCAGTAAGGATAAACAAATTGATTCCAAAATTGACTGTTTATGTTCGTTCATTTATGCTGCGTGTTGTGAAGCAGCAGAAAGTTCTTGTTTGATCAATGCTTGCCACCGTGGTGTTTTTATACAAGGCGCTGGGTTGCCAGACAAAAGTGAACCCATAGCAACCACCGAAACCCAAAGAGGTTGCTTACCTGCGTATGACCGTGTCATCGCGGACCTTTTGTCTGGCAAGTATAACCAGTGCCTGTAATGGTTTCCTCAAAAGATTGTAAATGTGTAATTACTTGTCAATCCTTTGTACTCTGTACATATTCTTTTACTGTACATACACTTCAGTCGCATACAAACCATAACAATTCCAACTGTATAATATTAATCTAAACTTTATTTTGTATTGTTGTGTTATACAACCATTTTAGAATAACTTTTTAACACAAAAATAGGCGGAAATTATAATGAAACTCCTGGAGTAGCTGCTTGTAAACATAGCGCTTGATGAAATGTAAATAAAATGTTAATCAATTAAAGCTGTTTCAGTTGATTGGACGATCTTTAGCCGTTTGGCTGAACTTCAGCCGCTAAAGTGTACGGCTGTGTTTGTTTGTACAACTGGAAAGTATAGGCTTGTATAAACACGCGTCGTTGTATATTGGACCAGGAGTTGAAGTTGTCATGGTGGGCTTAATAGTTGCGTCATAATGCACTTTGTCCAAGTTCAGAAAAAGTTTTGACATTTGTGTAACAGGATTTAATCTAATAAGTTAAAGCCGAGGAGGGGCGTTATGTCAGCTTTACACTGGGAAGCAAGAAGAAAACAAGCCGTTTTTGACCGAAAGTCAGAGCAG
This sequence comes from Ciona robusta, assembly GCF_009617815.1. Taxonomy (NCBI): domain Eukaryota; kingdom Metazoa; phylum Chordata; class Ascidiacea; order Phlebobranchia; family Cionidae; genus Ciona; species Ciona robusta. Next base: position 1,096,248 of record NC_143236.1, read on the forward strand.
CAGCGAAAACAACAAGCATCAAAAGCAGCAACACTGGGTAAGGGCAGCATTGCATTTTTTTAACTGGAAATGTTTTTTTAATACATTGTAATACTGAACAGATCTATACAATAATGACAGAATAAAGGAAGTAGCAAATAAAATGTCGGTGGATCCAGCAACACCAACGTCATCATTACTGCACAGGTAAGATTAATATTTGATGTTAAAGATCGAAATGCTGTGTTTGCTTTGCATAGCAACCGTATACGTTGAAAACGGTTTAAACGTTAAAATATGAATTTTTGATTTAAAGCGAGCAGAAATAAGTTGAGTATGTTACATGGAGCTTAGAATAAGCATAAGTACTACTAACAAACTATAGTTCAATAAGCGCCTAATTAACTTACTGCCATTGCATGGTAAAGATATTAATTATAAAGGAAAGTTGGTATTACAACAAATAGGTAGAAAAACAAGTAAACTGCCATATGTGTTGTACTGTACATACAGTGGAGTAAGACAGGGTACTTAAGCAGACGAGGAGTAATTTAGCTATTCGCGGTTTTATTTTACCAATTCAAATAACATGCGGGGTAAAACGGGACTGTTTAAAATCTTAAATCTGCCTATTTTCTCATATACTTGCTCAGTTTTCTTACAAAGCTAAAACTAACTTTATGTGACAAAATCAAATTGTACAAAACATTTTAGCTTATAAAAAAAGATACTGAATTGATTGTCAAACTCACAAACTACAAAGTTTCGGTTTTAAGATTATTCACCGAGCATTTAAAAATCAAAATAAACATATGTACTATTAAATTCCCCTTTCAGCTCATAAAAAAAAACGTTGCATTCGTTCAAAACCAATTTTCAATACTTATAACAACAGTTATCGCCTTTACCGCGCACTTTGTTGGACCGTGAGAATACTGGCGATTAATAATGTAATTTTTTTTCGTCTATCATCAAATGGGTACACTTAAAAAGGGACCAAAAGAAAAGCCTTACCTCCGACCATACTATATCAGTTTGCGTAGGTATTAATTACTATTAAATTGTTAAAAACGGTATACATCAACCTTAACCTTTATATTCCTGCGAAACGGTTGGTAATTATGGGCATAGCACGAGGTCCTTGACGTAATCAGCCACAGCGACACAAACAGGGTAGAGCTGTTCTCTAAAACGATGCAAAAGTGTATTCAATAATATTTTGCCTCATCGTTTTCTAACCGGACCGTATTTGGGTCTCGCATTATATTTGGTGGAGTCGCGGCGCATGCGCAATAACGCCATGCAAAAATTCAACAACCGACCCGAATTTACCCCGGCACCAAACTTGACATCTCCGCCCATATACTCCTGTTCATTTTTTGATGATAATTTAGTGGTTGGATATATAGACTAAAGCACATTTTTTAAAAAATACAATCGCATTTTTACTGAACATATATACACACATAAGTTTTCCGGTAATAATGGTTAAGATGATTATTAATTACTTGTAAATGAATGCAACAATTATAGTTTGTAAGTCGTAATTATTTTATTTTAAGCTAAAAGTCTTTAAAATCTCATATAAAATATTATTTAAAATCCTTATTTATTTAAAATCCATAAAATATTATTTAAAATCCTTATTTATTTAAAATCCATAAAATATTATTTAAAATCCCGCATAAATTTCCGTTTAGATCCCAAGCACAGTTAATCAAATCACGAAATTATGAACAAGAGAACACACGTCATCATGAAGATAAAGCATCTGGCCCCAACGCGGAGCTAACGACCAAGTATAGCGCAAAATTAAAAAACCGTTACACGTCTATTAACTACATTCAGCAATACTAAATGATACCGTTATACTAAAATAAATGAATGAATTGTAGCTGAATTTAAACAGTTGCTTTAATTCCTCTTAATGTAATTTGAATTAATTTAAGCCTTACAAACAGTCAGGTTTAAATTTATTCTAATGACGATATGAAAATAAGTGCACAGAGTATTAAAAGAGGTTGCGATAATATTGTAGTTGCAAATACAATTTTATACATAATTGAAAAAGGGAAATTTTATTAAATAAACAAAGTTTAGTTTTTTGCCTATCCTTGAAAAACAGCTTCAAGTTTGCCAGCAATACCGGTGTTCCATAGGGATGCACATTACAGAATAATTAGGTATTCTAGGATATCCTAGAATACTTTATTTCGAATCTAGAATTCCGAATCTAGAATTTCGAATCTTTTTGTATTTATAGGAAAAAATAATTTTACCCACATAAGTCAGTTTATTGACTCTTTTATAGCAGCCTTGTTGGACCATGAGCTGTAAAATTATCAAAAATTGTAGTATTGTGTAGTTTTTGCAACATGAAACGTATAGCAGGCTATGAAAAGACGCTGTAAAACGTTTACTCTCGAAAGTCCCACAAACACAAAAATATTTTTTTTTTAATTATTAAATTTCAAAAATTGTTAAATAGTGTATGAGATGACGTGTGATGACGTCATTAAACAGAATACCGAATCCCGTAATTAGATTCGAATACAAAAGGATTCGAATCTCATAGATTCGAAATTCTGTAATGTGCATTCCTACCGATGTAGTTCATAAAAGAGTTCCGTTTCTCATTGTAAGTATTTTTGTTAATTTATTTATATACAAGGTCATCGGACCGGTTAAAAATACTGTAAAATGAAACGTTTATGGAACGTTCAAGTTATAAAGAAGCACAATGAAAGTAGATGTGTCGCTATGCCGAATCCACTCAGTTTTGCAATCTCACGAAATGCTCATTCTTGATCCGAAGCATCGACTTTCCAACAGTTACTCGTGACCAACCAATAGAAGGATTCAGATTAATCTTTCTGGCGGTGGTGGCTGCATAACGTTTACCATATCGTTCATTCTTACACCACCTTTTTCCTCGTTTGCTGACGGGCTGTATTTCCCTTCAAAGGCGCGTTTTCTCTTTACCTTTTGAACGCAACATATCGTAATGATGATCGCCGCAATTAAAACCACCCCTCCTACGATTGGAAGAACAATAACTAAAATGTTTGTTGGAGGGGGGGCAACTGTAGTTAATCCTGCAGTTGTTCCTGACATATTGGACCTTATGTGTGGGAGATGCTGAAGCAAATTCGTGGTCGAAACAGTTCTTTTCTCCTATGACGTCAGGGCAGTATTACTCCTATGGTGACTCTTTTATTAAGGACCTGTACAAATATATTGATTGTAATTACTTAATCATGGCGCGTAGGGCGTCAATTATATTTACAAGGATTACTGGATATCTTAAAGACTTAAACAAATCAAGTCAACAGGATTTCAAGTTTTTTCGTAAACTGTAATGATTAGTCTATGATTATACCTTTATCCTGATTACGTCACTCACGAGTGCAATCAACTTACTCCTGGGTCAAAATTTACAATGGGGCGTTTACTTATTTACTGATTCTTTGATATCAATAACTAAATAGAGCAAATCTAGCGTCGTCGCAACATACGTAAAACTTGAACAATGGACACGAGGAGATTTTCTCTATCTAAAACCAACGTATCAACAAAATTAGAACATCATGCTGTCAGACTCCTTTTATCAAAACTTAAACAGTGAATGTTACATTCGGTCGCTACCAACATTATATAGGCGTACGTCCCGTGTCGAAAAGTATTTCAATATTGAATACACAAAGAGAACCTTATTGCTATAACTGCAGGCTCTGTCACGACATTTGAAAACTAAATTAAGTATTATATTGAATATACTTTCATATTAATGTACTGAACTAAACCTTGTATAAGCACTTCAAAGAATGGTTTCATGATATCATGACATATACCATTCGATAACTTATTAATTATCTACATATATTACATCATTGGAATTTCTACGACCGCACAAACAGTAAGAGCAAAAAGAAACAGGCTTCACGGGGCCTGTTTAAACAACAGCTATTACGACTGATCCGTTGTAAGCCTGATATTTTAGATGTAAAGCTAAAGACCTAAGCACATAGGCTACACTCTTCTGTTATGTAAAGTCAAATATACTTATTTTCTTTAATGTCAAGTACTATTGATAATTTATGCCTAATGTTGACTACTGCATCTAGGCAGCCAGTAAGTAAATTAGCTTTAATGAACTACAGTACCCGCCTTAGGGTAACAATTTACCTAAGCTGACTTTATGTAATATTTATAACATTGCCTGCACTCATTAGCTCAAGCCAACAAATTAAAGTTTTTGATAGTGTCTGGTTGCTTGCTGTCTGCTTTTGCTCAAACTAGCCCTGATAGGTACGTGTAATACTCGAAGTTGGCCAACTACGAGTCGTGTTGGCATCTTCCTAAACTTTAACATGCCGCATTCCACCCACGATGATTCTATAAACTACCAATGTGTTAAATCCTAAACTCTATTAACTAGTCTCATGACCACTGATCTGCATTCTCCGAACTAGTAATTTGTTAGCTCCTATGTAACAATGAAACAACTAACATACTGCCCAATATAACTGGCGGTTAACAGCAACTCCAAAATAGTTGTTAAACGTACTTAAGCCAATTCAGGAAGGTAAAAATACAACAATTGAATTCGAACCATGACAATGAATTCGTTGTGGAACAGTCTACGCAGTTTATCGTCACACAGATCAATAATCGGATTGACAAACACACAATGGGAATTAGAACAATGCGGGTTCGAGCATTTGTACCAACGTCGAGTAATGCTGAATTAGATTGATTTGCTTTCACAGCCAATTTAAAAAAAACTCAAGTCGAGTTGAATACAATACAGTGGTACAGTATTCTCTTTTGTAATATTACGGAACGACTTTTTAAACAAACTCAAATGGTTGAAATAAAACCTTCTACCTGATCGTAACGAAATATTACAATACATTTACACTCGTGAATCTAAATTACGATCTTCGTTAAAATAATTTTCTGGAAAGTAACAATACGATTTAATACATAAAACTAGCTAGTGTCGAATCTCTGTTTTCATTTGGCTTTTTATGTTCTACTTTCTCACCTGGCAGCTACCACGCCTCAGGCAAAGGTAATGTTCCGGTATGTGCTTTGTGACGGAACATTGAAACGCAGCCAGGCGAAACAGAATGAAGTGTTTGAGTAAGTTTTTCTCTCTTTTCTTTACGGAACTTTTTCGTTGCTGTCGACAGAACGAGAGAATTAAGCTGTCGTAACATTGCGGAGATGAAGTATTGTGTGTACGGTCTTTTTACGGTGTACGTAGTGTACTTTAATTGATCACGTAGTGGTGGTACAGATTCTTTTCTCTGAACAGGTGTTCTTAATTGTTGTTTTTGTCACCTATAGTATATTATTGTTCACAAATAGGTATTTTTAGAATTAATAAATCAATTGATAAATACTAAGTCCCAAAATTTCACATAAATATTGATAATAACTTTGATTAAAGTGATTTTTGCGACAAATTGGGCATTGCTGTTTTATATTTCGTCCATGCCACTTCTATAAACTGTCTCTAACTGCCTGTGTGTGATTAACTTTCGAATATATTTTTCATACGTTATTTTATTGTTATTGTATCAGTATTTCATTTGAATAACTAAATCCCTAAGTTATTATAAATTATTGAATTAGAAACAAACCCTTTAGAGTTTGGCAAAAAACTACACAATCACAATTAATGTAGGGGAAGACGGAACGAAACAAATTTAAAACTGTGTTTATTTCTGATTTCATCACTAATTTAAGACATATTGCCTCCTGTTTCTTATGTACACATTTCGATTTATCTCACAAAACGAAAACTAATTTTATAAGAAAAAACTAAACTATGCGAAATATTTCAGGCTATTTTATTTAATTACGATACCGGATTAAAAGTTTAAACTATAGCAAACAATAAATTTCTGCAGTTTTGATATGATTTATCGAGAACTCAATATGGGCATTTTATTAATATGCATTTTCAGCCAATAAAAAATGTTGTATTCGTTTACCCAAAATTGTAATGTTTAACAACAGTAACCAACTTTTAAAAATAGTGTATTCGTTTTTAAAATCTCCCCTCTCCTCCATATACTATATTAATGATTGTATAAAACCTCTTTTTTGTTAAATATCATATAATTAACATTAACTTCTGAAATAACATACTTACTCCGTCATAAAAGAAAGCATTCTACCTTCTGTTGCACGGTCGTAAGTGGTAACTGGAACCTGCTTTATTGGTTTATTTCTGATCTGTTTTTTGAATTTATGCTAATTATACTACGTGTTTACTCATTAGAACTGTGCTCTCTTGTGTTTAATGTTTGACAAATGATGAAGCTTGGTGTGTTTACCAACAGTCTAATACGGACAAAGGGGGTGTCATTGTAGGCTGATGCCATAAGTTTTGTTGAAGATTTCAACATGAAGGTAATAGTAGCTGGGTTCTCGAAGACAGGCACCAAAACAATGCAAGCCGCATTGACAGACCTTGGTTACAATGTATACGATTTTATGGAGAATTTCGAGTTTTTGGAAAAGGAATGGAAGCAGATATGTATGGTTGGAGGTTCGACTGAATTGTTTCGTAAAATGTACGAGAATGTTGATGCGGTGACTGATCTACCTGGATGTGCATTCTGGGACGAGATCTTAAAAGCCTTTCCCGATGCTAAGGTTCGTTGTATGAGTAATCTATGATTGCAAAACTCAGGATTTTCATGAAAGTAACGCTCCAATGTCATATAAAACACACTACAATATTAGACTCACTCATGAGCTGGTAACCGTTAAGTGTTGACTTAATGCGGTCATTTATTTGCACCGTTTCGAAGCTATGTATAGACGGGCAAAGTTTAAAAACGAAAGATTTGATTTGTTCACACCGGCGCCGTGGCATAGTGGTTAGCGCGCCTGCTTGTAACCCAGAGGTAATTGTCGTAAGGCTTGTCGCTGCTACCATTGTGGGCGTATGTGTCCTTGGGCAAGACACTTAACGGCAATTGCTAATGGGTTGTCCAAATTATCAGCCATAGATAAGAAAATAAAAAAATCGCCCAAAAAATAATTACGTAACGTACATGGTAACTCGTAAGCTGGCACGTGGTGTTAAACCCGTGTTATAACGACTGTCGTTTTCCGGCCACGCGAGGATAAAAGTAAGTTACATTGATTGTTCTATTTGTATTGGTATGAATCCACAATTTTGTCAAGATCAAGCCATATTCATATCATTATAATACAGAACAACTATTAGCATGCTTTATATTCTAGATCATTTTAACAATGCGAGACAACGAAGAACAATGGTGGCAGAGTCTTCTGAAACAACATGAACAAAATACATCATTGCTTTTAAAAATATTGTTTACAATTTCACCAACTGGAAGGAGATTGCAACAACATGGAAGCCGAATAAGTATAACTTAGCGTTATGGAATAAAAATAGAACTATTAATGAACGCCGAGCTGATATGTGTTTTCCCGTTATCGCGCTATATAGTACCACTTTACTTGATGCAGTATAACTGAATAGAATTACATATTAACAGTCTATCATAAACGACTGACTTGTGGGCAAATGTAATGGTGTTGTATTGTTTGGCGTTTGTTAAACGTAATACAATGGGCATATTTATGTATTAAAAACACAATTTATGTCAAAACAACACGGTAATAAATCCGCAATTTCACTAATTGTTTACTGTGTCTTTTTTTATAGTGAATGCCATCGTTGGACAAGAAATGACTCCTTCAACAAAAGTGTTGAATGAATCGTTGTTTAAGATGGCTTATAGGCGGCATAATGCACATGTACTACAGGTGATCTTATTTTGTCTAATGTTTTTCAGTTTATTTTTAAGTACCTTTATAAGCTAAGCTTTCTTGCAGGTAGTAGCAGTCCACTTTTTAGGTTTTTAAACTTGTTTTTGTGTGCAGAACGCTCCAAATGATCAACTATTGGTGTTCAATTTTAAAGATGGTTGGGAACCACTGTGTAAGTTTTTAGGGGTTCCAGTTCCAGACACCCCATTTCACCACAAAAACAAAAAAGGCTCAATCACGAAAGAGATGCTTCAAACAAATAATATTGCTTTAAAAATACAGCGAGAAGCTATGGTGGTAGCAGCTGTTTCTGGGGTTCTTGCAGCAATTGGCTTGTATAAAGGAATAAGCCTTGCTCGTACAGTGAATTGGGAAGACATGTTTACAACATTAAGCAGTTTATTTAAAAAATAAAAGCAAAATGCAAATCTTTATCAAATAAATTTATTATACGATATAATTTTGTAAAATTTGGCAAATTTATTTAGCAATTATATGTAAAAATGAAAACCAAAACTTAATAAACTTCATTAGTTGAAAATATGCGTGGGATTAAATTGAAATTCGTAAAGACAAGAGATCTAATGATTTGGCACGTATTAAATTAGCATATTATTAATTAACCTTTTTACTACAACGGTCGACCAAGCTCGTTCAAAAAGACAGAAATGACCAACAAAGCGGTTTTAATTCGCCATTGGTGACTGTGGGGCAGTAGGTAGGATGTATTTGCACATGTATTGTAATCATGAAATTTATCATGTATGAGGATTGAGTAATTGGTAAAGTATATGTGTAAATACGTTTTCTACAACTTCTGTTCCATGATTTCGACTTGAAAACTTACAGTTAACTTTGTCATGGCTTAAAAGCGTTTGTTTTCGTGGATTTGGACAAATCGTAATCAGGCAGTTATTAGGTAATGTAAGAAGTCAATATAAATCGTAAGATGTTTAATTAAAAACAATGTTTCAATTACAATAAATAATAATTTTTGATTAAACAGTAAAATAATCGTTAATTAATCGCTAATTAACCTATGCTTTTTAAAAAATCGCCTAAAAACAACGACTGTTTGACACAGAAATAAAAAAGAATAGAAGGCGCATCTCTAATGTCGGCAAAGGAGAGAGCACGATACACTGTCTCTCTTTTGCGGGTCGTTCCCGTTTACTATTGTAGTCAATGGAGTCGATGACGTTTTGTGTAGTTTTTCTTCGTTTTTTGACTTAATTTAAAGTTATTGTGTAAAAAAACTATTTTCTAATATATATGTATTTCTAAAAAACCGTTTGTTTAAAATTTTTTATTAATTTTTTTAAATAATTAAATTTCCTAAACAAGTGGTAAACTGTAAGCGTTAACGTACCAAATAACTAAACTAGCCTAACAAACTTGAATAGTTGGTGTAGTTTTTTAAATAAACAGCTAAAACCGTCCAAAAATACTATGCGCCTATCTTTTACAATGGAGACGAAGGGAAATGGGGACGGAGTTGGCGGTCACGTGAATAGAAAAAAGAATATATCACGGTTTTGAGCAGTTGCGCGTTCTACTCTTTTTTATTTCTGTGCTGTTTGAAGAACAAGAGATCACAGATCTAATGCGTGAGCACGTTTAAAACTAATTAGCATATTAATAATTAACCCTTTTACCAACAAAGCGGTTTTCAGTTGCCATTGGTGACTGTGGAGCAGTAGGTAGAACGCATTTTTTACATGTATTATAAAGACTTAATATTATTGTGTATGAGGATTGGGTGGTTAGTAAAGAATATGTGTAAATACGCTTTGTACAACTCCCGTACCCTTGTATACTTACATTAGTTAACCTTGTCGTTGCTTAAAATCGCTTGTTTACGTGAATTTGGAAAAACCGTAGTCACGCAGTAGTTAGGTAATGTTAGAAGTTAATATTAATCATATGATGTTTAATTTAAAATAATGTTTCAATCACGATTAATGATAATACGGTATAAGAGCGGTGCATTTAATGCGTCCCCACGTAAATGCTAATAGTTTGATTCAGTCGTGAATCGTTGTGTGGATTTCTTATCTTACCAACACGTGCCCGCGTGCCGTCCCAGACAGTGTTTCCGCTGTGTAAAGTGCATGAGGAAAGTAATCGTTAATTAATCGCTCATCGTGCGGTTTTAAATCTGAAAATTCAGTCTAAAAATTATAAATATATATTATGATTTGATTTGAATCAAGAGAATAAAAAAAATGCTAGAATTAAGAATTGAGATAAGTGCGGAAAAAAGTCACGAAAAAAAACAACAACAACAAGAACCACTGTTCGACGAAAAAGGATCTACATGACCACTAACGTGCTCAAAATGGGTCTATATGACCACTTTCGTGCTCAAAAAAGCGAGAACGAAAGATAAGAGAGAAGTAAGAAGTGAGAAAATGGGGAGCAGCGTATAAACCGCATGTCGTAAAAAAAGAAAAGAGAGAACGCTCATGGTAAGACTTTCAAAACATTACGTACAAGCTACATACAGGTTAACCGATAGGTGGAAATCTAAAGGTACATTGTTAAGCTTACAGCAATCAAGTTACCGAATCAAAATGAAGGTTATAGTAGCTGGATACTTCAAGACAGGCACCAAGACTATGCAAGCAGCGTTGACAGAGCTTGGTTATAATGTATACGACTGGATAGAGAATTTCGAGTTTTTGGAAAAGGAATGGAAGCAGATATGTACGGTTGGAGGATCGACTGAATTGTTTCGTAAAATGTACGAGAATGTTGATGCGGTAACTGATCTACCTGGATGTATTTTCTGGGATGAGATCCTAAAAGCATTTCCCGATGCTAAGGTATATTATTCTCGAATTGCGTAAATGTGTGAAATAAACTACTTGGTTTGTTGCAGGCTTCGGCCGTATTCTATATTGCCTGAGGTGATAAATATTATTGAAGCAAATAGATCTTGATGAAATAAATCATATCCAAAGCATCCGCATTGTATTGATGGCTTTTATGTAAAGTAAACCGCTGTTACCCGGCTATGAAGTTTTTATTACTAAATGTTGACACTGGATGAGTGCAACGTTTAACGTTTGAAAGGGTTGCTTCAGCGAACTTTACTAGACACGCTATGTTACCAAACAGCTGCATTAAAACATTAGACAAGTACTTAATTTCGCCACGTTTTAGGTCCATATTTACCATTATCACCAAATCGCTGAAGCACAACAATTTTAATTCAGATCATTTTAACAATGCGAGAGAATGAAGACGAATGGTGGAGAAGCGTCCAGAAACAACTCAAAGAAAACTCAACATGTACCCTTTGGGCAATAATGAATGTGTCGCCAACTGGCAGAAGATTGTCCCAACACACCAAACGTTTAGGTAACTACTTACAAAATTTATCTGTGAAAGCAAACGAATGGCTTAATGCGTATAGGATTCGAAGAAATCTTTTATATTATAATGACGTGCGCCACAACGATTTTCTAATTCTACTATTTTCTTTTCTCTGTGACTAGGCTATATTGGTGCCTTTTCAATTATCAAAAACGTAATCTAAATTTACAGTAAACAGTGCTGTTGGACAAAATAACGACTTCACAACGTTTATGAACGAAACACTATTTAAAATGGCTTACAGCAGACACAACGCGCATGTCCTACAGGTGAAATTTCCAACCTAATATGTAGAAACAAAAGTGCACAGTAGCATGCTTTGTTACTCAAAACTATTTGCTATTTCTAGTATCCTAACTCAGTTTATATCGTTGTCACGTTTGTCAATTTCTAAGATCGCGTTATTTTAAGTTTAAAGTTTGATTAAACAATACCAAAACAAATGTTGTCTTGTGTTTAGAATGCTCCTAAAGGCCAACTTCTCGTATTCAGCTTAAAGGACGGTTGGGGTCCCTTGTGTGAATTTTTGGATCTTCCTGTCCCCAACACCCCGTTTCCACATAAAAACAAGAAGGGAGAAATGACACAAAATGTTCTCAAAACGAACAAACTGTTTCGAAAAATGCAGCGAGAAGTTATGGTGGTAGCAGCTGTTTCTGGAGTTTTTTTAGCAGTTGGCTTGTATAAGGCGATGACCATAGCTTTGAGTAGTAACATTTTATAGAGGTGTTTTAAACAAATCGTCATATACAACAAAACAGCCCACGACCTACTAATGATATGTGGTCGGCCGTGAACAGCATATAAAGTGCAATTTGTAAAGACAAAGAAAATAAAATAAAACAGCATAAACAAAATTAAATAAAAGTTGTTTATGAAATAAAAGTATATAAATCTGTTGTATGTGTTAAGTATAAATAAATCCTTTTTACACCAAGACTTGACACCAAGACTGAAGGCATTGTCGTTAACCAATCATTGAGCACGTAAGTGGTCATATTAACCGTTTTTCGTCGAACAGTTGTTCTTGTTTTTTTAGACGATTTTTTCCGTACTTATGTCAGTTCGGATTTTTTACTTTTCTCGTATTATATCTTTTGACTAAGCCAAATTATAAACTGCATTTATTAGTTTTCAAACGAACGCTTATTGGAGTTAAAACTGCGCATATTTAACAATTAATTAGCTTTTTTTGTGGTGAATTCTTCAAGAAATCGGGACTTTCCCTACGGGTCAACTTCATTTTCAATTTGCTTGCAAATTAGACAAATCCTAATATTTATTCATAAATTCTACGTTGGTTATATTAGGCTTTAAAATCGAGTAATTACCTTTTACAGTTAAAGAGAGGCATACCAATGTGAAATCAATATGTATTAATATAAATTATCAAATGTGATCTTTAAAGTTTCAAACATCGAAACAGGTTCTAAAACAATATGTGATAAAACGCAAATTCAAACGCTGGATTAAAAAAATCGGCCGTGTGACAATGTATGGGATTAAACAAAAGTTTTACTCAACTTTGACTATTTCCATTCTCTAAACTTTGCTTAAGAAGATCAAAAAGCAGATTTGGTATAATAAGTGCTTCTTCTTTGTGAATATAAACAAAAAATGTTAAATACAGACTTTGTTATGTTTTATTCACCTTGAAAACTTGTGTTCATTTTGAAAAGTGTTCGGTGCTAACGAGTAATTCGATTATACTTTTAATTATATAGTTGACATTTTTGGGTTTACTCAATAAACTAGATAGTAGGGTGGGGAAAGGTGGGACACCTTTTATTATTTGTCTTCGTTCCATTTGGTACCAAGCAAGAAACATTCAAAAGGAATTATAAAACAGTATAGCCCCACGACTCCATGTTTAATTGTTTAAAATATATTTGGGCATTATGTGCTAAAGGTGTCCCGTCGTCCTCCACCCTACTATATGACTTAATGTACAATACGCTACAATTTACATTTGTTTAATATAAACAGAAATGATGCTCATGATTTGTTGGTCGATCCCGCCTTCATTTATCTATAGCATGGTGCTGTTTGTTACCGGGTTTTCGATGATACCGTCTTTCTTTTCTTTTCTGAAAAATATCTTTCTGTTTGATGTTGTAATATCGGGTTGTAAGCAAATGTTTTATTCTATTCTATACAAAAGTATAGCATTTTTAAAGCATGCACAATTTTAATATATTGAGTCATGGCTACTGCCTTATAACTGTTGTCACTGCGTATATATATATTTGTCAGTATTATTTCTTCCATTTTTTATAATGAACATATTGACAAATACATTGGTATGCTTGTTTTTTCATGCGGGCTATCCCAGCGGTTTTCATTCTCCATTTAAACTTCAAAGGATATTTAGACCTTTTGGAAACGTCTTTATTCAGGACATCTCATTCTGATAAAATCATGACGGCTTTATGCTCGGTAAAGAATAACTTGTATACCAAACAATGAAAACACCCCACAAACAAATTTCGTGTTTCAATTTTTTAATCACAAATTGGTAAAAGACTACAAATGAAAGTAACAATCTTTGGTGATCGGTGTTGTTTTCAACAATTATAACTTAATGCTGGAACCATAAATTAATTAGTTGCAACGTGCAGCTTACTGTTGATATTTTCCAGCGTAAAATAATTCAGCCTCTGCTATCGTTTGCGGCATCGTCCGATTCATCGTCTCGGGAAGCAAGATTGCGAACAATCCTGCTAAAACGGACATTGATCCGAAAATTGAGGTTGGTAGCCACGATACATAATCTTGAAGAAGAATAATAAAAGGAGAACTAATGCTTCCGATCCTGGCGGCCATTGAGCCAATTCCAACTGCATTTCCCCTGCATAATCAAACACAGTAAGTTTTAAAAAAGTGTTTTTTTGAATAGAAATAATTAAAACAACCTTATAACTGTTGGATACAGCTCTGCAGTGAAGTTGAATATGATAGCGAAAGAACCAGACACTCCAACCTTGCCGATAAAAGCGAACACCACCCCAGCGGTAACCATTGCTTTAGATATAAGTTACAAAGGAATTTGTAATTATCATTATTCATTAAGCTATTGAGAGGAAAGATGGGACAACTTTGGGACATAATATCCAAATATCCTGATCGTGTTTTAATCGATTAACAACGGTCTATGAGAGCCGTTAGGATACGGTTTATAATTACTCAAATGTTTTCTGTTTACTATACAAAGTAAAATGAGAAAATAGAATGAAAAGGTGTCCCATGTTCCCCGACCCCGCTATATATGATTATTCACATACCTTCGTTACTGTCTGCCAGCTCGCTTAGTACAGTGCTAATTATGCAAGCTGAGCCTTGCATAATCATCATAAATGAAAGCAGGACTTTTCGTCCCCATCTGCATGAAAAAGTAAATGAATTTAACTCGCTTTATCCTAGCGTGGACGGAAAATGACAGTTGGTATAACCCAGGTGATCTGTTTAATAGACCTTTGTTCAAGCTTATGAGTTACCATGAATGTAACTTTGTGGGTGTCTGTTTTAATATTTTTATGTATGGCTGACAATTTAGGCAACCGGTTAATGACTACCGGGTCGGAGAAATTGCCGTTAAGTTTGTTGTCCAAGACACGTACGCCCACAATGATAGCAGCGCCAAGCTTTGAACCCATTACTTCTGGGTTAGAAAAATGCGTACTTATAACCAACTGTGCCACGGCGCCGGGTTGCATCATATACAAAACATATACATAGTAAAAAATATATACACAACTATTTTAATTGTTATCTCATACCGATCCATTGTCAATTGTACAAAGACATAGCCAACAATTTCCAGAATTCCGTTCAAAGCATTGTTTAAAAATATGTCTCCGGCAAGGGCACCAGCATTAAGAGAAAGTCCATAGTATACCATTGAAATTACCAACCTGTAAATATAATATATAAAACAATATTTTGTGCCTAGAACCATACAAAAAAACGAATATAGAAATGTCATTGATAAATTTTTATTTAATAAATATTTGTTAATCGTGTTTACCAGCTAAACATGCAGTTGATGGTTATTAGACACATTCTTTTACTTTTAAACAGGTCCAACGAGGTGTATGTGCGTTCGGATACATCTTCGTCATTCTGAGAGCAAATATTTATTTGAGAACACCCGTGCTTATATGGTGTTCGAACAATGTGCTAACATGCACCCATTGTTTACATGATAAATCTACCGTAGATAAAGCACGTTCAAACTAAGTTTGCTGAATTTGGCCCAACCAGCATAATAACACACGCATAGGCACCGTATAGGATTCAGGGCAAGATGGAGCACGGGCAAACGTAAAAAAGGCTGAACTGTTTTCTAGAACTATATGCCGTTGTCAAATAAAACATAAAACTAGCTTTAGTTGTATGTATGAAAACGTGTGTACGTAAGAAAAGGTATAGGACTCAATTTGGATCCAAGTAGAGCATGACCTACTATAATATAGGTATTATAGTAGGCCCTAATTTGGAATGCAATTAGCACAATATATGGTGGGGTGGGGGAAATGGAACAGTTAAGGACACATTGCCTCACATTTTAAAAATATATTTTGGGGTGGTACCAGGATTTTATTAGGCGATTTGCACACCAGGTGCTGTTTTAGCAATTCGAAACAAGCGAAGTAAATTGGGACAGTACAGAATTCTTGTTTATTTTGATTAGTATAATTGGATTTATTATTATAAATACGCGTCAACAAAACAAAATAACACTGTATACGCTTTAAAAAACAAGTTTAAACTTTCCTTTTCTCTCCAACTGCTATGGTTTAACTAACATTTTACATACATTATGTTATTGTATGAAGAATTGGTATAGTCTGAAATCTAAATGATAATTGATATTATAAGAACATCGATTAATAAATATTTTTAATTAACCGCTTAACGTAATACTTGAGTAATAAATACAAAATAATAACAACTTCAATTATACAGTTACATTCATACAATAAAACTCACTTCTGCAACAACAGCATTTGTCCAATCCTTCTCGGTTATGACTTTCCCGTTTCCTTTCGCAAATCTTTCGCTTACTTTTTTCCCCATCTCATCTCTGCCGTTGGAGAAATGCCACCTTGGAGACGATGGAATCTGTTTTCGAGGATCCAGTTTTAAACGGGCAAAGAAACACCACCAACAAGGATAAACTACTTACGAAAAAGTGGATGATGAAATAAGGAATTGGTGTAAGTGAAAGAACAAAGTAAAATTGTCTCCAATCCCGTAGAAAGTAAGCGATAAGTGAGTTTAGAGTATAACCAACACTGAAAGCCGTGTGGACATGCACCCCACTTATAGTCCTCTTATTGCCCGTAATTTCAACAACTGTAAAACAAAAGGAAATAATGAAAAATTACTTTACGAAGTTTGACAAAAAATGACGCAGTTTCAACTAACCGTATACAAACATAATAAGGAATGCTCCATGAGAAAACGCAGCTGAGAAAAATCGAAGAACGACGAAAAGTTCGAACCACGGAGTAAACGCAGTAGCTACTCCAGATATTAAGTTTCCAACAGCACATGCCAACATGGTGTTTTTTCTCCCTATACTGTAATCAAAAAGAGGTAAATGCACACCATGTAATACACATGTATAAAACAGCTGCATCTCACTAATCTGCCAGGTTGCCAGACACGACCGCACCCGTCCACATTCCAGCAAAATAAATCGACGTGGCCATTGTTCCAAGTATTTTTCTATCACACACTAAGTTCCACTAAAAACAATTAGAAAATTAAAATAAAAAATGAAATGTACACGGTTTATACGTTACCTCGCTGTTGACAGTTGACGTGAACTCAGAAGTGTCAAAAAAGTAACCGGCATCACATGCAATAGCTGGGTACGATTGGTTAACACACGAAGTGGAAGGTGGGATACATGTGCTCGTGTTGTAACCATATCTGTTTTTATATTTGTTATAAAAACCATATATGATTCAACTAACTCTAGTAATTTTATTTATACGTACCGGTAGCAAGACTCGTATTCCCCGTCGTAGTATGGAGTCGTGTAGTTGTACAACTGCTGTTCAGTTAGACTTGGATAAGCTGATGTGTTATCGAGTGGAGGTACATAGCACCTGTCGGATAAAGTTAAAATTTGGTGTCTAAATATTACAAGCCTAAAGTAATTAATTTGGTTTATGTTTCTTTATTGCAACTTACCGGAACGGAACTTCCGCAGCATAAAATACTGATGCAATGTTATGCAGACCTGCTGGTACACCAAGCCAATAAACCAACAAACATAAAATGATTTGATACTTTCCAAGATGGCCGATCTTGTCCAGTATTCTGTCGAATTCAATCATCGTTTTTCAAAATCGAACGCCTTAAAATTGCAAGAAAATATATTTTTATTTAAAACCTGACAGAAACGACGCTTGGATCACTGATTTACTATTTGATACATAAAGTGAACGCTTACTTACTGTTCTTGTGACTGATGTGAGACGATTTATGAGAATGATTAGAGTGCTGTTACTGGTAGAAGTGGGTTAGATTACAGCGATGCAATAGTTAATAAACCGCACAAACATTTGTATAACGGCATTAGTTTACCCTGAATCAACACAAGTCTAACTCGTATTGTCCGGCTCATGCACAAAGGCGAAAATTAAACGCAATTAAATTTGTTTGAAAAGTACCCTTTGTCTGTTTGTGTGAATAATACAATGCATTAGGATCACCAAAACATTTGGAATACACGTACATAAGAAACACAATAGTTTCTGTTTGCTAATGTTACACAAAAAAAATGCAAAATCAGCAAGTTAAACAGAATTTATGTTACGAAATAAAAATGCAGACCACAACAGCAAGTAATGGATGTGCACAAACACTATTCCTTTCAAAACAAAAGATATAGAAGACAAGTGCTGGGGTAAAAGAACCCTTAAACGCATATTGCTCAATATTTTCCAAAATAAAATATAGTACAGTGGGGGAAGATGGGACACTTAAGCACATATTGCCAAATAATTCCAAAATCAAAATAGATGACGGTTTTGGGGGAATACCACGATTTAGTACCAGCATTCCTTTATTAATTGACACCAATTTAATAAAATATAATAAAACACACGAGGAGTTATTTAGCGATCCACACAACAGGTGAAATTTTACAAATTTAAAAACACACAAGATAAGATGGGAAAGTTTAACGACACTGGGTAATGTTCGAACATCAATGGATAAATATTGTATCCTACAAATGTATATGAACTTGTAATGACAGAAAATTAATAATAACTATTGATAAAGTTTTTATTTTTGCTACAAATTGGGTATTACTACTCTGTTTTTGGCACAAGTCACTTCTTATAAATTATCACCAAGTGCAAATGACCAAATTTCGAATTTATTTTCAAAATCTTATATTTTATTGTATCAGTATCTTATTAAAAATAGTAATCAGCTTTGACGGGCGTTTTATAAAGGCGTGATAATACTGGCGAATAATTCTGTAACCTTATTTTCCTGATTATCATTAAATGGGGGTCCGTAAAAAGAAAACTAAAAAAAGTCTCGTCTGACAAAGTGTCCCATCTTCCCCCACCCTACTATATATAATAGTTTTTGTTAATATTTAGTCGGCTTTACGCGCGCTTTATAAGGTGGTAAAAATACTGTCAAATAATTCTGTAACATTATTTTCCTTATATAATTAAATGGAGATCAGTAAAAAAGAAAATTAAAAAAGTCTCGTCTGACAAGATTTCCCATCTTCCCCCAATCTTATATATGACTACTTACGTGCATATAATCATGTGCCAATAGATACTGTATATAAGTATAGCATGTTAAAAACTATAGCAGTGGGGCAAGAAAAAATGTTTAAACTTGATTTTCAAAGTGTACAGTATTGTTTCGTGTAATGATAAATTCAATTTATTAATCAATATTAACAATGATTTTAAACTGTCCCCCTTTTACCCTGTGTCTTTTCGAATTGGTAAAATTACATCTGTTGAAATCAATGATTAACTTCTCGTATGGTTTATTATATTTCTTTAAATTTATGTCAATTAATAAAGGTGTAGTAGTACTAATTCATAGTATAGTAGGGTGGGGGAAGATGGGACACCTTTTCATTCTATTTTCTCGTCACATTTGGTAGCAAACAAAGAAAATTCAATAAATCATAGAACTGTATCCTCCCGACTCCCATATACCATTGTTAATTGTTTAAAACACGATCTAAATATTTGGTTATTACGTGCTAAAGGTGTCCCATCTCCCCCCACCCTACTATATCATCCAAAACCATCAAACATTTTGAGTTTGGAAATGTTCGGCAATTAATCCCGTCTTCCTCACCGTATTATATATATAAAAAGTTTATAAGGGTGTTAAATATCATTTATAATAAGCCTAATATAGTCGTATATTTGCGTTTCTGAACATGCTCTTCTCTATAGTGCGCGACAATATTGGTCTCGCGTAAAATTCTATTTAACGGGTTATTCTATAGGTACCCACAATGGTGCCACTGATACAACAGGCAGCGAACATTACGCTGTCCTTGCGATACAAGCGACTAACCTTCGCGCCGGTTATAGTTTTACGCAGGCACGAGTTGTTTCGTAAAGTAGGTGAAGACGGCGGGACACCTTTAGCACATAACATTCAAGCCAAGTATTCTGATCGTGTTAAACTATTGATAGTCTATGGGAGACGTGGGATTTTAAATTCTTTAAATTTTTACCGCTCAATGAATATAGAATGAAAAGGTGTCCCATTTTTCCCCATCTTAATATATATAAAAAAAATCTCCATTTAGTTTTTGCATTTTTCAAAACATTTAAAATTTGCAAGCAATCTTTGGTCATCAAACATTTACACACACGGCTACAGTCGTTCTGCGTGACTTTTATAAAAATACTAAAAAGATAACATTTATCACAACTATCTGTATCACCATTTTACTTTTATAATTCCGTTCACCTGCAGTTAAATAACCACTTAAACATTACAATGTAAGCATGCAGTTAATAATTCTATCAAACTAAAAAAGGAACACATATTCTTAGAAAACGGAACTTGGTATTAATAGTATTGAAGTACTAACAAGAGGAAATATAGAAGTCATGAAATTTTTATCTTATGTTAATAGAGTAAGTCTCTATCAAAACAGAATTTTACAAGATTTAATTTCAGGATGCCAGTTTCACTTTGGCAAACTCCTTTGCAAGTTGAATTGCCTCATTTAATCCATCTGGATTGCGACCAACAGCTTGTGCACTTGTACTTTTCCCACCACCTTTGCCATTCAGTGTTGTTGCAATAGATTGAACCCACCCATTCGCAGTTAAACCTTTATCATTCGCACTTGCTGGAACTTGACTGAGACAAACAATCTTATTTGCTTCTTTATCAATACTGAAGAGCATAACTGAGGTATCAGGACTTTCTGATTTATAGATTTTCAAAGCTTCGTTAAGAGATTTTGCATTTCCGTTTGTCTTTAACTCAGTAACAACAAAAGTTGCATTTGGGTCTTGCTGAATGCTTTCTTTAGTTTGGGCCAATGCAAGTTTTGTTGCATTCTCTTTCATAACACGATCAACATCATCCACCTTTTTCTTCAAAGATGAAGCGAAACCTCTCATCTCTTCCCGTCTCCACTGGGAGATACTTGCCTGACTAACTAATTCAATAAAGTCAGTACATTTCTTAGAAAAGGTTTTATAGTTTTCTTTGTTGTTAACCAAGCCTTTTTCCACTTCACTCTTTATTGTTTCAAATGACTTTGCAAGTAAATTAGCTTTCCGTTCAGCCTTCAGTGCTTCTTGACCAGTGACTGCAACAATTCGTCGAACTCCCTTGGAAATGGCTTCTTCACTTATAATAATAAACTTGTCAGCGTGGCCACTTCTCAGAAGGTGAGTTCCACCACACAGTTCAACAGATGTGTTCATGGCAGCATCACAATTTGGATCTGCAACTAAACTGTCAACAGAAACACCAACAGACAAAACACGAACTGGATCTGGATAAGTTTCATCGAAAATTGCACGCAAACCATGTATGGCCTTGGCTTGGTCAAGAGGAACAGGTTTGGCGTATATGACTTCATCTTTATTGACAATCTGATTACAGACATCTTCAGTTTCTTTGACCTGCTGTGACGTCATTGCTTTTTTTGCAGTAAAGTCAAACCTCAATCGATTTGGGGCAACTAAAGAACCACGTTGATCAGCTTCTCCAAGAACACAGCGTAAACCAAAATTTAATATATGAGTACAGCTATGATTTTTCATCAAACTTTGTCGGCGTTGTTCATCTATAAACAACTCAACACTATCTCCAACTTCCAGGGTGCCTGCTACTGTTCCAACATGAAGAACGTAACCACCTTGTACCTGGCAGTTCTTCACTGTGAACTCTGTAAATTCATCCTCTTGTTTTTTAAAGTAACCCAAATCAAAGAGCTGTCCACCCTGTTCCGCATAAAAACATGTCTTGTCGAGCAAAATACCACATTCTGCACCAGATGAAACACTTGTAACAAAGGTTTTGTTTTGCAAAATAGCTTTAACAACACCTGTGCATGCAGGGAAAGAATATTCACCATTATCATTGCTACTGTATTGATATTTAAAACTGTCATCAGTTGGTGGGAACTTTTTCTCTTTAAGATCAGTCAACATGTGAACATCCAGGCAAATAGTGTCAGCAACATCTTGCGCAAAACCTTTCGAAGTAATTCGAGCTTGTGCTTTTGCCTTTTCAAAACTTTCACAATCCACAGTTAATCCAGATTCCTCCGCCATAATCTCTGTTAGGTCAAATGGGAATCCATAAGTATCATACAACAGCCACGCAGTTTCACCGGGGAAAACTTTGGCATCTGCATCAAGACTCTTAATTTTTTGATTCAGGATTTTTCTGCCACGATTCAAAGTTTTAAGGAATTGTTCCTCTTCTTCATCTATGATGTCAATGACCATCTGAGGATCTCGAATGATTTCTGGAAAAGCTTCTCCCAAAATGTCAACCACAACGTGAACCAAGCTTGAAAAAAAACGGGGCTTTGCATTTAATTTTTCAACAGCAAACCTAGTGGCTCTCCGCAATATACGTCGGAGTACGTATCCACGACCTACATTATCAGGTCTACCACCATCAGACAACGCAATAGTTAAAGTGCGAATATGATCAGCTAAAACTCGATAAGCCATATCCACCCCGTCAACATCATCCTTGCCAACTTTGCCTTGATACTCACGTGCACCAGTTCCGAGTTGAATTGCTTTAAATAAAGGGGTGAACATATCAGTGTCATAGTTGGAAAGCTTCCCCTGAATTACAGACACCAACCTTTCAAGGCCCATACCAGTATCCACATGTTGTTTAGCCAATAGTTTAAGCTTGCCATCTTTTTCTCTGTTGAACTGCATAAACACCAAATTCCATACCTCAAGCACTTCAGGGTCATCCATGTTTACCAGATGGGCAGCATTTCTTCCACCAATTCGGTCGAAATGAATTTCTGTGCAAGGCCCACATGGTCCTACATCTCCCATTTCCCAAAAGTTATCCTTCATGTTTCCAGGTAAAATGTGATCAGCTGGTAAGTGTTGGAGCCACAAGTTTTGAACTTCTGTATCAACTGGAACATTATATTCCTCTGAACCTTCAAAGTAAGTGGCATAGAGTCGATCTTTAGGGATTTTCAAAACTTCAGTTAAAAGCTCCCATGCCCAATTAATTGCATCTTTTTTGAAGTAGTCACCAAACGACCAACATCCAAGCATCTCAAAGAAAGTATGATGGTAAGTATCCTTGCCCACATCATCTAAGTCATTATGCTTGCCACCAGCACGAATACATTTTTGGGAATTGACTACCCGTTTGCACTTAGATAGTGGGTCAGCAGGTGAAATGGTGCCAAGAAATATGGATTTAAATTGATTCATACCAGCATTTGCAAACAGCAGAGTTGGATCATCAAGTGGGATTGTACTGGATGAGTGAATATAAGTATGAGCATACTTCTCTTGAAAAAACGATAAGAACATTTGTCTCAGTTGCTTTGAATTCAAAGAAGCATCCATTCCGCAGAGTGGCACAGTTTTGCAACAAAATAAACGGAGAAGGTAAATCTGCAATTTTAGAATAAGGTTAACTTGATTAGTACTAAAACTTTGGCTACTTTGAGATCGTATACCATTCTCTAAGTTTTTGTATGCTCTTTTAAATACAAAATTTACGTTAAAAAATATTCTAAACAACACGCAGCCACTTATTTTCCGCATGAGTAATCACACCTGTGTTATGACAAGAGAGTAAAACTTTAATGACTAAGCACGTATTAAAATAATAGGCATAATAATATTTAACCTTTCACTACAAAGGTCGACTAACCTCGACCAAAGACAAACCAGAATTAAAACTATCAAAGCGGTTTTCAGTCGCTATTGGTGACTGTGAAGCAATAGGTGCAATGCAAATATAAGTAGAATATAATCTATGAAGACTTTATTTATTTATGATGTATGAGGATTGGTTAGACTGGAAAAGAATATGTGTAAATACGCTCTGTACAACTCCTGTTTGTTTTGATTTGTAAACTTATATTAGTTAATCTTGTCGTGGCTGAAAAACCTTTGTTTTCGTGAACTTGGGCAAACTTTAATCATGCAGTAATTAGAAATAATGTCAAGTTAGTATTAATCATATGGGTGTTTAATCAAACGCCCACAATGATAGCAGCGACGAGCCCTGAACTCATTATCTCTTGGTTAGAGGAAAGCGAGCTAACAACTTTGACATGGCGCCCTAAATACTCATTAATTGAACGGTTTTATTCACTATGATTAAAAGAGTATGCTCAGTTAGAAATACTTATAGTGTAATCAATTAGTTAAAGTTTATGAAACATTTATTTGGATTTAACAGTTTTAAACAAACAGAAAATTAATCGTTAAATACTCGCTAATTAGGAGATTGTATATGCATAAAAGCCATTAAAACTATACGTTTAGTTAGGAACACTTTATAGGTTGCGTTCATTTAATTAAGATTTAAATTGTAGATTTGGGATTTAGGGCTTTTAATTAAACAGTTGAAATCGGTAATTACTCTCGAAATATGTGGTTTAATGTCCGAAAATGTTGTCTAAAGTTTAGAATTATATATTATGATTTGATTTCAATCAAGTGAATGAAGAATAGAATTAAGAATCGAGACATAAGGGAAAAGTCGCCCGAACAACAACAAAAACAACTGCGCTACGAAAAAAATCTATTGACCACTTACGTGCTCAATGAACCAAGTCATAGTCATTTCTATGGCTCCAATGATGACGCAATCAAACGTAACAAGCAATAATAAGAGAGCCGACCAATGTTATTGCCCAGTGCCCACGTCATTCGACCAAGCGAATTCACTATTTTTGTAAAACAGTTGGTCTTGTAATTTGCAATGAATTTTTCCCGCATATCTCTATTTCTAGTTCTTGCATTTATTCCCTAATCTCTTGATTGAATTTAAGTCACAATATAGACGTATGAAGTTTGGAAGAAATGTTTAGATTTTAATTACAACATAACATATTGTTATCGAATATCATGCTAAACACAAAAACGAGTCAGCACCAAAACATTAGTTGTTAAAACATGGATCGGAAAGAGCGTCAATTAAAAAACGTGGCTGTTCCAATCGAACTGAACAAGTTACTATGAAATGAGAAGAAAAGTGTGGGTAAAAATACGACCCGTACAATGGGAGGAGTCAACTTCAGTGGAATCGACCCAAAGATTGCGTCATATAACGACAAAAAAAACGCAAAAAATCCACGAATACAATGAAAAAAATTAAAGTGAAGGTATGTTTTGGGCATTTAAAAAATGATTAAAATAAACACACAGAAAACAAAACAACAGAGTACAGTCAGGGCCGGTGCCGTGATATATTTGTTTTGGCCGTTGAATTTAGACCGGGCGCTAATGCGTATGCGTAGTATGTCGGAACAAATACAACAGAAAAGCCTTGATGAAATTCCGTTTGGCTGGAAAACGTTACGGCAAAATAATAATCCTTACAATTAATATTTTTTTCGTATAGATAAACAAATGTTTCTTATATAGAATCAGCGTGGTCTACTTTCTACAGTAAATTGTCCAAATTATATACACGGGCGAAGTGGCACAACTTGTCAGCGCACCTGCCTCTAATCCAGAGGTAAGGGTTCAAGGCTCGTCGCCGCTACCGTTGTGGATGTGTGTCCTTCGGCAAGAAAATTAGCGAGAATTGCTTAATTTACCAATTTATTCGCATAAAAAATACACACATAAAAAATTGAAAACATTCTCCAAAAAAAATCACGCACAAATTAACATACTTGGTAACTCGTAAGCTGGCACGAGTTGTGTGAAACTGAACATCCTTGTTTAACGACTGTCGTTTTTCGGCCACGCGAGGATAAAGTAAGTTACATTCATTCAGACATTATACAATCGAAAAAAGCAAAGTCGCACCCTTAAAGAACGTATCAAAAATGTTGCTAAACTTTTCGCTCTGTATACTATGTACTCGGATCACTTTGGTTAAATATATTTAGTAAGAACGAAGTCTTGATCCCAGAGTGTCTTGCGGCTGGGACTGCGCAGTAAGTGAACGGAGGAATGTGGATAAAACCTGTTGAAGTTTTGCTATCTAATGCTTTATGGGTCACGGAAAGAGCCAACACTTACTTTATATTACAACGAAGAAAGGGTCATGGTGATAAAGGTTTGGGGTCAATTCTTGTAAATACATTGGACACAGTTCTTGATTCAAGCTGTAAAGTCTCTCCATTCCGGATACTTCATCAAACTCCAAATTCTGAAACATGTTTACATATTGCAACAGGTACTCAATCGTTTGATTATCTGTAAAAATACTTACTTAGTTTGCAATTTGCATTAGTAACAGAAAGAATAAGGAGTTATTTTCATAATTGATGTGCCTAACCATTTTAAACTTAACTTCTCATTAGTTGCCACTGAAGTATTTATTCTGCAGCTTTTAATCTTTCAAAATATGCTGTATTTTTAGGTACGTCAAGAGAGAACATTGTGTCACACTGGAATTGGTTGGAAAAGCATGTAATGGAAACACTCTGTTCGTTTGGAAGTGAAGCAGATGTAACAGACTTTTTGTTGGGTAAAGTAAGCAGTCTTGCCGCCACTCAAAGTCATAAGAAGGTAGAGAATTAAATTAATATAATGTAACAGTTTTGTATTTACAAACGTTCGTATTATGCATATTTAACTGTTGTCAGGATGCTTATGATATCCTAGGAACGCATGTAAATACAAAACTGTTACAACAAGTTCAATAAAACCAGGGGCTGGTATGTATAAAATTCAAGTATAGGATGTATAACATTGACATGATGAGTTAACCAGATCTAGTGGTAAATATGAAAAAGTTTATCATGGTTAGCCGATTACATGGCCAAAGGAAAAAGCCATTTTAAATCCACACCTATCAAGGCACAAATATGTTCTGTATCCATCATTCTTTTTGATCAATAATAATATTTCCAATATTTCAAGTTTTCAATTACATCTGGATTTGGACAGTTTTAATATTAGTTTGTTTGCTAGCATCACACTTCCTTTTCCATTGCCAAAGCAAAAGCATTCTGCATAAGCCATAATATATTTAATTTAACCATTACAAAACCTTAAAACTTATTATTTTAAACTGAAACTTCGTTTTCAGTTAAAAACCTTACTTCGCTTTCAGTTGAAAACCATTTTTCAAAACTAGTTTTATCTGGACTACCTTTTGATTTGGTGTGAATAAGTTTTGTTTTTGAAAAACTCCCAATGTGCCACTTTTTTCAAAAACGTGGTAAATCTTTTTTGGACAATGTCACACAACATGGCAAGTGTAAAATTGTTAAAACAACTTCAAATTTAACTATATATTTTTTATTTATGCATTTTTCAGGTTCATTTGCCGGAAAACAGTCGAAAATTTAAAGAGGCAATTATCAAGTTTTCCCAGTTGTTTAATATGCCACCAGAAGAGAAACTTGTCAACTATTATTCATGTAGTTATTGGAAAAAGAAAGTGCCAAGACAGGGGTGGTTGTATTTAAGTGTCAATCATCTCTGCTTTTATTCCTTTCTGCTCGGAAAAGTTGCCAAACTTATAATCAGGTAAACAGATTTTAAATGTTTTATATCCGGTGGCAGACATACAGGGACCAGCTTGAGCCATTCTTCTTTAAAACATAATTAGTTTGTAAAGTGCAAATAATTTAAATATTAAGGTGTTTGTCATGAATTGTTGTATCTGCCACTGTTTTGGGTGTTTAGGTTGATACTTAACAATCTACAATAATACTATGTAAAGTTTCAATTATTTATCCCATTGCTGAGCATTAGAGATTGCCGTTAAATAAATATTTATGCACCACTAATTAGGAAATGAGTGATCTTAATTATTAATCAGGTATTATGCACTGGCAACATAATGCTTATCATATGCTAATTATAAAATTATTAATTGAATAATTCGGCTAGTGAGCATGTGATGTATGGTTAAGAAACTTTTGGTGTGGTAATTGGCCAGCCTAAATTGCCAGGTCGTCTGGCATGCCTAGCCATAGGGCCTGACCCAGGTAGATAAGAAAAGTTGTTAAACTGAAGTAACTATATAGCATTTTCTCAACAGATGGAATGATGTAACTAAATTAGAGAAGGATAACACATTGTTGGTGCCTGAAAGCATCCATGTTGCAACCAGGGAGAATCGTTATGTATTTTCCATGTTCTTGAATATATCGGAGACCTATCACCTCATGACCCAGCTCGCTAATATTGCTATCCGTCAGCTAGTCAATCGAGACTCATTAAAAGGAAACATGAGTGAATTTCTTTCTCCACCAGTGGAACGAAGCAAACGCAACACAAAGAGCAAACGCCGAAAGGTACAATTTTGGGGGTGATTTTTTAGGTGAAAATTTAATTTGATAAAAGCATTAATCCAAAAATGTTTTATTAAAAGCGCAATTTTTTTGTGACATTTTCCCTCCTGAAAAGCCTCACATGTCATTAGTGGTTCATGTTATATTGGCTTGAATGTACCGGTTTGTTCGAAGGTATTTACTCAACTCATGTAAAGTAGCAATACCTTATCTGACTTTTTTTTTTTTTCTTGTTCCTAATCCATATATTGTATCTTGTATTTACTTTAACTAGTCTAGTTCCATGTTTTTAGATGTCAACATTAAAAAGAGATTTGGATGCTCGTGCTCGTAGTGAGAGGTACCGTTTCATATTCCGACTTCCCAAAGATGAGAAACTAGACGGTCATATACAGTGTACACTATGGGCACCCTATGAGAAGAAGCATATTTGGGGCAACATGTTTCTTTCTCCAAACTTTATTTGTTTTAATGCGTGAGTTTTTTTCTTTAAGCATAGTTCGAATACCAAGCAGTAAAAGTTCACAGTTTGGTTTAAAACTGTTCTCCAAGCAATATGTTATAACATACATTATGTGGTTCCACAAGTTATATAATTATATGTCATAAATTATATATTTTACAAGATCAGTAGTTGAACATCTGTAAATAAAAATATACAGCTTACTTCAACTGTAAAAGATCCATTCTAAATTATATCTTAGTAAGGGAAAGTTAGGTTCCGCAACAGTTTTAACTTCCTTGTTTACCTATTGTGCATATCATTACTGCATAAGAGTATAAGACTTACTGTAAAGTAGAGTAATTATTTAAACAACTATAAACAAAGTATAGTAACTACAGATTGGTATTAGCTCTTGAATTTTTATTAAAAACTACAATCTATTTTTACCATATTGGAACCTTAAAGACAGGGAAATCTGACTCTAATTTTTCACACATATATTTATATTAATAAACTTCTAAATATCTTGAAATTTTTATCTGTTTGTTCTGTTTTAAAAAACCCGTGTCTTTTTGACATTCAGGCAATTTCAAGGTGTTGTCCAACTTGTAATTCCCATGAAGGAAGTTAATGTTGTTGAAAAGGCAGATTCTTCTAGTGTGTTACCTGAACCCATTTCAATAACTACGAGGTATTGTGTATTTTATTTCTAAATTTCGCAATTAAAATACAAATGCTTTGGGGTGTGGGTGTTCTTGGTCAAGACTTAATTGTTTTAACCCAGTTTTCACAAATTTCTTCCCCATATTTACTGTCACAAAGGGTAAAAATTACTCCTAAAGTTGTATATTTGGTAATTAGAAAGTTAGTGTTAATGGTTTGACTTTGTAATAAGGCGCATGTGGTTTGTCACTTCTGTACACTCTTACTTTTTTACCTTCGTTCACTTCAGAGTTTCTTAACCGCTAGGGACTCAGAATAGTAAAGTTACATCAATCATAGTTGAAATATATATAATTAACATATTGATCAACTTTAAAAGCATCATTGTTCTCTGTTTTACAGCTCTATTATAAAATCAATGCCACAGTTACCAATACAAAACTTTATAGTCGTTTAAGTTGAAATGACTTGAATAGATTTTTCTCAATTCTTAAAATATCTGATTATTTCAGAGGTAAAATGACGTTTTTATTTGGGCACCTTCATGAGCGGGAGTATTTGTTAACATTGATTTCTGATTTTCTTTCCAAAACCTCTCCAAACAAACAACCCGACACAATAAAAATGGTTCAGGAGGTAAATTTAATTTGTTGCCGTGGTTTGTTTTATTAGAAATTATTAAAATATTTTTTTTCAGTCCCTGAGAACTTGAATTTATTGGCGGGCGAAATAGATTTATTGTTATTAAGCCCAAGGTTTAAACTTTTAAAGAACATGTGCTCGGAAAAGGCAAACATGTTTCTTACTAAAACATGTTATACTTATTTTTGGCCTGAAACACCTCTCTTTTGCACCTTGATTTCCTTACCTGAGTAACTTCCTTTAACAATGAACTAATTATTGTAGGTGTAATTTTAATCCAATAAAATAAGAAACTTTTTTACTTTTTAATTTAGTAAAAATAATACATATATATATATATATATATATATATAAACAATACGAAAATAATGGTGGACTGAACATCCCCCTTGTGGGGTAAGATGGTACACCTTTAGCGTCATGTGTTAAATAACGAACACCAGTCTATGAGAGTCGTGAGGAAGCGATTTTATAATTCTTTGAATAGTCTTTGTTTACTACCGAATGAGACGAGTAAATCAAATGAAAGGTAAAATGAATTCGATCTTCCCCAGCCTACTATACATATAAATTGGTTTTCCAAGTTTTGTATAAAATTAACCGTATCGATTCTGATTATTCTAGCCAAAGGACCCACAAAGTGAATCTCTCCATCAATCACCAACTGACATTGAATTCCAACCTGCCCTGTCTACAATATTTAACCTGTAAGTTACAATAAATTACACATTTAATGAAAACTTGTCAGTAAGCATCCACTATTTTTCCAATCGAGAACAGGTGTGTTCCTTTCCGTTTTAGTCAATCTAAAATTGATGGTTAAATGCTCATAATATTTTTTAGAATAGATGATATATTAAATTCATGCATTTTTATTTCAAAAACCATTGTTTGTTACAAATGACCCTAACTATCCAACAAAGAAAGTATTTCCATTTATTCCTTACATTGTGCTTTAATGAGGAACTGTATGTTCAAATTCCACACAATAATGTATAATTCATGAGGCTTCATTATGAATCATCTAGATAGTTCTCACTCTTTTATTTCTCCTTCTCAATGTGCCAATAGTTTTAGATTCCAATCATAACGTTTTCATTAGGCATATGAAAGTCGTGTGTGGTAATTTGGTCATACAGACTAATAATAGTACTATAGTTGAATACAGCTAAATATTTTTTTTAATTTTGTTTACTGGAAATCATTTTATGTTTTAACCAATTCCCAAACAAATAATTGAACACAAAAAAATATTAGTGGCCCATTAAACCTTATCATAAATTTTTATATGTAGTGTGTTAGGACCAGGATTGTATTATAAAACAAAGCGTTTGTATTGCAACAAATATTTTGTTTCTGTCTAAGTATTATTTTCCTTACAGCTGATTTAAAAAAGGGGAAAATTGAGCGCATATATATATCATTTATTTTGTTGTGGGTACATTGGGTATGTCAGATAAATCAAAGTAAAACCACAAAGAAGCTTTTGTGGTAATTCTATCGCTATTTTATATTAAGGTGAATTACATTGAATAAGGTAGCAAGCAACGTTTTTTTCAGACACTTATTGTGGAAACTAAGAAGTGTTAAAGTTTTAGTGAAACACAAAGCTTAAGGCTCTTTTTGCTTAAGTATCTCATTCAGACAACTTCTTTACTTTGTTTTATAAAAAGCTCTCTACCCTAAACTACTATTGTGGTTATCATTGAAATGTTGCGTGTAGAAGTAAATCCGCTCACATGAATGCCAAGGAAGTTGTGAAAGAAAACTTATGGAGCATCCATTTCTCTGAGTTTGGACGAGGTGTGTGCATGTATAGAACTCCGAAAACAAAGGAACTTATAATGAAGGTACTTGTTGGTAACTCTTCACACTCTACATTGCGGCTTCTCAAACTAAGGATTTAGGGGATAACCAAAAGTAAACCAATTGTACACAAAGTACAACAAATATTATGCTATTAATCATGGGTTGGAGGTATAATTTAAAAGATTAAAAGGGTTTGCAACAAATTTGGAAAACAATGCTCACTTCCACATCATCTCAGAACTTTTGGTGTTTTAATATATAAAATATTTTAAGTTGAAATGAAGTAGAATTTGGTAATTTATTTCAATTGCTTTTATCAGTTTTGTTACAAAATATTTTTTTAAACATTTTTCAAAAGTCTGTGCAATGTTTCTGCTCAGGTTAATAGAAATCTATGCTTTATAGCCTACACAGCAGCATTTCTTAAACTTGAGTAAATTTACCACTGGGGGTAAATTTCTTATATTCAGAGAGTAAATAAGCTTCCAAGCAAAATCCACATCAGTTGATGGGACAGAAAAAATGTGCTAGTTTATTTACTTTACCAGAGATTGAACAACTTGTTACCAAAAAGCCTGCACATTAAATAAAACTGATCTAATTAGTTGTTTTTCCCCCTTCAATAAATGAGCGCCATATTACATATTAGGGGTAAATCGGATAAGCATCTTTGTTAAAAGGGTAAAGCACACAAAAAAAGAATCACTGTTTTAAAGTATCGCCTTAACTTACTGAATGAAACAGGGTTGATTTATAATTGAGATTTTCACACCAGGGAATTCCTGAACGATATCGTGGCGAGATGTGGATGGTATACTCGGGTGCAATTATTGAAATGGCTAACCACAAAGGATATTACCAATCTATTTTAAAGCAATGCATGGGAAAGTGCACACTTGCCACAGATGAAATAGGTGATTATTGTACATTTGTATTCCTTTGTCCTTGGTTTGCTGCTGGCTGGTAAAATTTATATTGAACTAAATAAATACAGGAGCTTAAGTAGAGCAGTATCTCATATATAGCAGGGCGGGGGAAGATGGGACACTTTTAGCACATAATATCCAAATATCCTGATCATGTTTTAAACAAATAACAATGGTCTATGTGAGTTGTGAGGATACGGTTTATATTTTTTTTTGATTGTTCTTTGTTTACTACTAAATGGGATGAGAAAATGGAATGAGAAGGTGTCCCATCTTTCCCACCGTAGTATATCATGCTATTTGAAAACAATTGATGCTTCTAATGTCACATTTGCTTTACAACCACAAATATACTAGGACTTCCTTAATTACCTAAATAGCTTTAGTAATCATTGATTCTCCACCAATATATATTGTATTGTTTTTAATTAGAAAGAGACTTGCATAGATCTTTACCCGAACACCCAGCATTCCAAGCTAGTGAAGGAATTGATGCTCTGCGTCGTGTACTTACAGCTTATGCATTCCGTAATCCAAGTATTGGATATTGCCAAGTAAGTCCTTAGTTAATATGATAATATTAACTTTAGTCATGTTTTATCAATATGATAAGTTGCTACATTGGTCACAGTGGCTTATCATAGACCCCACAAACCCCGCAGCCGCGAGGGGGAACCAGGAGACATACAACGTAATTAGTATTATAGTGACTGAACATGTTTTCATGCACTTTCAAACTTCATTTTTAACATTGTTACACTTTTTTAGAATAAATAGACAGGGTGTATCAGCGAGACCTATGTAACAGTTTAAGGGCAATTGATTTACGAATTACCTTAAAATGCCACTAATTGGTCATGTTTTATTGAATATTTGTTAGTGTCCTCACATATAGTGTTTATTTACCGGAACTTAGGTAAAATTAATTAAGATAATTAACCACTTTGTTTTTAAGTATAAATTACCCCCAACTAAATAAACTTCACACTTTGAACTTTTAGAGTCCTATTTCTGTTGGTCCCAGATAAAATAGGACCAGTTAATTAAATTTTCACATAAATTTTTCATTTCTGCTTATTTTTATCACATTCAGCTAGCACAATTCGTGTACCCCTTATAACTGTTGTTATAAGCTATCGGTTGATATTCATAGGCACCTAACTTTTGAAAAGTCAGGGTACCCATGTGTTCAAAATGGACAAGTGTAATGGTAAATGCATGATGGTATTAGCTGCTTTTCAAACATTACGAACAACCAATTGTCGGCAGATTATTGTACCATCACCTTGACACCTTATTTGATTCTTGTTTAGTCTTAATGTTACTTCGCTTGCACTGGATTTTGTTGACTTTACCAAAATCAGATTTTAGGTATTCTTGTTATACAGGCAATGAACATTGTGACATCTGTATTACTTCTATATGCTAACGAGGAAGAATCATTCTGGTTGTTAGTTTCATTATGTGAGAGACTTCTACCTGATTATTATAACACACGTGTGGTTGGGGCACTTGTGGACCAGGTGTGTAGAAAAATAAAGTTCAAAATTGTTTAAATGGTACATATTTTTTCAACCAAGTATAATTGTATATACAGTCATACACAAGTTAAGAGTGCTGGCTCCTTAACAAAGAGATACGAATTTAGTGGCTCGATTCTGCCACCATTACAGTGATGTGTGTCATTGCCCAACACATTTAACAGTAATTGCTGCAACTTAATTGTCACTAATGGGTTGTCCAAATTCTCAGCCATATAAAAAATTCATTGACAAAGTTACATGTGTGGTAACTTAGTAAATGGGTGTGGTAAATACGAATACTGTTTTAAAGTTTATAAAGAAACTGGAAAGGATAATAAAATGACATTCATTCAACCAACGTCAACAAACTTTAAGTGTTAAAAATTACCAATAACTTCCAGGGTGTATTTGATGAACTAACCAAACAACACTTGCCAAAAATTCACGACAAACTAGAGGTGTTAGGAGTGGTGCGCACGGTAACTCTTTCATGGTTCCTCACATTATTCTTATGCTCCATGCCATTCAACTCCGCTGTTCGTGTTGTAGATGCTTTTTTTTACGATGGTGCTCAAGTTGTGTTTCAAATTGCACTTTATGTTTTGAAAGCAAATGAGGTAAGTTCTGTTTATGATGAATTTAATTCTATTTTGGGCCATTTTCAAGTCGTACAAAGGTTTTTAGCTATAGCAGAAAGGTATTTTAAATAACAGTAGCCAGTAAAAGATGGTTTTCACTCTCCCCGTTCAAAAGTAACTATACACCCCCTGTTTTACTTTAAGCAAAAAAGCATTTTAATGAATGAGCACAGAATATAATTAGCATAATTTTTAATAACCTTTTTTTCATCAATTATGTGACTGTGCAGCAGTAGGTAGAATGAATTCACAAAATTATTATTCGCCATAAAGATACAAGTTTCACAATGCTACTTTATATGTTTTAATATAACTTAGGAATTTAGCGCTTTTAATCAAACAGAAAGTTAATCTTAAATAACTGGTGATGCAGGTTTAGGAATTTTCTTGTAAAATTTATAAATATTTATTTTGATTTCATTTTAATAAAAGTATTAAAAAATAATTGTAAGAATTAAAAGTTAAGGGATTGGAAAATGATTATGCCAAACAACAACAACAACAACTGGTTAAAAAAAACAGATTTATATGACCACTTACATGCTTAAAACGCTTTGTAGTAGCTCTAGCTATAAGCTTACCTAAAAAAGTCTGTTTTAGCATATCAAAATTATTGTTTCTATATGTCTGTTGACTCTTACTTACCTTTTGTTTATTGTTTAAGTTACTTATGTACATTATTTGTGTTAAACATTATTATTATTAAAGTTTTAAAAGATTTTATTTTGTCCAGGATGTGATATTAAAGTGCAACGATGATGGAGAAGCGATGACAATCCTCGCAAATTATTTAAATCAAGTCGGAAATCGTGACATTAACACTGACCAGGTTTGAATATAAGAATATTTTAGTTTTAATTTTTGAGTTTATTTTTAAATAATAGCAATGGTTATGCTTTGGTAAGGATAGTTTTAGAAATTGTTAGTTTTACTTTTAATAATTACTAAATTTAATATGTCTCACTTTTCTTTTAAAATCAAATATTAGGCCCTACCCTAATCAATGCATGTCATTCTAAGCATTAGTTTTTTTTTGTGAACCTGGTCAACTTCATTGCTGTGCGACATTTGTTGAGTAAGTTAAACTTTTAGCCAGGAGAAAAACTTCATGTCACAACTAATCACAGAGTTATATTCACTAATTTTTGCTAAATTTGAAATGTAAACCATTTTGGTTCAATACGTAAGTTTAAGATTTTAAATATAGTAAACAAGGTTCAACACATGCCGAAAACGAAACCAGTGCAGCACCTAACATACATAAAACATGATGTGGTTTTTAAAACACATGGTTTAATACTTACTGTAACCAATATAGCAGCTATATACATGAAACATGATATGTTTTTTAGACAAAACTTTTAAGTCATGTTGATGTGTCGGATCTAATTACAAAATCGTACGAACATTATAGTCAAGTTTCATCGGAAGTTATTGAAAATATGAGGTTCCGACAACGCCTGGAGGTAACTTTGTTTGACAATTATATAACTATCTTAGAAACAGGGTTTTTTCATCACCTCCAATTTTTGTTTAATTCCTGTACGATTTATTCTATAAAAACTGTGTATTGGGCCAATGCACAAATAATATTTAAAAAAATTAATGTTATAAAATTTGTTTCTTTTAATTTACTGATATTTAGTTTATCATCTAGTTCTAGTGAGCCACATTATTTACTTTTATTTATATAACATGGTATTGGAGACATATAATGAATCCACAGTACCTTTTAAATTTTAACCATTTTTAAATTTTAACCATATGTCAATTTTAAGTTTATTGTTTTTATTCTTTAGGTTGTTCAGAGACTTGAAGATTCAGCCACTCGTTCATTCATGAGGACGATGCAGGAGCTAACCAAGTTCCCAACCGATATATTGCAAGGTTTATACTTCTTGTTTAAAGCGGAGTTCATGAAAAGGTGGGAAACAGTAGTTTTCACGAATCAGTAAAAAGCAGACATGGGTAAAAATTGAAATAACAGAAGTTAGAGCTCTAATGAATGGGCACGTACTTTGTATTAGTCACAAGAAGAACCTGGCTGACTTGAACAGATAAATAAGGCACAAAATGTATTTCTAACCACCTTTTAAAAACTGCTATAAAAACTGCTGTAATTAAAATGGATTTTTAAATGTTTTCTCTTCTTTATTTTATAGAAATATACAAATAGAAAGTATGCCTGCATGATACCATTACAAAAAATAAAAAAAAAAACTTTAATAACAGTGCTGATCTGCTACTTTTCTGTTAATACTCCTGTAAAGGCGATTTGATAATGTTTAATAAAAAGTTTTACCATATTGTATTTATTTACTTGTGTTTACAGATCATACTGGAGCAGATGTTTACCAAAGGAAGACAAAACAGTGGACCCTTCCAACTTTATATTGGAGCAATACACCATTGATTATGAACAGTTCAGGTGAGATATTAACATAACTCCCCATGATGGGTATGTACTTTAAAAAAATATTCCACAGTTAAAGGTTAAGATACCTCAACGATCTCTATTATCGAGTCACTATAAGGCGCTATTTTTTTAATTTAACTTGAAACTATGAGTAATACATCACCAACATAATGTCTCTGTCCAGCAAAAAAAAGATTTGTGCAATGTTTACCTCATTGTAATGCACTATATTTTGTGCACACACAGCACTTAATATCACACTTTCAAGTTACAAGTCCATTTTGTTAACCCCTTATTATATTCACAGAACTATATTTGGTGCACTATCTCAATGGAGCAAACCACCACCAGATCCACTGCTTGACCAGATATACAGGTTGTGCGCCAATAAAGAAGGTCTTATTAATTTCCAGGTGGGAACAATACTGACAGAAAATATGCAAATAATGTCGACCACTGATATTATCTTAGTGTTTAGGGATTAAAAGGATTTAGATAATGTTGGTTAGAGAATGGAAATTGTCTAATAAATTTGCTTGTTTAGATAGAGATCATACAGGTGTTGTGAACTTTGTTGGCCTTTTAGTTTGCTTTTTAATTGACGGTGACCATTTTCTCAACTTGGAGTAACTTGACTGAATACCCCGATAAATTTGAATGTTGGTGGTATAGTAACAGGGGCGGCATTATGAACACATCTCGCTAAGTTTAGCGTGCTCGGTACTGACGTACTTTCTCGCTAAACCTACTTTTTGTATTACAAAGCACCATCTCGCTAACTCAAACTCGCAAAATCGCTCGCTAACTAACCTGGAACTCAGACCACTCGTTCACAGCGAATTCTTGTATTTGATCTAAAAGTATTACACATAACTAAGTTATGGCCGCCTTATTTGCATTCAAAACCTCGCGTAAATGTCAGAAGGAAAAGGATGGAAATGACAGACATGGAATTAATTTCGGAATATTGTATGCCAAAGGCGGCCTACTGGAATTGTGCCATCTTTTGCACGAAGATTTGAAACCGAAAAGCAGCAGTGAAAGATGCCTTTCAGTTGAAGAGCAAATTTTAATATCACTGGAAGTTTTGAAAATTCAGCCAAAGACAACATTAATGTTTGCCAGCCAACTTTTGATTGATTTCAAAGCGTCATCAGTTTATACGAGTGCCTGACAGAGATTCTTCAATTATGATCAAGCAGAATTTTCAGTCCATCGCACAGTTTTCAGGCGTGGTGAGTTCGATGGTACCCATATTCCCATCATTGCGCCAAGTAAGATGAGCACCTCAACTAATGCCCCCATTTCAACTGCTGTCCACCTTGGGTCTCGTTTTTTTTAACGACTTCGCTGCCTGAACTCATAATACCCAGCTGAATCAAAAATTAATTCGCCAATTCTCAACACAAAACAATAAAATCACGTAATCGCCGTTCTCGCGTAAAAAATGAATATTTTTTATTACATTTTTTACGAATTTTCTCACTTAAACCCGGCTTTGCACGAAGTGTTTGCGAGTCGTCTTCGTAATACCTTTTTTTCAAGCGAGGTGCTCGCTCGCGAAGTCCTCGCAAAAATTGTTTTAGCGAGCTTGTTAACTTAACGAGTAAACAAATGTTCATAATGTCGCCCCAGATTAGTTATGCTCACGAACACTGGCATTAAATATTACTTTTGCTTTCTTTTGTTATAAGATTTTTTCTATAGTGGGTGTTTCTTCTGATGTCGTAATTTCTAAACATTACCTTTCCATAGTTTATTATTCATTGTAAAAAAATGTTTAAGTTTAAAAATTACCACGGCCTACTAGAGATACGGCCTGATAATTCACATTTTACGTTTGAAATTAGAAGGCCTATTATACGTCACAAACACCAATATTTTCAATTGTTACGTCATGTATTTTGCCTAAAAAAGGTACCAGTAATGGGAAAAACGCATTGAAAAACATACGAATTTAGCAATGAGGTCAATTATTTACGGAAGTATAGCTACACGCAGCGTTAGAAGCGACCGAACAGCAAAATAACATTATAAATAAAGACTTGTAAACATAATAAAGGCGTAAACACAGTTTACAGCACCAAGACGGGATTAAACAAGAAAGAAATAAAACTTTCATTGAGAAACTCCTCCAATGCTGCTTGTGAGGGCAGGGTTATCCTCAAAGCATTGGATGTTTGATTTGGCAAACCATATAAGTGTCCAACCAACCAACCAACCAGCAAATAACGTTAAATCATTCACCTAATCATCATTTATATAACAATGGCTGAATCACTCGGTTTTGAAGAGAATCTTGTTTTAGGATTGACTACTGTCCACCAAAGCATGTGTTGATAAGTTAAACTAAAGTTGGGGTAACTATAGAAGAGATGGTTGTAAGCAAATTGGCTTTAACGGAATAGTTGGAACTAGATTCAGTTTTAAGGGTTTTTCGCTTTCCATGCTTTACCAAGTGAGCTTCATAATCATTCTCGTAAATTGCACCGTGTGGACCAAGCTGCCAGTCTGCCGTATATAAGCCACTTTGCCGTCAAGTCCGTTCGTCCAGGAGCCAAAAGAACGAAGGTTTCTTTGGACAGGACTGATAACAAGACCAATTTAAACATGCAGCGCACTTGTAGACTATGGTAAACTGTAGTTGAATGTATATAATATAATTTGAATGAACTGTATCAGTAAGTAAGTTCAGACGCGAAAGTGTGTCACGTTGGAAATAAAACATCTGTACATTGACAAATAATCATTGAACCTGCAAACCAAACGACGATAACTAAAACAATCTTGTTTACTAACGCAATGTGCGCTAGTTTAGTTTAGACACAATCACTGGTTTGAACACAAAAGTTGTTTCAGTAGCAAAATGGATATACAGAGCTATACTGGATATACTGTCTCGTAATTTTCTTCCACTGAGCGCGAATCCCAGTAATACGGGACTACGTAATCTGTTCTAACCTAAAAGACTACCTGTAGGTTATCTTACAGTTAGTTTTAAACACTTTATTAATGCAAAATAATCCTGACAATCTCTTTGCAACTAGCATACACCTTCTATTTTAAATGAATATTCAAATTAAACTGTATACTATGCTGATATGTTTACACCCAAACAATGGATAACAATGGGATAATAATGATGGCTGTGACGTATAATAGGCCTGCTAATTTCAAACGTAAAATGTGAATTATCAGGCCGTATCTCTAGTAGGCCGTGAAATTACGTATAGTAGGGTGGGCGAAGACAGGACATCTTTAGCACATAATATCCAAATATCCTGATCGTGTTCAAAACAATTAACAACAGTCTATGGGAATCGTGAGGATACAGTTATAAAATTATTTGAATGTTCTTTATTTACCACTAAATATGATAAAAAAATGTAAAAAAATATGGCTCCTTTTCCCCCACCCTACTATATATTATGCATTGAAAGTGTTTCTACATTTAGTGGTTACAGATAAAAAATAATTATCTGAACAGTTTCCAAATACTGAAAAAAGCTTTTAACTGGTTGAATATTTATAGGAATTTGCTGTCAGACTCTCCACCATATCTATCGGTGACCACCATGCAAAGCTGAGGTTATTATATGATCTTCATTTACACCCAGCATTGCCAACCATGAATGAAAATGCGGAAGTTGGTGTGGAAGCAATGCATTACTTTGATGATTCGGATGTGACAGGTGACGTTTTGTTTTATAACTATTTTTAATTTTACTTTGGCTAATATTGAAGTATTGAAATTGCTCTTTTCAACATAAAAATAAAGAATATCTTGAACTAATTTTTTGTCTGTCTGTAAATAATTTGCTAGGAGATTTTCCTTTATATTAGTCTTATGTTAAAAAATGATTAGTTTTCATTTGATTTTGGTCTGGTTGATTTATTTTGTTATACAGACAGGTCCTTTAGTTTCTTAAACTTTATAAAGCACCCCTTTTTTAATGATATCC
Source organism: Ciona robusta (assembly GCF_009617815.1). Taxonomy (NCBI): domain Eukaryota; kingdom Metazoa; phylum Chordata; class Ascidiacea; order Phlebobranchia; family Cionidae; genus Ciona; species Ciona robusta. Next base: position 1,137,410 of record NC_143236.1, read on the forward strand.
ACAAAACAGCACCCCAGGTTTTTTAAAGTTTTACTTATTGTTCAAAGGAGAGTTTTCCATATTCACTTCTGCTTCAGCAATCTTACACCCCCTCTTGTTTATAAACCAATGCTTTAAACAAACTATAGTTTCAAGGCAGTTTATTAGTTAATTTTTTTTATAACTTTGCCAATGAAAACTAATGTTTCTCTCATGTTTTCTACCAAACTAAACAAGCATTTCTGTTTATGTTTTCTTAGTTGGTGAGGTGGGGGATTGTAGTTACGAACCATCAAACATCGTTGTTGATAACGACTTGATGTTCACACAAGCTGTTGAAGATCACTTTGCACAAGTCACCGATCAACTGGATGCAACTCATATATTGGATTTGGATCTTCCATCTTCCGCATCAAATGTTGATTCTTCTTCATCGACTTCAGATGTCAACACTGAAAATAAGTTGCAAGGTACGTGGGATTTATTAAATGCATTTTTTTTTCAGGGTTGTCGAGCTCTATTTTCATAGAAGCTGAAAACCTAGGACTCCCACTTAAATTAGATAAGTTGTAATGTATTAAAGGACCACATCACCAAAAAATCAAAATTTGTGTATAGTTAGAGATGCTAAAATGTAAATAAAGATACCACCAAAGTTGGACACTGTTACACATTTTATATTTTTCTTTTTTTGGATCTTTGTGTTAAAAATTAGGTGTGCAAATATGTGAAAAATTGGTATGCTGTTTAACACCTGTTTTCTTGGCCACTTAGCAACAATTGATCTCTAAACAACTCACCCTTGTATGGTGGTGACCGCTGAATAACAAACTCTGATTTCTAAAATAAATTTACTCGTTGCAATCAATTTTAATGTCTCTGTATACTACAATTTTATAATAATTTTTAATTTACTAGTACTGTGTGAACATTTGATAATCAATATGGCTCAGCTAACATTTTGGTTGGTATAGAAGGGTGGGGTAAGACGGGACACTTTCAGCACATAATTTCCAAACATCCTGATCGTGTTTTAAACAATTAACAACAGTCAATGGTAGATTGGTAGTCGTGAGGATACGGTTTTATAATTCTTTGAATGTTTTTTGTTTACTATTAAATGGGACGAGAAAATAGAATGAAAATGTGTCCTAGCTTCCCTCACCCCACTATATATTGTATTTTCTCTGTTTTTAAACAAAGATGAAATGTTCAAATAAGCTGTTTTGTCAAAATTAAGTCTTGCTGTGTTGAATTATTTTCACAGCACTTGATGAGGAAACTGTAGATGTCCCACTCACCTATCAACAAAACACTTTATCCAAAGTTTTTAAGAAACAAACTTCTCCTTCCAGGAAACAAAATTCAATGAACCAGGTATTTTCAATTTAATATACTGCAAAAATAACTAAATAAATACCAGAAGTCTGGAGCATTTTTAACCAAATGATAATTTAATAAATTCATTTTTAAAAAGCTGGATTTTGCTACTACTGTTGCCTTTAAGCAAGAGATATATTTTGCTCCAATCCAGTGGCCACTATTGGGATATCCAAATTGCCAACTATACAAAATAAATTTTAAAAAAACTTTACATTATATTTATTTCGTGAGCTGGCCGTTTGGTAACTCGTTCCTGACCACTGGTTTGAAGCAATGTCTGTTTAGTGTCTTGCGCAAAGACATTTACCCTCACAATGGTAGCAGTGACGAGCTTTGAATCCAAAACCTCAGAGGCATGCGCGCTAACCAACTGGGTTGGAGCAATGTTTGTTCAGTGTCTTGCGGTCTTGCCCCAAGACATGTACACCAGTCAGTATTAACCAAATCCACTGTGTTACTTACAGGAGCAATTTATACTCCTTTGCAAAACAATGTACAATCTGTTCACTGATGACCCCAAGGAACAGGAACTTTTCCAGGCAATTTCACTCGTTACATCTCTTGTCATTCAACTTGGAGAAGTGAGTTTGTATAAATATAATTCTTGTTTCTATATTTTTCCATGATGTATGTATGTTTTACCAAATATTTCTGTACAGTGTAGTAGGTACCATGCTCAATTGCCTGGTATATATACCAAAGCAGTTTTACCACTTTGTGCATTTTTTCTTAATTGTTTTGACAGCAAAATGGTACCTGGACCTCCAAAACGCTAAGGCCTTCCATTTATGCACCTAAATTACACAAATATGTTTAGCCTGCATTTGAACATTTTACATTCGGTAATGGGTTCAAGGCTCGACGCTGCCACCAATTTGGCCGTATGTGTCCTTGTGCAAGACACTTAACGGCAATTGCTCCAACCCAGTGGTTACTAATGGGTTGTCTTAATTATCAGCCATACATAAAAAATTGAAAAAATCCCCCCCAAAAAATAATCACCCACAAAGTAACATACATGGTATGGTAACTCGTAAGCTGGCACAAGGTGTTAAACCCGTGTGAAAACGACTGTCGTTTTCCGGCTACGCGAGGATAAAGTAAGTTACGTTCATTCATTTGTTCATTCATTCACATTCAATTTCTCTTACATCAGAAATATATGGTATATTTGCAAATTTTTTTATTATTATAGCGGTGCACGTATTTGTAAAGTTGTTAACAATAGTGAATATTATTACCCCTAAGTTTTATTTCATTTCTACTTCGGTAGGCTGGACGACAAATTAGCCAGACAAAGGTGGAACCAGAGACCGCGCGTAACGCCGATGTCGCCACGCTGGATGAAGATTCTACTTCACAGGCTGTGACGTCAGAGAATACTTCGCCGATTTCCGATGACGTAGCTTGCGAGGTTTCACCTTCACGTGGTGGTAACAGTTTAGGGAATAATCAAGACTGGGTGATTTCGTTCGAGCAGTTTGTTGCTTCTGTATTGACGGAGAGTGTTCTATGTGAATACTTTGACCGTAAACATGACATTACTGAGACAATAGCTCAGTTAAGAAACCGTGATATCATAGAAAAAACTGAATGATACCGAATTTTGAGTTCAAGTGGACAAGTGCAATGATTGTTTGTTTCACTAGTTTTAAACTGCACCATATTTTGTAATTTTAGTATATATGTATATCTTATGTACACGTCTCGCCTTTATTTCAAATTTATTTTCTATCAGTCTTTATTCAACATTGAATATTTCAGTTAGGGGGTTTCGGGGTTGCTGCTGATTTCTAAATGATCATCATTAAATATATTCATTTACTTTACATGATATAAATATAGTTATATGAACCATGGTATATGAATGCTCTATTCCCATGTTACTTAATATATATTACGATTGGGGAAGATGGGACACCTTTATATCCAAATAGCCTGGTCATGTTTTAGACAAATAACAACATTATATGGTGTCGCAAAAAAACCGCTTTAAAATTCTTTGAGTGTTCTGTGTTTACTTACGAATAGGACAAGAAAATAGAATAAAAAGGTGTCCCATCCTTCTCTGCCCCACTATATATTTTAGTATGCCATACCGTATCTACTGCAGAAGTAAGACAGAGTTTAATTGGTGAATTAAATGATTGCATTCTGGCGGTAAATGAACAAATTCCAACCGAATCACGGGATTCAGTGTTAAAGTTATGCTTGGTCGATTGAATAGGTTTGCGAACTACCCAGTTGTGGGATTACCTTGTTTACCAGACTGGAAATGCGGTAAAGGTTTTCAACAAATAAAAGGTATTGCCTGTTTAGAAAATGCCAGTTTGTTCTTGGAGGAATAAAAATATAAGGTAGCTTTAAAAACAGAGTTGCATGGCAGGTAGCTTTCGAAAAATTTCTATTTGTATTCGATTTATTTAGAAAGATGTTTGTTCCTACACAAATAAATTCAACATTGTGCATTAGGGCGATAAACCGCTAGGATTTTAAACAAGTAATTTTTAGATGGCAGTGCCCTAACAGTCAAATACGTTGTCGTGAACAGAGCTATAACGCATTGAAAAACGAGCGCTTGAATGATTTTGCCGCATATCCGTGCCGGTACTCATAATGTATAGAGAAGTTAGTGAAATCCAATATGTAGCATATATGTCTGTATATAGGCTACGCTGCGTTTATTTTTTGGTACGCATACCTAACTGTGAAAAGCCTATATAATGTCACGATTTAAGGTCAACAACCTGAAGAATAAAAACTATTGTGGTGTACACTCGTACGTACATATATACATATTTTAATGTGAATTTTGTTTTCTTTGGGCAGTTGCCTAATTTATCGCAAACATCTTATGCAAATATTCATGATTCGCTCCGTTGCAAAACCACAGCTTCCCCCAGGCACGAGCTGTCAAACTTTCTACACTTCTAACAACAATTAACGTCTCAAATTTTCTTTCGTGGAATTTTTTTCAGGGAGCTGTGGTGACTGGTGTTTCGCTTGTGCGCCACTTAAACAAACCGCGTGGTACAAACAACCGAAAGCGACTGGAAATTCCAAAGTTGGAAATAAATCTCAAGTTGGATTTGCCCTTCACTTTTAACGAAACAAAGCGAAACAACAAATTCCTAAATCCTAAAACTGATACAATTAAGTATATATAAGTCAATTTCACATGTCAAGTTATTAAGCCACGTTATTTTTGTGCGCAAAATATATTAGTCCTATAAAAAAACGGCTAAATTTGATTTCATTTATGTGCACGACTTGTTTAAATTAAAAATCTCGATAAACTTTTCCATTTACACCCCATAAAGGAAGTTTTTGGCGTTAATTTTACGCCGAAAAAGTTTTTAACTTCTAAGCTACCTAGAAAGCCAATTGCAGATAAGAAATTTGATCTTGTGCCAAACTTGCAGCAGTAAAAATAGCGCAACAGGCAGTTAACTTTTACAAGACATCAATCATCCAAGACAGAGGGTTACTGTATAGGACGTACACCCAATTTTACTTGGTCTATATTTATATTTCAAAACTCATTCATGCTTTCTGTTAAAAGCTTTATGTTAGGAACTTAAAACGCTTTTTCAAACCGTTTACAATTGGAAAATGCTAAGTAGCTTTTGTTTTGTGAAAACTGTCAACACTTTTTGTTTAGTCTGATTTCTAAGTTTGATCGTTTTTATGTGATGACGTAATCCGTTGTCGCTCCTATCTCGCCTTTTTCGCCTTCCGGCCCATATCGTGACAGCATCAGTGTAAAAGTGAAATGGATACACCAGCTAATGTGTCTGCCGCACCACCTCGTATAAGGACCTCTCCCTAAGATCGTTGTAATAAAACAAACAGTTAGGGATTTGGAAAATCCCATGTAAGAAACAAGGCGCACGACATCGTACCGTTCTCTGATATTTTTACTCTCCGTGCAGCTTAGAGAACCGGAAAGCAATTACCACGCAAACATTATAAACCGGGTTTCCTATGACGGTAGAATCATCGAGATTATTCGCTTATCCGCTTTCTCTCCTAATGACGTCATAAGTTCCCGGCTACAAACATACGAGCGAGTGAATAAGGAAGTTTCAGATGCTTCCTACGTGCTTCATATCACTCTTGGATTGAGTGTATGACGCAACGCACTTTTATGTCATGTTTGCTAACCACGTAATCGGGCAGGCGGCCGTTTCTCAGGCGATGACGCAACTTCGAAGGGATGGGTCAGTAGTTAGCGGTTTCACGCGCATTTCACGGGCACTACTAACTCATATGTAATCAAACAGCAACTCGAAAACAGAAAAACAACTTTAAAAACAAATATTGCGTAACTCTTAATACAAAAATTATATTTATTTTGTTGTTCCCAATGCGCACGTACTGCAGTTTGATAACAACCTTTATTGCTGCACTTGACGGAACATTCGGCAATTTCTTAGCTCTTTGCTACGTTTCCTATAAAATTTATTACATTTAATGCATGTCTAATACCAGGTTGGCAGTCTAATACGCGTACCTGGTCTGCAATTAAGGTAATTACAATATAGTTCTTCCCCGTGTTTTGTAACTAATGCATGCATTATATTAAAACATGTAAATAGAAAACAACATCATATGTCGTAGCGTTTGTCTTCAGAACTGGTTTACGATTTCATCAATTTTAAAATGGAAATAGTTAACGAGATTATAAAAAGTAAATTTTATTTAACAATCTCGCAAAAGCGGCTTGGTTAATTAGACATGTGTTTACATAGCGTAAATTTATTGTATTTACAGATGAATTTCTAAGTCTAGAGATTTTGAAAGTATAAGTTAAGTCGTAAAGCAATTCGATTTATTGAAATGTGGGTGTCATTTTGTACTAGCGTATAAACTTAAAAGCGAGTTATCGAAACGACGTTTCGGAGGTTTCCTGCTGAAATTTTGCTCTGATTGTATATAGCTCATATAAATAGTATGGGTTTAAATAACCGATAAAACGACCATTCGGATTTTCTTAAGCAACAAAAATCATTGCTGAGCAAACATTTTTAAAAGTTTTTTTTAAAAGAAAAAAAATTGAAAGAAAATTGCCCTGCAACAAGCGCAGGATTCGAAACACATTTCTGCCTTGAAATAAAACAGAACTTTGTGTTAAGTGATTGAGTTGTATTCGCTAACTTGACATCGAACCATAGACATGCTGCGGTCTAAATATATGTCACTAATAATGTAAAGTTGGTTGGCGCTCAACCACGGTCGGTCTATGGTTTAATCAATGTTTATTTCTGCTTTCAAGCGCCACGAAAACCACTTAGCGAGGTAATTTTTCACGCAACATCATGTGAAGAACGATTTTTCATTTCATTTCCGGAAAAAAGAAAAGTTTAAATAAAAAAAAGGAATGTTTAAAATAAATTCCTTTATTTTTACCAACAATTTATATATAAATAATCAACATAAAACGAAATTCTATTAATTGCATTGAACGATTGTTTATTAGTTGCATTGATGGATTGTGTATGATTATGGTCACACACGTTTTGTTGTTTTTGTTTACGTTTCATGTTTGCGAGAGTCTGAAGTAGCCAATTTTCTGGGTTTTTTATCTATAGTGTACACCGGTAATGGAACATACGCAAATAGAATGTACATCATATTGTAAGTAGGTGACGTCACGCGATATCAAATGTCGTAAGCTGGCGAACTTATATGAGGGAATTGTTTGACGATTTCCTTTTTTGCCGCTGGCTGTGGCTATAAAACGCGACCAACAACCCGCACTATATTAGATTATCAGAAATCGACGACTTATGTACATCGAAAATAAGCAATTGCAAAGCGGTTAAAAAAAATATTTCAAATTTTACTTTTACAAGCATAGCCCGCTTAGAATGTCGGTTGGTACAGTTGCTTCACGTACCATCAGCAAAGCACAAACAAGTTCGTGCAAAATTGCATCGAACCTGACGACCATGAGCAGTTCTCGGGTAACAGGAAGGATTTCCCGCCGACATTCAAGTTTACTGGCTGGTACCAAAGACATCTCAGTCATCGCTCAAAATGTGGAAATCCCGAAAAGAGATCGTGTGCACCGCTCAAAGGTTTCCAATCGGCGAGTCTTTTTTTCAACCTCACTTCAAGCGGGAGGGAAAAGTGGATGTCCCATGCACTCCAGATTCATAGCACCTACCAGTACAGACCTTAGCAGCAAGATCGTCATGGGCACCTTTGGTATTGGCTGGAGACTGCGTTCACAGTGGCGAGTAGCAGCGCAAAACGTCAAACACCAAATCACTCAAGCTTTGAGCCTTGGTGAAACGAAGACCAGCGTAAGGGAAGTTCAAAGTTACTCCGAAATACCGGGGCCCAGAGGCCTGCCGTTTCTTGGTTCAGTTTTAGAATACACTGCTATTGGAAAATTCTCACCGAAGCAGTTTCATAAAGCGTTGCGATCAAGGCATGGCAGGTTGGTGATGCTGTGCATAATGTTCTTACATGTAGCACCCGTTATGCATGAGAGCGCCCATTTATTATTGACTGACGCATAGTAAATACCAGCACATGCCTTACCTAAAACCCTTATTGCAGATACGGCAAAATCTTTCGCGAGCGACTTCTCCAAGATGAATTCGTTTACGTCTCCGACCCAAAGGACATTCGAGTTTTAGTTCAGAACGAAGGTAAAGCTCCTTGCCGACCACATCTTGAAGCAATTGTTGCCGGTCGTAACCAACTAAAGCTCCCAGTTGGAATAACGGCCGAGCAAGGTAATACTTGTTATTTCAATGTGGAAAACAATATATAAGAAAAAAAAAACAATCTGATCATTTTATTACTAACAGTGCTTAGGACTCATTATATTCCCTCGTGTTTTTTCAACAAAGACTATCAAGCGGAATATATAGTTGGGTGGGGGAAGATGGGACACCTTTTTATTCGGTTATTCGCATTCAATAGTAAACAAAGAACATTTAAATTATTATATCCCCGTATCCGCACGACCCCCATAGGCAATTGTTTAATATTTAAAACACGATCAGGATACTTGGATATTATATGCTAAAGGTGTCCTATTTCCCCTTATCCAACTATACACTATCCATTAAAAGTGAACTGCAATCTTGTTTACGGACCACTTATCGTTTCATATGAACGTGTATTGAAACACGCCATTAACTCTTTAGATAAGAATACACAAGCTAAATGTCACAAGTTTTATCTTCAAAAAATCTCCAGGCAATGATTGGCTAAGAAGCCGCACATCCATAAACGGTGGGATTTCTTGCCCACGGGCCTTGAAAACATACCGAGCAGGGCAGCAAGTCATTGCCGAGGACTTCGTGGAGTTGATTCGAAACAAACGCGATGCAACAACGGGGGAAGTACCACAGTTTGAGCAATGGTTGAACAGATGGGCGCTTGAGTCGATTGCAATCGCTATGCTAAACACAAGGTAATTTTATGCAAATAACACTTTCTATTTGGTCGGTGCCCTTGCAAAGTGGTTAGCGCGCCCACCTCTAACCCAGAGGTAGTGGGTACAGGGTGGATCGCTACTATCATTGCTCCAGCCCAGTGGTCACTAATTGGTTGTCCAAATTATGATCAGTATCAGCCATACATAAAAAAAATTAAAAAAATTAAAATTATCATCCACAAAGTAACAAACAGACGAAACTCGTAAGTTGGCACGAGGTGTATGAACCTGTGTTATAACTACTGTCGTTTTTCGGCCGCGCGAGAATAAATAAAGTTCCACTTGTATAGTATCAGCCATTTTTATATTATCAATATATTCTTTTTGCTCAGGCTTGGTCTTTTTGACGCTGGACAATCCAAGAAAAACCGACCTGCCGAAAAACTTCGTGAATGTATGGACATCTTCTTCGATTACGGCGCACGACTTACATTCGGTGTCCCGATGTGGAAAATATTCAACACAAGAGAGTGGAAAACATTCTGTCAATCTCAAGTCGATGAATTTGAAAATGCTGGATACTTCGTAAACAAGTGAGTACACATACTGTTCTTAATAACTTAAGAGACATCTCCATTCATGATTTATTTAATTTCGTTTGTTCTTTCCAGAAAACTTAAACAGCTTAAAGAGGAAAGAAGTTTACAAGAAGCGTCCAAGCAGTCGCCGTCGTGTTTATTAGAACACCTTATCAGCAAGAACAGTGAGGTGTCGCAGATGGAAGCAACCACAATTTGCCTGGAACTTCTGGCTGGTGGTATAGACACCACAGCAACGGCAGCAGTGTTTACTTTATTCGAACTTTCGAGAAATAAGGAGCATCAATCGAAGCTACGTGAGCTCGCAAACCAAGAAACCGATGAAGGCAAAAATAACTCACAATTTTCAAGGTATTTGAAAAGTTGCATTTGGGAGTCAATGAGGCTACACCCGCTTACATACGCAAATATGAGGAAAACCGAAACGGATCTGGTCCTGTCCGGTTACAAAGTTCCCGCTGGTACTACAGTTCGATACACGTCGCATCTGATGAACTTGAAAGACGAGAAATACTTTCCACAAGCGGATGAGTTTTTACCGGAAAGATGGCTTGATAGAAAATCAGAAAACAGGTAAACCGATGTTTCCAAAGTAGTAACTTGTTAGATGAGATAACGTTTTAAGTGCAGTATGTTGTTTAAATGGTTTATGGTACTGTGGAGATGTTAGCACCAAAATGCCATATTTCTTAATTGTATTTTTAACTTTTTACAACAACGTTTTTCTTTAAAGTCACGAAGCTGTATGGTTTTATAATTTTGAGAATATTTTTGTTTACTACCAAATGGGACAGGGAAAAAATGGAAACATGTCTCATCTTACCCCACCCAACTATATAAATATATATTCTTTTTACCCAATCAACAATGCACAAATATTAAAAAGACTATATTTACCGGAATATAGTAGCCCAGGGTGGCGTAAGATGGGATATGTTTTCATTCTCATTTCCGTTTTCATTTGGTAGTAAACAAAGAAAATTTACGATTAGAAAATATGAGATTTGGGTGGTAACAGTTTCTCTTGCCCCGCAGTACTATTATTGTATCGTTTAAAAAACAAACATTCATATTGAAAAATAAAGCCAAACCAACTTACCATGAACTTATGTTTTATGTTAAAAAAAAACTGTCAAATATTTTTAGCTAATGAAATATTTTATCTCTGCAGGTGCAAGGAGCAGTTTACATTTACACCCTTTGGCCATGGTGCACGACAATGCCCCGGTCGCCGTATCGCTGAGCAAGAGTTGGATCTTTTATTTCGTCAACTGATCCGTAATTTCAACATAGATTACGAACACGAAGATATTAAAACAAAAGTCCGTTTGTTCAACGCTGCAGATCGCCCCGCAAGATTCTCTTTCACACCAATTTCCAAACCCATCACTGAAATACAACAAGAAACAAATTAATCAAACATATCCAATATTACACACTTTGAAATAATTTACCTTTTGAATATACCCACCGGTACTTTTGTATACTATTTATATGTACATATAAACTTTTTTATTCTCTTTTTTTATGAATGTAAAATATTTCTATATTTTGTAAATGTAATATGTTTATATATTTGTAAATTCTTTCCCTAACTTAAGTTGTAAATAAAAGATTGTAACAGAAATAAAATGAATCTGGACATAAATATCGTAGATATCAGACAGAATGTTATGGGGACAAAGCTAGTGCTCTATAGCCTACCAAAGATCTTTAGTATAGACCATGGATAATCCTACTATACTATTTGTGCGCATGTTTGGCCCTGGACAAAACACTTATGGTAAGTGGCTTTAACCCAGTGCTGGTCAGTAACGGGTTGTCCAAATTGTCAGGCGCGCAGAAAAATCAAAATAACTATCACGCAAACAAACTTACATGTTCATAAAGAAACTTTGTTAGCAAGTATATATACATAAACCGGGTAAAATGGAACACGTGTGTTGTAACACTGTCCCGTCATGCGAAAATAAGGAATTACAGTGTATATATAGAAACCACATAGGCTATGCGATGTCCCACTGACTAGAAATTCTAGTTGGCCGTAAATATTTTGATTTTGATATATTCTACAGAGACTAATACAGTCATATTATGTTCGGCAGGACACTTTAATTACGTATCGGATATTTTATATCCACCACGTTAAATCTTTTAACGAGTATCATAAAATCAGATTTGCGATGTGTCATTGAATTGCCGCGAGTCACTTGACGGGAACTATACGCGCTAGGCGGGGCCGTAGCGCCCACAAGCGGAAGCTTTCGACTTTACGTAATAGATGCTAATTTCGGTGTGAAAAGTATAATTTTTTAAATCGTTAATCTACTATCCTATAGTTTAATCAAATAGACTAAAATGTACATTTTGATTCTGTTTATAAATTAGTTTTAGTTTTTTTAAAAAACTAAGATATGTAACATGAGAAATATAGGCAAGGGTTAATACGGCATAAATTTAGGATTAAATCAGCAAAAAATTACTTAATGTGCGCCTAATTTAATAATACCTCAACGGTAATTCAAACATAAAATACTGATTTAAAAACCAGGATAATGGAAAATATATTCGAAATTTAGTCACAGGTATTTGGAAAGAAGTTATGGCTTGAGCGAAATACAGTGTTGCAATGTCCAATTTGTGGCAAAAGTAATAAATATAATATAAAATATGACTTACTGCAGGTAAAGCATTAAAACCTTTCGCTGTTATTCGAGAAAGAATATTAAACCTGATTTTTAAAACGTACAAGTGAGCGCAACACTTATCGTATATTTTAATATACTTCTTAGAACTGTTGTTAATTATTAAAGGTATTGTATTACTTATTCATATGGTATCTAATCGTCATAAATTTTAGTTTTTAAAATATCGGGCAATATGTGCCTGTGTCCCATTTTACCTCACCTTACTACAGTACTCAGATTTAATGTACTATCATACTATGCATTGAAATGACCCATGAGATATAAATTCTTGAATTACCTCAAAAATATTTAAAGTTTGGCGATAATATGCTACTACTTGTTAGTTAAGAAATTAACTGCAGATTCTTCGCTTCGTTAACTTAGCACACGCACTCTTTTAAAAAGGTTTTATAGTTACATTTGCAACAAAACCAAACTGTAATAAACAGTTCTGCCTATTTTTATTAAATTACGATTTTAAATTGATAGTTTGAACCAGGAAACTGAAATTTTTTGTCAGTTTCAATGTGAGCATTTAAAATTAGCATCTAAAACCGTTGCATTATCTTCAGACACTACGAACTATTTAGTTTTCTAGGATGGATGTTGAAAATGTTTAAAAGCGGACACATTTTCGGTCACGGCCTCATTGTCATCAGTGATGACGTGAGCGTGACGCTAATTTACCTTTGTGACGCATGAGTCACATGTAAACATAAACAGACAATATTCGAACTTTCGATCTAGGAAGTTAAATACCACACACAACATTAAGTGATTCAGTTTAATAATGATGCGTTTTAGTGTTATGAATTATACTACAAGACACTATATGACAGCAAAGTTTGATGAAGAATTATAAATTGGTTTACCACTTCAGGGTTCCGGGTTAAAACTGCGTATTAGAAAATATAGTAGGGTAGGGGGAGATGGGAAACTTTTTAACAAGCACATATTGTAAACAGTCGGGGTAATTTGATACACTTTAAATCCCTTAATTTATTGGGGCGAATGCATGCATTTTTCAGCATAAACATGTAAATAACACGAAATAATATTAAACCATTTTAAAATCAAGTTTAAACTTTTCTCTTACTTGCCACCGTTTTTTATAGTTTAACATGCCAGCTACATTATGTTGTAATTGATATTGATAAAACTTTTATATTGTATTGTTTTCGTTAATCATTAAATGGAGACCCGTAAAAAAGGGTTTAAAAATGACCCACCTTCCCCACCGTATACTTTGGAGTGTTCTGGTGTTTCGATATTAATTTCGACATTACCGAGATATATTATCGCACTCTAATGTTATATGATCACTTCGTAACCATCGAAACGTAAAACACTTCAGAAAACTTTAGAAAACACATTCCGATTATGAAGCTTATATAATTCAAATCGATAAGTATACACTAAAATGTATACACACTACCGCGTATTCCACGTTTTATCAATCAACATGTTTCAATTAACACTCGATATTTTAATATATACTGTGGGATATTTAGTTCGTTTTATTTTGTAAACATTTCAAATACGGTAAGTAACAACAAAAGATTTTTAAGCATTTTGTATTTTGTGTTTAAATGATAAAAACGCAGATATAACGAACAACGAACACAGAATATATGTATCATGTCAAAGTTGTTAGGAGAAGTGAACTTAATACTTTTATCAAGCAGAGATCGGAAGGGCGAAATAAACCGATTCAAGCAGAGTTTGGAAAGTGCAAAGAGACATCACAAGCTTATACCCCCTTTGCGACTTCTTTCTGGCATCGAAGATCGCTTGTATTTATACGAGATAATTTCGTCCTCTCTTAACACAGATGTGGCATAAACGCTGCGATTACCTGATGCGTCACTGCGTAATGTTTTCCGGTCCATTATAAGCGAGTAGTGTTTGCTACAGTGGACAATGTTTATAAACTTCCCGCTTTGTTGCGAACACTTTTCTATAGACCTGACGTCCAAAACGGAGTTTCTAATAAACATTGTTTCAAAATTTTGTATGAGTTCTGAAACGTTGTCTTCACTTGACGTTTCAACATTCTTGTTCTTTTTTAACTTGCGACATCGTCTGCGAAATTAAACTAAAATTAAAAGTCGAATTTTAACTTTAACTTACAAGACCAGACAAACGTTAAATTGTATTTTTTATGCTATATGCCTTTAATTGCTCTACAACAAAAAAATTCAAGCCGTTCGGGGCAGTCGCGTGTAAAATTCCCTATTTGTATAGTACTCTGAGACTAAGATGGGACAACTTTTGCACATATTATCCAAATACTCTGATCCTGTTTTAAACAATTAACAACAGTCTGTTGGAGTCGTTAGAATAGGGGTTTCTAATTGTTTAAATGTTTTTTGTTTACTACCAAATGGGACGATGAAATAGAATGAAAAGGTGTCCCATCTTACCCCAACCTACTATATAACATAAATTATACCTCCAAATAAAAAATCCAATAATAACAAATAGAACGAACAGGAAGCCACCAACTACCAGAATCACATATGTTTCTGTATATTCTTTGTCTTTAGTTTTAATCGATGAAAAATCAATGACAGTTTCTTCGCATCTTTTCCCCTCGAACCCTCCCTTGCACCTTGGACGAAAACTTGTTATTAAAAAGTGTACGAAGTATTTAATCAAATAATTCAACAATAAACGACATTGATCGGGATTATCGTATTCTAAGTCTGAAGTATGAACGTTTTAATGTCGTAAACAAAGAGAACAGTTAGAAAATTATGCGTTTGTTTATATGATTCATTGCGTTTTACTAAACTAAATTTAAACTTAAGATAACTTACAGACAAATAACGCTCACGGGATCCATACAAATTCCACCGTGAAAACAACCGCACGGGTTGTTCGAATTTCCGCCGAATGGACGGTCGTATGGATTCTGTTGGAAAAAAAATATATTGACTCAACTTAATTGTACCGCCAGTATAACTGAGTACGTACTTGCATAATGAAAGCTGGTTCTTCGTTTTGAACTTTAGTAATGCTAACTATATTGCTATGATCAATCGGTTCCGTTGAAGTCCGAGAGCACTTACTGACTATTTATATACTTTATCAGCTTCAACGACTGGAGATAATGCTCTGTCGGGTTACTCATGTACCCAGGATTGACTCGTGTTAATCCGTGACGAAAAAGATCAAGTCTCAGTTAACGATCTTAGCCCTCAGAATAAAAAACAGACTCCCAAAGCATTTAAATCATTCGAATGAAGAGCGACTAGCAAACAAATAAAGGTTAAACTATGTGGGCCTTCCTGGTATTTCATTTACAGAGGTTCAGCGTACAAAAGTGTTTTTAGAAGAAAATTAGTTTGTTATGCTGACAGGCGACATTTCAACAACTTAGCGAAGTTCCTTGTCGCAAAAACCTTATCAGCAACCGTCACATTGGATTTGTATGATCGCGTTTCACGGTTCCAGGGACTTTCAGGTGTAAAACAAGGTGAGATACAATATAGTCTATACACATCTTAAGGGGTTGCGTGGAAACTTTTTATAATTACAAGATAAATGTTGGTAAATTAAATATTGTATGTGAAGTTTTAATCGCAATAAATACAACTAAATTTCCAGGCAGTTACGGCTAGGTACTATATAGAGTATGGTGGGGGAAGATGGGATATTTTTTTGTTCCATTTTCTCGTCCACTTTGGTGATAAACAAAGTAAATTTAAAGAATTATAAAACCACAACTTCACGAGGCCCAATATATCGTTGGTAATTGTTTAAAACACGATCAGGATACTCGGATATT
The DNA here is from genome assembly GCF_009617815.1 of Ciona robusta. Lineage (NCBI taxonomy): Eukaryota > Metazoa > Chordata > Ascidiacea > Phlebobranchia > Cionidae > Ciona > Ciona robusta. The sequence goes on from NC_143236.1 coordinate 1,153,244, forward strand.
ATGTGCTAAAGGTGTCTCTTCTCCCCCACCCTACTATATTACTTAAACTGATCATTTTTGTTACGAAATTACATAAACGTTTATTACATTATACTTTCACTAAAGTATTAGTTTAAAAATGAACAATAGCTATTCACTGCATGCATATAGACAACAGTTAAACTAAACAGTAAAGTTAATTAATAAACGGTTAATCCGCATCGCAAAGATGCAAATGTTAGATAAGATAACCGACCACGTTGATGATATCTGTCTGCATTTTTACCTCTGTAAGTGCTTTGTGAACCCTCAAAGCTATAAATAGATATTTTGTTTGGCAGCTACTTGTAGTAGGTTGGGGGAAGATAGGACACTTTTAGCACATGATATCCAAATATTCTGATCTTGTTTTAAACAATTAACTACGGTCTATTGAAGTCGTGAGGATATGCTTTTATAACGCTTTGAATGTTCTTTGTTTACTATACTAAATGGGACTAGAAAATAGAATAAAAAGGTGTCTCATTTTTCCCTACCCTACTATATACACCATTATGCTAAAAATATAAACCCAATTTCGTGCAATATGCACAGGTCAGTACAGTTTACGAAACCGATTTAGTGCTTAAGAAACCAAATTAATGTTAAGATTATCCTATGTATTCCATGAACGTTATGTCATCACAAACAACGATAAGATCACATTTGATGACGTGTGAACCGCCTTCGCGATAAGTTTACCACCAGAAACAAATATTTTTAAGTAGATTATTTCTCCTGAGATTACAACAGCTTAGTGTAAATGTTTGGCTGCATATGCGGTAACAACAGACAACAATTCGCTTTGTTCATGCGAACTATATAGCCTGCCTTTATTTCGCAGCATTGTATAAACTTTTTTTATACTGCTATATCAAACACTATGTTCGTTTTTACTTTCCAGATTCTATTGAGAAGAGATATATACGCCAGACCATTTGTGGCTTGCGATGCCTCAGTGTTTGTTGTATGTATACATTTGTAATGGCAAAAATTCAGACTTGTTATATCTATATAAATACAATTTTAAATTTTGTTTGCTTTAGTAAACACGTATGAATGGGGCTCTAACATTTTTTTGCCCAAAATGAATTCATCGTTGCATTGGCGGAGTATAGATCTAAAACTGTAGTAGTAATTAAACATTAGGCCAAGCTGCAAGACCACCTACGTCTAAGCTTCTAAAACATTCACCTTCCGTTTTCTAATTTCGTATGTGGTAATACGTTGCCCAGGATTAAAATCATTGCTCGAAACAGACTTGGGTGGTCGAAACAGCAATTTACTCAAGAATATCTTCAGTTTACGTTATGTTATTCCGTTTGAAGTCTTGACCCATTTTAAAAGTAAAACTGTATTTGTGACGAACAAATAAAATGTAGTCTATATAGTAGAATGAGGGAAGGAGTGGGCTACCGTAGGCTACTTAAAGGGGCATACTAAATTCTTTATTTCTATTTGATATAGAAATGTCCAAATGTGATCTAAAAGTACCACCAAAGTTTTAAAGAGAAAGAGAGCTTCTTAAAAATCGGCAGTACGAAAATGCATGGGATTTCCCATAAGAAAAACAGTCACAAAACTTTTGTTCATTCTAGTTTTCAAACTGCTGAAAAAACTCATTTGGTATAATAAATGCTTCTTCTTTGTGAATGTATTGATGATTCAAACTCGCGAACTACAAACTTTTACGAGGAGTGGATGGGACACCTTGTCATTTTATTTTTGTCCTATCTGGTAGTAAACAACGAACATTCAAAGAAATATTAAAACGTATCCTCATAATGCCATAGACTGTTATTAATTTTTTAAAACACGATCTGAATATTTGGATATTATGTGCTTAAAAGATGTCCCATCTTACCCCACACTACTATTATACAGGCCTTTATAAAATTGGACCCAGCTTGCTTGAGTTTAAAAGCTTCTGCGTTTTGTCGTGTTCAGAATACGATTATTTCACTCTGCAGCAAGTATTAAAATCACATGCTAAAAAATTGCGTTACAATTTAAAATATATGATCAAGTGCCTAGAGCTTGCCGATTTAAGACCCGTCGCTGCTACTATTATTGGTGTTATGTGTACTAGTCCAACACATTCTAATGATGAATGAAGCACGCTTGGTGTAGGCTAAACAGGCCCAAGTTTTTGACTAAAATGCAACCACAAAAAATGATGAAATCACTTTTAAAGCACTTTATCTAAAGGATAGGATACAGAATAAATATAAAAACCTCAACAGACAGTAATTTAGTTATACAAATACAATGCGTCCACTCTGGTTGTACAAATGATTTTGACACAACCCTGGTTGTACAAATGATTTGATTTTGATACAGATAAACAAGAAGATTGGTTTATAAAGTGGCAACTTTGGAACAAGAATTAAAATGGCAATTGTACTTTTATGACATAATATGTTGAACATTTTAAACATTTAAACAATTGTATTGGCAACTGCTTTCATGAATGAATTTGTTTACAACAACAAGGTTGGCACAATATTTCTCCATACATGTAAATTACTAAACTTAGGATTTCTTCGCAAATCGCTCAAAGCTTTATAAACACAAGATTTCAGTTTTGTATTTGATAACTTTAAACAAATTGTTCCCAACCAAGTTATCATGTGCTTTTTAAAATCATCGCTTGAATCTTTGGACAACATTGAAGGAAGTAACTTGAACATCATCGGGATGCAGTTCAACCAAAAGAACATTCGATTTGCTTCAAATACATCATGTAGATGCATAGGTTGTGTCCCTGGAAAAATTAATAAAAATATATTAGTTATTAAAAGATCGCATTATTTATACAATATAAAGCCTTTGCACTCATTACCAAGTTTAAATTGGCATGAATCATTGCTTAATTTGTTTAGTGCCACAGTGGCCAATGTGCCCGCCTCCAGCCCAGGTTTTTAAGAAGGCAAAACCCAGTGTTTCCTTAGGTGTTGTTTAAATTTTCATCTATACATAAAAATAAAAAAATAATATATTAAAGTGTTATCTGTGTGGTAAGCTAACCAGTAAGCAGGCAGGAATGTATAAAACAGAACACCTGTGTTATAATGTCTGGTCCCCGCTGCCCGAGGTTAAATTTTGTATTTCATTACATTACAAATACGAAAATATTTACCTTCATTTTGTTTGTCCAGTTTATTCGCATACAAAACATTGAATGGTGTTCCACATTGTGCTATGACGGAACAAGAAAAAACTTTGAGCAAAAATTCATTTGCTCCTCCTTGTTCATTTTCAAATCTCTCGGAAATCATTCCCATTATTTCTTTCATCCAAGCTGACATATCTTTCTTCGCAGCTCCAACATTCGGTGCATTAGAGATCATATCTTGAAGGCCAACTTGCAGCAATGCTAGGGCCAGTATTTGAGTATCATTTGGACATGTAGCAATACGAACAACCATGTTTGTTATTGAAGTAAGTGGTATTAAACACAAAGATAGCTGATGCACTGTAACAAATAAAGATTTTATAATGTTCTGATTTTTACTTTTGAAATTTTGTTGGTCGGAAGTTTTTAGCAAACAAATCGCTAATATTTTCCAACTTTCAATCGAGGAAAAAACATTTATCTTTATAGGTAAGTTGTCGTAGATTTTCCCTAGAACTTCCAAAATAAGAGATACGATTTCTGGTTGCAGTTTACCTTGGTTTAAACACATTTGAATACCTTTTAGGAATTGCTCAAGTAATAATGCTTCTTCTAGAAAACTGGGATAAGCGAACATGGTTTTTAAACTCGCAACTGGAACATATTGAACTAAAATGTTTAAATTTTGAAGAAAGAGTTGCTTTACAGAATTTTCACATGTGGAGTAATAACCACTATCTATCAATGCTGAAAGCATATTTTGCGCTGATACACTTTGATGTTGATGTATGCATACATCTAAGCAGAGAAATTGGAGAGCTTCAATTTTCCCATATATCCCAAGTTTCAGAATTCCAGTTAAATCTATTGGTGGTAATACTTTACCACACAACTGTGCATTATGTAATGCTCCAATCACTGTTGTGATATATCCTAAATCAGGTGATTTATTGCTGTTATCTATGCTCTGTATTAGCCCGTGTAATAATGGGCATAAAATGCTTGGTTTCGGCAAATATGTGTACAAGTTAGGTTCTCTTTGTGCTGGAGTGCGCTGCTTGCAAGAAAGGTACAGACGACCTAGCAGTAAAATTAAGCAGTTAGACACTGCAAGGTCCTTATTGTTTCGAATCAGCTTCTGAAAGATTTTGACAACATTAGACAACATGGTATCAGGAACCGATGCATTGGAACCATCTGGAATGTCATACAAAGATAAAGTTTCTGAACCCACAAGAGCTGCTAAGCTAGATATACCAGTTATTCTTTGTTTCAATGGGAGATGTTCATTTGTGGAAACAGATACACCAGTTTTGAACAATTGATCATACATTGACATTGACAACTCTTCAGCCTCACCATCTGAAAAATTAATGTAGCACTGCAAGAGTGATAAAGCACTTGCGATCCTTTGATTTGTTGGATATATTTTGGAAGCATTACAGAGCAAACCAGAAACATCACGAATTTCTGTCTGGCTGACAGTGTGTTTGGAAATTGATTTTACAGTGATCCATGCAAGAAGCAAAGCGATATTTTGTATTATAGTAACACTAACAGAACTGGGTAATTGTTTCTTCAACTGATTGTAAAACTGCATCATATTAGGATAAACGGTTGGTGCACGAAGTACAATGAAAGCAAGTCCGATGAGAGCTCCAAGCGAAATTTCTTCATCAAGTCCACCATCATCTTCATCCGCAAACAACTTCTCCATTTGAAGTTCAAGAATCTTGACACATTTCTCTAGCTTTGAAGATATGACTTTATTTCTTTCATGAAGTTTGTCGGCATAAATTAACCCTATTACATTGCCCATTGTAACATTCCCTAAAGTCCCAACAGATCTAACAGGTGTTTCAAGTTGATATATAAGAAGGTCCAGCAACTTTTCTATTTTACGGGGTTCAATTACAAGTAGCGCATCAGTAACATTTATTAAAGATAAAAATGAGCAGAGCTTTCCAAGTTGTGATTTGACATGTTCACCAGTGAATGTAACTCCACAGTTAGGACGCAACTCACAGCGATCTTCTAAGATATCTATAATTGTGTCAGCAATTATAACCAACCAGTGTTCATCACTCAAATAACCAGATAAATTGCTTGGTTTCTCTTTCTGCTGTAATGAGTTTACTGTACACATTAAACCAGACAAACAAAGAACTGAGTTTGCTTGCATACTTGGAGTGCCAACTGATTTTTTCTGAAGTAAATTTGTAATTTTATTTCGACTCCAGTACCCACAACAAAGCAACTTATCCTGAATAGTTCTTTCATCACAACCTTCTTCATGTAGTTGAATGTTTAGTTCAACAGACCTTGCTTTTTGTATTGCAGTGTAAAACCGTAGCATGAACACGCGCCAAGACGTGCACAACCATAACATATTATTCCAATCCCGATTGTCAAGAGTAACTTGAGTTAACATGTACTCCAAAAGCCGAAATAAATCTTTTTTGTGTTTCTGAACAACTGACAACTTTTTTTCAGTAATATCAAGCCGCGGAAGCTCATAACAGTTTAGCAGAGATGTTGAGATTGAAGAAGACAGGGCAGGATCTTTGTTTTTGTTTTGAAGTTTGGACAAGAAGGAAGGTATGTTCGAAACAGGGGTTGAAACATTTTTCTTCTTTAATGCATTTGCACGGTGGTTTATATCTCGTGGAAAAGCATCGATCTCTTCGCATATGAAACTACTTAGACAAAACTCTTTGTGTGTAGATGAAAGGGATTTTGAGTTAAGGATTAATTCCATTATCAATTCATACTGTATGGGACCATCCAACCAACTAGCTTCAGTAACCTCATTATTGCATTGATCAGCCTCAGGAATTAAGAATCTGGGAATGTGTTTTAGTTTCATGTCTGCAAATTTGAAATGAGAAAGACACAAGAAGGCATCTTTGACCAATTCACCATCTGATGATTGTGTCTTACTCCATATCCAGGTTAAAGCATAATCTTGAAATGATTGAAACCGTGCAGTTGGCTTTTCGACTGAAGGAATTAACGAAAATAGTCTTAGAACAGCCAATGTAACAGACTTATACTTATACAAAATGAGCCAATTTTGTAAACTTGACCACAATACAGCTATACCAATATTTCCATGCATACACATGTAGTATAGACTGTCCAACAATATAACAGCCAAGTCTTCTTCGAGTTCTGGTGTCAGAAATAATGTAATTAGCTTAAGCATATCATTTGTACAATTCGCACAATTGTTTTTGCAGACATCTCTTATTGCAAATATTATTGCAAATTTTACTTCAAATGAAAGATTGATGTCCGACACCAACATTGCTTTAAGAAGATAGGGAAGACATCTGGGTTGAAAATTGCAAATTTTTATAAGCGACCTGATTGCAATGGGAAGTAAATCATTTTGAAGATCTTGTAAAATATGCAGCACAGGTGCTATGCAAAACGTGTTTGTTGCCATGGCCGAAAGCAAATCAAAGCATTTGTTTTTATGAAGAGCGTTATTTTCAACTTTAATGCAATGGAGTACTGTAGGAAGAATATCAAGTGCAATTGATGGAACACATGAAACAAAATTTGTTAACAGATCCAAAGCCTTAGAGTAAATTAAATCATTAACACTAACAGCGGGAGAAGTGGACATAAGTACGATGGATGACAGGTAGAGTGAATACGATGACACAACAATTTTAATTTCACTTAGGTTAAAACTACCACATAATGATGTGTTGAAAGTAATTGTATTTTCATTGTTCATGGATTGTGATATCACACTGAAAACTAATCCTCCAGTCCCAAGTTGACAGGAATGAGTTAAAGACTCATTTTGATGAATTACTTGAAAAGATTCTTCGACAACACCACATTCACCTATGCATTGCAGTTTATCATTAAGCATAACAAGAAGTTTTGAAGCATCAATATTTTCAAACTCTAGTATTTGCTTGTTAAAAAGAAGCCAAAGCAAGCCGACCTTTAACATGAAAATACAAATCAGTTTGTAGAATTTTGGAAGAGCTTCATATGAAGTACATTCTACCAAAGATGAAATTAAACGCAAAATTGATTGGGTAGCGTTCAGAGGTGCACTGACAAGTAAGCTTGGAATATTAACAACCAAATTTAAAAGAGCATCGCATGGTAGTTGGGCGTACTGCAATAACTGGCAAAGCAGAGTCACACATAGGTGAATATTAGAATTTTGATTCTCCTGCAGTGTTTCCCAAGCAAGGTGTAAATGTGAACAAATTAGACCAACAAGTCCAACATCAATGGCTTCAGAATTACAATATTGCAACCGCATAGCATTTCCAATTTGAACCAACATTGCAAAACTGTTGTCATACGATGCGGCAAATTGAATTGTGGACATAAGAAAAGAGACAATTCCTTTCTGCTTTCCATCACAACAAGTGCTTATATCATTTAGTGAGCACCACTCCAATAACAGGTTCATTAGATTTAAACCATGAACGTTGCCGCAGTTTTTCATTTGAGTGTCAAGACAAAAATGAAAAACAAGAAAAGGTTTGAGAAACTCGACCACACTTGGTACTGACATAGTGAGTTTTTCATCTTGACAATTACCAAGACCGTTCGAAAAATAAACCATCAAGAAAGACCTGATTTCCAAAATAATACTGGCTATCGCATTACTTCGAAATGTTAACAAGGTGATATAAGGGTGAGGTTTAGTTCCTAAATTATAACTTTCCTTATACATGGCATAACCACAGCTTTTACATCTTACAGTGTTGGTGGAATATTTGAATAGAAGAATATCTGTTATCAATTTAACTAACCATTGAATTGATGTGGCAGAAGCCACCAATGTAAGAATATAATCTAATACCTCATCAGGATCCAATATACCTTGCCTGATTAAAGATACCACCCCACTACAGCAGCAACTTGGTAGGTAAGATTGTTTGCAAGTGGTGATGATGGTCCAGATAGAGGAAAGCTGATCGAAAAGTAACTTCTTGTTTTTTGTCTTGCCACACACTTCAAGTTTCTTTTGAACCCATTTAACCTGAATACATGGCTGCAATTCTTCCAAGCGTTGAATAGATGTTTCCATCTGTAAAAAAAATTGATTAATCAATAAGACTTTAAGATCTCAGTTAAAGATAATAAAAGTGGATATAATTTACATGGAGCTATACAGAGAAGACGGAAAAAATTTTCCGCTAGGAGGCGATGACAAATTCGTTTCTCTATTTTATGGGGAGCAGTTAGTTTCACGGTTTATACACATAAGATATAAACCCCTAACCCCTAACACTAATCGCTAACCCCTAACACTAACCCCTAACCCCTAACCCCTAACCCCCTAACCCCTAACTCCTAACCCCAAACTCGTCAAACAAAAAAAACTTGAAAAAAAAAGATAAAAAAAGTATTCCACTGTGCGGGACTCGAACCCAGTAAAAATGAAACAAAGAGAATTTACGACCGCACGCAAACCGCTACACCACAGACTCGACGACAGTAGACACAACGAAAGAGCGTATATAACCGACCTAATGTGGGAAATATGTTCTTACTAGTGTTTTACGTATTTGGAAAGGTATTTTTATTATTTAATTAATTTGTTTTACACTTATTAACACTTTGTAGTGCTGTTTTGTTCGTTTTTTCGTATTTTTTAATTTAAATAATTACCGCCTCTAGCGGAAAATTTTTTCCGTCTTCTTTGTATAGTCCCATGTATATAATTTATTCTTAGAAAACATGGTTTCTTGACAAACAAATTGGTGAGTAACCTGTTTACGTGGAAAGAAAATCCTTCGCACAACTGATTTTTTTCCAACATGCATATATAATATGGCATCTTATATATATATATATATATATGTGTGTGTAAGTGGTCCGGGTGCTAGGCTACTAGGCTAAATGTGGTATAACTCTAGGACTAGGTCCTCTGATATCGTGTGGACCTTACCATCATTAAAAAAATGTGCGCTTTCGAAATACCTCTTACATTTTAGAAACACTTTTGATGGCTTAGAAGTCTTCTAAATAACGTAGTAGACTTTAAAGTAAATGATAACACCTTGGGAATCTTCAAAACAGTTATGGTAAAACCCCCGTTTTAAATTCGGCTAACAAGGCAGCAAGACTATATGTGGGGAGCAAACTGTTTTTTTTGCAATCTTGCAATTCTTTCATAATCTAATGTGCCGTAAACTAGTTTTAATATAGGCTTTTAGACCGCTGCTTAGCACATAATATCGAAATAGCACATAATATCTAAATTTCCTGATCGTGTTTTAAACAATTCATACCATTCTATGGGAGTTGTACAGTTTAATAATTCTTTATATTTTCTTTGTTTACTATCAAACAGAACACGAAAATAGAATGAAAGCGTGTACCACCTTTCCCCACCCTGCTATGTATTCTGTATGGAAACTCTCATTCTTTAAAACAAGAGATCGCAGATCTAATAAATGAACACGTTTTAAACTAATTAGCATAAGATAGTAGAGTCGGGGAAGATGGGACACCTGTAACACATATTATCCAAATAGCCTGATCGTGTTTTAAACAATTAACAACGGTCTGTGGAAGTCGTGAAGATACGGTTTTATAATTCATTAAATGTTCTTTGTTTACTACCAAATGAAAAGAGAAAACAAAATGAAAATGTGTCCCATCTACCCCCACCCTGCTATATTAGTTAATCCTTTTACTACAACGGTCGACTGGGCTCGATCAAAAACAAATCTGAAGTAACCAACAACACGGTTTCTATTCGCCATTGGTGACTGTGGAGCAGTAGGCATAATGTATTTATACTTGTATTAACTAATGAAACTTATGACGTATGAGGATTGAGTGATTGGTAAAGAATATGTGTAAATACGCTTTGTACAACTCCTGTACCATGTGTTTATTGTACACTTACACTAGTTAACGTTGTCGTCGCTTAAAAACGTTTGTTTTCATGAATTTTGACAAACCGTAATCACGCAGTAATTAGGTAATGTTAGAAGTTAATATTAATCATATGATGTTGAATTAAAAATAATGTTTCAATTACGATTAATGATAATACGGTATAAGAGTAGTGCATTTAATGCGTCCCCACTTAAATGCTATTAGTTTGATTCAGTCGTGAATCGTTGTGTGGATTTCTTATCTTATATAACACGTCGTTCCCCGCCAAACTCCAGACAGTGTTTCCGCTATGTAAAGTGCATGAGGAAAGTAATCGTTAATTAATCGCTCATCGTGCGGTTTTAAATCTGAAAAATTAGTCTAAAAATTATAAATATATATTACGATTTGATTTCAATCAAGAGATTAAAGAAAAATGCTAGAATTAAGAATTAGGCTAAGTGCGAAAAATAATCGCCCTATCAGCAACAACAACAACAACGACAACAAAGCCAAGAACAACTGTTCGACGAAAAAGGATCTGTATGACCACTAACGTGTTCAATAACGTGTTCAATAACGTGTTCAAAAAATTAGGCTAAACCACTAGACAAATTTCTTCGCTAATTACTTCCCATAATTTTATTTGTAGCTGCTTCATACATACGAGAGCAGCATTCAAAGTATGTCCACTACGTAAAACCACAGTTTTACTAACTTTGTCCGGCGTATTATGTTGAAATTACCCCTGGGGTATGAATTATTAAATTAGAAATCTTTTACAAAACTACTTTTAAAAAAACTATACTGTGTGGGGAAGACGGGACAATAAGTTGAAATAGATTATATTAATAGTAACCTGCAACTTGTAGTTAACCTATCGAAATTGTTCGGCTGTGCTAGTTTTTTTTTGCCACGTAAACATATATAGTAGGGAGAGGGAAGATGGGACACTTTTAGCACATAATATCCAAGTGTCCTGATCGTGTTTTAAACAAATAACATCGGTCTATAGGAGTCGTCATGATACGGTTTTATAGTTCTTTGAATGTTTTTTTGTTTACTATCAAATTGGACGAGAAAATAGAATGAACAAGTGTCCCATCTTCCCCACCCTACTATAACTTTAAAATGTGTTTTTTTTTGTTTTTTTATCCTAAATTGAAGCCATATTATGCCCTGCCAATTTTTAAAACTAAAACATAAAACCAAGGACTCTGCGACCATTTAAAATAAACATCTTGCCATTTAAAAAATGTTATGTTATAGTAGTTTAACACCGAATTTTAACACTTAACAGCAGTTATTCTTTTTGCCATGCACTTTGTTGGACCGCTAGAATACTGTCTATAAAAATTTTTTTTTTTAAAAAGGGTCCGTCTTTCTTCATTCTACTTATACCATCACTTTACTAGTAGTTTAATTACACTCACTGGCCGAGACAGACTTTCGGAAATTCTTTGGGATTGACTTCCGTAGAACGTTGTTAATTGTTTGAAACAAGAACACGATATTTTGATAATGTGGGCTAAAGGTGTCATGCCTTCGCCCGCCACACTAGTACTGTGGGGGAAGATGGGACACCTTTAGCACAATAGTATATATATCCAAAATGAATGTATTACGCAATGCAAGCACGTGTTGTTTGGTCATCTGATCCAGGAAAACATACTGGGAACCAGTTTTTGAGGTGAGCCGAGTAATACCTTCGTCAATCGCGAAGCTATATACCATATAGGACGTCACGAAGTAGCAAAATACCTATAAAGTTGCTTTTTTTGGTAAAAATGACTGACACATAATAATTACATCAATAATGAAAATTGGCACATGGTTTAAAACAAAACATGAGACTAAATATAGAAAGAATCTAACGCCGAAGATTCACTCGAATGCTCCCAAGTGCCAATTCTCCTTACCACAAATATCACTAATTCGACATCTATCCTGTTGCGCGTCGACTTTCCTGTGAAGTAGAAAATGTCCGACGAATCGCAATCATTTCCGAGCTCTTACGAAGATCAAATCGACCAGTGCAACAATTCTGCAAAACCAGTTCAACAATCTTCACACGAAACTTCTGAGGTTGGTGGTTTGAAATATGTTTTGCCTTTTCAAGGGATTTCGGCAATTTTTTCCAAAGTAAAGAAATGCATTGCTTGTTTTTGCATGTTCTTTGTGTAACTGTCATTTAAATCGGTAAACAACGTATCGTTATTTGCAATCGTTTTTTTTTTAATTTAGCAATGACAATGCTTTGACTTTGGTGTTAAGTATATTTTAACAAACTGTCCGTGGCTGTGTGGTGCAGAAAGTCAGTACATAAATAATGTGATACAGCTTTAGGATATGTTTATAAAATTGGTATTTATAATTATACTTTCATTTATACTCAATTGCTGTAATCTTTATTGTGCATGCTGCAGAATGGTAATACACTACCAAATATGTGAACTCCACATGACCCACCAACCTAGTACAAAATGTGCAGATTTATGCCAGATTAAAGCGCTTTTTTTGGGAATCAAAGTTTTTATAATTGCTATTTTTGTCTGAAATATTTTTTTGCAATCATTTTTATGGTTTAATATAAAAGTCTTGATTACAAACGACCTGTCTGTAGATTTTCTTTTGAATTAGCAAAAACGTTAATAGTGAGGCAAAACCAAAAATTTTGCTCAGCGGATTTAGGACGATCTTTCCAATCAGTCAAATATTTGTGCTATCAGCCATTTAGTATTGCTCACTTTGAGTTATTTGCTGTTTGTTTTTGCGTTTGTGTGCTTAAAAACGTTTCAAGATAAAGATTTTAATGACTGCTTGTGTTATCTTTATTAAATGGTGTTTAACCACAACCAAGCATTTACTTTAAGACTTCAGCACATCCCTAATTCCCAGTCTTATGTAACATTACAATATAACTTATGTATTTCACTTTACCAGGCACCGCAACCACAAGTACCATCAAGTTTGAGAAACAATGATGATTCTGTATTTATCACCAACCCTGGTTTAAGCAATCAAACTGTACCGACAGATGGAAATGCAGGTAAGATGCTGAAGTTTGTTTGTTAGACTCAATGATGTAAATTTATTTCGTCTCTTCGGTCATGATAACAAAGAACAGGAGAGTTTATAAAAGCGAAAAAACGCGCAGTAACAGTAAAACTACAGTTGTTAATATACCTATTGATAAAAAAGAAGAAATAATGAGATAAAAGAGAATATAACGATGTTTTGGGTAAAAGCCATGAGTCGTGACCGTCAGAGGCATATCCAGGAATTGAAAGGGGGGTCAGCAAGTTTTTGGTTAGAAAATAGAATGCAATGTAAAAGTTAAAGGTGCCTTGTATTTACGAATTAAAAATAGTGGTCCACAAGTCTTTGTTTAGGAAAGACACTTTTTTATACAAACCTTTTCTGTTTTCAAAAGCAAGCTAAAATAATTAAAGGAAAAACAAATTAACATATGAGGTACATACTAGTAAGAATAGAAATCTTAATCATACAACAGTTACAACTTATACGCCGTGTGGTCTATTATGTAAACATGAACTTTCCACACTTTTTTCACAAAAGAGAACAAAGCTCCAACTTTTTTAAAAGCACAAGAAGTAACTAAAGAATTGCTCTAAATTCACCTCACTGATAAAAGAGTTTAAAAATCTAAATGGTATCTTGCTTTAAACTAAACTAAATTCAGAAAAATACTGAAAATGAGATGTAACTTAGCATTTTAAACCTGTAAAGTAACTCTGATTTTACTTATGTTTTTTTGCATCAGATAAAAACTAGATGTATGTCCCTCTGGCCCTGCAATGCATTTCTGGGTGTTACTGCCATGATTTCCTTTTTCTTCCCAGTGATTTTTACTAAAAGCCTAAACAACATTTCCGAAAATATAGGAATGGGACTAATTTTGATGCAGGGGCTTTTTAACTAATTTCAGTCATATTTATAGAACATAAGAAGTTGGGTTCTTCTGCAAGGAGTCAAACTGATCTGGAGCAACAAGTATATGTTACTTTATAGACAGATATGTATCTTAACTTGTGCGTACACCAACTCCATGAAAATTTTGGTTTATATACTCTATACATAATTTCCACTGTATATTATTTATTTTCATGTTAAATGTCAGGTAATTTTATATCTTGTTTTCCATTGCAGAACACAGGAGCACAACCTAGTGGTGGACAGGATAACACAAATGTACAGATAGATGGTGCTGTTCATCACATAATAAAGTATGTCTGCTATAGAATTAAACATTATATATTTATTAAGGGAACATAACAACGTATATGAGGAATTTGTATACGGATAAAGATGCTCAAATGTGATCTAAAGATACCACCAAAGTTTCAAAAAACAATACAGTTTTTTAAAAAAAAAATGCTCATGGCAGGAAATAATGTATTGAATTTTTCATAAGAAAATGGCACTCAACTTTTGACCGATTCTAGTTTCTAAACTACTAAAAAATGAAAAAATCAAATTTCGTATAATAAATGACATTTCTTTGTTAATTCTATATAAAAAATGTATAAAACATTTATTTAAAATATCTAAATTTGCAGTTGACAATAAAATTTATTGTTATTATCTCCCAATTGTAATCTTTATTATTGCTCAGCAATCAAGGTTTAACAATCCAACCATCAATGAAAACATTGTTTGTGATGTCACCAAACATGATAAAGGGAATGAACTTTCAACAGGTATGTGAATGAATGTAACTTACTTTATCCCTGCTTGGCCGGAAAACGACAGTCGTTATTACACGAGTTTAACACCTTGTGCCAGCTTACGAGTTACCATGTATGTTACTTTGCGGGTTATTATTTTTTGGGGGGGATTTTTTTATGTATGGCTGATAATTTGGACAACCCATTAGTGATCACTGAGTTGGAGCAATTGCCGTTAAGTGTCTTGCCCAAGGACACATACGCCCACGACGGTAGAAGCATCGAGCCTTGAACCTATTACCTCTGGGTTACAGGCAGGCGCGATAACCACTATGCCACGGCTCCGGACATGTAGTCACGCATATTAAACCAAATTCAAATGACACGATTTTAATTACTATAACTGTATGATAAACTATTGTAAAGTCAATAACTGCATAAATAAATATGTTATGTTTTTTACCACAGCTGCCAGTAGTGAGCTTACCAAAATCAATGACGTTCGGAAGGTCTGCTTCTTCTTCAGCTGTTCTTGGTATGATTTTACATATTTTTTTCAAAAATCTATGTGTGCCTTTGTGAAAAATTGTTTCCTTACTTTTAATTGAGTTACATCATATGTTCATTTAGCTGTACATGTTTAATATGGTGAATTCCTGATTAAATTATAACATATTTTGCACAATTAAACATAAACTGCAATATTGATTGTATGTATGTATGAAACAGCAGTTAGTCGTTTTTTTAAATCCTAATATTAGCTTTATCATTTTGTAATCTATGAATTGCTGTTACGTTTTAGTCTCAAAGCCTGCTACCAAGTCACCCAAAGATGGGAAAGTTGTTGAAGTATCTTACCCACATAGCCCCCTATCTTCACCTGGGTATTCTGGGGAAGTCCCTATAAACATCCTGTCGGACATTCACCAACATGGAGATAAGATACCAGTGACTTGCAGAAAAAATCGGGCAATTCTGGATAAAAGAAAACTTGGTTCAGGTGAATAAAAACGACATAAATCTGTTGGGCACAGCAAAATAAAAAAAATAAAGCTCGACAAGAAAAATAAAGTTAAGCAAAAAAATTAAAGGAATGTTACCATTTTAAAATATATTGATTTAAAACAAATAGGTTCAAGAGAAGATAGGTGCTCATGCTTCAAACCAGTCATGTGCAACCAGCTGCATTAAATCTATTTCTTAACCACATACAGTGCATAGGAAAGTCGTTTTATGATGCTAATTTTTCCTAAAAAGTCATGTGGCCAGCATTGTCATTCATAATATTGTATTCAGCCCTCCAGTGAGAAAGGTTGCACATGCCTGCTTTAAAATAAAAAATAGGTGGTCTTCAGGAGGGTACTATTGAAATTTTGAAATAGAAATATTGCAAAAGTTTTTAGTTCGTGGACGTTGCATTAGGCATAACTTGATAGACTCTTTTAAATGAACTGTTGAGTATATGACATTTGATTGGTTGAGGAGATATTAAACACGCAACTGAAACAGTTAACGAATTACTTTCAACGCAGGTCAGCGTGGAAAATGCATTTCATTCAAAGACAAATGGATGACACCGAGCGAATTTGAAATTGAATGCGGATTGTCTATGTCGAAGGATTGGAAACGTAGTATTCGTTATGGAGGTTGTACCGTACAGAAGTTGATCAACGAGGGCCATCTTCATCCGCATTCGGCTGTTTGTACTTGTGCTGTATGCAGTGATGATGATTCAGTGGTTCGTATTTAAATATACTTGTATTAATATCACTTACTGACATTAATTTTCTTGAAACATGTCGTTTTAGTACCCCTTGCTAGTAAAAGGGCCATCTAACATCTATTTGAGAAACATCATTATTATTTTTTATTATGGCACATCTATATTATGTAACGCAAGTTTTAAAACACATTTTAGTTTTACGCACAAGTCGAAACTGATCTGTTTTTTTTATTAGTAAGAGGCACATGGCATTAGAAATCTCCACAAAGATACATTACTAGTTTACGACTGTCTTAATATTTTCCCCATTTACACTCAGACTTGTCCAGTAAGATTATTTCAACCATACAAACGTCGCAAGCGAAGTGCACCAACCAACCCATATTCACCAGTGTACAGTCCTGTAGTTAAATTGATGTCTTATATGGATCCCAACACACCAAACCCACCATTACAATGTGAGTAAACTGCACCAGCATAAACTAAAATGAAATCTTGACAAGCAAAAAAAGGCTGAAAAAAAAATGGCACATGTTATTACTTATTAGGAAACTAAATCTCAGTCCACGGATGTTTCTTTTCGTTGAGACTCACTTGTATAAAATAGGTTACCAATTCAACATATATATATAGTTGGTTATTATATATTGTAGGGTACAGAACACATGTATGATACTTACATACAGTGGCGCAGCCAGAAAAAAAATAAGGGGGGGGGGGGTTTAATCACAAAATTTTCCAAAACTATTTTTTTTAGTTACATACATGCTTAACCTAAGTTTAAGTTAAATAAATACTTAACCTAAAACACATTGTTCTTTATTATTCAGCCCCAGGTCCCCCCCATTCTGCCCCACCAGATAACCCCCAGCAACAGAAGCAACCAACTACAACTCATCTGCCGCAAGAAATTGAAAATATTTTGAAATCTTTTCCCTCAGAGGTATGTGTTTAAAACATCGCTTTGTTAATTGTTTTATAAAACAACCCAAACATTAAGTAAAAAATATTGGTAAATATATTTTTTTTCATTCTACAAACATAGTCCTGCAATTTTTCACAAAACCATCCAATAAAATGGTCTAGCTTTTACAATAACAGTAAAAAAGTATTTTAAAGCACTTGTCATTCTCAAAGACTGCCCAAATTTTAATCCCAGTTAAGATTAGGGAAATTATAATTTTTCCCACACCCAGCCTGACATAAGCGAACAGCGCCTCTGGTGGCAACTAGATGAAATATCGAACCAACTTGTGGAACAAGCAAATAGACTGAAAGCTGCAATATCAGAGGCAAAGACATACAGCATGAACAGACGGATGCAATCTCTACATTCAATTGCTTGTAAGATTGAACAATGGTATAATGAAGTGAGTGGAAATATGTGGTGTTCTATTTTGAGGCTGTTATATTCTTTATACATTTCTTTTTACGGCATTAGTTGTTTCATTGTCTCCATCTGACATTTCATTTTTAGGAGTAGATTATCGGAGCATTTTGTGTTTTGTAGAATTCTAGGTTTTCTGTCATGCTGTAAACTATGTTACAGCTTATCTAAGCTAATTGGAATAAAACTATAGATATAATTCGAACTAGTCTTTATAATGGTTAACTACAAGGGATACTTGTTTTGTGTTAGAAATTAAGTTAAGTCACCAAATTAGTGGCATATTTTAGAGGTCTAATTAAATATTTGATGACTTGATTTCATTATTGTTGTACTCTCATGGCTGCAATACCGAATGTAGCACATATTCAGTGCAAAATTATTTCAGTCACAAATATTGATTAAATTAAACTCACAAACAATAACCTGGTACTAAAAATACTTCAACAATTGCTACTGTTACAGAATAAACAACCAGAAGAAATCAACCAACCAGAGGTGGTAGATCAGACTGAGCTTTCTACTGCCTCGTGTGGTAAGAAAAACTATTTTTGCAAATTCATCAGAAAATACATTTTATTTGTATATATGTTTGTAGAAATGGTCACAATTGGGTCGATTGAGGGGAATCCCTGTGACGAGAGAGTGGAAGACACCCAATGTTTTTGTACTTGTGGTAAACCCGCTATCAGCGAATGCACAGGTTGTCATCGGGCTACATACTGCTCTACTGCTTGCCAAGAAAAGGTGACGTGTCGTTATTATGCCAGTGTATGCGTTGTGACATTACCCATATTTCACTAGGATTGGCTGAATGGACATTCTGAAGCTTGCGTTGCATATAGAGACAACGAGACAGTGGTATCTACTTCACAGGAGGACGTAGAGACGTACGTTGTGGTGACGTCAGCAACTACGTCACACAACTCTTCCCCACTTTCTGTATAGGCCATGACGTCATCCGTTTACATGTAAATAAATGTACTGACCATGTTATTTTGTAAAATAAGATCGAATAAAAACGTTGTTATTGTGAGATGGTGAGGTGTAGTTAGTAGGGTCGGATACAATGAGTGAATCGGCCCCCAAAGACTGTCTCAGTACGGTGCTCTGAAAATTTATTTTACTTAGGCCTTAGGGAATATTGTTATTGCGAACGTGAACATCCTTCATTCGATTGCAAACGTGAAAAGCAATCGTTCAACTGGTGTTTATGATGGCGGTACTTTTTCTTAAAGATGCATTATAATATTACATGGTAAATTTTGAATTAATTTTCTTACAATAATATAATGTAGGGTGTAACATTAAAGGGCCTAAACACACCCCAAATGTACTTCGCTTTAATCGATAGAGTGTGTTTTTCTAATTCCAACGACACCTTACTTGTTTTAATCGGTTCTGTATAACCAAAGATATTCCAGCTCAAACACCGTGAAATTCAAAAAAATGATTTGAAAGTTGCGTGGCGAAAAAAATTGAGAAGTGTACTACCCACGTGACAAACACGTCACAAAATTGTTGAAGCGTGGCCGCTCTCATTCAGAAAGGCGAGAGGCAGTGTTTTCAGCGAAAAACGAGAGAACAAAAAAAACGCAAAAAAGCACAAAAAAAACGCAGGTTTCGCTTTTACGAATGAATCAGTCACGTGACTAGTACGTTCCTACGTCACAATCACAGAGCTCGTAGTAAAAAAAAGATAGCGCTAGAGATCACTGTTTGAGGACGAATATCTCCGCCTATACTGGACCAATTTTAATAAGCAAAGTATTTTTGGAATCAATAAAACGGTCGCTTTATGAATTTACCATAAAAAATAAAAGTGACGTGGGGTGTGTTTAGGCCCTTTAAAGTGTCCCATCTTCTTCCACTGTACTATATCTTTAAATGAGGGTCCGTAAAAAAAAAAAATAAAAAAACCTCGCATGACAAAGTGTTCCATCTTCCCCCATCGTACTACATATTTTCTTTCGAAATAAAAAACGTGTGTTCAAATTCGAAATCTTTCAATTAAACAACAACCAACAAGCAAGCTGTCCAAGCTCTTTTGATAAATGAATGTATGAAAGAAACTTACTTTATCATGGCCTGAAAACGACAGTCATTTTAACACGGGTGTTTATATACACCTCGTGTCAGATTACCGGTTATAGTACTGTGGGGGAAGATGGGACACATTTAGCACATTATATCCAAACATCCTGGTTGTGTTTTAAACAAATGACAATGGTCTGTGGGAGTCTAAGAGTAGAGTTTCATAATTCTTTGAATGTTCTCTGTTCACTACCAAAATATGACGAGAAAATAGAATAAAAAGGTGTCCCATCTTCCCCCACCCTACTATACATTATTTTGTGGGTAATCTTTTTTTGATTTTTTATGTATGATTAATAATTTGCAACCCATTAGTATACCCTGTGGGTTGAAGCAATTGCCGTTGTGTGACGCTGAAATACCTGACGCGATTTTTGTTTGACGTTGGCTGTATCAGTTGGAAAGAATCGTTTCAATTTCAGGTTTCAAATTTTAAAGTTACAGTGATCCTTACGAGCAGGTAATGTGTAACCACTTTCGTATTCACTTATTACTGTGTATAATTTGATATTTTCCCAGGAATATTACTAACAGTTTAAGTTAAATGTTTACAAAGGTACCGGAAATCATACTAAGGTCTATGTAGCTGCTACTTGTAACTTCTAAAGTTAGCAGAAAATTCAGCAGAGTGAACATAGTGGTAGTATGTCTCGCCGCTGAATATGCAAACTAAACGTATATATGAAGATATGGAACTTTATTTTAACAGAGCTGAAGTAAATAACCTAAGTTTTTTTAACATCGTTTATTTATTTAGTATGAGTATAAAATATACGACGCCTGAAGCTCTCATTGCATTGGCTGTTGAGGCAAAACAAAGAGCGTATTGTCCGTACAGCAAGTTCCAAGTTGGTGCAGCGGTGGTGGTGGAAAATGGAGATGTTTTCACAGGATGTAATGTAGAGAACGCGTGTTATCCAGTTGGCGTTTGTGCAGAAAGAACTGCCATATGTAAAGCTGTGTCTGAAGGCCACAGAAAGGTGGAGATATTGGCATTAACATCGTGAGTTTGAAAATTATTTATATAGTATAGGCTCGGGAAACATGGGACACCTTTAGCAGATAATATCGAAATATTCTGATTGTGTTTTAAATTGTGAGAATGTGGTTTCTAATTTTTTATTGTTTACTGTTTACTACCAAATGAGACAAAAAATAGAATGAAAAAGTGTCCGATCTTTCTCCACCCTTATATTGCTGAAATTTCTAAGACAAGAAGGGTTTTAATACGTGTGCGTGTGCTGTCGGAATATAACCAAGTTTTTATAGTGGGTTCACGAAATAACATGATACAAATAATATGAAATATCGTCATTTTTATATTTTTAAAATATCCGCTTTTTTAAATAGAGGAGAAACTAAGTATTTGTGTTTTTTAGGAATGCAGACACCATGACTTATCCTTGTGGACTTTGCAGACAGACCATCAGAGAGGTTTTCAATTTAATTTGTTTTTAAATGTAACTCATAATTTACTGTTGCTGCTTTATTTAGTTTGGTACTGAAGTGACAATTTACTGCGCCAGTAAAGATGGCAGCTACGAGACACACGATCTAAACGAAATGCTGCCCTTATCTTTCGGGCCAGAAAGTCTTGGCCAATAAGTTTGATTTTGTAAGAAACTTTTCCGTGTGTATTTTAACTACTAACACTAAAATATTATGCATATATGCCTAAAATAATATATACGTGAATAAAAATATACAACCATATAAAATACGTGTTTGTCATAAATTAACGGAACTTAATAACTTTAAGCGGCTTGGTCTTTTATTTGAGTTAACGGTTGGACTGTTTCTTTAATATTCCTAAATCTAAGATTTTCATTGCTTTTGCGCGAGCAGCATGTGTTGTATATACTTATTAGAAATTAGATATATGGTAGAGTAGTGTTGTCCAATAACAAAGGTAAGATGATGGTAATTCGTGGTATCACCTCGAAACCGCCATATATTTTAAGTTTGGAAATATTGGACAATTTGTGCTTAATGGTTTCTTCTTACCCCACCCTACTATACAATAACATACTCAACGAACATTAATCCATCCCAAACAGCTTATTCTGGTGGGCAAAATTTATGTCTGTCTCGAACAAAATTTTGTCCGCCTGGTACTTTTTGCCTTTCATAATACATTTTACACCCGTCACTATAATTTCGAATTTGTAAAAGTGTTTTCGAATTTGTAAAATTTCACTTGTTGTGCGGATCGCTAAATAACTCCTCGTGTGTTTTATTATATTTTATTTAATTGTTGTCAATTAATAAAGGAATGCTAGTACTAATTCGTGGTATTACCCAAACACCGTCATCTTTTTTGATTTTAGAAATATTTGGCAATATGTGCTTAAGTGTCCTATCTTCCCCCATTGTACTATATTGTTAAATAAGCGATATCGAACGAATATAGCGACTTTTTAGAAATAGCTATGACGTGCTTCTTGTAGAAGGGAACCCAAACTAACAAATAGTAATCTAAAATAATTGCTTACTCAAAAAAATGCCGCGAGCTTTTAAAAACAACTCATTCAAATTGTTTCAAGTATAACACTTTTAAAAAACCCTGAACGTAAACTGGAACTGTATTGTTCTCTGCAACTATACAATCACGGCCTTGTTTTTCGACCTTGCGAAGGTGACAAGTAACTGATATTTTAGATTCAACCGTCAACAACGTATTGTTTCATGGACAAGCACAACAAAGTATATTATGTTAGAGTAAGCTATATAACCTGACGCGGATTTTGTTCTTGCTATTATATACACTGGATGCAACAATTGGAAGGATCGTTTCAATTTTATGTTTTAAATTTTAAAGTTACAGTGATTCTGACGAATGAGCAGGTAGTATGCAACCACTTTTTTATTCTTTTAATACTGTTTATATATATATTTTAGAAATATTACTTACACTTTAAGTTATATTTTAAAGAAGGTACCGGAAGTCATACTAAGGTCTATGTAGCTGCTACTTGTAACTTCTAAAGTTAGCAAAAAAATTCGACAGAGTGAACACAGCATCAGTGGTATGTCTCGCCGCTGATTATGCCAATTAAACGTATTTATGAAGATATGCGACTTCATTTTAAAGGAGCTAAAGAAAATAACCTAAGTTTTTTAACATTGTTTATTATTTAGTATGAGTATAAAATATACGACGCCTGAAGCTCTCATTGCATTGGCTGTTGAGGCAAAACAAAGAGCGTATTGTCCGTACAGCAAGTTCCAAGTTGGTGCAGCGGTGGTGGTGGAAAATGGAGATGTTTTCACAGGATGTAATGTAGAGAACGCGTGTTATCCAGTTGGCATTTGTGCAGAAAGAACTGCCATATGTAAAGCTGTGTCTGAAGGCCACAGAAAGGTGGAGATATTGGCATTAACATCGTGAGTTTGAAAATTATTTATATAGTATAGGCTCGGGGAACATGGGACACCTTTAGCAGATAATATCGAAATATTCTGATTGTGTTTTAAATTGTGAGAATGCGGTTTCTAATTGTTTTATTGTTTACTGTTTACTATCAAATGAGACGAAAAATAGAAGGAAAAAGTGTCCCATCTTTCTCCACCTTATATTGCTGAAATTTCTAAGACAAGAAGGGTTTTAATACGTGTGCGTGTGCTGTCGGAATATAACCAAGTTTTTATAGTGGGTTCACGAAATAACATGATCCAAAAAATATGAAATATTGTCATTTTTAAAATATCCGTTTTTTTAAATAACGGAGAAATTAGGTATTTGTGTTTTTTAGGAATGCAGACACCATGACTTATCCTTGCGGACTTTGCAGACAGACCATCAGAGAGGTTTTCAATTTAATTTGTTTTTAAATGTAACTCATAATTTACTTCTGCTGTTTTATTTAGTTTGGTACTGAAGTGACAATTTACTGCGCCAGTAAAGACGGCAGCTACGAGACACACGATCTAAACGAAATGCTGCCCTTATCTTTCGGGCCAGAAAGTCTTGGCCAATAAATTTGATTTTGTAAGAAACTTTTCCGTGTGTATTTTTAACTACTAACACTAAAATATTATGCATATATGCCTAAAATAATATATACGTGAATAAAAATATATAACCATATAAAACACGTGTTTGTCATGAATTTACGGAACTTAATAACTTTAAGCGGCTTGGTCTTTTATTTGAGTTAGCGGTTGAACCCTTTCTTTAATATTTTAAAATCAAGATTTTCGTTGCTCTGTGCCAGCAGCATGATTATTTACTCATTAGAAATTAGATACATAAGGATTGTGTTTTTAATTAATAAAGGTAAGATGGTACTAATTCGTGGTATCACCTCGAAACCGCCATATATTTTAAGTTTGGAAATATTGGACAATTTGTGCTTAATGGTTTCTTCTTACCCCACCCTACTATACAATAAGATAAATCAACTACCGGAAATCGGAAATCAAGGTACCGGAAATCATACTAAGGTCTATGTAGCTGCTACTTGTAACTTCTAAAGTTAGCAGAAAATTCGACACAGTGAACACAGCATCAGTGGTATGTCTCGCCGCTGATAATGCAAACTAAACGTATATATGAAGATATGCGACTTTATTTTAACAGAGCTGAAGTAAATAACCTAAGTTTCTTTAACATCGTTTATTTATTTAGTATGAGTATAAAATATACGACGCCTGAAGCTCTCATTGCATTGGCTGTTGAGGCAAAACAAAGAGCGTATTGTCCGTACAGTAAGTTCCAAGTTGGTGCAGCGGTGGTGGTGGAAAATGGAGATGTTTTCACAGGATGTAATGTAGAGAACGCGTGTTATCCAGTTGGCGTTTGTGCAGAAAGAACTGCCATATGTAAAGCTGTGTCTGAAGGCCACAGAAAGGTGGAGATATTGGCATTAACATCGTGAGTTTGAAAATTATTTATATAGTATAGGCTCGGGGAACATGGGACACCTTTAGCAGATAATATCAAAATATTCTGATTGTGTTTTAAATTGTGAGAATGCGGTTTTTAATTGTTTTATTGTTTACTGTTTACTACTAAATGAGACGAAAAATAGAATGAAAAAGTGTCCCATCTTTCTCCACC
The DNA here is from genome assembly GCF_009617815.1 of Ciona robusta. Taxonomy (NCBI): domain Eukaryota; kingdom Metazoa; phylum Chordata; class Ascidiacea; order Phlebobranchia; family Cionidae; genus Ciona; species Ciona robusta. Next base: position 1,178,198 of record NC_143236.1, read on the forward strand.
CTTATATTGCTGAAATTTCTAAGACAAGAAGGGTTTTAATACGTATGCGTGTGCTGTCGGAATGTAACCAAGTTTTTTTAGTGGGGCCACGAAATAACATGATCCAAAAAATATGAAATATTGTCATTTTTAAAATATCCGTTTTTTTTTAAATAACGGAGAAATTAGGTATTTGTGTTTTTTAGGAATGCAGACACCATGACTTATCCTTGTGGACTTTGCAGACAGACCATCAGAGAGGTTTTCAATTTAATTTGTTTTTAAATGTAACTCATAATTTACTGTTGCTGCTTTATTTAGTTTGGTACTGAAGTGACAATTTACTGCGCCAGCAAAGACGGCAGCTACGAGACACACGATCTAAACGAAATGCTGCCCTTATCTTTCGGGCCAGAAAGTCTTGGCCAATAAATTTGATTTTGTAAAAAACTTTTCCGTGTGTATTTTTAACTACTAACACTAAAATATTATGCATATATGCCTAAAATAATATATACGTGAATAAAAATATACAATGTAAAACACGTGTTTGTCATAAATTTACGGAACTTAATAACTTTAAGCGGCTTGGTCTTTCATTTGAGTTAGCGGTTGAACCCTTTCTTTAATATTTTAAAATCTAAGATTTTCGTTGCTCTGTGCCAGCAGCATGATTATTTACTCATTAGAAATTAGATACATAAGGATTGTGTTTTTAATTAATAAAGGTAAGATGGTACTAATTTGTGGTATCACCCCGAAACCGCCATATATTTTAAGTTCGGAAATACTGGGCAATCTGTGCTTAATGGTTTCTTCTTACCCCACCCTATACTAAACAATAAGATACTCAACGAACATTTATCCATTCCTCCACCCAACTTCCATAGATCATTGTTAATTGTTTAAAACAAGATTAGAATATTTGGATACTACGTGCTAAAGGTGTACTGTCTTCCCCACCCTACTATATATGTTACTCTTATTGTAAGGTCCGTTCACGAAACGAAGTTTTCAAAAAGTTTTCAACTCCCAACTTTTAATTCACTGCTGCATGCTCAATTAATTAGGTTGTTAGTTTCAATATATATCGATCAAGGAAACTCTACTGTACTCTGCACCATACATTATATCTAGCTATATGGGCTGTATAGACCCATGGCCTTTGCGGTCATTTATTATGAGGAACCCAAAGCAGCGTAACCGGAAAGCTTTAGTCAAAATGCGTTCGAGATTAATGTATTTATGCGGTTAGATGATTTAGCTCGGTTGCAGTTTGATCCACGTTAATTAAACCGCTAGATTTTCGCAGTTTTATATACCTGAACAAAGCGCTGTATTTATGAAGCGATAAAAGTACTTGTGCTATCGATCGCATAAATTGGTTGTGTTGACACAAAAGTATGGAATATATAGGGTGTTTGTAGTTCTGGAACAGCAAATACCGAGTAGTTTATGTTTTCAAATTGTTGACTGCGAAAAAGTAAATCAATTGACTAAAAAACATCGCGCATTCTTGTACTAATGACGAATTGGTTGCGTGTATCTGATGCTAATGTACGATTGATGTATGATTGTATGGAAACCATCGGTCGAGTGCATTATGGAATAACGCGTATGAATAATGAGTATATACGCAATTACGGCACTAATTAGAGGCGGATAATTATAGAGCGGAGTAAGTCTATGCACTACAACTTTACCTTAGGACATCATCAGCAAAGTGCGTCGTCAGTTTTAAAAGTGTTCGACAGAATGAGTCGTGTTGTTTAATTAATGTATGTGTTTATGAGTTATGGTTCGCGACAGTAGCGAAGAATAAATCGATAATTTTGAAGAACAGTATAGATATACGAGATATAACACCAGTAAAACGCCACTTGTTTCCACTTGAAAAGTAAGAACTCAAGTGGTGAAATAGAGATGATGTGGCGTGATAGAACAAAAAAACAGAAAACGACACATTTATATCTATATACATCATATCTTTTGCGGAACAATGTAAAGTGTGATGCAATATAGGATTCTATAGATGGTCGAATGCGAGATCGCTTTACATTCGAATATATGTCGAATTGACTGTGGTCTGCAAAGCCACGTTAAACAAAAAAGTAATTAACGCAGACGTAAAAACTAACAAGTAAATATGTCACGAGTGTGTGAAATGCTTACGATTTTTGAACGACAATCAACTCGATAAAGTTATTGGATCAGTAACATTGTAACAGCAGCATGGTTGTATGCTGTGCGATAGGAAATAAAGTGGAGAAATAAGGTTTAACATTTAAAGTATACAACAAAAAAGAAAATCATTTAGTTAAGTAGTAAGCGTTGTCGTTATGTTATTTTACCCGCAATTTAAGTGTTTCAGTATTCAACTTTGTTTTACGTGTTTTGTAACATACGTCGTAACTCGTAAGCTGGCACGAGGTGTATGGGACAGAACGCCCGTGTTATAGCGACTGTCGTTTTACGGCCACGCGAGGATAAAGTATAAGCTATATAGTAGGGTGGGGGAAGATGGGACACCTTTAGCACATAATATCTAAATATCCTGATCGTGTTTTTAACAATTAACAACGTCTAAGGGAGTCGTGAGGATACAGTTCTATCATTTTTTGAATGTTCTTTGTTTACTACTGAATATGGAACGAGAAAATAGACTGAAAGTGTGTCTCATCTTCCCCCACCCTGCTATATTCATTCACTTTACAGTTTATTCGCTCGTTTAACGTTTGAAGTGTTTAGTGTGTTTTTAGATTGTGTTCAGTTTTGTCAAAATCGTTTTACATAAGTTAACAGCTCCTCACATTATTTAACCGACTTGCTGGAGTTTATCACGAAAACATGGAGAACGTTCCTGCAGATTGCAATGCATTGATACCAATGCTTCATTCTATTGATCAAGAACATTATTTACCTACAAATCTTCAATTCCCCGTTAACTCGCACCAAAACGTGGTTTATGCGCAATATCCTATTCCGTATCAGACACCAACATGGCCGCTCCAGCCAACGCTTATGGATATGTCTCAAATGCCACAGATGCCTCAATGTCCTATACGATTTAACGATATGCAAGTCACAATGGGAAAAGAAGCAAGTGACGTAACCGCTGTGCAATCGAAAGAAATGTACAACATCAACTGTACAACTGATCAGAGCCGCAGGACAATTAAAACGAGTTATATCAGAACCAATATGACGTCATCCGGTAAGTGTTTTTTTAACTTAAGAAAACCAAATTAAGAAATACCAATTATATATTATAAATTTGATAGGAATTGTTCGTATAGTAGGGTAGGGGAAGATGGGACACTTTTTTATTCTATTTTCTCATCCCATTTGATAGTAAACGAAAAACATCCAAAGAATTATAAAACCGTATCCTCCCGACTCCAATAGACTGTTGTTAATTGTTTAAAAAACATTCAGGATATTTAAATATTATATGCTAAAAGTGTCCTATCCTCCCCCACCCTACTATATATTGATTCGTTTTATGACGGAATATAAAGTATGGCTATACTTCCGGTGGCGTGGCACAGTCGTTATAGCGCGCCTACTTCTAACCCATAGATTTCAGGTTCAAGGCTTATCGCTGCTGACATAAGAGTATTTGTTTCGTATGGCCAAATCCTTCACGACAATTGCTTTAAAACTGGGATCTCTAATTGGTTGTTTAAATTATCAGTCATACAAAAATACAATCACCTACAAAGTTACTACATACGTGGTAACTCGTAAGCTGGTACGAGGTGTATGAACAGTACACCCGTGTTATAGCGACTGTCGTTTTCCGGCCACGCGAAGTCAAAGCACGTTACATTTATTAATTCACATAAAAATTACTCATTAAACAGCAAAGTCGTGAATAAATGACTGCTGATTAGATTTCCTATGATGCTTATGCATAGTCAGTGTACATTTCAGTGCACGTAATTACTTAAATCAAAACATGTTTTTTCATCACAAACGTAAAACAAAATCGTCATGACCATAAAGGCAATTACTTTTGTTCTATATTTTGATTTGAAATATTAAGCAATATGTGCTTAAGGGTCCCATCTTACCCCACTCTACTATACGTATGTTTAGGCATACATATCGCAATCGTAAAAAAAAACGATTTTATTCAGTTCTATGCTTATTTTTCCCTAGACATTCGTTTAAAATAATTAATAAGACGCGTTCACGATCAAACGTTGGTTGAAACTTAAATAATCAATACTTCAATTCAGTTGTCAGCCCGAGTCACAGTTAACCTAAAAACATTATCAAGACATCTGGCCGATTAGGTTATTTAACAAGAACCAATCTAGACGGAAAGTCGCAGGGTTTTCCTTTGGGATTTCTAACTGGTCTGCTTGTATTAAAACAAATCATTAAAATAAACGAATCTTACAGCGGTGGTGTGTTTGTCGATAAACCGAATCACGAAAAGCGAACTCTGTTCGATTGTAAGGAGTCTTCGTAAGTCTGATTAATTTAATATGTATTGAACGCGGGGTGGATATAATGTGACAAGCCGTGCCGATAATCAGGCAAAATCGAAAAGTTCATTAAGCCTATCCGATCTTATTTATGTAGAGTGCAGATAGTCGTTGGGACAGGTGCAGGTAAACACCGCGTCAAGTTAAAAGTTTGTTTATTTGCAATGCAATAGTAATTGAGCGAAAAATTCTTCTAAAAGTCAGCGATCAATAATTAATGCCGGATGGCCTTTTAGTATATTGTTTGTCAGTATAAGGTATCATATTTAATTTCGTGCACAGTGAGTATCTCACGCATGCATTATTTATATATTTTATCATAATACAGCACTTTTTAGGGTTTGGGGCCCAGAAGGTGCTAATACAGCAGATAGAAGTATTTGTGTATGCTGTATATAGTAGGGTGGGGAAAATGGGACACCTTTAGCACATAATATTTAAATATCCTGATGGATTTTTAACCATTAGCAATGGGAATCGTGAGGATATACGGTTTTATAATCCTTTGAACTGTCTTTGTTTACTACCCTATGCGACAAGAAAATAGAATTAAAAGGCGTCCCATTTTTTCCCACCTTACTATATAGTTATATGTAGGAAAATGTTTTTTATTATAAATACTAGTTTAATTCAATTCCTATGTTTTTAACCGCACAATATAGGTTGGTAAAGTGCGTTATAACAATAAAGAAAAACTTTCTTTTGTTCTCAGCTAACGTTAACCATCTGGGAGTTTTTCCTAAACAAATACTGCAACCGCCGAGCGTTGAATCATCTGTCGCAGAGCAATCGATCTCCAACCGTTTCAAAAATATCCCACACCAGCCGGTAAGTACGATCGTCAGTGGTCAGTCAAAGGTTAAACGCATTTGTCGTTGTATATAATAGTAATTGCATTAGTTGCAAAGTAGTGCATTGTATGCAATAGATTGAATGTATAGTACCATGGGGAAAGATAGGACACCTTTAGCTCGTAATATCCAAATATCCTGATCGTGTTTTATACAGCCACCAACGGTCTATGTGAGTCGTGAGGGTATGGTTTTATAATTCCTCGAATGCTCTTTGTTTACTACCAAATTGGACGAGAAAATAGAATGAAAAGATGTCCCATCTTCCCCCGCCCTAATGTATATGTGAATGCAAAAGCATAAGAAGTTAACTGTCTTGGAAATATGAAACTCGGGACCCAATTACACATAGGATTATCCGAACGCACTTTCTTGCTGTGATGCATTCTAATTTGAAAGAGTAGACGCATAAGAATCGAGCAGTCAATTACTGCATCTATATATCGACCACTCGCGGGTTTTTGCTTCCAAACCTCTTCACTTCAGATGTTTTTATCGAGTGAGCATAAAAGGCTTAAGTGTTCTCAAACAGTGCTGTGATATCATAAAATTTGACACTATAAGTAAAAGCAACCATTGGCGTGTTATCTGCGTAGAGTTGTGAGGGATCAAAAGCGGATACAATTTATTAGCGAGTACTTAATTAGATTAGAAACAGATACAGTAAAGCAGATGCCGCTATATAGCCACTGCTTTTTACTAGCTAATGTAATTTAATCGTTAAGCATAGCAGTTAAACGTCAGGCGGGGTATTTATGTACATCAACAATGCTATGCTATATCGTACAGCATATCATCGGTGTGTTAAGTTAGCTTAGGTTTTGTAAAAAAAGAAAATAAGTTTCGCAGTAAAGTGAAATTTGAACTGGGTATATAATGGGATAATCTGTGTCGAGTTTTGTTTACAAAACACAACGGTCATTAAAACGTTACAAGCTACGAAGCTATTCAGTTCGTAATATGATTGTCTTGAGAGATTGTTTTAAGCGTTTGGTGTTTAGATTTTTATGTTCGTTAGAATCGAATGTATTATTTTAGAGTTTGATGTGTATGCATTGGAAAAAAATAGTATGTGTGTTATACATTTTATATGTAGCAAACTCGACTAGGTAAAAATGTAAAACGTTTAAAAACGAACTAAAAATGCTGCAAAAGTGTAATTAATTGAACTGTAATTAGTGTTTTGCATCGATTTTTTAATCCCGTGAGACTTAACGACTCTCAATTTGTACAAAGTAACCCAATAAACTTAAATTAACGTTAGTTATGTGCAGGACATCTAATTTGTTAGCTTTAACCGGAATTTATTGCAGAATTTGCCTCTAAGCTGTTCAATGACCAATGCGAAGATAGAACAACCAATGAAAGGTAAAAAATAGTTTAGCATATGCATAAAGCATATAGCAGTCACAAATGGATTGTCTAAATTATAAACCACAGAGAAAAAAAAAACGATTTTGTACTGTGGGAAAGATGGGACACCTTTTGCACATAGTATTCAAAAATTAAGTCGTGATGATACGGTTTTATAATTCTTTGAGTGTTCTTAGCCTATTACCATATGGGACGAGGAAATAGAAAAAGAGTGTCCCATATCCCCCCATCGTACTTTATAACGAATTCGATATATTGCTTTGCGATAAGTGTCACTCATTTTATAGTATTGAATAAAATTGACAAATAATAATTCCATAGCAATATGTTTGTTGCACAGAAACCGAGGTAGAGGACTCGGGTGCTTCACTTGAGTGCAAAGCCACCTTTTATCAAATCAAGGATGTAGTAGCAACTAATCAAGAAAATATCGGGAACTGCGAAAACAGATCTTTTACGTCATTAAAGAACTCGGAACAAGTAGAAGGAGAAAAGTCAGCTAGCGACAGCAAACCAACAGTTGATACGAAGCCAAGTGGTGACGCAAGGCTGAGTAGCGAAGTTCAATCGGAAAACACATTTCAGGTATATTTTGGTAAACGTATCCTTGGCCATTATATGGAACTGTGGGGTAAGATTGGACAACTTTAGCACATGATGTCCAAATATCCTGATCGTGTTTTAACAACAGTCTATATAGGGTATTGTATGAATAAATGTGTCGAGAAAATAGAATAAAAAGGTGTTCCATCTTTCCATCCTTACTATAGATTGTCTTATCTATTTACAACCAAAGTTAGTTTTAAATTCACTTTTCCTTGCTGTGTGAAGGCATGTAAATAATATAAATTTCGTTATCGTGCCCGAAAAGACAAATTACCTATTTTATGCTTGTTTAACCAGCAATTATATTTTTAGGAGGTCAAATTCATTCGCATGACCACGGAGGTAGTTGACACAAATGTAAACAACCTCAACACTTCATGCGATAAAGACGAGGTAACTGATTCTGCTAAAGAACCCGAGATCTCTCTTCCGAGTTGCATCCAAAAACTTAATAAACCTCCAGTTAGAGGTAAGATGTTAAGGGTATAAGTGTTATTTTTATGCCTGCTTCTAATAATTGATATAGTAGTGTGGGGACAGACGGACACCCTTTACACAAAATATCCAAATATCCTGATTGTATTTTAAACAATAAACAACGGTCTACGCCCGGGAGTCGTGACTACACAGTTTTATAATTTCTTGAATGTGTTTGCTGTACCAAACATGACGAGATAATAGAATCAAAAGTGTCCCATATCCCCCCACCCTATAATTCAACCAGTAACTGACAGCCTAGGTTCACAGTCTTCCCTTTCCGGTTGTTTCTGGCATCGGTCGGTGACAAATAATCTATAGCGTTCGAAACTGCATAAGGCGTATTTTATTTAAATAAAATAATAACAGCGATATGAGCACGTTTTTTAATATTCGGTACAACCAGATGAGAGACAAATAAATTTATATTACCTGACTTTAAATGAATATAGTCATTAGCTCGAATGCTGTATATTCTAATCGTGTTTTGAATGTGAAAATTTGGAATATAGATGGGTGAGGGAAGTTGTAACACCTCTCAAAGAATTATAAAATCGTATCCGTATAACTCCCATAGACCGTTGTTAATTGTTTAAAACACGATCAGGATATTTGGATATTATGTGCTAAAGGTGGTCCACCTTTCTCCATTGTATAGTAGGGTGGGGGAAGATGGGACACCTGTTCAGTTTATTTTTCTGTCCAATTTGGTAGTAAATAAAGATATTTAGATATTTAGATATTATGTGATAAAGGTGTCCCATCTTTCCCCACCATACTATATAACAAAACTCTAAAAGTCGTAATATAATTTGTTTTTTTTAGTCCTAAACGAATCACTTCGTTGCCACACGTGTGACGTTTATGTCAATTCTGAAAATCAAATGAAACAGCACGTTAAAAGCTTGAGGCACAAAAGTGTCGCGCAAGGAATCCCAATTCCACCCAAGCCAATAAAAGACGAAAAAGTTAAAGTCAAATCGGTAAGTTCTCTAAAAAGACATATAGTTTTATATTAATGTTGCCAAATGTAAATGATAGCAATATATATAATACTGTGGGGTAAAATGGAACACCTTTAGCACATATTATTCAAACATCCCGATCGTGATTTAAACAATTAACAACAGTACGAGTCGTAAGGATACGGTCTTATATTTTTTGGAATGTTTTTGTTTACTATCAAATGGGAAGAGAAAAAAGAGTGAAAAGGCGTCCGTACTTACCCCAACCTACAAACAACAACTCTGTGCTCGACTAAAAACCTTGTTCAAGCTGTAAAGTTTATGTATCGCTGATACAACCAACAGTTAAAAATATGTATACAATATCACTGATAAAGAATACGTGTGGCTCAATGCCGTGTGACGTCATCCGTCGATTTGTGACGTCATAATGTGCATGACAACGATTTTTCATCAGTGACGTAATTATGGTTTGGACGGTTCATTATATCGACTTTTAAGCTTATGCGCGTAAAAAAATATATTTAAACGAATGAAACAGTAAAATAGTTGTTTATGCAAATATGGACATCTTTATTATCTTTTACGTTGAATGAATGAATCAATGAATGCAACTTACTTTATCCTCGCGTGGCCGAAACACGACAGTCGTTATCACACGGGTTTAACACCTCGTGCCAGCTTACGAGTTACCATGTATATACTTTGTACGTATTTTTTTTGATTTTTTTATGTATGGCCGATAATTTGGACAACCCATTAGTGTCCACTGGGTTGGAGCAATCGCCGTTAAGTGTCTTGCCCAAAAACTTACCCAAGGACTCTGGGTTACAAGCAGGCGCGCTAACCACATATGCCACGTGCCGGACAGTTGATTAATTATATTTACATTACAGGACCAATACAGATGCACAGTTTGCAAAGTATGTCTCAATTCATATATTCAAATGACACAGGTGAGTTCAAAGTAGTTAATACTATATCAAGTATTTGGTATACTCATATAGTAGGCTATATATAGTAAGGTGGGAAAAGATGGGACACCTCTTCATTTTATTTTTTCGTCCCATTTGGTAGTAAACAAAAAACATTCAAAGAATTATAAAACCGTATTCTTACGTTTTCCATATTTCCCCCTCCCATTTTCGTTTGTTATAGCATTGCAAATAATTACACTGTATTACCTTGTTTTTTAACTTACATCATAATTTTAGCACTTATCGAGTCTAAGGCACAAAAACATGCTGGAGGGAAAACCACAAAAACCACGTTGGTGTCCTTATGAAAGAAACCCACCAAGTGCATTAACCTCAATGGTAAGCTTCTATTTATTCTACGGGTTCTCATATATAGTAGGATGGGGTAAGATGGAACCTTTTCATTCTATTTTCTCGTCCCAGTCGGTGACAAACAAAAAACATTCAAAGAATTATCAAACCGTACTTTTGCGACTCCCATAGACCGTTGTTAATTGTTAAAAACACGATCAGGATATTTAGATGCTATGTGCTAAGGGTGTCCCATCTTTCCCACAGTAATATTTTCTCAATTACATCTTAATAATACATATCATAGCATTCAACAAGAAGGTTGTACGAACAAACCGAACACATGTTTACATAATCCTTACCCGCAGAGTGTACCGTTTCCTAAATCGTATCTATCGCCTTATTTCATTCGTTCAAACACGATCGGTGGACAACAAGTATCAAGCATGGCGACATCACTATTGGACATGCAAGGATCAGCCGAGAGTTTGCTGCTTCCCCAACATTACATGAACGCATTGACTGGCAGTTCCTATATGAAAGACACACCGATTGTTTTATCAGAAAACCGCTACGTTGAGGCACGAGAAGTTGCTTACATTGCATGTCAACCAAGTTTCCCAAGCTTACCGTTACAACCTCTACCACAAATTCTCGATTTTTCGTGATGCAAGCTAAATTGAGCACCATTTCCATTTATACTTCCTATTATTTAACTTTAGTATCTTGTTTGTAGTAATAGCTTAGAACTATACTGGGTCATTTGTTCAGTACTGCCCCGAACTACGAATATAATTTGCTAATTAAATACGTTTGTATTTTACATACCCGCATATAAATTCGGAATATATTCTTACAATTTCTTTACTGCATTTTTTTAAGTCAACAAAAGATTTAGAAAACTGTTGAATAAAATGAAGTTTAATTTAAAAATACGATACCGAAGATCTATACACGCCAACTTAATTAACAACCAATCAATTATTCAGCACTCTGAGTTTTAAGACGAGCAACAATAAAAACCGCGCTCATTTTATATAACAATCGGTTTCCAATTTAAGCCAACAAACCGTTGTAAACTTTCAATTCCTTGCGGAATTGTACAGAGTAGATTGGCTGAAAAAAGAATGATACAGTTAGTGTGGATGTTATAGGAATATTCGAAGGTATTCTTACGACTATAAAAAGCGGCTTCCCGATTTTTTTTTATAGGCTTTACCTGCGAAAAGTGTCGATTTGGTTTAAACTATAGTTGCAATAAGCACAAAAATACAGGTTAAATTTGTATATAAGATAAAATTTACACGGCAAAGAAACTAGCACAGCTCGTTATTTTCGGTGGGTTAACCATAAGTTAAAGAATATTATCAATATAAACATCGTTCAACTTGTGTGCCATCTACCCCACGTTGTAGCTTTGTAAGTTTTTATGAGAAGCGACTTGTGCCAAAATATTGTAGCAACAAAAAAAATTAAATTAAAAAGGATTTTGATATGTCCCAATTTACCCCGCCTGTTAGCAAATCATTAAGAAACAGCACCTGGTCTGCGAATCGATAAAGAACGTTATATATGATCAGCCCCACACCCCCACCTTTGACGGGCGAGAACTCCGTTCCTATTACGCAAAACTACGTTACACCACCGAGAACTTGTCATGGCCCCATTACATTTCGACGCTAGGTAACACACCCCCTCTTTTTATCGACTAAATGCGCCATAACGAACATTTTAAAATCATAAAACGGTTGAAAATAAGCTAAGTGAAAACAATTCAGCGTGGTATGTAGTCAGTTTATTTAATCTGAATGTTTAAACATCAAGAGTCATTAATTTTATTGAGTTTTTATTCGCCAGCACTTAAACGTATCCAGTGTATTTAAAATATTTGATATAATCGCTGTGAAGATTCCGGAAAACTTCTCTAACCCCGACAGGCAGTGTAGCTTTGAGCATTCCAACGCTGTGTTCGTCAATTAAAGACAGGAAGTTGTACATTGATGCTTGAAGAATATTCTAGAACAAAAGTCAAATATAAAGTATATATGACAATGGTGGCTTGATGTTGATACCATTGTGAGCATATCTGTTTGTTGAGTAAGACTCTTAATGGCTTTTGCTTCAACTCAATGGTCACTAATGGGCTGTCCAAACTGTCAGCCCCAAAAAACAATCACCCACGTATGGAAATAAATGTTGAAACCTTTAAATTTGCATTACAGCATGTGGCTAGGGTGACATTTTCAAATGTACATTACAAAATCTCTACAGCCAAAAACTAAACTGACTCGCCTTCTGTACACTGTACACACAATTACTATAATTTTCTGTTTTTTTTAACTATACCATAATAGCTGTCACTATGCCAGTAATTTCCTTCATTTTGTCGCAATTAATTAAATACGTTTGTGATCACCAAAATCAAGGAGATAAGTCGTGTTATGTTACAAAATTATTTTACCTTGACTGCTTGTGTTATAGTGTCTTTGGTTAAGCCATGCAGATAGCTTGCTATGAGATACGGAACGCACTGTAAAGTAAACGTCACATTAAACTGTTCGGAGAATATAAAAATACAAAACCAACCCTTTTGAAATATGAAGCATGATTGGCGGTGATTAAATGAGATATCCGATTCACATACTCCGCACAAACCAATGCAAAGTCAACTTGTCCTTCAGTTGGGATATCTTTGCTCCCATGTTGCCTAAATATAAAAACATATATTAGGGTGGGGAAGATGGGATAACTTTTCATTCTATTTTCTTGTCCCATTTGGTAGTAAACAAAGAACATTCAAAGAATTATTAAACCGTATCATCACGACTCCCATAGACTGTTGTTAATTGTTTAAAACACATCAGGATATTTGGATTTCCCTGTACCCAACCCTACTATATAATACTTTAATGCGCAACATTATTTTAGCATGTATTTTTATTTACCCATAATGTTTATATATATATTAATTTTGATTCATTCCATATTTTCTGTTTTATTTAGAGTTATCCTGTACGAAAGTATAAACAAAATGTTATAATGTAGAAGGTTGTTAGCACATAACATTCAAATATTCTGATCGTGTTTTAAACAATAAATAAAAGTCTATGGAAGTTTTGAAAATACGGTTTTAGAATTCTTTAAATTTTCTTTGTTTACTATCAAATGGGAGAAGAAAATAGAACGAAAAAGTTTCATTTCTCATTTTCCCCCACCCTACTATATTACACACTTACATTCATATAAATGAATTAATAGTGAGTATTATATATCCACACTTATCTCCTACAGCATTATCATGTATTGAACATAAACTTACCTTCCAGAATCCAGAGCAGATTGAATTAGATGTTGAATTGTAGTTAATATTAAAGGTACAAGACCACTGATGGCAGCTTTGTGATTCATTAGTATTGAACTTACAACGTATTGAACTCCATACACAACATCTATGCAATGCAAAAATATAAAGAGTATTTTTTATACTAATAATACCTTCATTTGTCTATTTGATTACAGTAGCGAAGATTTAGAAATATTTTAAACAAAAAAGGATATAGCGACAAATGAAAACACAAGATATATCTAGTATTTAAAATAAACGTATTCAAGTCAGGCACAATTAGATAAACAAAATAACTTAAAAAGCACCTGTTACAAACTAGCAGCACCTTTATCTCACTATTTTAAGATTTTCAGTTTATGAAAAGTATACTACAGTACAGTGTATGGAAAAACAATTTAAAAATATTGCATAAAATTTCAAGCATATTTTACCCACCAGTTCTAACATCTTGTTTTGAAATTTTCATTAAATTGATTCTCGATAATGTTGAAAACAGGATAGAGAGTTGTCTTTGGTTTATAACTTTCTGTAAAGTAACAGTTTTAATTTTATTTTAATAAGTAACATTGTGGTTAATTTTCTTCACTTTGTTGTTTTAATTTATTTCATATGCTAACGTATCGTAGAAATAAATAAATATGTTATACTTTATATTTTAATTCGACACTAGTCTAAGCCATGTAATACGACTTCCCACAAAGGTACAACCATATAGCTCACAGGGTGTATGAATTAGAACACCCGTAATGTTTTAATGACTGTCATTGTCCCGTCACACGAGGATAAACATGTTACCAACCCAGTGGTCACTAATGGGTTGTCCAAATTATCAGCCATACATGAAAAAATAAACAAAAAAAATAATCACTTACAAAAAGCTGGCATGAGGTGTATGAAACAGAACACTCTTAATAGCACCTGTCGTTTTCCGGCCGCGCGAGGATAAAGCAAGTTAGATTTATACCACTTATTCATAAGTCCCAACTTACATGACCAAGGGCTGTAATCCTTGCAAAAGTAACAATTACCAATGGTAGTAATTCGATGTTAGATGTTGAAATATGTTCAACTAAATCAACGCAAGCATCAAAACCATCTCGTAAAAATTTCATCTGACAAGAATCTGATGTGAGGCTTGTGGCAGAATTAGCTGGGACAGAAAAGAAAATTAAGTAAGAAAATTTATTTAAAAATTTTAATTTTTTTTCTTGAAAGCGTAAATTCAACATGAAATTAGCAATTTCGTGACATAGCGTGACATGTAACAGAATGCAATTGACTTGATTAAATATAAATATTTCATTTTTTCCTGTTGATTGTATTACAATAAGCATCTAATTTTGATTAAATTGCAAAAAAAATGTGTTTGTTTTAAAATATATCATGTTGTCACAAAAATTTAGAGGAAAGATATGCAAAAACAGTTCTCAAAATTTGGTAATTTGTGATTAATCCCATGGAAAGACTTGCTACACTTTAATTGCAATATCATGACTTTAATAAAATGGCACTGTAAGTTTCAAAATATAAAAATATTACCATCTGTGCCTTTAGTGGAATGCAGGTTTCCAATTTCACTTTTTTTAGTTTCAAAATAAGCAGTAATAAACTGTAGGAACCTCAGCAGTGGTCCAACTTCATCTAAGTTGCCTTGTCTTATCTTTTCAACTTTTTCAACCAAAAACTCTGAAAAACAGGTAGTTGTTTAATGACAAATAATTACCACTGTAAAATATTTTCATGAGCGAGAAACAAAATTTCAAATTAATAAATTTTTTTACTATTTTTAAACATTTCTGTAATAAAACTGAAAGTTTGAAATATATCATCGACTTTTAAGTAATTTACGATCAAAACTAACCTTGATAAGTAGAAACATCAGGTAGGTTGAAAGTATGCAAATATATTACACGATCCAATAAAACATTGTTCATTTCATTGTTTGCAACACAAGGTGACGAATAAATTTGAATTAAATTTGATAATTGAGATTTCCACAACGCAGGTTGGTCAACTTCTTTAACCTGTAACAGTTTTTATGAAAGTTTTTTGGAAAATTACAAAACTAAACCCCAGAGGTGTGGTGTGCCATGAACGAAAATACAAAGAAGGAAGATCTATCTTCTCAAGGATAGAGGCACCAACGCCTGTGTCACACAATAGTACATTAAGTAACATTAATAGCTTTTGCACATTAACAAAAAAGAAATTATGTGTTAAAACATATATTATAATACATAAGCTTGTCAAGTTAGAATTCTCAATTTTGCGGCTTTAGATAAACGATAGTCACTGGCTAATCAGACACTCAAATTAATTTCATCAGTCAGTTAAAAATATAGCATTCCAAAAAAATTGACTTTAAAATAAGAACTAGATCTCAAATATAGTAAGCATGGCAATTCGTTTTTAAACAAGTTTATGATAGAAAACACTAAATACCTCATTAATAAACATGGCACCCTGTAGTTCTGAGTATAATGCAAGCAACTTCATTTTTGACATGGCAGTTCTATCATCGCTGCGTTATTTAAGATGGTAGTTAGTGATTGGGCTGTGGAAAACTTACTGCTTAACCGGTTAACCGGTGTATTCCAAGCACAGTTTATTATGAAGTTGCAATTAAATTTGCGAAAGAAAAGCGATAAACAAAAGGCTTTTATTAGAATTACACTTGTATCGGTTAACCGGTTAAAACTGAACGGTTAAACAAAAATTGGGAAATCTACAGCTCTAGACTGCACATTGTTATTTTTGTTATAAATAAACAATTTCGAAAATTAACCAAGTTGTAAATAAATATACACTAGAATACTTATACACACGGTAAAAAACACATGCAATAAACAATTGGAAAACATCATATTTTTAAACTAGTATTTTAAAATGACAGTGACACCTATACACATGACACATACAAATTTAATGTTGTAAAAGTATTATGTAAAATCACTTAGGTTAACAAGGCTGACTCTAAACTATTTTTATTTTATTTTAATTAAATATGTTTTTTATGTGAATATGTTTTTATTTGTAAGCGTGTTTCAACAACTGTTGTTTTGCACTGTATCCTGTCTTTTTGTTTAAAATATTCCTAAATCTTCGCTACCATAAACAAAGAGACAAAAAAAGTTATTTTTATATTATTACTATTCATATAAAACACCACACATGGTACCTTTCTGTTGCAAGACTTTTTACAAACTCTTTCACTTTTCCATCCAATCCACTTTCTTTGATAAACAAACAGCAAGTTTTGAAATAATTTTCAGCAGAAGATTCTTCATTTAACAAATGAACATCAAGAGCAAAACTTGATATAAGACACCCACGTAACAAGTCGGGAAGATTGTTGGTGGATTTTTTAATCAAGGCTTGTTTGGATATTACTGCAGGAATAAGTGTAATATTAGATTTTTTCATTTCAGTAAATATAATAATGCACAAACCTAAAAATACATATTAGAACTGTTTTTAAATTTGATATGGGTGAGAATGTGAGATGGTGAGAAACACCAGTGAAAACATGACAATGATGTCACGATTTTCAGAAAATTTATTGTTAAGTTAATATTTTCTCTTTAATTTCCTATGCTTACTGCAAGTCAACAGCTAATTGTGAAGCAACCAACATAACATACTGTTTTTATGAATAAAGAAGGCAGTGACGCAAGAGAGCACTTCATAAAAGTGAACACAAAAAGTTAATATGCAAAGAATACTGCGATTTATTCCAAAAATAAAGTTTGACCGTTCCCAAAAATCAAGTTTAACCGTTTCTTAGTGTGTGGTAAATTGGCCTGCATTAATAGTTTAAGGTCAACAAATAATGTTGCAGGGAATTTTAAAAATCTATTTGGATTGTAGAAACAGTAGCAGATTAATGAGATGATAAACAAAGTTTACCTGTCATTAAACTTTGCAGTTGAGAAGCAATGTTATCCAGAGGCACGTTGTTTTGTGTTGTAAAAACTGCTTTGGTGGGTTTAGATTTTAACTGAGGTGCATCTGAGTTTAGATAAGGATTCCACCATTTGTATGTAGTAACATGGGTGGGGTTAGGGTTGAGAAACTTATTCACTTCATGGAAAACTTTCTTGTGTTTGAGAATAACTGAGGATGAGCATAGCAGGGTGGGAACCAGGTGTGGTGGGAGGGATTCAGCATTTGGAGGTTCTTGCATGGTTCGGCATAACTATTGAAACGTAAGATTTTTGAGAAAGGTTGTTAGGTTTTTTTGAAAAAGTTGTAACTGAAAAACTGAATCAGTTTTATAAAAAAAATGAATCAGTTTTTATACTTTGTTTTATACTGTCTGTGTTAAATAGTAAATACATAGAACTGTGGAAAGTTACTGAAATTTACATTGGATTTAAAGTTACCACAAATATAAATAGAACTACATCTGTACTGTACACAGTATATTTGTAAATCAACAATTAAAACATATAAAGCTATTTGGTTCTTACATAGTTTTTATTGAAACATTTGTAGTTACACACAACAAATAGACTTACCTTCTGAACCAACGTCTGTAATTTATTCTTCTCATAACAAGTAGATTTGATCAAAGTTGTTACTAATCTATCACCAATCATAGAGCTGTGTGCCTCAGGGGTTTTACTGAAAAAAAAACAAGTATGTAGTTATAAATATTTTGGGCTAACAGAAAAAGGCTAATTTAAATAAAGTATCTATATGACTATGTAAACATTTTAGAGTAATTAATGTGTTAAATCTGGTCTAAAACCTATGTCCATTCACTTTGCTGTACGTAGCACATAGAAACAAGCATACAAGGCAGTCAAGACCTTGAAGTTCACTATGATATTGGCGAATAGAAATGTAGGTCATTACCACTCTACTTGAATCTTTGACTTTTCCGTGCGCTACCGGAAAACGACAGTGGTTAAGAACGAGTGTTCTGTTTCATACACCTCGTGCCAGCTTATCAGTTAACATGTATGTTACTTTGTGAGTGATTATTTTTTGGAGAATATTTTTAATTACTTTGTCACATAACTAATGTAAAAAATAAAAGGCTGGCGCAATTTATGTACAGACAGTTTTTAAGGAAAATAAAATGTTTGCAATATAGATAAGTATGGGTAAAATATTGATATAGCAACCAATACTACCTCATGCTCTTTGTAATGTATATAATAAGTGTTGAAGTGGGGAGAATGGAAAGTTCTTTGCTTGGTAGAGATACTGAAACAAAGTAAGTTACAAACTTTAGTAGTTAATAGAGGTATTTGGTAAGTTAAAAATAAAATTAATCACTTTTTCATTTTTTTGAAAAACTGTAACTGAGTAATGCATTTCTATAAAAATTAATATTACATAAAAAAAAAAAATAAATAAATAAATATCCCAGTTTAATATATTTTCTTTGGAAAACTTACAAACAACAGTATCAAGCATTGTAATGCATTTCTGTTGATATGATTTAATAAGAGCAGCAGCACCAACGGCTTCAGCAGATGAGTGTTTTGTGTTTAACCTCGCAACAACACAAAGTATTAGCAGCATGTACGAGAGTAACAGGTGGTTGGGCGAATGTTGCAACGGTAGCTGATCAAGAATTGCAATTAATTTTCCCATTATTTCCAAGTCGGTTGGGCGTAAAACCTAGAGCATATTTTAAGTTGTAATTGATGCTCTAAACTGTTAATCCAACAGAAATTTGTGTGTTTAAAAATACAATTAAACTAGGAACAATGTGTCAGTATTGAAAGGGAAGAATAGAATTTGTTTTTTTAGGTATTACAGCCACACATGTGACATATTGCACACCACACGTGATGGCAACAAAATGTAACTTGATTTATCCCAGGTGGTCAGAAACGACAGTTGTTATGCCAACGGTGTTCTGTTTCATACACCTTGTGCCAGCTTACGAGTTACCAAGTATGTTACTTTGTAAGTGATGACTTTTATTTTTTTAGGGGGTTGAGAGATTTCTTCGTTTTTTATTTATAGCTGATAATTCGGACAGCCCATCAGTGACCAATTGGTTGGAGCGAATGCAGTTAAGTGTCGTGGCTAAGAATACATATACCCACAACATATGACTGTGGTATAACAACATATAAGTATAATATGAACATGTTGGTTAATTTAACACCAAGTATACATTGTAGAATTATGTTTGGCGTTACATTAAAATCAAACATACAATAAAACAATTTACATTTTTCGATGATTTCTTTCTTGTGGAGGTTTTATCGTTGTGTGTTTTCAATAAATTACTCAGTGAAGTAGAAACAAGATCTTTATCGCAATCTTTTCCATTCAAATATTCTTCTACATAAGTTAATACTTCAACATATTCCTTCAACTGAACAGTGTCTGTAGAAAAAAAGAATAGTGATAATCATTTCAATAAAATTTATTTTCCAATTTATACGTTTAGCAAATTGTTTGTACCATTTTGACAATTTCGAAAATATTTCGGTTTTGCAATATTGAAGAGTTTTTATATGTAATTTTAGTAAACAAAACAAAAAAAATAATGCCAACACTTTCCAAATAACAATTCCTAAGCAAAAGTCCCTAGCCATTAACTCTCTTATTTTATTGGCATGAAGCTATCAGCTATATACTGTTGGTAAGTACCAGTATTTCACTTACTCTGGAAATGTTGTTTCATGTCTTGCACCACACAGCCAACCACCATGACTTGAAGATCCCTGTTCTCATTGATTTGTAGATCGTTGAGTTGTTTTAATTTATCATTATGTATGTCACCAGGAGTTGATGTTACCTGTTGATATTAGCCCATATTTAAACTGCCTATTTGATTTGAAGATAAAGAAAAGATTAAACTCAGCAAAAGCCAAATTCAAACTAGATATGTTTTAATGGCAAACCGTTGTATTAAGTTTTTGCACCAACAAAATGGGAGAATATTACACTTCCTCAAAATTTACATTCACATTTACATACTAAGATAGGACACCTTTAGCACAAATCATGTTTTTAACAATTAACAACGTTCTATGGGAGTCGTGAGGATACAATTTAATAATTCTTTGAATGTTCTTTGTTTACTATCAAATCGGACGAGAAAATAGAATAAAATGTGTCCCATCTTCCCCCACTGTACTATATTACAGACTCTGGTGGAACATTAAAACCAAATAATGTGTAAAATAAACTAACGTATGCTACAGTTATATATTCTACACATATCATGCTATTCTAAGACGTAAATAATTTACCTGCGGAAATGAGTTGAACAAGATTTCTCCAATTTTCTTTATAACATCAGCATTAGAATGCTTGATAATAACATGCATGTGTGTTTTTAACAGTTGAAGTGTGGACAGTTGTAAATCAACTGAAAAAAAATGACGCTTGTTTTTAAGAGAATTAGGTCTATGTAGATTTATAAGTCAATAAAATAGTGGTATGTTGCTAGTTTGTAAAATAAAGGGGAACTGAAGTCAGATTTTATAATTGGTGTACAGTAATTGATTTGAATATACGATTTCAATTCTTGTGTTCAATATATTCGAAAGAATTTCTTTTGGCGATACCTCGAAAAAGACTTTTTATTGAAAATTATTTTATAAATGCAGTAGTAGATATGTAAGGACGTGGTCCTATGGCACAGTTAGTCCATTACCCCTAGTCCAGATAATTTGCAAAACATGTTGAAAACTAAACACAAACGAAATACTTCCCAAGATCCAAGTTAACATTTGTATTAAATTTGTATATATCATTTCAAACATTTTTGGCACAGGATTTGTTTTTGTATCCAATGGTAAAACTGGTGGTAAAAACTAGCAATAGAAAAAATACCTTTGTTTCGTATAACACATATACTGTCTTGATCACACTGAGGTAACTGATATGTTTTTAAATCTTTCACCACTTGCAGCAAAATTGAAGTGGATTCATTCATACTAGTCATGTGTTCAGGCAACTCAGACTGCAAGAAAGCAAAAACATTGAACTTTTTCTTTGTATTTTATTTTCTAATTAAAGCTAGTCAGTCTTTTACGAATTAATGTAACTTGCTTTACCTTGCATAGCTGGTTTTTTTTTATTTTAAGTGTCTTGCCCAAAGACGCATACGCCCAATATAATAACAGCGACGAGCTTTGAACCCATTACCTCTGGGTTAGAGGCATGTGCACTAATCCCTTTGCCATGGCATCGGACACATAATTTTAGTTGTTGCCAATTTAAACATTTGCAATATCCTTGTTTTAAATTTAATTTATTATCAAAAGTATCACCTGTCCTAGTAACACCTAGTACCTAACACCTATGTTTCTTAAACTATGTGACGGAACAGATAAAATTTGTGTTAAAGTTTTACTAATTTACGATAATTCATTAAAAAAATGTGTCAAACAAAATTGTGAAACAAGTATTTTATTTGGTGTGTCGCAAACAGAGTTTAAAAACCTCAGAGTCCATAACTAAGCTAG